>NC_062563.1:67098852-67793101 GCF_022837055.1 Prionailurus viverrinus | reverse complement strand
AAAGGGAAAAGACTGTGTTCTGACCACCTTATTCTGGCTATCATCTTGGACAGAGTGGTTTTGAGGGTGATATTGGTCTTGATGGTAGGGCATAGTGGCTTCAAGCAATAAGATGTCAGAAAAGCTGGAATAAAAAAAGAAGGAGGTGGCGCCTGGGTAGTTCAGTCAGTTGAGCTTCCGACTCTTGATTTTGGCTTGGGTCATGATCTCATGGTTTGTGAGTTCGAGCCCCGCGTCCAGCTCTGCACTGGCCATGTAAGCCTACTTGAGATTCATTCCTTCTCTCTCTCTCTCTCTCTCTCTCTCTCTCCCTCCCCCACCTCAAAAATAAATAAATAAACACTTTAAAAGAAAAGAAACGAGAAAGAAAAGCTGTCATCAGAGTGGACTTGTACCTCCCTTCCATTTAGAACTGTTAGGAGCGTCTACCACTTAAGAGTGGCCTCCTCACCGTCATGTGGGGACAAGCCAGACTGTGATAATATAAGCATGGTCCTGTGGTGAAGGTAGGCAGAGAAAGGGCACAAGTTGGACCCCTTGTCTCCCTCAACCTCTGTGTGGTGTGGAAGCAGTCAGAAGTTCCCATATCCCCTCCAAAGTGGGTGGCTGGCTTCCAGAGTGAGGGTTGAGCTGACCTGGTCCCAGAAGCTGTAGGTGGATGGCAAAAGCTAGAGGTCTGATGTTAGTTTGGCGTGGAAGAACGTGCAAACCAGGCTTCCAAATCCTAAGCAGGGCTGTTAGAGCCTGCCTGAGTTCAGAGGAGGATAAGGAGGCTACCAGCCACAGACCTAAGCAGTGGATTCCCCCTAATTAGGTACATCAGGGACATCATTACAGAAACCTGGTGACTCTGAAGGCAACACCGGGTCCTGCCCACATAGATCCAAGCCCTCTCTGCTGAACCGCAGATATCCTTTTGAGAATGGTAGGGTGTGGAAGAAGAAATGCAGAACTCTGAGTATACACCCCAAAGAGACTAAAAGACCCAAGACAGACTGAGGTACCATTAGTTAGCAAAGGTAAGAACCACTCCTTTTAGTGCCAATGAGGAAAAGCTGGTGAGGAAGATTCGCTCATTATAAGGAATTGAGAAGCTACAGTTTTTAGACATAACTAAGTAGTTGTGAGTGCAAATGTGTGACTTCCTTAACACCCCGTTTCTCTGGGGCACATCAGATTGCTGCTTGTCTTATTCAAGTCCCTCATCTACCATTTGTCAATGTGAGCTGTCAAATTATTAAAGAGAAGTATTACCCCCTCCCCACTGAGAGTAGTTTTATCAACATTTCCGTTTCTGAGCAATTTTGCCATAAATACTTTTCTGTGTTGATGTTTGGTAACAACATATCAACATATATTTTCTTTGATGGGCTCTATTATTTATCCTTATAAAATATTCATTTCTGTCACATTTAATGTTTTTGGCTTTGAAATCTATCCTATCAGATGGTAACTTAGGGAGTCCTGCTTACTTTGTGTATTAGTTTCCTAGAACTACCCTAACAAAGTGCCAAATACTTGGTGGCTTAAAACCATGGAATTTTTTTTTTAACATTTATTTATTTTTGAGAGACAGACAGAGTATGAGTGGGGGATGGGCAGAGAGTGAGGGAGACGCAGAATCCAAAGCAAGCTCCAGGCCTGAGCTGTCAGCACAGAGCCCGACACGGAGCTCGAATTCACAGACCAAACTGTGAGACCATGACCTGAGCTGAAGTCAGACGCTCATCTGACTGAGCCAACCCAGGCACCCCCACAGAATTTTTTAAGATTTTTTATTTATTATTTATTCATTTATTTATTTTGAGAGAGAGTGTGTGTTCACGTGTGAGCAGGGGAGGGTAAGAGAGAGAGAGAATCCCAAGCAGGCTTAGCATGGAGCCTGAAGCAGGGCTCAAACCCACAAACTGTGAGATCATGACCTGAGTCGAAATCAATAGTCGGGACACTAACCTGACTGAGCCACCTAGGCGCCCCAAAGATTTTTTATTTTTAAGTAATCTCTACACCCACTGTGGGGCTTGAACTCACAACTCTGAGATCAAGAGCTGCATGCTCTTCTGACTGAGCCAGCCAGGTACGCTACAAACCACAGTTTATTGTCTCACAGTAGTGGAGGTTGAAAGCCTGAGATCAAGGTGTCAATAAGGCCATGGTCCTTATCTCTTCTAGCCTCTGGTGTGTGTTGGCAATTCTTGGCTTATAAATGCATCACTGCAGCCACATGGCCATCTTTTGCCTTTGTGTCTTCACATGGTCTTCCCTCTGTGCGTGCCCATGTCTGCTTCCAAATTTCACCATTTTATAAGGATACCTGTCCTACTAAATTGAGGCCCACCCTAATGACTCCATTCTAATTTGATTACCTCTGTAAAAACTCCATATCCAAATAAGGTCTCATTCTGAAGAACCAAATACAGTATGTTCTGAGGATTAAGACTCCCACATATCTTTTGAGGGGTTTATGATTCAAGCCATAACGCTTTGTGTTTGCATGATCTATTTGACTCTTTATTTCCAATTTTTATCATTTTGTTCCTAGTACATTTTTTTTGACAGAAAATATTTAAGAGTCTATTTTTATAGAGAATTCAATCCATTTATATAAATTTTAATGCTTTCATCTTATTTTACATCTACTAATATACTTTACTGTTACCTCTTTTCTCCTTTCCTGAATTCTGCTGGGTTAATCAACTCGTAACTATACTTCCCATCAAGATGAAACTGTTTGAATGCTTAATTTTTTTACTTCTTTCATTCTCTCCTTCCTCTTTGCCCCCATTTCTGTTTTTCTTTTTATTAAACTAATATAAAATTTTAGTTTCAGATTATTTTTACATACTTCCTTATAGAATGGCTCTTTCTGTTGCCAAGAATCTTTTCTTAATCCTTACACAGCAGTTTGCAATCATATCAGCATCAGCCATTTAGATTTAATTGTGTTTAGTTTATGGTTTACCACTGTTTCATATATTATAGTCTAACCCTATTTTGAGATCTTTGTTTTGAATTTTATTTTTATTTGGTTGGAATACTTCCCAAGCAATTTCTTGGAAATTTCTTCAGAAAGAGCATATGTCTATATATTTTTTGTGCCATTGTATGTCTGAAAAAAGTCTGTCTTTTGTTTTCATATATAATAATAACTTGGCTCAAAATAGGAATCTCAACTCATGGTCCTTTTCTTTCAAATGCATCTAAATGTTGTTTCCTTATATGCAGATGAGAAATCTGAACCTGGCCTGATTATCTTTTCATTTGGGCAATTACATCTCTGTCTGAAAGCTTGTAAGATCTCCTCTTCATTCTTAGGGTTTAGAAATTTCACTGAGATGTGGCCAGGTTGGTTTTTTTTCCTGAATTCTGCCCACCACTTTATGAGTTTTTTCTTTCTTTTAAAAATTTTTTTTAATGTTTATTTATTTTTGAAGGAGAGAGAGAGAGACAAAGCATGAGTGGTGGAGGGGCAGAGAGAGAGGAGGACACAGAATCCAAAGCAGGCTCTAGTCTCTGAGCTGTCAGCACAGAGCCCCGTGTGAGGCTCCAACTCATGAACAGTGACATCATGATCTGAGCTGAAGTTGGTTGCTTAACTGACTGAGCCACCCAGTCAGTTTTCAACTGAAAACTGACTTTTCAACCTGAAAAAATTTTTTAGTTCAGAAGAGTTTTTTCTCTATTTTCTTTTCTTTCTTTCTTTCTTTCTTTCTTTCTTTCTTTCTTTCTTTTTATAATTTTACCTGCTACAATCATTGTTTTTATCCATCTGGAACTTTTATGATTCCCAGGACCTTTGGCTTTGCCTTTCATGGATCACCTTTTTACTTTTGATTTCCCTTTATCATTTTGCTCAAGGATGCGAGATAAAGATTCCATTTATATGTTCAGATCATTCATTTTCCTTTCATCATCATCCATTCTCTTTTATACCTCTCTTGAATTTTTTGGTAACTTTTGTTTCAATATAGTTTTTAAAGTACAGAAAAGTTTCAAGAAAAGTATAAGACATCCCTCTTACCAATTGTTTATGGTTTTGCCCCATTGTCTGTGAAATTTTTAAGGAATCATATTTTAAATTTCTGTTTATTCATAGATAGTTTATAGTATTTGTTGCTGTCACAAATAAAGAAATTTTTATTATGTTTTCTGGATGGTTATGTTTGGCATATATGAAAGTTGGTGGGGGAATATTTATCTAGTAATCAGACTTGTTATTAAACTTTCACATTATTCCTACATTTTTCAATTCGTTTTTTTGTATTTTCTTAGTGGATGACCATATCAACTACAAATAATGACAACTTTATATTTTTCTTTCCTATAATTGAATGTCTTCCTACTTCCTTATGTTATTATTTTGACAAGGGTCTTCAGAATAATGTTGAATAACAAACACCCTGATCCTCCTGGTCTTATTCCTGATCTTAATGGGCTTTCCCAAGAAATTGAGGAATGTCCCCTGGCATTCACACACATAAAGAGTGATATTTGCTATTAGTTTTTGAAAAATGTCCCTTCTCAAGTTAAAGAAGTCCCATGTATTTTTAGTTTAAGAGTTTTGATTAATAATTGATGTTAAATTTCATCAGATCTCTCTTCTGTACTTACTATAATGAGCACATAATTTTTCTTATGCAATCTATTAATATAGTGAATCACATTAATAAATTTCCCAATGTTTAACCATCTTTACATCCAGGGCATACTGCTCATTGCTCAAAGCATATTCATCCTTGTGACATTGAGCTATGGCCTTCCTTTCCCCTGACTGTCCTGGTTTTACTGTCATAGTCACATAAGCTTCCCATCTTTTCCTATGCCCTTAAAAACATTTAAAATCAACTAAGAATATAAGGTGATAAAAGTTTGAGGAGTTAATAAATCTCTTGAAGGCCAAATCTAGAAAGTTAAAGTGAAAAGTAATGACAATAAAAATGTCCTTTACTCTTCTTACTTTTTGAGAACAAAATCTTTAAACATATCAGCTGATTTTCAGACATCCACTGGTCAGGGCCTCATGGACACCAAACCAAGGAAAAAGCATTGTCATTTCAGAAGTGTCAGAAACTTAGATTGGCCAAGTACTAAAAAATGTATGTAGCTTATAAAGTCTAATAGTACTAAAAGTGATAGAAGCAAAAACAAAAAACAATCACTGTCCTTCCTTCCTCTGCCTCCTCAGCCCCAAAGGCATCCTTTGATGTTTCTTCTGTTGTCACCATATTTCCAAGTCAAAAATTGAATGCTGCTTCTTTTGGTTCTTGTATATAATCTATTGCTTCCCTATTATGGTAGCTGAAGATCTTAACTTTCAAAAACTTTCTACTCTTTTCCCCATTCTTTGAAAATAGCTGTATCTTTTTTTTAAAAGAAAAATCCATAGTCATCTTTATGTTAAGTAAATCTTACACACTGCTGAGCTGAATGGTAATGCTCTTTTTTTTTAATTAATTTTATTTTTTAAATTTACATGCAAATTAGTTAGCATATAGTGCAACAATGATTTCAGGAGTAGATTCCTTAATGCCTCTTACCCATTTAGCCCATGCCCCCTCCCATAACCCCTCCAGCAACCCTCTGTTCTCCATATTTAAGAGTCTCTTATGTTTTGTCCCCCTCCCTTGTTTTATATTATTTTTGTTTCCCTTCCCTTATGTTCATCTGTTCTGTGTCTTAAAGTCCTCATATGAGTGAAGTCATATGATATTTGTCTTTCTCTGACTAATTTCTCTTAGCATAACACCTTCTAGTTCCATCCACGTAGTTGCAAATGGCAAGATTTCATTCTTTTTGATTGCCGAGTAATACTCCATTGTGTGTGTGTGTGTGTGTGTGTGTGTGTGTGTGTGTGTGTGTGTTACATACCACATCTTCTTTATCCATTCATCCATTGATGGACATCATTTGGGCTCTTTCCATACTTTGGCTATTGTTGATAGTGCTGCTATAAACATTAGGGTGCATGTGCCCCTTCGAAACAGCATACCTGTATCCTTTGGATAAATACCTAGTAGTGAAATTGCTGGGTCATAGGGTAGTTCTATTTTTAATTTTTTGAGGAACCTCCTTAATGTTTTCCAGAGTGGCTGCACTAGCTTGCATTCCCACCAGCAGGGCAAAAGAGATGCTCTTTCTCCACATCCTTGCCAACATCCGTTGTTGCCTGAGTTGTTAATGTTAGCCATACTGACAGGTGTGAGGTGGTATCTCATTGTGGTTTTGATTTGTATTTCCCTGATGATGAATGATGTTGAGCACTTTTTCATGTATTGGTTGGCCATCTGGATGTCTTCTTTGGAGAAGTGTCTATTCATGTCTTTTGCCCATTTCTTCACTGGATTATTTGGTTTTTGGGTGTTGAGTTTGATGAGTTCTTTATAGATTTTGGATCCTAACCCTTTATCTGATATGTCATTTGCAAATATCTTCTCCCATTCTGTTTGGTTGCCTTTTAGTTTGGTAATGCTTTTATTACATTTCCTTTCCTGCAAGTTGCTTTGATTTTTTTGTTGTTATTCTTTGCCTCATCTTTTCATTTGCTTACTTTTCCCTGAACCTATTGCTAAGTCTTCTAATATTCCCCAATAGCTCTGTAGAGTGCCTCTCAGTACAATTTCCCACGCCGTCAAATCTATTGGATAACCTCCCTTTCCATATGCCTCCTGCCAATCTGCTGTGATGCTCCCCTGGCCAAGGCACAACACTCAGCCTGTGAGTCCCTTTACTCCTTTCCTGCACTGGGTGCTCTGCTTTGTGTTTTCCTGTCTTCTTTCTTGATTTAGTCCCTCCTTTTGATGAAACACATATTCCAGTAGCTTCCTGTGAAAGGCCCTGGTAGTTTTAATCCTTTCCACTTGGACCTAGTACCTGAAACTCTGCTGAAAAGTTTTGAGACTTTGCATGACTGGCAATATCTTTATTATGTCATCATGCTCAATTTTCCAGGCCATAGCATTCTAAGTGGAAATTAATTTTGTGGGCATTATTCCTTTTCCTTCTGGCTTCTAACATTACTACTGATAGGTCACCATGATAATCTACTTATTCCCAATGCACCATATGTGATTGTTTTTTCTCTCTGAAAACTTTTAGGATGTTCTTGTCTCCAGTAAGAATAAGTAATATTGTGAAAAACTTCTGTGTGTCCAGAGACTACTCTTCCACTCTGATGTTATTCAGCCATGTGATCCTCCAACAACCCTATGAGGTTGTTGCTACTATAATTATTCTCATTTTACAGAAGTGGAAAACATGACACAGATAGATGAGGTTATTTTCCTCCTAGGGTTTATATCCAGCCCAACTCTACATACTCTTAACCACTATTCTTAGCTTCCTACGAATGCAAAGTTTCAGGCACTAGGTCCAAGTAGTAAGGATTAACACCACCTGCAGTTTGGCCCCTTGATCTATGCACAAGGTCAACTAACTAGGAAGCGGTTTCTCTGTATTAGCCTGCCTTGGACGTTTCCTAACAGGAACCAGCCAGTAGCACTTTTTACAGCCAGCAGGCAGGGAGCCTCCAAAGACAGAGCAGGTATCATTTTCAGCACGGTCTTTTACTACTTACAGCCAATGAGGAGCCTTGCAGAGGGTGAATCACTACTTGTAAGGCTGATGCAGCACCAGTCTTGACAATAGCAAGCACTCCCCTTTGTGACGTCCTGAGGTGTCTTGCACCCAGATGCTGCTAGTTGTTCATGCCTTATCTTCTGTACCTACTGTAGTCCTAGTGATTTTCCTCTTCTTATCTTTTAGAATACCACTGTAGGTGTCCATCATTGGCACATGGTTGATCTGTGTGTGATATTCTTTGTATTTTTTTGTTAACTTTTCCCACATTTGCATCTTCCTACCTAGACTGTGGACAGAACTATCTTATACATCTTCTAAGTCGTTGTAGCGACAAAGAGACAACATATATATACACATACATGCATATGTGTGTGCACTTGCCTTTTAAAGGCCTTTTATCATAGAACTAACATATCTTCATGCTAAAAAAATTAAAACAGTAAAGAAGGGTAGAAAATAAAAGTTACATTTTCTCAATTCTTTTGAGTCTCCCAAACTCCTGCTTGTATCTCCTGCCATCTCACTGCCTATTTCCACTCCACAGAAACAGCTCCATCCAGAAATTTTCTATGTATATAATAGCATATATATGTATTATATCTTTTAACATAAATGGGATCATGTGATGCATACAGTTCTGAAACTTGGCAGTTTCATTTGTTGTATTATTAACATCTTTCTGTAGCTGCAAATTCTTCCCCTTTCAAACAGCTGTGTAGTATGAATGAATCAATTTTTTAAAATCAGTCATCTATTGATGGGCATTTAAGTCCCATCTAGGTTGGGGTTTTTTGTTGTTGTTGTTTGCTTTGCTATTACAATCAATCTTGCAATGAGCTTCCTTGTAAAAACATCTGTAATCACTAATGCAAGCATATTTATAAATGAATTCATTGAAGTGGAACTTCTGGGTCAAAAGGTATATGCACTTGAAACTGTGATAAGTACAGCCACACTTATTTCCATGAAAGCTATTCCAAATCTGCTCTTACTGTGTCTAAGAGGGCTTCTTTCCTTCCATCATATCCAATTCCAGATCACATAGCTTTTTAATGTTCCTTTATCTACTTTGGAGAGAAATTTGCATCTCTTCGTCATTTCAATTTCTCTAATAATGATTGAAATTGAGCATATTTTTGGATATTTGTTGGCTACTGGTCTCACTTTTTTGCACTGGGCTGATTTTCATGTTCTCTGGCCATTTTCTAGTGGGCTATCCATTGGTTTGTTGGTTTTACAAGAAGTTTGTTCATTGTCTTGTGGCTTTTTTTGTTGGTGGTGTTGTATTCATGAAATTAGTCCATTACCTGTTATGTGTATTGCCAGTATTTTCCCTAGTTTATTGTCTATGGTTTAACCCTGTTTTTTCACTTTGTTACTTCTTATGCATGTATGGACATGGGGATGTATATGAACTAAGGCAACTGAAAAGAATAGAGGCTTGTTGAAACTCCCCAAGCTCATAGGAGTAAAGAGGATGAGGGGGCAGAGAACTTTCCAAGCTCTATTGCTCATGTGCATTTGCTCATTTTACGAGAATCTGCCTTACAGAGCAGCTAGGAAGCAACCATTATCTAAACTTAAGACTCCTGTTTACATAGTGTTCAGTAAAAAAAAAAAAAAAAAAAAAGGCAATAAAATAATCTACAAAAATACATTATGAGATAAAAACTAGCTTTCTCCTCCTCCACCCTACCCCAAGAAAGATTCTGGGATATCCAGGATTGAATGACATATTACTGTGAAACTTGTCCATGCCAACTCTTGGAACCAACTTAATTCTCATCAGCCACTATAATTTATTAACAGTGAGGTGAGAAAAGACATGAATCAGCTTAATGTGATATAAGTAGGGCGTTGCCATAGCAACAAGATGCAGTCTGTTTTCTACTATTTATGTATGGTTTATTTTCTCCAGAGCCTCTGAGTTATTGCTTGAAACAAATGGAATGAGAAACATCTTGTTCTGAACACCGTCCCCCACCCCTTAGAGTGTATGTGTATATAAAACCACATTTTTTTCCATGAGAGAAAAAAAACAAAAACACAAAATTAAAAAAAAAATTATGTTTATAGCAAAAAACTAACTACATAGTTTCCAATTCACTGTGATTTTACAGAACCCAAATGCTTTTTTTTAATTTTCACCTCTGAGACACACTATTCCTCACTGAAACCTCTGGGAAAAAACCCAAAACACATGCTAGAAGCAAACCCAAAGCTAATATTGTTTCTCAAAGGAAACATTCATATTTTCTACCCAGACCTCAGGACTGGCTGGAACCAACTCCCCACTCCTAAAAGAGCACACTAAGAGTGAGCAGACTAAGCCTAGTGACAAGTTTTTATTTCACTTGATCTCAAAAATTCAATAGAAAAGTCCAATCCAGGGAGGAAGCAAGGCTTGAGTTAGTGAGTCAGTCTACTTCCAGAGGGCACCACGGATCCTTTAGGAAGGAATCTTACCAGCCAGTAAACAGCCCCAACCTTGCCTGAAATACCTTGCAAGGAACAAGCACAGTTCATGAAGGATCCCTTTCATTTCCCGTGCTTTCCACTTTCCCTTGAGGATATAGATTCAGTTTTTAATTTTTTTAATGTTTATTTATTTTTGAGAAAGAAAGAGAGAAACAGCATGTGCGGAGGAGGGGCAGAGGGAGAGAGACACACACACAGAATCCAAAGCAAGCTCTAGGCTCTGAGCTGTCAACACAGAGCCCGATGTGGGCCTCAAATTCATGAGCCACGAGATCATGACCTGAGCCGTGGGGCTCAAACTCATGAGCTGTGAGATCATGACCTGAGCCAAAGTCAGACACTTAACCACTGAACCACCCAGGTGCCCCATAGATTCAGATTTTAGATGGAGTTGGTTATCTCCAGGCCATGGAAGAAGTCAGGGTTGCAGCTGAGCAGAAAGGGAAACAGGAATGAAGTCCTTTCATTGCCCTTTTTCCTCACCCTAACTCCTGGTTCCTATCACAATTGCCCCCATGCTCTGTAGAGACAGAAGGAGGCCTAAAACACAGGAGAAATTTAACTCTCAGTATCTTCACTCAACATTAAACATGAATTGATGTTTATTTGGCTATTTTATTTGAATCTTTCTGTCACTTCATAAGTTTAGCAAATCTTCCCAATCAGATCCTCGTGGCTGCCACCAGGCTTCTATGCTTGGCTGGGGGTTCTGCTGAAGAAGCCCAGAAATGACCAGTAGCACTCACCTTTCATGTAGATGCCTCCCAGATCTCAGATTCTAACATGCTCACCTTCAGGATTTCCAAATCCTACTGCTCCTCAGATACTCCTCTACTGCTTAGGTCTGGGAAGAAGGGAAATGGTGGGAGAATATTATAACCAC
This sequence comes from Prionailurus viverrinus, assembly GCF_022837055.1. NCBI lineage: Eukaryota > Metazoa > Chordata > Mammalia > Carnivora > Felidae > Prionailurus > Prionailurus viverrinus. The sequence goes on along the minus strand of NC_062563.1, from coordinate 67,782,162 downwards.
TTCGGTGTCTGGGAAAGACCCTTCTCCCCACCCCATCTTCTGCTGGATTTAGGATGTCATTCAAGTGAATTCAAGCAGTTCTATGTTAGCCAGGCTCATTAGTCCATAGGTCCTGGATATCACCATATGACACCCTCGTCATTGGTAACCCACTGTGATTTACCACTAAGAGAGCATCTAATTCATACCATACTAGAATCTTCCTTTGAGTCATTTTCCTTCAAGGTTTGAAGCACTTTTGGCTATATTGAGCAGTGGAGTATCTTATTTATTTTTTAGGTATAATTTACATACAGTAAAGTGCAAAAATCCTAAGTTTGAAGAATTTTACTTATGTGTATACGCATAACCACCCACCAGGCCAATATACAGAACATTTCCAACACTTCAAAAGCTTCCCTATGATCCCTTCCAGTCTCAGCCCCTCCAAAGGTATATGCTATTCTGATTTCTATCATCAACACTTAGTTTTTCTTATTCTTGAAATTATATAAATGAAGTCATATAAACTTTTTTGTATCTGGCTTCTTTTACTCAGCATAATGTCATCTGTGAATGATATTATATGAGTCATTCATTTATTTTTAGCTGCATAGTACCCTACTCTATGAATATCCCACATTATATTTGTCCATTCTCTTACCGATGAACATTTGAGGGTTTCCTGTTTCAGGCTATTGTGAGTAATTTGGGACTTTATGGATATTCTTATATATCTCTTTTGATGGGCATTGCAATTATACAGAATTGAATTGGTGAATCACAGGTAGGTTTAGGCTTGGTAGTTACTATCAAATTTTCCAAAGTTGTTGAACCAATTTACACTCCCAACACATCCTTGGTAGCATGTAGTATGGTTAGTCTTTTAAACTTAAGCCATTCTAGTGAGTAGTACCTCACTGTGGCTTTAATGTGAATTTTCCTGGTGACTAGTGACATTGAGCACTTTTTCAAGTGCTGGGCCCAGGGCAAGTGGAGCACTCTGAGGCCTGCATTTGCTCACCACATCCCTGTGCCTGAGGGAGTGAAACCTTAAAGAACAACTAAAGAACACCATGACAGATGGAGAAAGAGAACACATAAGAAAGGATAAAGCACTTTTCCTGCTTTTTAAACAAGGGGCCCCACAAATTATGTGTTTGGGCTCCATCTTCAGTCTACTGAATTCAAATATTCAGGTAGGGTCTGGGGTCCTGCATGTTCATTAAGATGCCAACATGGTGGCCATGTTCTGTAGACATTTTTCAATCATCACATAAATATGTTCAGTTCTTGCAGGACTAGACAAACAAGTGAAGAAAGAAACAAACAAACCCTCAACACCCGCTCTCTGTAAGGCTCTTCACTGTGGCCTTGAAAGAGTCCTCTCTATGCATTGACTTAACTTTTATTTCAACCATCTCTCAGCCCACTGCAGATTTAAAGTCATTCCATAGAAACTGCTCTTGCCAAGGTCAACAAGTACATTTTAGCTTCAAAATCCCAAGATATTTTTTAGTTCTTGTAATAGAAACCTTAATTTAGATTATTTGCCTATCTTACAATATCTCTTTTAACCACCCTTTTTCCCAATCAGGACAGACCCCTAGGAGCCTAGTTTATATTTTGAGATCCTTCCCTCTGGCCACAGATAACTAAACCTGAACCTGTTCTAGGAAAATCAGATTCTTTCCTTCTTTCTTTCTCTGCTTTTCCCTTCCTCTCCTTCTCTCTACCCCCTTCCTCATATCCTACTTTCTTCTCTTCCCTTCCTCTCTCCTTCCTTCCCTCTTTCTGTCCCCTCTCTTCCCTACCCTGTCTCAAGAACTGAGATTCTAGTTTAGTCTGGGCAAGTCTTTAACTAGACAATCTGTACCCTCAAAACCATATGGTGACCATCTTCCAGTTCCTATGTAGCCTCATGAGCCAAGGAAAGAAAGATATCTGCAAAAAGAGAGGACATCAGATATGCTGAGAAAAGCTGCAAGGATGGTAAAAGCTTTAAGTTCTTACCTGCAGACCTTCCTGCTCTTGAGTCTATGTGACACTCCTGTTCTCTTATAATCTATCCTCTCCTTTTTCTGAGCTAACTTAAGTTGATCTCTGTTATCTGTAGCCAAAGAATCCTAATTAATACCACCCTTGTTCTTTTCAGCTTCTTGGAAGAGAAGACTCTTCTTGACTACTTTCTTCTTTATATGTGGATGACTCCACCCTACTGGGCTTCCTACAGTTTCAGTCCTATCTTCTTATTCTTCCATGCTGGATCCTTTCCTGCTTCTGTCCTAAATATGCTGTTCCTCGGGTTTGTCTCTGTGCCTTCCTTGTTTTCATTTCATAACCCCCTGTCTCAGTCATTCTATGTGTCATCTCTGTATGGAGGTTCCAGGCTTCACCTGTCCCCTGAGTTCTATATCCTGCTTGATTGCTGCTGACGTGGCCCACGAGTGCCTTAGATTCACAAGTCCAGAACCAGGGTCCTTATCATCCACTCCTCCCAAGCCCCCTCCTGGACATGTCCCTAATTCCTCCCTTTTGCTCCCTTACATCCACTATCACCCAGTCAGCAAAGCCCCTAGTCCTGTTCATTCAATTTCCTAAATATCTCTTGAAATCATTTGCTTTCCTCCATTTTCCCTGCCTCTAGGCTGGTTTACACATCCTTTCTTCCCAGCTAACCTGCTAATTGGTCATCTTCTAATATTGCCCTCCTCCCCACCAACCCAACCCTCTTTCTACTTTATAGCCAGAATGATCTCCCTAAAACAAAAGTCAAATGCACATGCTCCTCATCACCACTTTCCTGCAGCTAAAGGCTAGACTTTTTAATATAGTTCACAAGGCCCTGCATGATCTGCCCCCTGCTTGCTCTCAGACTTCAGCCTCTAACCATAGGAGATTACTCAGTGATCCCACATGCTGTCTCAGTGAAGATTCACATGCTCTCTGAATCCTCATGCCCTTGCACAGGCTGCTATCCCTTCCCCAACTCTTCTGGCCTCTCTGCCCCCTTCTCAACTTAGCTGACTTACTCATCATTCAGGTCTCAGCTTTAAAGTCTCTTCTGTGGTAGTCTTTCTTGACCCTCACCCCATAACTGCCCTCATCACACTCTCATGCTCCATTATAATTGCCTGTTTATGTATCTGCCCCTCATTAGATCATGAGTTTTATGAAGGCAGGGCCCATACCCTCACCTTCTAGCCAGTGCCTGGCACATGGTAGGGATTCAAATCTGTTGACTGAACAAGTGAATGTTAAAGCAATTCAAGTTCTTTAACATAAATGGAAGGCAGGTTTAAGGATGAGAAAGGTGAAATGAGATTAAAGAATAAGCAAGGCCCAGATATAGAGGAGATCACGTCTCAGGCAGAAGTTTGATTTTGATTCTGTCAGTAAGAGGGAGATGGATAAATCTTACTCCCCAAATTCACATTCACTCGAGATGATCAGTTGGTTTATCTCCCTATACCACATCACCTCTGAACTTCAGCTTATGCTCATTCCCTGCCTAAATTTCCACTCCTGTTTCAATCACATCTCACCTGCTCTCTGAAGCTTTCCCTGGCTCATCCAGACCCTCCCATTTCCTTAAGATTCCACAACATCCTAAGCAGGTACTACATAGTCTGTTACTTGATCGCATTCTCTGTTTCACTGTGTGCTGTTATCTACTATGGGTTACCTTATCCTTCTGTAAACCCAAATATAAGGAAGAGTGGCTACAAACAAATAAAAAAGGAGATGATGTTAAAAAAATAAAATAAAGTAAATAAGAAAATACAAAAATAAATAAAATATAAAAATAATTTAAAAATTTTTTAATAAAAAAATAAAATAAAAATAAAAAATAAAAAGGAGATGGTGTACACAAACATTGCAAAGAACATACAAATGAACATTATCCTTCCAAATTGTCTTTATTCAAAATAATCATAGAACTCTTCTCTGGAAAGGGCTTTAGATCTATCTTATGAACTGTATAAGAAATAGATTTGTTCATTATAACCCAAACAAATTTGTTTGGGCCCAAACAAATTTATTCAACTTGCTCACCCATGTTCTTTTTCAGACTCTGCCTCTGAATGACTTTTATATGTAATTGTAATAGCATGTTCGATCAGAAAAGCAGAACCACTATGAGTGATATAGATTGAGGGACTTAGACTTTACACAGTTACGAGAGGTGAAGATGCCTGTTCCTGTTGCCTCTGCATCTGGGGTGGGCCTGAGTTTCTTTAGACCAGCAGGGCCAGCAGTCCGGAAGGAAATCTGACATGAGGTGTGAGAGAATGAGGACAAACTGAACCCCATGTGGGTCTCTCTCTACTGCCACCTGCAGAAGGAGCTTTGCCCCAGAGCTGTACCTGTGTCTGGTGTCTGACCCTAGAGTCAGAGACCTGGGGCAGCAGTGCCTTGGCAGCTCCTCTGAACCCTGCTGCTGCACCAGGTCCACAAGGGGAGCCCCATGGACCAACAACAATGTGTGCAAGCTGCAGTGACACTTGATACCCTATGCTAACCTGCAAATTTTCTCATGACCAACCCTGAACCAGCAGTACCCAGAAGGCCATTCTGGGAAATGTAGTTCAGCTTACTAAGTTGATGGAGAACATAAACGGCGCAGTTATAAAACTCAAGCTGACCTCCAAGAGACAGTTTGCCACCACTGAAAGCAAATGCCAGTATAAGAGTTCCTGAAGAAGCCGGACACAAGCAAGGGTAGAATTTGTGGAATGAGTAGCAAATGCATCCAAGAAGTTCAGATTGATTTCTTTCAAAAAGGACAATGTTCATTTGGATATATAACGTTCTATTTCTTTATGGGGGGGGGGGGTGAGTCATAGTATTTTATAGTCATTCCTTCTATTTTCATTATTTTCCCCTTTGGTTCTCAAGTATACAAATCTTTTTTGGTGGTGGTGGTGGTGGTAGTGGTGGTGGTGGTTATATTTTAGCTCAAATGAGTATTGTGGCTCATTCATAAGTTCAAAAATAATGCAGAGGAATGAGTAGGTCCTGGGAAAGTATCCTAGAGCTGGCTAATTCCTTCCTCCTACCCAGGATATTCTTGCTACTTTCTCTTCTTATGGGACTTGTGGCCCTCTGGCCTTTCACCACTTGTGTGCAAGTTGTTATATGGCATATGTCAGCTTCCTTATTTTAGCTCTTTCTAAAGTCTTTCTTCTTTTGCGTTGATAATTTTAATACAGATGATCTTATTCTGGTCACCCTAGGCAAATCCAGAGGTCAGCAAAAACTGTCTGTGTGTGTAAAAAAACCCTAAATAACAGATGACATGGTTGATGCATCACACTTCAGTCAGCCTGATCCCAGTTTCTTTTTTTCATTTCTTGAACAAAACCCAGAGGCTTTTGATACCTAATATGATTACTAATGCATCTATCACCTGGACCACTGCTGCTGAATTTTTAAAAATTGTATTAAAATACATGTACTATTTTAATACAAATGTACTATTCTAACCATTTTTGGGCGTATGGTTCAGTAGTGGTAAGTACATGCACAATGCTGTGCAACCAATCTCCAGAGCTCTTTTCATCCTGCAAAACTGAAACTCTGTACCCATTAAATAACTCCTCATTCTCCCCTCCCCCCCAGCTCCTGGATACCACCCTTTTACTTTCTGTCTCTATGAATCTGGCCACCCTAGGTACCTCATGTAAGTGGAACCCTATAGGATTTGTCTTTTTGTGACTGACTTATTTCACTTAATATAATGTCCTCAGAGTTCATCCATGTTGTAACTGATGAGAGAATTTTCTTCATTTTTAAGGCTCAACACTATTCCATTTATTTTGTTTACCCATCCGTCCATCATTAGACACATGGGCTGCTTCCACCTTTTTGATCTTGTGAATAATGCTGCAATGAACATGAGTATAGAATATCTCTTTGTGACCCTGCTTTCAGTTGTTTGGGGTATACACCCAGAAGTGTAATTGTTGGATCATATGTTAATTCTATTTTTAATTTCTTGAGGAACTCCCATACTGCTTTCCATAGCACTATTTTACATTCCCACCAAAAGTGCACAAGTGTTTCAATTTCCCCACATCCTCACCAACACTTGTTATTTTCTGTAAATTTTTCTTTTTAATTTTTTTATCTTTATTTTTTGAGAGAGAGAGACACACAGAGTCAGAGCAGGGGAGGAACAGAGAGGGAGACACAGAATCTGAAGCAGGCTCCAGGCTCTGAGTGTCAGCACAGAGCCCGACACAGGGCTCAAACCCGTGAACCGTGAGATTATGACCTGAACCAAAGTTGGACGCTCAACCGACTGAGCCACCCAGGCACGCCTAAGTTTTTCGTTTAATAGTGAACATCCTAATGGGTGTGAGGTGATATCTTCTAGCAGTTTTGATTTGCATTTCCTTTTTTTTTAATGTTTTTATTATTTTTGAGACAGAGACAGAATGTGAATAGGGAAGGGGCAGAGAGAGAGGGAGACACAGAATCTGAAGCAGGCTCCAGGCTCTGAGCTGTCAGCACAGAGCCTGACATGGGGCTTGAACTCATGAACTGCTAGATCTTGACCTGAGCTAAAGTCAGAGGCTCAACCGACTGAGCCACCCAGGCACCCCTGATTTGCGTTTCCTTAATAATTAGCAATGTTGAGCATCTTTTCATGTACTTACTATCCATTTGTACATCTTCCTGGTAGAAATGTCAGTAACTCATTTCATTTTATTGCTCAATAATATCCCATTGTATTAATGTGCCACAGTTTATTTATCCATTCACATACAGAAGGACATCTTGATTGCTTCTAAGAATGCTTCTGTAACAATTGTGTCCAGGTTTTTGCATAAACATAATTTTTTAACTCATTTGGATAAATATCAAGGAGCATGACTACTTGGATCAAATGGTAGAGTACATTTAGTTTTGTAAAAAACAAAACAAAACAAAGAAACCAAAACTGCCAAATTGTCTTCCAAAGTGGCAGTACCATTTTTTATTCCCACCAGCAATGAAGGAGAGTTACTGTGGCTCCACAATCCTGTCAGCATTTGGTGTTGTCAAAGAGTAGAAGTTGGAATAGATGATATTAGGCCCACCATTTCCCCCAAGCCATGCTTTGGGGCTCCTACTGCTGTACTGAAATATATGTTTTGATGTCTTTCTTGAGGACAAGGACTGCTTCTCATCTTGGTATAGGAAGAAATATAGGGTCTGGCAAAAAATAAATGTTCACTATTTGTGTAAAAAGGAAGGAAGGAAGGAAGGAAGGAAACAGCCAGAAACACACATTTTGTATGCACTTTGCATCTGTGATTCCCCTATGCCTCATCCCACCTTTCAGCCTGGCCCCCAGGCCACATTCTTTTTCTTTAGCTCATAATTCCCCAACTCAAGGGAAAATATCCTTGCTGGACCGTGATTCTCAAAAGGAAGATTAGAAGAGTCCCAGTGACTTAAAAGGAATAATACTTGGTTAGCCCCTGAACAGATGCTGGCACTTTCTAAGGGAAGAATCTCATTGTAGGTTGTGCTGTTCTACGAACATTGGCCCTTGGCCAACCCAGAACTGAGGAACTTTCCTCCCTTCACTGAACATTTACAAATATATTTTTGGGTTGTTTTGTTTATTTGTTTTACAATAAGAATGCATGACTTTAGTAAGCAGAGGGACCCAGGATTTTTTAACTATAAAAATACACTTTATTCTTGGTAGAACATTGGTGAGAATGTTACTGTGCTCTATTTTTGTTGATTATTGTATTGAAATATGTATGTATAATGTGAACAATATTTTGGAATATTTTCACCCTTTATAACCCATAGTTCCTAGTTTTATTGAGGCTCCCATATTAACCAGAGTTTCTTCCATAGTGTAGAGAAGACAGATACTCCTTCAGCCATTTAGCCATGAAGCATGGTGTCCCCGAGGGCACTTTATTATTAGCTATGGCTAATAGCTAGGATAGGAGACTATGATAAGGATTGTTCATTCTTAAGAGGTAGAAGTGTGTGAAAGGAGAGACATAAGATCCAAAGGGAGATAGAGATGGTCAGAAGCCAATGCCAGGGATCTAAACTCTCCTTCCCAGCTGAGCCTCAAGATGAGGAGACTGTAGAGACAACTGGTTAGGTGCTGAGGTGCTCAAATCACTAGGATTCAATTACTCCATTCTTCAGGCATGGTATAACCCTAGGCTTCTAGGAGCCCAGTCTTTATCTTCTCTACATCCAACAGGGAGGGGGCATGATGGTGTGATCTCAGAGAGGACAGGCGAGCAGAGAAGCATAATTGGCTCCCTACAGCCTGTGTGTGGCATACGGAGAATCTAGCAGTTCCCAAGCACCTTAGCAAGGCAACACAAAGGGGCAAAGGCCTGATGGAATAACCAGTCTCAAGTCAGGATGAAGATGGCTCAGTAGGTAGTGCTTTTAAAAAATCAGACTCTAGGTATGGGTGCCAGTGAGAGACAAAAGACTAGATGAGGCCAGTCTAGGGGCCAGGCTAGGAAGCAGAGGTCACTCAGTGGATCTGAGTCTTCTCTTCTGGTGCCATGAAGTCATATAAGCTTCCACATAACCTGAAACATCATCTTGAAAAGGGGTGGGAGAGGAAGTGGGAGAACTAAGCATTTATGTAAACTTGGGGTCATTCAAAAGAGATTATTTAGATGGCACAAATAGAGATACTGGTGATTTGCAAGTTTAAAGATTGTTTCTTCCTCTTACTATTCCTGGGTAGGGAGCTTGATGGGAAAATTAGATCAGCTAAGGGAAAATAAGAAGTTTTCTTTCCTTTATACAATTGAGTGGTACAATGTATATATGCTGCCCTGCACATGTGGTGGTAGTTTGATGACTTCAATTGTTTTCCCCTTGGCTTTGTGTACTTTCTTGATTTGCACAATATTCAGTCCGAGGATCATTGGAAAACAAAGTACACACACACACACACACACACACACACACGTTGTAATATTGTAACCCAGTTACTACCATGACCACTGCTGATTTTGAGTCACCAGGCTCCACACCTGGTCTGAGGTCACCCTAGGTTCTAAAATCACCTGGAACACTTCTGTGAGCTGTCACTAAAATATTTTGCTGACTTTCTTCATCCCAGCTTTATATCCTTCTAGCAGAAACGTCCAGGAATTGTGTTATACTACCAAATTCTTAGAAGTAGTTTTCAGAGTGTTTTATTTGTATTGTCTCATATAATGCCAACAACTCTGTGAGTTAGATGGAAGAAATGGTAGTAGTTCTATTTTACAATTAAAAACAAACGAACAAAAACAAAAAGACTAAGCTCAGAAGCTTAAGTTGGGGCCCAGTCATAAAAACAGAAAGCAAACTAGGTCCTTCAACAGAGAGAATTTATTATAGGGAATTGGCTGCAGGCATTTGTATACTGGAACTGCTCATACTGATGTGGGGTCGGGAGGGAATGGTCAAGAAAGGATTCTTGAGACATTTTTGGTGCAAAAAGGTGTTTTCATTATGGCACAGGGATAGGACCAGTGGGCAGAAAGAGTTGCACTTTTGCTGTATGAACCTGGTGGTTATATGCTTACTGCTCAAGGGGGAGGGGACGTGCAATGAGTATTAGATCATAAATGTCTTCTGCGAATTTCTACTCTTAAAACTACTTTTGCAAGATTTCTCCACTGCTTATCATTCAGCTGAATGTTAACTATGGGTGAGATGTACAGGCAGTCATGTGACCCTTTAAGAATGTAGAAGCCAGCAACTATTTGATCATTATCGCAACTACAAGTCAGACTTCTGGGCTAAAGGTAAATGTTTTTCTGCTTCTATCCCTCATCAGTACCAGCTTAACTCCAGTGATGTCATGTTGGTAGTTGAAAATTATCCACAGTAAATTATTTATTTATGAAAATCAGCAATCATGAAAATTACAAATCAGGGTTCTTTTTGTTTTTGTTTTTCTGGAGAGCTGGTTATTAAATATTCACCATCACACCACTGGTTATAGGATTGGAGGACTGGGGTGGGGAGTGGGGGGAGGGAACATTGCTCCTCATCAGGCTCTGCCCTGGCAGCACAGAGCCTGCTTTGGATTCTGTCTCTACCTCTGTCTGCCCCTCCTCCTCTCATGTGTGCACAACTTGCTCTCCCTCTCTTTCTCTCTCTCTCTCTCAAAATAAATAAATGAACTTAAAAAGGGGGGAAGGGAACATTAAAGTAACGCAGAAATAGTGAATGGAGAAAGCGGCTACCACCCCAGGACTGGGAAACAAAGGAAAGAGGTAGGCTTATGAAAATCTAGGAGCTCAGAGGAGGGGCTCAGAGCCTGGGCTCAGACTATGGCGGGAGGGGGCGGGGGGGGGGGGGGGGGGGGGCGGGTAGTCACCTTCTTGAGGGGACGCAATGATGCTGCATGGGGGTGCTGAAAGCAACCGGAGGCCAGAACCTACCACCAACGCTTTGGGGGAGGTTGACAGGAATAGCGAGCCAACCAACGAGTGTGTCCTTCCTCCTCCTACCTTAAGCCCCCTCTAGCGCCCCTATCGGCAAAACTTAACAGGAGCAGCAACAAAAGAGAAATGTTTGCAGAGTTCCAGCTGCAGCATTTCATTTTTTTTTTTTTTTTTTTTTTTTTTTTTTTTTTTTTTTTCTGAAATTTATTGACAAATTGGTTTCCATACAACACCCAGTGCTCATCCCAAAAGGTGCCCTCCTCAATACCCATCACCCACCCTCTCCTCCCTCCCACCCCCCAACAACCCTCAGTTTGTTCTCAGTTTTTAACAGTCTCTTATGCTTTGGCTCTCTCCCTTTCTAACCTCTTTTTTTTTTTTTTCCTTCCCCTCCCCCATGGGTTCCTGTTAAGTTTCTCAGGATCCACATAAGAGTGAGACCATATGGTATCTGTCTTTCTCTGTATGGCTTATTTCACTTAGCATCACACTCTCCAGTTCCATCCACGTTGCTACAAAAGGCCATATTTCATTTTTTCTCATTGCCATGTAATATTCCATTGTGTATATAAACCACAATTTCTTTATCCATTCATCAGTTGATGGACATTTAGGCTCTTTCCATAATTTGGCTATTGTTGAGAGTGCTGCTATGAACATTGGGGTACAAGTGGCCCTATGCATCAGTGCTCCTGTATCCCTTGGATAAATTCCTAGCAGTGCTATTGCTGGGTCATAGGGTAGGTCTATTTTTAATTTTCTGAGGAACCTCCACACTGCTTTCCAGAGCGGCTGCACCAATTTGCATTCCCACCAACAGTGCAAGAGGGTTCCCGTTTCTCCACATCCTCTCCAGCATCTATAGTCTCCTGATTTGTTCATTTTGGCCACTCTGACTGGCGTGAGGTGATACCTGAGTGTGGTTTTGATTTGTATTTCCCTGATAAGGAGCGACGCTGAACATCTTTTCATGTGTCTGTTGGCCATCCGGATGTCTTCTTTAGAGAAGTGTCTATTCATGTTTTCTGCCCATTTCTTCACTGGGTTATTTGTTTTTCGGGTGTGGAGTTTGGTGAGCTCTTTATAGATTTTGGATACTAGCCCTTTGTCCGATATGTCATTTGCAAATATCTTTTCCCATTCCGTTGGTTGCCTTTTAGTTTTGTTGGTTGTTTCCTTTGCTGTGCAGAAGCTTTTTATCTTCATAAGGTCCCAGTAATTCACTTTTGCTTTTAATTCCCTTGCCTTTGGGGATGTGTCGAGTAAGAGATTGCTACGGCTGAGGTCAGAGAGGTCTTTTCCTGCTTTCTCCTCTAAGGTTTTGATGGTTTCCTGTCTCACATTTAGGTCCTTTATCCATTTTGAGTTTATTTTTGTGAATGGTGTGAGAAAGTGGTCTAGTTTCAACCTTCTGCATGTTGCTGTCCAGTTCTCCCAGCACCATTTGTTAAAGAGGCTGTCTTTTTTCCATTGGATGTTCTTTCCTGCTTTGTCAAAGATGAGTTGGCCATACGTTTGTGGGTCTAGTTCTGGGGTTTCTATTCTATTCCATTGGTCTATGTGTCTGTTTTGGTGCCAATACCATGCTGTCTTGATGATGACATTGGATGAGATGGACTTGACAGATATATTTAGAACTCTGCATCCCAAAGCAACAGAATATACTTTCTTCTCGAGTGCACATGGAACATTCTCCAAGATAGATCATATACTGGGTCACAAAACAGCCCTTCATAAGTTTACAAGAATTGAAATTATACCATGCTTACTTTCAGACCACAATGCCATGAAGCTTGAAATCAACCACAGGAAAAAGTCTGGAAAACCTCCAAAAGCATGGAGGTTAAAGAACACCCTACTAGCGAATGAGTGGGTCAACCAGGCAATTAGAGAAGAAATTAAAAAATATATGGAAACAAACGAAAATGAAAATACAACAATCCAAAGTCACATACAGAGGGTGGGTTGGGATGCGAATCAATTACTCGCACATTAAGCAATTTGCCTAAGGTTACATAGTAAGTGTGGTCTGTCTTGCTCACTGCAATGTCTCGGTGCCTAGAAAAGTGCCTAGTATATAATATACACTCAGTAAACATTTGGGTGAGGAAGGAAAGACGGCAAGCTAGACTAGTCCAATTCTACAGCACACATTTAAAAGCAAAGAGTCCAAAATATCCCTGGTTGTCTGCCCCACTGTGTAAGCACAATCATAGCACCAAGTATGTCTATACTTGAGCCACTCTCTCCCAGTTTGGCTGTAGGAACTAACTAAGGAGGTACTACTGCCTGGTGCTTTGGAGAAATGTAGATCTGGATTCAAATCCCAATTTCACTAGTCAAGAGTTGTGTAGCTTTGGGCAGATTACTCAGCATCCCTAAGCCTTGGTTTTCTCATCTGTATAATGGAGATGGTAATGATGTGCGAGCTTTAAATGAGGTAATTGTGCGTGGCACCTGCTCAATCAGTGCTCACTGTTACCATCACCCCCACCCCAACCCCAGAAGGGTGAGCAGGTAAGTGGTAGGCTGAGGCCAGTCAGGGACTAGCGAGCCTGTTGTTCTCGGCTTCCCACCCGGGCTCGTCAGAGCTGGCCAAGACCTGGGCTGGAGGAGTAGGGGGTCTGACCACGGCTGACACAGTCAAGCCTAGGGTTGGAAGATGGAGGCCAGATTGGCCAGGCCCAGGGCTCTGCAGCCCAGCAGGGTTCCAAACACCTCGCTTGGCACCTCATTCTCTGGAACCTGGAGATCCGAATCTGTGTTTCCCAATAGTTCCACGTTTCAAAGCAAGTTTACTCTAGCCCGAGACAAACGCGGGTGTGGCGGTTCCTTACATTCAAAACGAAACAAAAGAAAAGAAAACAAAGAGAACCCCCGCCCCCAACCCAGGAAGGCCTGCGGACTTTTCCCAGGCAAAAGTGCAGTGGGAGAGGAGCGGGTTCCTTTGCGGCTGCTGCCCGGCTCCAGAGCTTAGGAATACAGCCTCTTGGTGCTCCGGTTCGGGGTCCTGAGCCTCCAAGGCACCGGGGCCGCAGCAGTGGGGTTCGCCCTGCCCAGCGCAGGTCCCAACCGAGTGCCCAGTCGGCTCCAGGGCCGGGGAAGGCGGGAGCACAGCAGAGCTGCCTGCGCCCCGCCCCGGGAAGCACCCGCTCCCCCTGCCGGAATCCCGGGAATGTCGCCGGTCCGGAAAGCAGCTGGACGGCCTCTGGGCAGAGGGAGAGGTCAAACCTGGAATTTTCTTGGGCGCTTTTTCACAATATCCCCCCAAGCGTTTCAGTCCCATGACGTAGAAACCCACGGGGGGACGAAAAGGAAGCTGCCTTTTTCTCCGGGAAGACTTAGTTGCAGCAAAGGCACTCAGTCCCGCTCGTAGTCCCCCCAGATGCCTTTTTCAGGCTCGAAAGATCCCTTTGTGTCTGAGAGAGAAGCCCTTTCTCGCTTGGAAACCGACAGGGCCATCCCCGGGCATGCGTTTCCAGCTGGATTGTCGCCATCTCGTGGCAGGATTGGGTGGCCACACTGGTGCATAGGCCAGACCACCCTGCCTACGACTTTCTTGGGTCTCCAAGTACCTTTCCTTCTTTCCCCAACCAGTTAGCAATGGACATTTAAAAATCATGTTCTCAGGGCATAGGAGTTGAAGTGGTAATGCCTGTGTCCTCTCCACCTTCCAATTGCGTGTGCATGTGTCTTCCTAACGGCAACCAAGCGTTACTGGAGACTCCAGGAGAGAGCAGATGCCTTACTGAAGGGTTCTGCCTCCTGAGGCACCATGAGCAACTAGAACGAGGGGCCAATCCCCCACCAATTTCCCATGATACAAACTAATGATTAAGAAGACAGAGACGCACACTGTCTTGTTCCCACTGGTTTGTAATGTTATTATACTTGATGAGTATTATTAAAGGACCCCTGTTATTAAAGACTCCCTATTATTATTGTTGTTATTATTATTATTTAGCATTTATAATATATTCTGTATTTTCAAAGCACTCAAAGACTATTATCTCCGCCAGCTTTCCAAACACTCCAGAGAGGCAGTCTTCACTTTATAAAATAGGGAAACTGAGGCACTGTAATTAGTGCAAAGTTGATGGATTGATGAGTCAACAGTAGTCATTTCTTCCCAGATGATTATTGTCTTACTCCAAAGTGTCATAGATGCCAGTAGATGGTAAATAGACACCCTAACTTGGGAAACTAGTTCTCTCACCCACTTTTATGACCCATTGTAATCACATTAGAAACCCAGTCCCAGGAGTTTAAAACTTCCAAGTTATGTGTTCATTGCATTGAGCATATGGATGATGTTAATTGTATTTTATTTTATTTTTATAAGTCAAACACAACCCATTAAAAAAAAAGCAGGGATGTTGCAATCAATAAACCAGATGTATCTTGATTTGGAGAATAAATTGGTTTTCAAGACAAATACCCCATTCATTAGACACAACAAGCATAAAAAAGACCAATAAAAACCAATCATCTTATTTTAGTGTCTATTATCCTTTCAGAGACAAGAAAAACTATTTTCTACTTTCAGATTTTGTTTCTTCTTTCCAAAGATTTCAGTCTTATCAGTAGCCACACTCATATTACCACAGTACCTTAAGTTCCTTCAATAACAGCTTTCTCTCCAAAAGCAACAACAAAATAAATTACCTTGCTCTGCTCATAGAAAGTGCTCCTCTTCTTCCTCCCACCCCCTCAAAGAGAGAGAGAGAGAGAGAGAGAGAGATCCTGTCATTCTAGAAGTTTCCAATGGAAAGCTTTAGGCTTGAATTCAGAGCTGTGTCATGGTTGAGGCGAAGGAGAGTTTGAGAGACTTGTTCTACCATCAGTTGCTGAGTTAGCCTAGCCCCCCCCGCAAAGATACAATGTTGAGGAAGCTTGTCCTGGGAGCCTTCCCATAACCTTTAATGTTCTCTTTTTACCCAGTTCTTACCCAAAATAATAAATATCTAGATGTGCATCTTTTAAAGAAGTTAAGGGAGTTATTTGTTAGTTTGGGGTCTATCAGGTCGGCCTTCTCAACCTTTCTTTATATTCATTCAAGGGGTTCATTTTCTCAGAAGGAATGTATTTATAAATTGTATTAATAAATAGCTACAGTTAGTAGACCTATGATAAATTATTAATCCTCTGCAGCAATCCTTTGAAGTAGATTTTCATTATCACCGTTTTACAGGTAAGAAAACTAAAGTTCGAAAAAGCTCAGATAACCTGCCCATAGTCCCACAGCTAGGGAAGAGCCAGGATGGGTATACAAGGCTGCATCTTCTGTACACACAGAAATATGGAATTACTTACACTCACGGGAGTCCTTCAGGCAGGAAAACAAGACGCAGGAGTGTGATAGGTATATAGGAAATAAATTAAAAAATAATAGAGTGACAAAACATTCCCAGTCAGTAGGGAAAGAGTCCTGTGTACATACCCACCATTTACTGTGTCTATAGAGTGGACTCCTATAGGGCCAGATTGTAGGAGTTCAGTTTGCCAGCCAACCTCATCTTTTTGCTTTCCCTCTTAGGCCAGCTGGACAAGGTGGGATAGAATGATTAGTCAATGGAGAAGCACATGACTCTCCAAACTCTTTCCGACTCCACCTTCCAGCCAGTGGGGAGGAAGGTTCTTCAAGGAGATTCCAGCCTTTGCCAGATACAAAGAGAGTCCAAAGCCCTAGGCAATCCCAGTTGAAAAACAAATATATAGGCGTTTACTAGTGTGGTAAATGGGATTTTTCTGGGGGGAGCAGGATACACTGAGAAAGAAAGGTTGACATAACAATGGGGGAGGCAATTTCCACTCAATCGTGAGATTTAAAAAATTGGTTGGGAATTGTTAGACAATATAGAATGGTGTTTGAGAGTAGTTTTCTGGAGCCAGGCTGTCTGGATTGAAATACCAGCTCCATCATTTATTAGCTGTGTGAACTTCAGCCAGTAATTTGGCCTTTTCTATGCCTTGGTTTCTTCATCTGTAAAACAGGAGTGATTATAGTATCTGCCTCCTAAGGTTGATGTGAAGATTATGCAAATTAATGTATATGCTTAGAACAGTGTCTGGTCCATGGTACGCACAAATATTAGTTTCTATTATCATTATAGTGGAAAGAAACTTTTCAGCCAAACTTATCTGTGCTCCTAACACTGCTGGGTGATCCTAGGTAATTTATGCAACCTCCCAGAGCTTTACTGTCCTCATCTATAGCATAGGGTAATAACACGATCTTGTGAGGCCATTGTGAGGATTAAGTGAGTTATGCATAAAAATATTCATCATAATTTTGGTAATAAGTAGTGATTTAGTAAATTCCCATTTCCTTCCTTTCTTTGATTTAGCATTAATGATTTTTTTTTTTTGGTGTGTTTAGTGGTGGGAAGAGAATAGTAAAATTGAAAATATGCATAATCGAGAAATATATCTTATAATTAAACTAAATTGAAATATAAATTGAAATATATTTTATGATTAAAAAAAGAACTCTTTGCCTTATAGGGGTGTCACAGCACCTAGATACAACATGGCAACCAAGCAAGGCTATTCCTCAGGAAAACTGTAAGGTATGTCAACAGCAAGTCTATCTTCCCTTTTCCGTGCAGTGTTTTGGTCAGGTTCAACCTTGCCTCTTTCCAGACTGTCTGACAGCAGAATCTTGGGGAGAAGAGGGGGAGTAGGGTGAGGAAAGGGACTTGGAATGACTCACTGAGGGACTACGATGTTCACCATTGCTTTAGCTCCTTTCCCTTTTTCCTGAAGCCACAGTCAGCGGGGCTGAGGTGGAAGGAGAGGTTCAGTTTGGGCTAGTGACTCTCTGAGAAGCCCTGGGTCAGGGTAGGGTAGTTACCTACATCCCTGTTCCTCGGAAGACAGAATCAGCAACATCTAGGAGCTTGTTAGAAATGCAAAAGCTCAGGTCCCACCCCAGGCCTACTGAATCATAACATATGACAAGATTCCCAGGAATTTAGATGCACATCTAAGTTTGAGAAGGACTGAGCTAGAGCCTATGGAGTCTACTGTAGCTGCTGATCTGATTGGATGGCTGGCATTGGGACTTTTACTTCAAATTGTGTATCTCTTTTTCATTTCCTTTTTCCTGAATCCACACTGTGTGCTTTATAAATGGAGATGACAATGGCCTACTATGGCAAAAGTGGCTACTTTAATCGATCAGAACTCTCAAGAGGCCCAGAAGTGGAAGATGGTCCAGATGACAATTGAAAACTCACTTTGGAGGCAAGTAGGGTGGAGAGGGCAAAGATCTGTCAGTCAGGTGGTATCTATGGAGTACTCACTGTACACCAGGTCCCTACTATGTGCAAGCACTCTGGGTGACACAAACAAATAGCACGATGCCATGGAAAGCACTGGACTGGAAGTGTTCAGGAGATTGGGGACCGGGTCCAAACCTCCCTTTTAAGTAGCTGGGCAATTCCCCTTACCACCCCCCCCCCCCGCCCCCAGCATCTTTGTTTCCCATCTGAAAAACCCACGAGTCGGATTAGAAGACCCTAAATTCCCATCCAACTCTAAAAGCTCTGTGATTCCAATAATTCCAGCCCCAAAACCTTAGTCTAATTTGGTGGACAAAATGATTTTAAATGATTACACATGAAACAGAGGGCAACCCAGGACAGGATGTGATTAAGGGCTGAGTTGTGCGGAACTGGCAGCGTAGGGATTAAGGACTCCTGGAAGCTGTGTGTAAAGAGCAGGGTCTGGAACCTCCCTAAACTCCTCCCCTCGGTCTCAGAGCCAATACAGAAGGGGGCGGGCTGGACTTTCACGCTAGACCACAAGGTGTCGCTGTCATGATGTGAAATCCATGGCTGGCAGGGATGCTTCCTGGGAAAACCTTTGCTGCCCATCTGGGTAAAGGGACCAACGCTAGCTTCCAGACCTGAAAACACAGGTTTCTAAGGGTGCTGAGCAGCTTAGAGCACACGGTTGTCTTTTGTCTAAGCAGAAATCAGTGTGTACCCTCTACCCTGCCCAGATTGACTCAGACACCACAAAAGAAGTGACAAGCAAGAATGTCAGTGCAGGACGCATAAAGGAGCCCGCCTCCTTACACACGCGTGCGCACACACACACATACACACACACACACTTTTTGGACATCGAGGTATCAGGACCACCCCCCTTCCTTCCCACACTGGGTCTCTACCCCACAGATCAGCTCCTTGCTTGCCCAGAAGGCAACAAGGAATACTAGCCTAAACTAGAAGCCTTCGCTTCACTTGCTCACCCCCAGGAGAGTTTGCCCTGGCGGTGGAGACAAGAGGCTTCAGCACAGAAGCCTAAGACTCTAGGCTAGTCACTGCCCTGGAGTGAGCAGTGTCCACCCCAAAGCCAGCAGCACTCAACATTCTCTCCATGTCATTTCCCTCGAAAGGGGGATGTGTGTGAGTGAAAAGTAGTGTTTTTTAAGGCTCTACTATGTGCTGAGCTCTGACCAAGGTGCTTTACATATATTGCTCATGGGTCCACTTCCTCTGCACTGGTTCCCACTACTCACTCTCACTTTGCCCCCCTGAAAAACAACACAAACAAACTGAAAACCTCTAAATCTCCTAGGGAAATAACCAACAGTTACTCTGATGTGTAGGCGAAAGTGCACAGAACTTGCAGCCCCCACACCTTGGACATTTTCAGTTCTGTTTCTTGACAATCATGTGACAATACATATATCATTTAACCTTTCTGAGCCTCAATTTCCACATCTGTAAAATAAAGCAAAGTTATATAGAAACAACTTTTTTGTGTTTAGTTTTGTTGTTTTGATTTTTTTTTCTTGAGGTGTAATTTACATACTACAAAGTGCACATATCATCAGTGTATAGCCCATTGAATTTTCAGGCTAACCATCCCAACACCCAGACTAAAAACAGAACACTGCCAGTATCCCAGAGCCCATTACCCCCTCTTCCAGTCACTAACCTTCCCCCCTCCCTCCCACCAAGGTACATACTAGCCTGACTTGTAAGAATACAAATTCGTGTTTGCTATTTTTATATTTAATATAAGTGGAATCATACAATATGTACTCCTTCATTTCTGGTTTCTTTCACTAAACATCTTGTTTTTACAGGTAGCAATAGTTTGTTTTTTATTTTTGGAAGTGGCGGTGGGGAACATAAGCAGGCGAGGGGAGAGAGAGAAGAGGAGAGACAAGTGGGCTGTGCTGTCAGCATACAGCCTGACGTGGGGCTCAGACTCACAAACCATGAGATCTTGACCTGAGCCAAGGTCAAGAGTCAGATGCTTAACCAGCTGAGCCACCCAGGCACCCAATGGTTTGTTCTTTATACTTGCTGTATAGTACTTCACTGTGAATATACAACAATTTATCCACTCTATAGCTGATGGATATTTGGGTAATTGCTTGTTGGGGGACTATCATAAATAGTGCTTCTCTGAACATTCTAGTATCTCTTTCTCTTTTTTTTTTCAATTTTTAAAATCGTGGTTAACATGAAATTTACCACCTTACCAATTTTTAAGCATGCAGTTCGGTGGTATTAAATACATTCATAATTTTGTGCAACTATCACCAAAAAACATCTCCAGAACTCTTTTCATCTTATAAAACTGAAACTCTATACCCATTAAACACTAACTCTATTTCCTCCTCCCTCCAACTTCTGATAGCCACCATTCTATTTTCTGTCTCTATGATTTTGATTACTCTGAGTACCTTATATCTTTTGGTGAACATTTTGTATTCATTTCTGTTAGACACAGTATCTGTTAGACTAATATCTCTCATGAATGTAAATGCAAAAATCCTCAACCAAATATCAGCAAGTCAAATCCAACAATGTAAAAAAGAAAGACATTCGGCAATTAAATGGGATTTGTATCAGGTATGTGAAGCTGGTTAAACATTCAAAAATCAATGAATGTAATAAATCGTATCGGTAGGTTCAAGAAGAATACATCACATGATCATATCAACAGATGCAGATAAAGCATTTGACAAAATCACATTCATGATAAAAACTTTCAGTAAATTAGAAATAGAGGGAAACTTCTTCAACTTGATAAAGAATAGCCACGACAAATCTATAGCTAACATCATACTTAATCGTGAGAAGCCCAAAGCTTTACCACTAGTATCAGGAACAAGGAGCAACGTTGTCCTCTCTCACCCTCTCCCACTACTTTTCAACATCATACTGGAAATTCTAGCTAATGCACTAAGACAAGAGAAGAAAAGGAAAAATATGTATGTGTGTATATATATGTATATATATATACATATACATATACATATATATATATTGAAGAAATAAAACTGTCTTTGTTTACAGATGACATGATTGTCTATGTAGAAAATGTCTATGTAGAAAATCTGAAGGAATCAATAAAAACAATCCTGGAACTAATAAGTGATTATAGCAAACTTTTAGGATACAAAATTAGTTTACAAGTCACTTTTGTATATACCAGAAGTGAAATAGTGGAATTTGAGATTAAAACCACAATACCATTTCCATTAGCATCTCTCAAAATGAATTGCTTAGGTATTTATCTAACAAAATATGTATAAGATCTATATGAGGAAACCCATGAAACTGTGATGAAAGAAATCAAAGAAGAGCTAAATAAGTGGGGAAATATTCTATATTCATGGGTAAGAAGACTCAATATTGTCAGTATATCCGTTCTTCCCACTTTTATCTGTAGATTCAATGCAATCCCACTCATAAGCCCAGCAAATTATTTTGTGGATATTGACAAATGGATTCTAAAGTTTATATGGAGAAACTGAGACCCAAAATAGCCAACACAGTATTGAAGGAGGAAAACCAAGTTGGAAGACTGACAAGACCCAAATTTAAGACTAACTATAAAGCTACAGTAATCAACACAATGTGGTATTGGTGAAAAAAATAGACAAATTGATCAGTGGAACAGAATAGAGAGCCCAGAAATAGATCCACACAAATGTAGTCAATTGATTTTTCACAAAGAGCAAAGACAATACAATGGAGCAAAGACAGTTTTTTTCAAAAAATCATCCCAGAACAACTGGATAGCCACATACAAAAACATGAATTTAAATGCAGACTTTACACACTTCCTAAAAATTAATTCAAAAGGGTCACAAACCTATGCATGAAACACACAACTATAAAACTCGTAGAAGATAACCTAGGAGCAAATCCAGATGACCTAGGGTTTGGCAACAACTTTTTAGATGCAGCACCAAAGGTGTACTCTATGAAAGAAAGAAATGTTAGGCTGGATTTCATTAGAATTAACAAAAAAATTCCACTATGTGAAAGATATTGTCAAGAGAAGCTACAGACTGGGAAAGATGATTGGAAGAGACATATCTGATAAAAAACTATTACTCAAAATATAAAAATGATTCTTAAAACTCAACCGAAAGAAAAGTAACAAACTGATTTTAAAAATAGGCCAAATATCTCAGAAACACCTCACCCAAGATGTACAGATGGTAAAGAAGCATATGAAAAGGTGTTCTACATCAGATGTCATCAGGGAAATGCAAATGGAAACAACAATGAGATATCCCTATACTCCTGTTAGAATGACCAGATGAAACTGGCCCAAACTATATTACAAAGCTATAGTAAGCAAAACAGTATGATATTGACATGAAAACAGACACATAGATCAGTGGAAGAGAATAGAGAGCCCAGAGATAAACTTATGCATATATGGTTAATTAATTTATGACAAAGGAGCCAAGAATACACAATGGGGAAAGGATAGTCTCTTAAATTGTGTTGGGAAAACTGGACAGCCACATGCAAAGGAATAACACTGGACCCCTATCTTACACTATATACAGAAATCACCTCAAAATGTACTAAATACTTAAATGTAAGACCTGAAATCTTAAAGGTCCTAGAATAAAACATAGGTGATAGACTCCTTGACATCAATCTTGGCAATGATTGTTTGGATCTGGCCCCAAAAACAAAGGCGCCTAAAAGCAAAAGTAAGTAAGTGAGACTACACCAAATCAAAAAGTTTCTGCACACTTTGAGGCACCTGGGTGGCCTCATTTGGTTAAGTGTCCAGGTCTTGGTTTTAGCTCAGGTCATGATCTTATGGTTTATGAGATTGAGCCCCATGTTGAGCTCTGCACTAACAGTGGGGAGCCTGCTTGGGATTCTTTCTCTCTCTCTCTCTGCCTCTCCCTTGCTGGTGTTCTCTCTCACTCTCTCTCAAAATAAATATAATAAACATTAAAAAAAAAGCTTCTGCACAGCAAAAGGAACCATCAACAAATCAAAAGGCAACTTACAGAATGGGAGAAAATATTTGTAAATCATATATCTGATAAGGGTCTGATATCCAACATATGTAAAGAACTCATACAACTCAACAGAAAAAAAAATCTATTAAAAATAGCCTGAGGACCTGAATAGACATTTTCCCAAAGATATACAGATGGCTAGCAGGTAACATAAAAAGATGCTTAACATCACTAATCAGCAGGGATATGCAAATTAAAACCACGATTAAATATCACCTCATACCTGTCTGAATGACTAGTATCAAAAAGACAAGGAATAATAAGTGTTGGCAGGGTTATGGAGAAAAAGGAACCCCCATGCACTTGTTGCAGCCGCTATGGGAAACAGTATGGAGGTTCCTCAAAAAATGCAAAATAGAATTACCACATGATCCAGCAATTCTACTTCTGGGTATTTATCCAAAGAAAGTGAAATCACTACCACAAAAAGATATATTTGCACACACCATATTCCTTGAAGCATTATTTACAATAGCCAAGACATGGGAACAAATTGAGTGTTCTATGGATGACTAGACAATGTAAATGTGATATGTATAATGGAATATTATTAACCCATAAAAAGAAGGAAATCCTGCCACTTGAAACAATATTTATGGACCTTGAGGACATTATGCTAAGTGAGATGAGTCAAACAAAGACAAATACGAATTATCTCACTTATCTATGGAATCTAAAAAAAAGTAACTCATCAGTACAGAGAACAGATTGGTGGTTGCCAGAGGTGGGGATAGAAGATGGGAGAAATGGGTGAAAAAAAGAAAAAGGAATAGCCAACAGAACACTGATATTAAATTCTTGCAGGGATGTGGAGCAAGAGGAACTCTCACTTATTACTGGTGTAATGCAAAATGGTACGGCCACTTTGAAAGACAATTTTGTTTGGTGATTTCTTACCAAACTAGACATACTCTTACCATATAATCCAATAATCACGTTCCTTGATATTTACCCAAGGAAGTTGACAACTTAGGTTTATACAAAAACCTGTATATGGTTGTTTATAGCAGCTTTATTCATAATTGCTAACCTTGGAAACAACCAAGATGTCTTTCAGTAGGTGAATGGATAAACAAATTGGTACATCAGACAATGGAATATACTCAATCTAAAAAGAAATGGCTACCAAGCCATGAAAGGATATAGGGGAAACTTAAATGCATATTACTAAGTGGAAAGAAGCCAATCTGAAAAGGCTGCCTACTGTATGGTTTCAAGCATAATACATTCTGGGAAAGGCAAAACTATGGAGACATTAAAGAGATCAGTCATTGCCAGGGGTTTGTAGGGAGGGAGAGATGAATAGGTGGGGCATAGAGAATTTTTAGGGCAGTGATACAACTGTATTTTGCTGTAATGGGGGATATATACCCTTACAAATTTGTCCAAGCCCATAGAATGTACAGCACCAGAAGTGACCCCCAATGTAGACTATGGACTTTGGGTGACCATGATATGTTAATGTAGGTTCATTAGTTGTAACAAATATGCCATTCTGGTGTGGGAAATTGATAATGGGGGAGGCTAAGCACGTTTGGGGGCAGGAAAGTATATGGGAAATCTGCATACTTTCTGCTCAATTTTTCTGTGAACTTAAAACTGCCCTAAAAATAAATTAAATATATGTATAACACTTAATGCCTGGTAGGCTTCATTGCACATGGATAAGGTGGGGGGAACCAGCTATTTCTCTGGGAAGTTCCCAGATATCAGTCTGTGGAGCAGTGTTTCTATAGTAAGTTTCTCTAGAAAAGAATCCCCCAATCTCCCATTGAGATGGGATTATGCCAGCTGTCAGAGTTTTGAAAGTAGGAGGAGGGAATGGAACTGAGGATGGAACTACTCTTTCAACTTGTCCTCTTGTTTTCATTGTCACACCTCACACTCGCCTTCGTGTTTCTTGTGGATTTCCAAGTTTTTATCCCCTTCTCCTCAGTGTTCCTTTCTGAGAGTCACAGCTTTCTGCACTATGCAATCAATTATGTTTCCTCCATTATCTTTCTAACTTGCAAGAAATTGGTGGAATCTCTTGTGTGCTAGTCCCTCCACTTCCTCTTTTTTTTGAATCTTTATTTAACTTTTATCTCAGTGGCATAATTAGCCAATCTTCTCACCCGCCATAAATCAGTATGTCACTCTACATTCCTCTTTTTCCCCTCACTCTCACATCCAGTTTTTCATCAAGTCTAATTGATTGTTATATTTCAAGTATCTCCTGCATACATATCCACCAATACCACTTTAGATCTAGCCCTCCCCCTTGGACCATTTGAAAAAAAGAGATTGTAATCTAAGGGTAAGAGAAAGTCCTGAAGTGAGTATTTGCCTTTGTGTTTCAGTCCTGACCAGGAGAATGTGCACCAGTGTGAATGTTCCTGGCCATTTATTTGGCTGGTGTTCTCTAATAGAGAGATGGTTGTTATGGCAAAATAACAGTATTTCTTGGGATAACTCCTTCCTTTTATCCTGACCTTCTGTGCTTATCAAAGAATTTCCTGGAATGAATGTTATTTCTCATTTTCCTTCCTTCTGAGAGGAGTCTGGGTTGTACTATTGGTAACTATTACCGAAAAATAACCAATAGGTCTTGTGATTGGAAACCATGGAACCTGATTACCGTTGAGAGAACTGCATCTGTTTGACGTGATAAGCGAAGGGCCAGGTCCTAAGTCCATGATCACCCCAGAAAGTTCTGATGCTCTGGGGAAATGCAACTGTCCAGCCTCTCCCTCACCCTCTACGATATTCTGAAACAGTCTCTCCCTCACCCTCCACCATATTCTGAAACAGAACTCACCATACTTTCCGTGTTACCCAATATATTATCAAAGGATAGGCAGCATGGCTGCAATACAGGCAATCGAGAAATAAGCTGAGAAAATCTCATTATGTCAGACTGATGACTTCTTCTTTAGTAAGAAAATAGGTAGAGCCAAGCACTCACACACACACACACACACACACACACACACACACAAATGCACACACCGTATTATCTGTGTATATACACATGCACATAGAGAATTCATATTTATATTTATATCTCTAAGCTCTTCCATCACAACACATTCCTAAAAACTAGGACTCCTTTGGCTCTACTGGTTGCCAAGGTGATTCTTGCTGGAGTAAACACAGTTTTGCTGGTCGACTCAAACAGAGAGAGCTTCATTTAGGACACTTCGGGCTCTCTGTTAAGATCCCTCCCCTTTCCTGAGGTCCTTCTTCCTGCCCACTCCTTCCCCAGTGCCAGGAAGAAATGCACACTGCCAGCTGCAGAGCTGGCTCAAGGTCTGAGGAGCTCTGTGTGGGAATCCTCAGTTAACACATGAGCCCAAAAAGCAACAGGAAAAAAATCTCAGTGCTCAGCTGAATTCCAGAAGCCTACTCATTCCAATACTAACAGATGAGTAGGAGAACAGGAAGGCAAGTGTCATGATCCCACCCCTCCCATTTTCCCTGGCTCCCTCTTCTGACCCTTCCAGCCTCCTCCTCCTCTTCCCCCAATTCCTACATCTGAGGCAACTCTGATCCTTCAGTCTGGAGACCCGGCATCTTTCACTTCTCAGTCTTTCAATGTTTTGGTCTTTGAGCCAATGAAGGCTGTACTAAAACTCAAAGCAATTTTTTGAAAAGGATGTGATAAAAGAGCTTTGGAAAAGTTTAGTGTACCTTCCCAGGAAGACAGCAGTGCCTTAAAACAGCACAGTCTACATAGCCAGGGCATCCCTGTGAGTCCCTCTGACCTGGCCCAGGTGGCCAGAACAAGAAAGAAGGCCAACAGGGCCAGCTCCTCTCACATGTCATCCCTGGGCACAATTTTTGTCTCTAAACTCCAAAATTTTCATTTGTTCTTTTCTTTTCCCTTCCTTCCCCCTTCCTTCCCTCCCCCCTTTTCCTCCTTTCCTTCCCTCCCCTTTCTTCTTTCTTTCTTTCTTTCTTTCTTTCTTTCTTTTCTCTTTCTTATTTTCTCTGTCTCACTAATATGAAATGAAACAAGGGGACTTTCATTTTGAGGTCTGGCTGGGCCTTTGAATGTGCTCTGTTTCTCCCTAGATCACCCCAGAGGCAAAACTGTCTCTGCTGGTTTTTCCAAGAAATCCACTCATGCCAAATCTTGGTGAGTTTAGCCGAATTTTTATAAGATTTGGTGGGGTTACAAAAGAGGATCACATCACAAAATGAGGACTCTTTTCTCCTCTCACCAGCTGCTTCTTCCCTCTGCTCTCCCTCCTCTCTGCCTACCATCCCTCCAAATTCTTCCCATTCTCTTGTAGTGCTGACATCTGCCCCTGGGTGAGGATGAGGTGCTTGGGGGGAAGGTAGAAAAAGAGTTACAGGTATATTCTACCCCAAATTTATATAAACATATCTGTCAAAGTGCTCAGAAGAACAAATGCCTCTTTATTAACACAACTCACTCTCTTTAGAGCACAGTCATATTACAGATAGCAAATCTTTCCCCATGATATCAGGATATCTATGTATGTATGTATGCATGTATGTATGTATGTATGTATCTATCTATATCATGTTAGTAACACTAGAAATCACTTTTTCTGGGGGGCATCTGGGTGGCTCAGTTGGTTAAGCAGCTGACTCTTGATTTTGGCTTAGGTCATGATCTCATGGTTCATGGGATTGAGACCTGCATCGGGCTTCTTGCTGAGGTGGAGCTTGCTTGATATTCTCTCTCTTTCTCTCTCTGGCCCTCCCCCACTCACACACACTGTGTCTCTGTTTGTCTTTCAAAATAAATAAACTTAAAAAAAAGAAATCACTTTTTTTTTTTGTAGAGAAAGAGAAAATGAGAGGGTTAGGGATAGAGAGAGAGGGAGAGAGAGAATATCAAGCAGGCTCCATGCTCAGCTTGGAGTTGACCTGGTACTCAATCTCATGAGATCATGACCTGAGCCTAAATGAAGAGTCAGATGCCCACTGACAGCCAGAAATCACTTTTGACTCCAGACCCAAATAGACACTGTAAGCCTCTTTCTTTTCTGGGGGCTTGCTTTTGTCTCCTTGGAGAATATTGTTGTTTTTTGGTCAGCGCTGCTGCTCTCCACTCTACTTCCTGGTAGCTGGAGCCACCTCTATACCTCTTTCTTGTCACCAAAGGCTGTCCTGCTCCCTGGGGCTTGCCTAGTGGTAAACCATGTGGCCCTTGTAGCCAGTGATATTTTCCTAATGTAGAGGGGGTTTCTCTGTCTCGCATTCAGGTTTATGACTTTTATGGCTCTGGTTCTTAGACATAGGCCCTCCTGCTATAGCTCTTGTATGTGGCTCTTTTCTTTGAAGGATATCCCTCAATGTTGCACACAAAATATTCCTTAATACCAATCTATATGCACTATTCCAAGGCCAAATCCTACTGCCCTGACTCTCTTCTAATTCAGTGTCATCCATGGCTCTTCTTGGTGTGTAGAGTGGGGGTGGAAGGATATAATACTGTTAATTCTTGTATCCTGGGCATCTCCCAAACCATCTACCTCAAAGCCTCCCTGCTTCTCCCAGAACTCCTGTGTTTGTTGGATCTTCATGCAAATAAAATTCTTTTTATTTTATTAAAAAAAATATTTTAGTGTTTATTTTTGAGAGAGAGACAGAGCACATGCAGTGTGAGAGGGAGACACAGAATCAGAAGCAGGCTCCAGGCTCTGAGCTGTCAGCACAGAGCCCGACGTGAGGCTCGAACTCACGAACTGCAAGATCATGACCTGAGTTGAAGTCAGACGCTTAACTGACTGAGCCACCCAGGGGTCACATGAATAAAATTCTTTAAAGCCTATCCTGGCATTCTAGAACAGGGCTGTCTAATAGAAATGTGATGTAACTCCCATATGTAACTTTACATTTTCTAACAGCTACATTAAAAAGAAAAGAAACAAGTGAAATAATTTTAATAATATTTAAAATACTATCATAGTGGGGCGCCTGGGTGGCTCAGTCGGTTAAGCGGCCAACTTCAGCTCAGGTCACGATCTCGCGGTCCATGAGTTCAAGCCCCGCGTCGGGCTCTGGGCTGATGGCTCAGAGCCTGGAGCCTGCTTCCGATTCTGTGTCTCCCTCTCTCTCTGCTCCTCCCCCGTTCATGCTCTGTCTCTCTCTGTCTCAAAAATTAATAAATCGTTAAAAAAAATTAAAAAAAATACTATCATAGTAACAAATTATCATCATAAAAGAATTTAGTGAATATTTTTGGTAATAAGTCTTTGAAATCTAGTATGCATTTTATACTTACAGCATATCTCAGTTCAGACTAGCCACATTTCAAGTGCTATTGCTGTCATATTGGACAGTACAGTCCTAGAGTTTCAAGGGTTGGTATAGAAATAGGTTCCTCTCTTGGGGCGCCTGGGTGGCTCAGTCGGTTGGGCAGCCGACTTCGGCTCAGGTCATGATCTCGCGGTCCGTGAGTTCGAGCCCCGCGTCGGGCTCTGTGCGGAGCCTGGAGCCTGTTTCAGATTCTGTGTCTCCCTCTCTCTGACCCTCCCCCGTTCATGTTCTCTCTCTGTCTCAAAAATAAATAAACATTAAAAAAAATTAAAAAAAAATAGGTTCCTCTCATGTATACAAAATATGTACAGATGTATCAAGTACAAACTTCTCAGCTGAGCTTTTAAGGCCGTCTGTAATGGGCTCCACCATTCCAGCCAGGCTGGTCTTCTTGTTGGTGCTCTTTACCTCTATTTATTTCTGCCACTATGCTTAACCTTTGGTATTCTCCTAATGATCCTCTCTCTTTCCTCTTTGCTGTTCTAACTCCAAACCCGCTACACTTCCATTTCTTCCTAGACGACAGCAGTTCCAATTGCTCTTTCTCACAGCTTTCTAAGTAAATCTTTGTAGGTGGAACCATCCTCTCCACTAAAACTGGAAGCCTTTTTAGAAAAGTATCCATATTATTTATAATACTTTTCAGTCACCCATATGGTTTGTCCTAGCACAGTACACACTAAAAATGCCTTAAGGCTTAATAGGCTATTAGATATAGTTTTTATACCATTTCCTATGTACCTTGTCTCTCTAGTTAGATTGAAAACTCCTCCCAAATCATATGTTGGTTCTTTGTTGTTGTTGTTTTTTTTCAAGTGAGGTACAGTTGACACATAATGTTACATTAGTGTCAGGTATACAACATTGTGATTCCACAAGTCTGTATGTTATGCTGTGCTCACACAAGTGTAGCACCATCTGTCACCATACAACCCAATTACCATACCACTGACTATATTTTTATACCGTACCTTTTATCCCTGTGACTTACTCATTCTATAACTGGAAGCCTGTACCTCCCAGTTTCCTTCACTCATTTTGCCCCTTTCCCCATGGCAACTGTTAATGTGTTCTCTCTATTTATGGGTCTTTTTCTGCTTTTTGTTTGTTTGTTCATTTGTTTTGTTTTTTGGACTCCACATATAAATGAAATCATATGGTTTTTGTCTTTCTCTGACTGACTTATTTCACTTAGCATAATACCATCTAGGTCCATCCATGTTGTTGCAAATGGTAAGATCTAATTTTTTAATGACTAATATTCCATTATATATGTATACATATATTTATGTATATATATATAAGTCTCCCATCTTTTTTAAAAAATTTTTTTAACGTTTTATTTATTTTTGAGACAGAGAGAGACAGAGCATGAATGGGGGAGGGGCAGAGAGAGAGGGAGACACAGAATCTGAAGCAGGCTCCAGGCTCTGAGCTGTTAGCCCAGAGCCTGACGCGGGGCTCAAACTCATGGACCGCGAGATCGTGACCTGAGCTGAAGTTGGCCGCTTAACCGACTGAGCCACCCAGGCGCCCCTATAAGTCTCCCATCTTTATCCATTCATCTATTGATGGACACTTACTCTGGCTCCATATCTTGGCTATTGTAAATAATGCTACAAACAAACATAGGGGTGTATATATCTTTTTGAATTAGTACTTTCATTTTCTTTCAGTAAATACCTAGTAGTAGAATCACTGAATCATAAGGTAGTTCTATGTTTAACTTTGAGGAACCTGCATACTGTTTTCCACAGCAGCTGTACCAAGTTACATTCCCACCAGTAGTGCACGAGGGTTTCTTTTTCTTTATATCATCACCAACACTTATTATTTGTATTTTTGATTCTAGCCATTCTGACAGGTGTTAGGTAATATCTCATGGTGGTTTTGATTTGACTTTCCCTAAAGATTGTGATGTTGAGATCTTTTCATGTGTCCATTTGCCATCTGAATTTCTTCTTTGGAAAATGTCTATTCAGATCCTCTGCCCATTTTTTAAACAGATTATTTGTTTTTTGGTATTGAGTTGTATAAGTTCTTTATATATTTTGGATATTAACCCCTTGTTAGATATGTCATTTGAAAATAACTTCTCCTATTTAGTCGGTTGCCTTTTCTTTTGTTGATGGTTTCCTTCACTGTGCAAAAGCTTTTTATTTTGGTATAGTCTCAATAGTTATTTTTGTTTTTGTTTCCCTCGCCTGAGGAGATATATCTAGAAAAATGTTCCTAAGACTGTTGTCAAATAGATTACTGCCTGTGTTCTCTTCTAGCATTTTTGTGGTCTCAGGTCTCACATGTAGGTCTTTAAACCATTTTTAACTTATTTTTGTATATGGTATTTTAAAAAATGGTCCAGTTTCATTCTTTTGCATGTAGCTGTCCAGTTTTCCCAGAACCATTTATTGAAAGCGTTGTATATTCTTGCCTCCTTTGTTGTAGATTAATTGATCATATAAGCATGGGTTTACCTCAAGGGTTTCTATTCTGTTCTATTTATCTATGTGCCTATTGTGTGCCAGCACCATACTGTTCTGATTACTACAGTTTTGTAGTATATCTTAAAATCTGGAATTATGAAACTTCTAGCTTTGTTCTTCTTTCTCAAGATTCTTTTGGCTATTTGGGGTCTTTTGTGGTTCCATACAAATTTCAGGATTATT
Source organism: Prionailurus viverrinus (assembly GCF_022837055.1). NCBI lineage: Eukaryota > Metazoa > Chordata > Mammalia > Carnivora > Felidae > Prionailurus > Prionailurus viverrinus. Next base: position 67,750,513 of record NC_062563.1, on the reverse strand, counting down.
TGTTGCAGTTCTGTGAAAAATGCTATTGGTGTTTTGATAGAGATTGCATTGAATCTATAGATTGCTTTGGGTGGTATGGACATTCTAATAATATTAATTCTTCCAACCCATGAGCATAGAATATCTTTCCATTTGTTTGTTTTAGTTCTTTTTTTAATCTGTCAAATCACTTAGCACAAATTCTTCCAGGATTTCAATATCTAAGTTTAGCCAAAATTGCAAAGTATTTCACAGATTAGTAGGTGCTTTTGCATACATAATCTTATTTGATTCTCAAGACAACCCTTTGAGATAGAACTTACTGATATTATCATCACTTTATAAATGGTCAATGTGAGGCTCAGAGAAGGTGATTAATTTGCTTGAACTCACACAGCAGGGACATGCTAAAGAGTCCAAACATCTACTTACAAATGAGAAGCCTTGCTTTTCAAATCTGTGGTTATCACCTCTACCTCTGTCACACCCCACCCCTACTCCTTCCAAATCAAGGTGGAACCAGGAGTTTGGTTTTGCTTTATTTTAATAATTAATGTTCTCCAGGATATCCTTGAGCATCTGGTCCTGCTGTGTTCAAGAATAAACATTTGGGAACTACTCCTCAGACAATGCTATGTAGAGGGCAGCTCCCTTTTTTGCTCTTACGGGGAGAATTTCCAGGGCAAGACATCCTTGTAAGGGATCTCCCCACCTGCTTCTCTTCCCTGACCTGAAAAAAGAAAAGAATGTAAAGATTGTTAAATATGTGTGAATGAACACTGTTCAGTAATAGTTCTACCTAAATGTAAACTTTCATGATTATTGCTCCAACAATCCAGTGATAATAGTTCAGAACTTTGAGCCCACACATCCCCTTTCCACACAGAATGCCCCACACCCATTAAAAGCAGCATTATTAAAAACAGCAGCTACTGGGCGTGCTTGGAAATAAATCTTCTCAAGTAAATAACTTGGAATGTTTTTATTTTAGAATATCAAAGGGAGCCTGGACCACATTATGGCTAATTGACTACATATTTCCATGAGCAGAAATGAAGCTATATTTTAGTTATAAGGATACCAACCACATTGTCTTTAATGCTGGTTACCAGCTTTTAAAAAAGAGATGAGAGAGAGAAGCAAAAAGTGAACTGCACACAATTTCAGCCTAACTTAAATCTTACCCCTAGTTCCAGAACAAGTTGGTAATGGGGGAATGTGGTGCATGCATTTTGGCCTAATTATAGCATTTGTAACCATGCTGCCATGGCCCTACCTTTGTGTAGATCTCTTCTGATAAGGAAATGTTCTAATGGACAATGTTCTCTCTCTCCTTCCTGGAGGGAGCTGATTAAAGTAGCCTAGGATGACTAGAAAAACAGTGCGTTCTGAAAGCTGAGCATACTGGAAAGAAGAGCCATTCCTGAAGAAACATTTATAACAAAGTTGATCTTTTAAAATGATTTGCATAATTGTTTTTGCGTTACATGTTAATTAGGCTTAACAAGCATTATTTATTTTAGAACCTAACCAAACATATCTGGGCTTAACTGAGAGAGAGAAGTCCAAGAGGAGGGTGGAGAATTCCCAGTGTGGAGCCCTCCCTTGCAGCCTCTCACTGCCCATCTGTCTCAGGGGAAGGTCTGCAAATGAAGCCTCACCTAGCACCTTATCCTCCCTGTCTATCTCCTCCCTGTTTACTGTTAAGAAAATGGCTCAACTGGGGACTTCTAAAACCTCTAGGCTGTGGGTGGCCTTGATTAAATGCTCAAGGAAGACAAGAAGAGAGAGGAAAATCTTGACTGTCCAGAACACTTGGGTAATGAGTCTTACTGGGTGGTGGAAATTTCCCAGATAACTGAGCATTTGCTTCTTCAAGGCCTGAAGTTAACCATTTCAAATGGCAGTCTATATAAAATGTGTCACTCTTCTCTGAGTTTTTAAACAATAGACATAATTTAACATTTTCTTGACTGAGTCACAACAATTATACATTAACTTGTAATAGAAATACAATAGAAAGATGACTTCAGAGGTTGCTGAGCCTGTATGATGGTTTATTCCCATATTAAATGACTCAGATTTGTATATATGTAATTCCTTGTAATGACTTTTTGTAGTTTTTGTGAAACCTCCCTCTTTCTAGTCAGAGTACTAACCATGAGCAATCCTTTCCCCCTCTTTGAAGGGATAGTTTCAAAGAATAACTAGAATACCTGGAATAATGATGGTGTCTATATTGGGTGTAAAGTGGAGGTAAATAGGCTTTGATGGAGGACGTAAGATAGCAAATAGGACTTTCTGCCGAACTTCCTCACTGAGTTTTCTGTATGGTACGTTCTGTGTGGGAAGATTGTCAGAAAGCTGAATTCTGGAAAGGTGAAATGTTATTATAGCCACTCCAGGAAGTTGATTTGAAAACTCAGAAGGATGCTAAGGTGAGGTATGAATCTCCCTCACAGAATTTATAATAAAAATGATTTTTCCGAAGACAAAAGCAACATGTGCCAAGTTTAAAATATTTAAATCTTATAGATATACACAATGTGAAAAAGCAAAGCCCCTCATATTATCTATATTTCTACCACCAAATAACAACTTGTGAAAAGTACCTCAGTGTTTTTTTTTTCTATCCACATCCTAGCATATTATTATGACTTTTTTAAAAGATAAGTTTAGTATCATACACGACTTTGCTTTACAACTTGACCTTTCAACTTACCAGTTTGTCTTGGCTATCTCCTGAATTCTCTGCTGTTGGATATTTGGATAGTACCCAGTGTTTCAGGGTTGCAGGCAACAAAGAAATGGACATCTTTGTATACATAGAATTGAGTATTCAGGGAAAATAAATTCTTAGATGTAGAATTTGTCCTTTGTATTAATTTCCTAAGGCTGCTGTAACAAAGTACCACAAACTGAGTGGCTTAAAACAACAGAAATGTACTCTTTCACAGTTTTGAAGGTTCAAAATCCAAAACCAAGATGTCAACAGGGCTGGGCTTTCTCTGAAACCTATAAGGGTCCTCTTTCTTGCCTCTTCCTAGCTTCTGGTGGCTTGCTGGCAATCTTTGGTATTCCTTGGCAGAGATCGAGACTCTGATCTCTGCCTTCAATGTCACATGATATTTTCATGGCGTGTCTCTGTCTTCACATGGCAATCTTCTCATAAGGACACCAGTCATACTGGATTAGGACACAACCCCACTCCAGGATGACATCATCTTAACTGATGACATCTACAACCACTTTATTTCCAAATAAGGTCACATTCGGAGATGCTGGGGGTTAGGACTTAAAAAAAAAAAAGAAACATATATATACATATATATATGTATAATATATATATATATTTTAAAAAATATCTATCTATCTATCTTTTTTTTCCTACGGGGAGGGGACACAGTTTAATCCATAACATCCTCAGGGCTTTCAAAATTTTAGTACATGCTGCCAAATTTTTTCCAAAAAAATTATGATTTTTGGATTTAGATTCTTACCAATAGTTGATGAGATAAGTCACAATAATTGTCAGTTATCTCATCTTTTCATCCATTGGATATTATTATTTTTATTATTTTCTAATTTATGTGGAAAATTATAACTCATTATTTTATTTTGCATTTCTTTCATTATTAGTGAAGTGAGGACATTTTTACTTGTTTTACTTATTGCTTGCATTTTTCCTGAGATTTGCCTCTATTATCTTTTGCCCATTTTTCTATTTCATCTTTTTATTATTGATGCATAAGTGCTTTTTGGTTAGTAGAAGAATCAATAAACTCTTTGCTTGTATGTGCATTCCTTCCAACTTTTTACTTCTGTCTTTGCACAGAAGTTTATTTTCTTATTCAGATATAATTGACATGTACATTGTATTTGTTTTAGGTATACAACATAATGATTTGGTGTATGTATGTATTGCATAAACAATAAGTTTAATTAACACCCACCACCACACATAGTTACAATCTTTTTTCTTTCAGTGGGAACTTTTAAGATCTACTCTCTTAGCAGCTTTCAAATATAGAACATAGTATTGTTAACTATAGCCATCATGTTTATGTCTCAGGACTTAATTATCTTGTAATTGGAATTTGGTACCTTTTGAGCACAGAAGCTTATTTTATGTAGTTACTTTTCCCTATAAAGTCTAGGAATTTTTTCTTTTTTCTTTTTTTTAATGTTTATTTATTTTTGAAGGAGAAAGAGAGAGAGAGGGGGGGGGAGGGGCAGACAGAGAGGGACACAGAATCTGATGCAGGTTCTAGGCTTTGAGCTATCAGCACAGAGCCTGACATGGGGCTCGAACTCATGAGCTGTGAGATCATGACCTGAGCCAAAGTCAGACATCCAACTGACTGAGCCACCCAGGCGCCCCTATAGTCTAGGAATTTTCATGCTTAGAAAGGCTTTATCCATCCCAAGATTATAAAGATATATACCCATATTTTCTCGTAATAAAGTTATGACTTCATTTGTACATTTATATTTTTGGTCCCTTCAACATGTATTTTAGTATAAGGAATGAGGTGACAGGCTAGTATTACTATTTTCCCAAATGGCTACCAGTTGTCTCAAAACTATTTACAGATCTATTTTCCCCATAGATTGGAAATGATACCTACATCACATGTTGCAGCATGTGTCAATCACCACATGTTTGGGGGCCTATGTCTGGGCCATCCTATTCTCCTTCACTGTCCTGCCAGTTTCTTGTTGAGTGGGACCACACAGTCTTGGTTAACTCCAATACATCCTAATACCTGGTAGGGCTTGTTTCCCTCCTTTATTTTTCACAATTTTCCTGACTTTTCTCACTAGTTTATTCCTTTAGATTAAGTTTAAGTTTTATCAAGTTCTTTTACAAACCCTGTTAGTATTTTGATGGCACAGCATTGAGTTTATTACAAAGACAGAATTGGCACTTAATATTCTTTTGTTTTTCCACTCAAAAATGGAGCCGTCTCTTGATGAATTCAAGTCTTCTTTTATGTCTCTCAATGTTGTACCTTTTTCTTCATATAATATGATACATACAATTTGTTAACTTATTTGTAAGTATTTCATTTTTCATTGCTTTTGTGAATAAGATCTTTTCTTCCATTAAATTTTCTACCTGGTTGCTGTTTGCATGGAAGAAAGTTACTGACTTTTTATTAATGTTAATATGTGACTGGCTACCTCCCTGAATTCTCATATTGTTTCTTATGTGTTTTCAGTTGTCTCCCTTGGGTCTCAGGTGTATTGTGATATCATCTGCAGTAAATAGAACTTTGCCTCCATTCTTACAATATTTATACCCTTTATTGGTTCTCTTTTATAATTGCATTAGCTAGCTCTTCCAGGAAAATGTTAAATAATAGCAGTGATAGTGGACATGCTTGTCTTATTTTTGATTGTAGCGGAAATGTTTCCTTTGTTTTCTCATTAATCATGATGCTGAATTATAATTTGGTTTACATGTCTATTGTATTATGAAAGAATTCCTACATTCCTATTTTGATACAGTGGTTAGGAATATGCTACATACTAGCTGTATACAACCCACTTCCTACCTCCGTGACCTGAGGCAAGATCCTTAACCTTGCCGAGCTTTAGTTTCCTTATCAGTAAAATGAGCATGAGAGATAGTACCTTCATCACTGCTACCTTCTCATTTCTCTAAATGAGGAAATGCATGCAAAGCAAGTCAGACAGTACTCAGGACGTAATGAGGGCAAAATAAATATTAGCTCTTATTATTGTTATTGTTTTACTATAAATGAATGTTCAATTTTTTTACATGCCTTTTCTGTATCTTCAAAGGTAATCATGGCTTTTCTCCTTTGACTATTAATAGAGTGAGCTACACTAATAGATTTTCTAAAATTGAATCACCCTGAAAAGAACCCTACTTCCTCACAGTTTATTTTTTTAATGGACTACTGGATTCTATTATTAATATTTTAATTAGAATTTTAATATATTTAAAAGTGAGAATACCTTAGTGTGGTGTGTGTGTGTGTGTGTGTACATGCACATGTGTGTGTATGATATGTGTGGTGTATGTGTGGTGTAGGTATAGTGTGTGTGTGATGTAGGTGTATGTGGTGTGTGTGTGTGTGTGTGTGTGTGTGTGTTCTGGGCAATGCTCGTATGAAGTGTGTGGTGTGTATGTTTGATCTCTATGAGGTTTTGCTACCAATTATGTGTTGGCTTCATTAAACAAGGAGGAGGCTTTTTCCTTTATGCCCTAGGTGAGTTAAATAGCATTGGAAACATCTCTCTCTTAAAGGTTTAAAATAACTAACTTGTTAAATTATTGGGATCTGGATAGTTTTTGATAGCATTGCCATTTTTTCCATAGTTTAGGTTTTTAAAAACCTCTTTCTGAGTCAATTTCAATAAAAATTTCTTTGAAGATCATCCGTTCATTCTCATTTATTGGAGAATATGGGAACAACTGTTTTTCATACGGTGTCAAATAAGAGTGCAGTATATAATTAAAATGTTTTCTTAGCACTTAGTCTGAAGAGAAAGGGTAAAAAGAGGTGAGAGGTGATTTGGCACCAAGAGCAGCCCCAGGATGGTCAAGTGGGAAAGATGGACTCCCTGTGAGGTTGGATCTTCTCTGAGTAATAAAAATGGGGAAATATGTGATTGACTGGTCTGCCATGATTAAGTAAGTAGTAAATCAACAGCTACAAAATAACTGATCAGTAGACTATGTCCTTCCAAATATGGTGGCCCCTGAGGAAAATATATAAGGATTCCTTAGGAGTGGAAAGGTAGGAGGCATTAGACTAGAGCTCAGCCAAGTGTCCACCTGCTGCCAGTTGGTAGAACAGGGAGAACTTCCTGGAGGAGAGAAACAGAAACTAAGCTGAGAAAGGACACAAGGTTCAGAAAGGCCAAGGACAGTTTAGTAAGAAGTGTAGGCACAGGATCAAAATGCCAGAGTTGGGGTCATACCCACTGGCGTGGGAAGGGAAACACAGGTGCAGAGAATAGTGAGGCTTGGGGTTTGCTGGTGGGTGTGTACAGTGCACCAAGCTAAGGAGATCTGGCCTGACCCATGTGTCTTTCAGAAGTTGGCTGACCTCTTGTTCTTACCGGAAGGGTTATTCATGTTTGTACTGCCTTGCCTTCTTTCCTCTTGGATTTGAGGAGAGATGATAAGTCAGTATGCTCAGTGACATGGCCTATGCTTGTGTTGTTGAACTAGGTGTGTCTGTAGGCCTTCTCTCCTCCAACCCCCTCGAGTCCTGTTCCTTTCTCAGTTTAAAGGTATTGCTTTCCTGTCCAGGGTTTTCCCAGAACACAGAAGGCTCTGCTCTGCTTGTGGGCTCCATTTCCCCAGAAGTGCCCCTCTCTGGCCCAGGCATCTGCTTCTTCCATCTCTACACAGAACCTAGAAGAATGCTGAGGAAGAAGGGAGTATGAGGATGAATCAGTGACTCTGTCAAGGGCTCTTTCAGAGGAGAGATGGACTCCCCTTTCCCAGCAACATTCTAGTCACCCTCTTTGTTCTGAGAGGACATTTCTGTCCCTGGACCTCAAGGGAAGGTTAAAATGAAATTAGATTTATTCTGTTGGCTTTGTGTTCAATTTGGAGCAGTTAGGACTGCAGAGGACTTTACACCTGAAGAATAGGGTCCTAGAGGATCTGCAGACAATGCTTTGCACATAGCACGTTCGCAGAAAGGGCCTGCTTGTTTGCATTAAGTGGCCTGCACTAAGTCTGGTGGGTGGTTAGTGGCAGAGTTCAGACCAGGACCTAGAGCTGGAGGCTCATCTTTGCGGGCTCCTTCCACCAGACCCGCCCAATTTGCCCTTTGCAGGTGAGGTTGGAGGAAGTATAATGGTGATGGAGACAATAGCTCTGTGGGAACCACCACAGAAGCTGTGCCTAGAGAATAGAAGCAAGCCAGGGAGTCACCCAGATCCAATCAGTATCAGGAACTGGAGGCTTCCAAACAGAGTTGTGTGTCACAGCAAAGAACAGGCACAAGCAAGAAACCAGGGTCACTGCAATCAAAGTGAAGCTTGCAGGGCCTGCCATTCTTCCTGCTGTTGCAGAATTCCATGACTGTCCTAAGAATGGCCTTCCCAGAGTCTGAAACCCATCAGATGCCACATGGGGCCTGCTGCTTTTTTCCACATCCTCCCAACAACACTCCGTAATATCTTTAACATTAAGGGTTGAACTTCAATATTGCTGGTCTGAAAATCCCTCTAGAGAGTGAACACCACCTGCTAAACAACACCCAGCATCTCCTGCAATGTTTCTCAATGTGGTCTGTGGGCCACCTGTTTCAGAATTACCCGGGATGCTTCTTACAAATGTAAATTCCTAGGCCCCACCCAGACCTACTGAATCAGCATCTCTGGGAGTGTGGCCAGGAGTCTGCATATTTAATAACCTTCTAGATGATTCTTATTTATGCACACTGATATTTGAACTCTACTGTGTGATATCAAAACACACACAAGTTCCCTTGAAGTGACTCAATGGTGATGCTAAACTCTGGCCCATATTTATTCCTTTGTTCATTTCTTTATTCAACAAATATTTTTAGAGACTCATGTTCAAGGCATTATGTTAGGTGCTATGAAAAGTTAAATTTAACTAGTTATACTTATTTCCAGTCAATTCAGCAAACAACTAATAGATGCTCACTGTGCTCTAGGCAAAGCACGAGGTGCTACATATCCAATATAAATAAGCAGTTCCTGACCACTAAGACCTGGGCAGGGAGAGGGGGCCCTCATAGAACCAATGTGACACAGCATGAGAGGTGCTGCTGATGTTACAAGTAAAACACATGAAAGCGTAGGTGGAGATGCCCTGTTAAAGGGCAGGAAGAAAGATCCCAAACAATTTCAGAGATGAGATGGCATTTGAAGTAGATCCTGAAGAACAAGTAGAATTTTGTCTAGGATAATGGGCAAGACCAAGAAGAGCATTTTGGCCAGAGGGAGAAACCCAAGCAAAGGCACAGAGACAAAAATATGCAGGGCATACCTGGGTCCAATGAGAGATTTTTGTATGATTGGCCTATCGAGTGTCTCCCAAGAGGAAACTGCCTGAAAATAAAGCCAGAAACAGGCAAGTGCCAAATCGGGAGGAAGCGTGAATGTTATTCCAAGCCTAGACTTGGTCCTATAAGTCAGTGGTTCCCAAACCTAGCTACGCAGATTCCTGAACCCTATCTACTACCAGCCTGATTCAGTCTGGGCTGGGGTCAAAGAGTCTCTTTTCACCAAGGTCTGCAGGCAATGCACAGACATGGTTGGGATCTACTGCAATGAAGATTGCTAGAAGAACTTACAGTAAAGGAAAGTCATTATCACAGTTGGACTCTGGGCAGGTCTAAGACCAGAGTGAAGTGAGTGAGGCATGGAGGGAGCAAAATTTAAGGAGGCCTTTGCTCTTGGCACCTCCATGATCCTGAAAGTAGTGTCTCCTTAAGTTCTGTGCCTTTGGCACCTTACTCAGAGCACATTAGTCCCAGGCTTGACTTGGGGACAATGGAAGAGCTTGGAGAAGAAGAGAGCATACATCAGAACAGGCCACAAGGAAGCCAGTACAATAGTCCAGGTGAAAGAGGATGGAAACTTCAGGGATGGAAAGAAGATCAGGGAGACCCTTCCAAAGTAGCACCATTAGCGTGGGTGTGACCCAGGGCAGCAGCCAAGGAGGATGTTAAGATTGACTGGCTTAGGGACTGGAGCATGGGTGGTGGGCACTGAAATAGAAGACATGAAGTAAGCTCAGGGATATTATAAGGTGGTCAGTTTTGGGACACACTATTTCAAGTTCTTTAAGAGACTCTGGGCAGAACTATACTATCACTTCTTCCCAAAGATATATTTAGGTACATCCTATTGCAAGAATCTCACCAAATTCAACAGCTAATTATTAAGCACCTACTATGTGCAAACTCCTGCACTAAATTGCTCTGGGGGTTGTGGGGACGCACAAAAAGTGAATAAGACACTACCCTAGGTCTCCAGACCTCATACATACAAATGGATACATCCAGTGTGCATTAGTCTATATTAGATGCAATGATAAAAGTATAGAGATAGTATCACAGGTATCTAGAAGGATTCACAAGATTAATTCTGGCAGTGGGGATTGGAGAAGACATCTTGGAGATGGGGTCTGAGCTGGCTTCTGGATGTAGATACAGAAGAGAAGGGCTAGCCATACAGGAAAACTTGAGTGAAAGCACAGAAGTAGGAAGTGCACAGAGTATTAAAAGACTGATTTGGAGGCACCTGGGTGGCTCAGTGGGTTAAGCATCTGACTTTGGCTCAGGTCATGATCTTGCAGTTCATGGGTTCGAGCTCTGCATTGGGCTCTGTGCTGACAGCTCAGAGCCTGGAGCCTGCTTCAGATTCTGTGTCTCCCTCTCTCTCTGCCCTCCCCTTCTCATGCTCTGTCTCTCTCTCTCTCTCTTAAAAATAAAATAAACATTAAAAATTAAAAAAAAAAGAAGACTGCTTTGGACACCATGTTGCCACACGCATTTATTAAGCATCATATGTATGCTCAGAACTTTGTTAATGTGGCAGCCATGAGAATGAGCCTTGTAAGCCTCCAACTCTGGGGTGTTCAATAGACCAAGGATCCAGCTGTCACACTCTGTAACCCACAGGGCACTCCTGGCCAGTAACCGAGCAGGACAGGAATTCTGAAAGAGGTCCATTCCTCGAGAAGATTCAGACTCAGCTGATGACCAATTTTGACTCAAGGACTCTCCAACAGCTAAGCTGAATCTTCCTGAGACTACATAGCCCGCTAGGACACCTCCACCATCCTCCCTTTGCTCACCTTCACTGATTAGAGGGTTAGATTACATTGTAGCCTGACTCTTCCAGGCTTACTAGCAACCTCCCCAGTTTCTTTTACACCATCTTTTTCAAGGGCCCAGACTAACCCTGTTAGGTACTATGAGAAGGGAATAATATCAAGATGATTCTTCTTCATAGTTCTTTGCATATTGGATCATACTTAAATACCCTAATAGGGCTATCTGTTCAAAGGAATTTAGCGAAGAGGTATTTTATAAAAAGAAAATAGTCCTGAAAAAGGACAAATCACTCTACACCTTTATGTTTTTATCTGTATCAAGATTCCTCAAAGAGGGATGTGGCTGGAATGAAAGCATGCTGGTGGCCCAGCAGTAGAATCCATGAGGGTAGTAGCTGGGTGCAATATTAAGCTTGCGATCTTTCACTGAATGCTCAGTCTAGCCTTGTTGGCTTTGTGCTTTCTTGGGCAGTCCAGTATGGATGTTTTCTAAGGTACTCTGATTTTCCAAAGATCACATGGGGTAGTGGAAAGAGGATTTGGAACCAAGCAGACCTTTGTTCAAATAGCAAGTATGCCCTTTTTTTTTTTAAACTTTCTGAGCTGCTCTTCCTCATCTGCAAAATGGGGCTAGCACATGGAATATGCATAGTTACTAGGACAATTGGAGATAAAGTACAGAGTGTCCGGCACTCTATCCTTGGGAGTTCTTGCATCTGTTAGCTTTATTGAAAAGTGGGGTTGAGTTTAGCAGTATAAAAATGAAATGAAGGAGTTGAGATCACACTGAAGAGTAATTTAGGCTAAGAATCCAGTGTTCCTCTCTGTCACTGCCAACATAAGGAAACACAGTTCAGAGATAAAATGAAAATCATCCAACAGCCTAATTCTAGGGATTACACTTTCAAAATTCTTCTTAACTTTGGCTATTAGAGCCAGAACCTTCTGCAGTTATTAGTGTCACATCTAATAGCACACAATCCTCTGCTCCATTCTGTCTAGTCACAGTTTTGATTCAGTGGACCCAGATGTTCCCATGCCAGGTATCCCTTGGCACAAAGAATCATAGATCCTCATTCTGCTGATTCCCAGCAGAGGGTAATCCCAGTTGTGTGTGCACTAGCATGCAACCTATAGACCCCTGGATGGGTTAAAGATGGCTGCAGATTCATTGATAGTCCTCCCTTAAAGAGGTGGGCTCTGTTTCCTTTCCTTTTGATTCTAACCTAGAATAGTTGTATTAGGGTTTTCACAGGAACAGAATCTATAGAGTACAGATACCTATACAGAGAAAGAGATTTGTCATAAGGAATTGACTCACATGATTATGGAGACTGAGAAGTCTCAGTATTTATCATGTGAAAGTTGGAGTTCCAGGAAAGCCAGTGGTGTTCTATTCTGAATCCAAAGACCTTAGGACCAGAGGCATTTGGTGGTGTAAGTCCCAGTCTTAAGGTAGGAAAAGACTAGAGTCTCAGCTCAAGCAGTCAAACAGAGAATGCAAATTCTTCCTTCTGCCTTTATGTTAGATTCAGGCCCTCAATGGATTGATTGGTACCATTTACATTATGAAGGGCAGTCTGCTTTATTCAATGTTCCAGTTCAAATGCCCTCATCCAGAAACATCCTCAAAGTACATACCCAGAAATAACGTTTAACCAAATACCTGGACATCCTATGGCCCAGTCAGGTTGATATATAATATTAACCATTAGAATACACTGAAAAAGATGTGTTAGTTCTGGGACTAGCCTTTATGAGAGTAGATCACTTCCTCCTTGCTCTTTTGGAGCCCTGAGTAGCTGCATAAGAAGTCTGGCTACCCTCTGGAGAGGCCTGTGGAAAGTACGTGAGATTATGTGAAGAGGGAGCAGTCAAGCTAACCTTGCAGTCAGTACCACTTCCATTAAGGTGCCATGAATGTGAGAAAAGCCATCTTGAATCCTTCAGATCAGACCAGGTGCAGCTGAATACCCTGAGCAAATCCAGGCAACTCTAGGTGGAGCAGAAGAATCACCCACCTAAGAACTGCTAAATTTCCAACTGACAAAATAGTGAAATATAATAAAATGGCTGTTGTTTCAAGCCACTAAATCTTGCAGTAGTTCATTGTACAGGATAGATAACCCTAAGGAAAGAGTCTGCACTTGGAACCCCCTTTGTATGGTGCTCAGGCAACCCTAAGGACTTGAGATGACTCAGCACCCTGAAGGCTTTCTAGGTCCTTAGAATTTGTTGCCTGTTCACCATCCCAGGGCTCAAGGTGAATGTATGCAAGGATACACAAAGGAATGCTCTCAGGCTCAGTCTAGAAATTGATTGGTTTCCTTCAACCCCAGCATTCTTTCCTCTTGACCAGTTTTTCAATGTGGAAGACCAAGGTTGTAGAAAGAAAGAGGAAAGAATGGAGTATAGAGAAGGAAGAAAATGCGAAGAAAAGGAAGAGGAGGTTTCAGATTGGTTGGCATCTGCTCAGGAATGAAATAAAAACCTTAAAGTAAATAAATGAGCGAATTTTCACTTACTCTTTGGAAACTCTGCCCATTGTTTAGCACCAGCTGCACCTTAGAGGATGAATCAAGACCAACAGCTAAAGGCCAGCAGAGCTCCTTTATCCTCAGTTTCTTGCTGACATCAGTTTCATTTGTTCAGTCAGTCAAAAAGCACTTATTGAATAACTGTAATCTGTGGGAAAAACTAAATAGAGTACAATTTAAATGTCCTATTTCACCCATTTGCAGCTCAACATGAGATCTTTCTTTTTCATAATCAAATCAATAAAATTCTGCACTCCCCTTCCAGGGGCAGGAAATCTATTCTCCTCTCCTGGGGTTTCCTGCCTGTGATACATTCCAGAAACCCATGGGTGCCTACCCAGATCACTTCAAAGAAAACCCATTTGTCTTCCAAAAGAAACCATTCTTCACCACCATTGCTGCAGCTATGGCTTCACTGTAGAGCTGCTGAAAACAGGGAGTCCCCTCAAACTCCTTAGCAAAAAGAAGTGCTACAGTGGCCGAGGTCTATGGCAAAAAGATTTGAGGTTAGTGTGCCTACTTTGCCACAAAAACCAGTGGTCCAGTACTAGTCCTCTACCTCAAGGAATCACCATTGATTCTGAAGTTTGCTGCCAATTTGGGAGTGGTTGCTGGAAGTTCAAGGAGGATGAGAACACTCCTCTTTCTCAAAACCTCATCAAATTTAGGTGTTTCAGAGACCAGTGATCTAGACCTTTAAGGAAACATCTGCATACCAAAAATCCTCCCCTGCTAAGGAACGCCATGGGACCTGGGTGACCCAGTCAGTAGAGGTTCCAGTGTAGCCCAAACCAGGCCCCTTCCATGAGCAATCAGATCTATTTCCCAGAGAGGAGAGGAAGTCCTGGTCCACACCTTCTCCATTTCGTGTCCCAGTGTTACCCATTTGTCATTCCCCATGTCCTGAACAGGGAGTCAAAATATGTCAAAAAATCCATTCCTGCTGTCCATGGCCACTTCATTACAATAAAGCATAGTCTCCCTCCATTAGAGAGGGTATACACAACCCAAACTTATGTGGCAATAGAGGAGAATAATACAGCAAATCACAGAACTTTAGAACTATAACAGACTCCAAAAACCATATAGATCCGCCTTTCTGTTATACCAGCAAGGAAACAGAGGCCCGGAGACTAAACCCATCTGTGCAAAGTCAGGCACAGCATTTGGTAGTTGAGTCCAAGTCTTCAACCCAACCTCATTCCTCCAGATTTTCATGTAGCTGCCTCTCTTGGCCTCTAAACTAAACCAAAAGATACTTAAATAATTTGGGGGCTTTACTTTTTTTTTCTTGTGCCTAAGAAAAACAGAAACATTCCTCATTAAGCCAAGGCAGGGTCTGACAGAGCTGGCAGCTGGAAGTGTCTTTCTAAATCTGGAAACACCACATCTCCTTTGAAAAGTGGGAGCAACAATTTGTGCCTCTTAAATGTGAAGAAACGTATTTCTTTGTGAGAAAAAAATAACTACAGTGAAATTGCTGAAGACAAATATTGGGCAAGGCAGTCGGCAAAGCAAGAGATACTGAAGTTGTCAGAACATTCCGTTTATTCGTGTGCCAGAAAGGGGGAAAAAATACCAGCAAATTATTTTCCATTTGCAAGTACGTTCTGTGAATTATCCCAGAAGATGAATATATAGGAACTCATAAATTACAAGAATCGAATGCCTAAGTATTTGATAAACAGGACAGACTGAAATAGGGTTCATGAGGAAAAATACTCTTTATTCACCCTATAGCAAAATCTTTCCACCATCACTATCCAGGATTATCGATGAGCTGAGTCATATATATGAGATCACTGACTCAGTTTAAAACACACACTCCTTTTATTCACATATACGATGTGAAGATGATGTAATTTGTGAAGAAATAGGTCTTCATTCATTCTCTTTCATTTCTTAAGTGCCTACTGGACATGGAGATTATAATAGTTTCTGAACATATAAGAAAAACTAAGACATGGGAGTATCCATGTTCTCACCGTCCAAGAGAGAAAGATAGATTAATAAACAGGTGAAAGCCACAAACCAAGTACTGTGTTGGGAGAATGTGTAAACAATGGGATGCCCGGGGCACTGAGACTTAAAAGAACTAATGATGTGCACTAAAATCTGAAGAGATTAACACTAAACTAAATCAGCACAAGTAGGATGGAAAGGAAGAGACAAATGAGAAATGAAAAGACACAGGTGATTAAATGACATGGTTATCAGTTGATATAGATATCTGTGGAAGAGGAAGGCAGTAGTATGATTCCCAGCAACACATCCTGACCACACACCTAGGATGTTGACAGCAGTACAGGCCTGCTGGTGGTGGGGGGTGGGTGCTGTAATCCCTCTTCAGTATCTGAGACACACAACAGAAGCAGCCAAGTGTCATTATCCCAAAAAAGGTGCTACATGCACATGACAGAATCTACCTCTGGCTAGCCCTTGTCAGCAACTCTCAGAGATTCTGCCTTCACAATACAGGAAGCTCTGTGACCTGTTGCAACTTCATCCCCTAGAGCCTAGGCTCTGCTGGATTGGTCCCCTGCTTGGCAATAGTGACTTCCACTTTGTGCTCAGTCTTTGGAGTCAGTCTTCATTTTTGCTCTAACAGATTTCTAGTCTGGATGGCTGGATGATAGTCAACCAAGTCAGGAGACTTGGAGAAAGGCTAATGAATTCCTATTTTCACTTTGCATTTTAAGTGTCCATGGGACCAGCATTCTTCCAATCGGTGGGTGGAATTATCTTTTACTTGTTTGGAATTTAGTGCATGGCTTGCCAGCCACCTTGGGTTTTGTTTGTTTGTTTGTTTGTTTTAGCTGAGGACCTCAGAATTTTGCTGTTCTTTCTATTTTCTCTCACTTTGCGGGAGTATCTTGAGAGATAATATGCCCTCATGATTGGGTGACTAACTCCTCTACTGGCATACACAGGTCTGGTCCAGCAGAATACGCACTGTACTCTCAGTTGGAGTCATTCCATTTTGTGTGTGCCCTGTACCACACTGTTGTACATTTGTGTGCACGTGCCCTGTACCACACTGTTGTACATTTGTGCGCACATTGTCTTGCATTTGTTTTCTTTTTTTAAACTCCCTTTTCCCTGACATAGCTCAAGAAACAGCTGCACATCTATGATTAACTGAAATGGGGTAGGACTGATTATTAAAGGAGTAAATACTAGAATTAGGTCTGTTCACTAGAATTGGGAACAAGAGGGAAAGTCATATACAAAGAGTCTAGACCCAGCTACAGATGTCAGAAATTCAGTCTGCAGGCAGATCAGGAGGGTGACAGACAGGGATGAGACAAGTCGACATTAGCACTACATGATGTAATTGTGTACTGGGGTGGTTCATGCCAGAGTGGTATGGGGAGATGATGACATTGCTCCTGATGAGGAGAAATCAGAGGCTTGTCCTACAGGTACAAGACAGAGTCCAAGGCAGTACTGAGGCACAAAGGAGATGGCGTCAGCATCTGGTTACCAGAGCTGGGCTCAGGCAGGAGGCAGACCAGCAGCCGGGGTGAGCCTGAAGCTCCCCAGAGCTTTCTTCAGCAGATCTGTCTCAAGTCCAGGAGCTGGGGTTAGGGCAGGGGAGTGGGTAGTGGAGAAGAAAGGCATGTGGAGAGAGAAGTGTGGCATTGAGGGAGGGGTGGCAGGTTGAGCCTGACATCTCCCAACTGGACTGAGATAAGCCGCCTTGAGGGCAAGGACTGTTCTGCTTCTCTGGCCTCCAATCAGGGTGCACATAATGGGTGCTTAATAGGTGCAAATACAGTTGAGTTGAATTAAAGGGCCATCTTCAGTTAATTATTCAGAATCCCATGGTAACAAACAGCCTCCTGGATTTAATGTACTGCAAGGATGTATAGGGTCTCTAGAAAAGGAATGGTTGCATAGAGAAATAACCTGATTGTGCATATGACAGTGATTGACTGAGAAATATCCTCATAGGCCCTGACAAAGGACACTGCCAATTATACAGATTACACAGATGGAGACCTGGCGATCTTCCAGGCTTCAGAGAGGCTTCCTTGGCCTCAGTGCCCAAGAACAGCCCCCTGCCCATGCTGTGATACCACTGGTTGCCTGAGGAGCCCATCCATGTATTCAGAAGTTCCTTTTCCCCATTTCCTTGGGAGGGGAGCGGGGTCCATTACTCTCTTAGTCCTCTACTCTGTTCTGGAGACTCTAGTTTAGGACATGCCTTCCCACCAGGCACAAGTAAACCTAACAACCTGACACATTCCTGAGTGCTTACCGGAAAGGTGAAGCACAGGTCAGTTTCCGAGGATGGGTTCCCAGGTGTACCATTCCTAAAGGGCCAACTTAAGGGATTCCTGCACTGGTTCAGCATGGTAATTTCTGGGTCCACTCCACACCCTCAGCACCCTAAATTAGGCAGGGTTGGGAATCTGCATTTAGATTCTAGATATTAGGTCACCAACATTTCCCAGAGAAAAATACACTCCTGTGGAACACACAGGAGAGATGCATTCTTCCTGCTAAGGTAAGGGTTAGCACCATCTACCCAGAGAGATGTAATGTACATGTGCACAAAAGTTGTATTTTTTCTGGACAGATATGAAGATAAACAGATCCTGCCTAAAGCAAAATTGTGAAACTGAGAAGTCAGTGAAATTTGCCTTGGGTGTCTCCCACCTCTCTTGTTTCTCCTTCAGTGACCAAACTCTCCCTCCCCTCCCTGCTCCTTCCTGGTTCGGGGTGCCTTTCTGAAGTTAAAAAAAAAAAAAAAAAAAAAAAAAAGAGAGAGGGCAGGATCTGATAACACAATTATACTTAACTCTATCCTTCATATTGCTGTGGTAACTGCTCCAGGTATTTATATTTTAAAACCTTTTATTATAGAATAAAATGGCTTTGTGGGTCTTCCCTGGAAGGGATTTTTAAGCAGTACTAAGCAGGTAGAGATTTTTTTTTTTGAGAGCAGGGTCATTTTTCATGATTTCCAAAGTTATAGTGCACTGTATCAAAGGTTGGCTGGCCCCAAGTGTCAATAGTTGCCTACAAGTTTGCTTTAGATGCATCAGGTGTTGGGAAGTTACTTCAGAAGGAACATTCTGGCCTTCTTCCCCCAACCCTTACCCCATATACTCCCATTCTCTGCTAAAGAGAACACCCTACATTAAAAACCTCTATGAATTACTAAAATATTTTTTTTGCATATGTTATCTCTTTTAATCCTCACAAGAGTCCTATGAGATAAAGATTATATTTATCCTAATTAAAACAATAATTCCACTTAACACTTCCTCTAAAACACCATTTAAAAAATTTTTTTTAATTAATTTTATTTTTTTAATTTACATCCAAATTAATTAGCATATAGTGCAACAATGATTTCAGGAGTAGATTCCTTAATGCCCCTTACCCATTTAGCCCATCCCCCCTCCCACAACCCTTCCAGTAACCCTCTGTTCTCCATATTTAAGAGTCTCTTATGTTTTGTCCCCCTCCCTGTTTTTATATTATTTTTGCTTCCCTTCCCTTATGTTCATCTGTTTGTCTCTTAAAGTCCTCATATGAGTGAAGTCATATGATATTTGTCTTTCTCTGACTGACTAATTTCACTTAGCATAATACCCGCCAGTTCCATCCATATAATTGCAAATGGCAAGATTTCATTCTTTTTGATTGCCGAGTAATACTCATTGTAAATACATACCACATCTTCTTTATCCATTCATCCATCAGTGGACATTTGGGCTCTTTCCATACTTTGGCTATTGTTGATAGTGCTGCTATAAACATTGGGGTTCATGTGTCCCTTCAAAACAGCACACCTGTATCCCTTGGATAAATATCTAGTAGTGCAATTGCTGGGTTGTAGGGTAGTTCTATTTTCAGTTTTTTGAGGAACCTCCATACTGTTTTCCAGAGTGGCTGCACCAGCTTGCATTCCAACCAACAATGCAAAAGAGATCCTCTTTCTCCATATCCTCGCCAATATCTGTTGTTGCCTGAGTTGTTAATGTTAGCCATTCTGACAGGTGTAAGGTGGTATCTCATTGTGGTTTTGATTCCCTGATGATGAGTGATGTGGAGCATTTTTTCATGTGTCGGTTGGCCATCTGGATGTCTTCTTTGGAGAAGTGTCTATTCATGTCTTTTGCCCATTTATTCACTAGACACACCATTTCTTTAGCTCAGACCTTACACCTCCCAGGTTTTCCTCCTCTTCCCATCTCTGTACCTTCTCAGGGACCTTTGCAGTCTCCATTTCTCCCTGCTCTTTAAATATGAGGGTTCCCTGGACTTTTGCTACATTCTAGCCATGGCCATCTCATTCATTCAGGAAGATATTGTAGCATCTATGTCTAGACCCTCACAGCTGCCTTCAGAGCCCAGCCCTCCCTGAACTCCAAGCCTTTCAACACTTCTGTTCATATCTCACAAGTCTCTAGAACTCTGTATGTCTAAAGCATAATGTATAATCTGCTCCCACCCACCCATCACCCACCATCACCATCAAAAAAATCTGCCTTTTGGACAGTGTTCATTGATTCCTGTCTCCAGCCCACAGTCATTGGCCAAGTCCTATCTGTTAGTCTCCTAATGGTCTCTTACTTCCCCCATCACCATCACCTCCCCACTTAAACTCCTATAGTGCTCCACCAATGGGCATCCACTTTGTCCCTCTTTAACTCATTTTCCAGGTTTTGTACATCTCTCATCAAGCCACAACTCTACTTAAACAATCAATAGTTGAAATGGGAGAAGATATTTGCAAATGATATACCCAATAAAGGGTTAGTATCCAAAATATATAAAGAACTTCTACAGCTCAACACCCAAAAAACAAATAATCTAATTTAAAAACGGACAGAAGATATGAACAGATATTTCTCCAAAGAAGACATCCAGATGGCCAACAGACACATGAAAAGGTGCTCAACATCACTTATCATCATGGAAATGCAAATCAAAACCACAATGAGATACCATCTTACAAGAGTTAGAATGGCTAAAATCAAAAACATAAGAAACAACAAGAGTTGGCGAGGATGTGGAGAAAAGGGAACCCTCATCCACTGTTGGTGGGAATGCAAACTGGTGCAGCCACTGTGGAGATCAGTATGGAGGTTCCTCAAAAAATTAAAATAGAACTACCATAAGATCTAGTAGTTGCACTAGTGGGTATTTACCTAAAGAATATGAAAACACTAATTTGAAAGGACATATGCACCTCTATATTTATTGCAGCATTATTTACAATAGTCAAATTATGGAAGCAACCCAAGTATTCATCAATAGATGAATGGATAAGAAAGACGTGGTGTGTGTATGTGTGTGTGTGTGTAATATATATGTATTATATATATTATATATTAATATAAATATATTTATATATTTAATAGTATATCATTAGTTATATATAATTAATATATAATTATATTATAATGTTAATGTATATTATAAATATATTATATATATTTATATTATAATATATAAATAATATATATATTATTTATCCAGAAAAAAAAGAATGAAATCTTGCCATTTGCGACAACATGGATGGAGCTAAAGAGTATAATGCCAAGTGAAATAAGTCAGTTAAAGACAAATACCATATGATTTTACTCATAAGTGGAATTTAAGAAGCAAAACAAGCAAAGGGAAAAAAAGAGAAACAAACCAAGAAGCAGACTCTTAACTATAAAGAATGAACTGATGGTTAGGGGAAGGGGGAAAGAGGGAATGGGGATTAAAGAGTACACTTATCATGATGAGCACTGAGTAATGTATAGAATTGTTGAATCACTGTACTGTACACCTGAAACTAATGTAACACTGTGTGTTAACTATACTGGAATTAAAACAAAAAAGCTTTAAAAATGAATCCATGATTAAATGATTTGCTCCAAGTTATTAGTGGAACATTTTTAAAAAGTCAGTAGTTGGCCTGACCATTGTTGTGAACCTGTAGATATCCTATCCTTAATGTGGACTCTGAGACTCAAGAGAAGTATGGTCTCTAGCCAGCTTTCCAGTCTCATCTCTCCCCACTGTCTCCTTCACCAGGAATATTCCTGCCCCTCTGACTTTCTTTTGTCTCCTTAGAAGTTCAAGGGTCTTGGTACCTAACAACCTTTGCATTATCTGTTCCTATCACCTGACTAACTCTTAATCATCCTCCAAATTTCAACTTAAAATGTCCCTTCTCCAAGGAGGTCTTCCTTTATTCCTTAGATAAGGCTAAATCTCCTTGGGATGTGCTCTAATAGCACATAACCCCCATCACAATTGAAATGGCTTATTTAATGTCTGTCTGATTAACCAGACTATAAGCACCACAAAAGTGAAATTTTTTTCAGCCCTCTATCCCCACTATCTAGTGCACTGCTTAACACACAATTAATACTCAAAAAAATTTATTGGTTTGAATAAAATGATTTGCCCAAGCTAGGTTAGAAATGTCAAAGTGAAGGTTGGAAACCCAGTCTATCTGACCCCAGAGCGCATTTTCTTTTTCCTTTTCCCCCTCACTGTTCATTCCTCTGTCTCACTAATTCTTAGATGTCCTAGAATAGTGGTCATGTAATCTCCCTTTATGGAGGTAAATTTCATTCTCTCGGTTCAGAATCTGCTACCTCAGATCTGCAAGTATCCTAGGTGGGTAAGGACCAGGTAACAGCTGCCCAAGAGCCCTGCTATTGTGGTATGTGTGTGTGTTGGTTTTAAACCATGTCCACAAATTCTTTAATACTTCTCTTTTGAAGAAATGGAGTTTAATTCCACTCCCCTTGGTTATAGACTGGACTTAATGACTCATGTCTAACAAATAATTTTGGCAAAAGTAACTGTCCATAAGTTTTGAGACTAGGTCTTAAAAGACATTGAATCACTTGCTCTTGGATCATTCATTCTGAGAGATGTAAACTACCATGTCCTGGGAACAATCAAGTAGCTTTATGGAGAATTCCATGTAGTGAGAAATGATGGTCTCCTTCCAACAGGAAGAAACTGAGGCCTTCTGCCAAATGGACTGTGAGGGCGCCATCTTGGAATCAGCTCTTCCATCCCAGTCGGCCTTCATATGATTGCAGTCATGGCCAACATGTTGAATGCAACCTTATGAGACCCTCTGAACCACAACTGCCCACCTAGGCTGCTCTCAAATTTCCAACTCACAAAAATGATGAGATAATGTTTTTGTTTTCAGCTGTTACATTTGTGAATTATTTGTTACACAGCAATAAATAACAAATACTGAGGAAAAAGGAGAGCAATGATAGGATCAGAGCTAGTAAGCAAACCACAGAGGCAGTTCTGTGGAATGAGGGAAAGACCAGCTATGTGTGGAAACTCTTTCTTTTTATGGGTGTGATTATGTTATGTTGCACATAACAATGCTGAAGTGGGAGGTGGGGTGCTAGGGTAGAGGGAGCCTGAGAACCCTGATGAGCAGTGAAATAGAAGTGGACATCCAAACATCAGCCCCAGGCAACCTGAGGTCAGTAACACAAGAGAGAAAATAGGAACCATGGCAAATCCAATGGCAAATGTAGCCTCCATAACCAAGCACTGAGCCACAGAGGGATATCTAGAAATAGGAGTCAAGACACCAAACTGCTACAGAATCAGTGGCATGTCTCAGGTCACAACAGAAACAAAGGGAGTAGAACAGAAGATTCTGTTGTGGGCCTTCTGTTTCAGCTGACTGAGTTCCCTCACGCTGTCTATATAGAGATTTCTGCTCCTAAAGCATCTTTTAGTGGATGAGATTGGGCTGCACTCCATCCCCTTTACAAAGTAAGTGTTGACTTATAACTGTCATAGCTGCCTGCTCTCTGGAGAACTGCCCTCAGCCAAATGCTTTGCATCCACCCACCACCCCACCAACAGACCTCAGCCAGTGACTGACTGGCATGAGAGGAAAAAGAGCCAGTGCCCTTGCCTTGAGATCGGGCTAGCTGGAGCAAATTATGCTCCAGAGCTTTTCCAGGGGATCAGATTTAAGCTTGCATCCAGTTGAGACCATATTCTTCCCTTACTCTAACCTGCTTCCCTCATTGCTTTTTCCTAAGAGTACTCCTGCAACAAATCACTTGAACAGGAATCCCCATTTCAGGATCTGCTTCTAGGGAACCCAATCTACAACACACCTTAAAGAAACCCATAACTTTCTGGTGTGTGTGTGTTTAGGTGTGTGTGTGTGCATGTAAATGTGTGCATGCATACTACAGACTGAATGTTTGTGTCCTGCCAAATTCATATGTTGAAACACTACTCTCCAATGTGATGGTATTTGGGATTGGAGCATTTGAGAGGGAGTTGGGTGTCAACGAGTTCATGAGGATAGAACTCCCTTATGGGATTTGTGTCCTTATAAGAAGAGAAAGAGACCAGAGTCATCTCTCTCTCCATTGTGTGACAGCACAGCAAGAAGGCAGCCATCTGCAAACCAGGAAGAGAGAGCTCTCAACAGATACTAAATCTGCAGTCACCTTACTCTTGGACTTCCCAGCCTCCAGACTTTAAGAAATCAATGTTTGCTTTTTTTTAAGCCATGTAGACTATGGTATTTTGTTACAGCAGCTCAAGTTGACTAAGACAGTACATATGAATATGATTGTGGTGATGATGAATGAATATCTAAAATCAGAGAAAACAACAAAAATTTTCCTGCATAAAGAGTCCATGAACTGAACAAGAAGGCAAAACCTAGCAATTTGGTTAAATGGCTTAAAAGAAATATAAACAAGTAATTTATCTAAATGTTTATTGAGTGTAATGAATTTGTACTGTACCAACCTGGCTAAACTAGAACAACTTTGTCCAGAATCTCTTTCCCTGGTTGGTTCTGTGTTAAAGTTGTCCAAACAAAAAATGTGGACAAGACTTAGAAGGCAGAAGTGAAACAGCAGCACTCTCTGAAAGTTGTGGTTCGATGTAGTGAGAGATGTTAGAAGTACTGATGTGTTCTAGCTTAGCCTGGCCCTCCCCACTGCATGTCTAGCTCTTCTTTCCAGCTGCTGACACTGCCAACCAACAGCAACCCAGGCCTGCCCTCAGATGCAAAGGCAATAGCTTACCATAGATTGCTCCACCACCTCTTCACATACTCACTTCAGCAACTGATGTGCCTGGCTCCCCAAATTCCCCAGTAGGCTGTAACTTGCTCAATCATGCCAGTGTGTCAGGAAGGTTGATAAGCAATTTTATCTCATCCTCTAACTCTGTATTTTAGGCTTTAGTTCTCCAAATTTTCCCTAATTCTGAAAGGTCTTATTGCTATAATAGATCTTTATTCCATAATATTTAAGGTGGTCTGATTTTCTCACTGAGCTCTCATACCCTGATGCACTCATAGACTGATTATATTTAACTGCCATACTGCATAGTAACTAGTATATATGTCATTAAATGGATGTTAGATTAATTTTGTTGATGTTGTTCTTCACTAGCAATGGTAAACTCTAGAGATATGCTCAGAATTTAGACCCTGCTATTCTTTTACCATGGTCACTTGAAGAGAACTTTCCAAAGTTAAAGGGAGAATTGAAAAAAAACAGTGAGATATTGGCTGGCATCAGTAGTAAAGAAACGATGGAGGATTTTCATCTGGGAGAATGTCACAATTAGACTTTCAATTTCATCATCCTGGTTGTAATGTGAAAAATGGGTTGTAGGGAGGTTGAGAGTGGAAGTTACAGGGAACAATTAATAGGATAGTACAGTCATCTAGGCAGAAATGCCTAGAGGTGGACTAAGGTGGTGGCAGTAGGATGAAGTGAGGAATCTTTTTCTGCCAGGAGAAGGCCGTCTAGAGCATGGATAACCATTTCAAAGGTAGCAAAAGTATCTTTGGCTCTAAACCACCATCACAGAATGACTGGGATATTTAACCTCCCCAATTCCCTCTGTTTCCTTGTGGAAATCCCCCCAAACTTATATGCTGTTTAATTTTTCTTGCTAGCACTATTTAATTTCTTATTGTTGAACAGCACTTGTATGGTCCTTGCTACCTAGCCACTATAGTAAGTGCTTTTCAAAGGTTGACTCATTTAATCCTTGTAATGGCTACTGGTGCAGTTTTCCTATGGTCTTCAGTTGGTAGCAAAATCTTCCATCATCACTGACTGCCATTGCTGTTTCTCTCCCAGATGTTGGTCTGGATGATGGAGTTTACTTCTCATCCTGTGGCTGCTGTTACTCTCTCTGATGTGGGGAATTATATCAGTTGGGTTTCTTGTTTGCAAGCAACAGAAATGGATTTTAAGCAAGAAATTAATTTTCCTATAGAATATCAGGTTCCACTACTCACTCCTTTGAATAGTCAATATCCACATACACCCTTGTTTCTATACCTAGACACACACAAACACACACACACACACACACACACACTTCTACTAAATATAATGCATCTTTTCTTCATAGTAACCAAAAATGTACTCACCTCCTCTCTGAAGGGAGACAATGCAAAATTTCATGCAGAATTTCTGGGTGTTACCCATTTCCTCTTTAGTTTAATACAACTTCATATTGATATTCAACAACCTATGAACTAAAATTTGTATTTAAACACCACAAACACACCTATACAGAACAGTGGGATAACAAAATTTGTCTTATATATTCAAGTTAGGAATTATGGATAGAGACTAGTGTTTTATAGCTGTTTTTTTCAAACCAGGATTTAGTCATAGTTCATTAATTGCATTTGATCACTAGTAGACCACTGCATTTTCAAAGGCTTCATCTCTCATTTTTTGGCATGCATATGTATCTAGCATACCTGCTACTTCTGAGTATGTGGCAGATTATATTTCCCAAATATATCCACACTTTATATTTACCCCACCCCACATGTTTTACTTACAATGTGATTGTCATTGCTCCTGCTAAGAGGTTGGTGAAGTTCCCTCCCCTCTTTAACCTGGGTAGGTGCTTGTGCCTCCCCCAACCAACGAAGTAAGTGATGCTATGTGATTTCCAAAACTAAGTTATAAAAAGGATGCAGCTTAACTCCCTCTTTCTCTCTCTCTCTCTCCCTCTCTCTCTCTCTCTCTCTCCCCATCCCTTCTCTCTTTCTCTCTCAACATTTGCCTTGGAACCTTGCTAGGTAACAGCCAGTGTCAGTTGCCAAACACATGAGTGAAGAAGCCTTCATATTATTCCAACTCCAGCCTTAGAGCCTTCTAGCTGAGGCCCCTTCATCACAGTAGAGGTAAGCCCTCCCTACCCTTTCCTGTTTGAATTTTTGATCCATAAAAACTGTGAGAAATAGGGGCGCCTGGGTGGCGCAGTCGGTCAAGCGTCCGACTTCAGCCAGGTCACGATCTCGCGGTCCGTGAGTTCGAGCCCCGCGTCAGGCTCTGGGCTGATGGCTCAGAGCCTGGAGCCTGTTTCGGATTCTGTGTCTCCCTCTCTCTCTGCCCCTCCCCCGTTCATGCTCTCTCTCTGTCCCAAAAATAAATAAACGTTGAAAAAAAAATTAAAAAAATAATAATAATAAAAAAAAACTGTGAGAAATAAATATTTATTTTTGTTTTAAGTCACTAAATTTTGGGGTAGTTTAAATACAAAGTAGTTAATTAAAACACAGTCTTATAAGCATGATGTCATCAATAGAGCAAAGCATAATAATGTCCTGTGGGATAATAAGATGGTCAAGGTTTGGTTTAGCAAATATAGTACAGTCGCAAAAAGTTGATGCATAGCTGAAGTAGGACAGTGAAATTGTACTGAAATTTTACTGTAAAGTAAAATCAACCTGTCTGAAGTGTTTATATTTATTGGGCTAGGAAATACAAAAAAATCATTTACTAGATGATTAGCTGTGTTCCAAGTGTCAGAAGCATGTTTGTTGTTGTTGTTCCAGTAAGAACACCGCACTTGGACCAAAGTTGCAGTTTGAAATGCCAGATCATTAAGTTTATGATTATTCACTTTTATACTCCAAGGCCCATCCATATTCACTTAAATAGAAATGTGGTAGGAATTACCACACCTGTATCTTTCAAATCTTTGATGATGGCATTGACTTCTGAAATCTCCTTCAGAAATTTAGTCATCTATGTAGTCAATAAATATTAATTGAATATCTATTATGTGCCAGTCATTGTCCTAGACACTGAGGATAGAGCAGTGAACAGGATAGGCAAAATATCTGCCCTCAAGGAGATTACATGCTAGGGAAGGAAAAAGACCATATACAAACAAACAATTGTACAATATATTGCTAGGTGGTAATGGGTGTAAGGCAGTAATATTGCTTTTCTGTAAGCATTTTGCCAATGAGGGGTTATTCCAAGAGCTTACACTTGGCCCTCTCTGTTGTAAAAGTCCATAGGCCCTGAGTAAAGGAGTCAATGTAAAGATGCCTGCAGTTGCTGAGATTGTCCAATTTTATCTTTATCTTTAAATCATGGGAAAATAGCCATGGGAAAAGAGTTTGGGGTCCCACAGGACCAACCATGAGTTGCAATGGGTTAAAATTCTATTTAATGACTGTCCCTTATAAAGCTCAGTGTTAATGTGCTTTTGGGCCCCCATAAATTAGTGTAAGTCCAGGGTGAGTGCTGAAGAGCCTGCGAATGTTTTGTGTGCTTTTCTCTTGATCACATTTACCCAGTAAGTGGTTTCAGATCTGTGGGGGAAGACAAGGGGAAGATTCACAGTTTGTTCCTGTGACATTAGTAACCTTGATCAAGTCTCCACTCTAGGTGTTCTGCATTGTGAAATCATCTAGGTCTAGTAATTGAGTGAGTGCTAGGACTCACTTTAGGGGTAATGTAAGCCAAGTTCTTACTCACTAGACTTCTCTTTTAAAAGATTGCAAGTCAAGTAGGGCTTTAGCAGGTTAGGCATCTCTTTCCATGCCAAGAATCCCCTAAACAATTAACCAACACCAGAATCTCTGTAGATCAAATCATTCTGGTTACTGTCTGGCCTATGGCCTATTCAGAGACCAACACACTCACTTTGCCTCTGGCAATTAAGTCTGGCACTTGGTGTCTCCTCCCCCTTCATCCTTCCATTCCCACACTCTGTTGAGTTAAACCTCAAGCATTGTTTTATGTACTACTAATTATCTTAACTAGTGGTGGTTAACTTCTGACCAAGGACAGAAGCCAGAATTTACTGAAGTCTTTGCAAAGAGCTGCAATAATGTTATGAAAAAGCTTTCCCCAATTCCTCATCAAATGAACACCTCTCTGCAAAGAATACCACGTAATGCTTAATCATTCTACCAATACAACTTTTACGGCAGAGATTTGCTTTGGACTTATGTCAAGGTCTTCAAATGAAGCTCTAAAGAACTATCTGGAACATTTTGCAACAATCTATTCTAACAAGATCAGAGTTTAGAGACCTTTCTAAATTCTTTCAAATGCCACTACCACTTTATTATTTGAGTGAATGTGCTTAGGGTGAATCCCCATAGTAAAAAATTCCTTGGCAGATCCTCCAGGATAGGTCTTCCTATCGGAGGTCTCCATTTTTCAGAAAGATACTTATCACTGCTGCCTCATCTTTAGAATGTGTTCACTACTGGTCTTTCCAGAAGAAACTTCTTATTCAGCATTTATTGCTTCTTTGCATTTCAGTGGTGGAGAGATGTACTAGCTGTATGAAAGAAGAGATCAATACTTTCTGGCACTTAATGTATAGTACACTTGAGAAGGAGCTCAAGATTTAGAGGAATGAGCCAACTTGGGGTTAATAACTGTGGAGTCCAAAGTGATTTCATCATATGCCATTTGAATTTCTAATTTCACTACCTTCACTTCTTTCCCTGCTTCTCCATTCTCAAATGGCAAGGCTGAAAGAATTCCTAGTGCATCCCATCTTCTCAGACTTGGGAAATATCACTCAGAGGGAACAGCACCTTCTATTGCAACTCCGGTCATTTGGAAAAAGGCACAGCATTCAGGGGATAGCTTCAATATGGGTCTGAGCCTTTCCGCATCTCCAAACACTTCTATTTCTTTTATGCCCGACTTTCTGTTTGCACTCTTTTTTCTCTGCTCTTTCTTAGAGTTGTTCATGACCCTAAATTCATTGTTCACCACCAGAGGTGCTCTGGAAAGCTGCATGGTAGGGGAAAGAGAATAGGCTCTGGAGTTACACCTGGGTTTAAATCCTGGCTCTACAGTCACTGGACATGTAACTTTGACTACATCCCTTAGCCTCTGTGAACACCACTTTCTTCATCTGGAAATGAAGTGAATCAATCCTACTTCAGAGAGTTGTTATTTGAATTAGAGAAAATACATGTAAAATAGCTACCCAGATACTTGGCACATGATAGGTAATATATTAATAAATATACCAAAACCACATTAGCATATATTATTATTAGTATATATTATTTATAATAATTAGGTGTCTTGGCTTATTCTTTCTGCTTTTCACCATAAAAATATTTAAATGTTTTGAGCCTTTACTGTATACTCACACTTTTAAATCTCTCCACATATATTAATTCATTTAATCTTCTCAACAACTCTGTAAGGTGGGCACTATTACTAACCCATTGTTGCAGTTGAGGATACTATGGCACAGAGGGGCAAATTAACTTGCCTAAGGTCATATATTTGGAAGTAATGGAGCCAGGATTTGATTATAATCTGGCACAAAGCTGGCACATTTTAGAAGCCATACAGGAATGCTGACTCTGATAGTGGATTAAAAGATCTGTAAGAGGGGTGCCTGGGTGGCGCAGTCAGTTAAGCATTCGACTTCAGCTGGGTCACGATCTCGCGGTCCGGGAGTTCGAGCCCCTAGTCGGGTTCTGGGCTGATGGCTCGGAGCCTGGAGCCTGTTTCCGATTCTGTCTCTCCCTCTCTCTCTGCCCCTCCCCCGTTCATGCTCTGTCTCTCTCTGTCCCCAAAATAGATAAACGTTGAAAAAAAATTAAAAAAAAAAAGATCTGTAAGAAAAATATTTCATATTTTTCCAGCTTCTTCATATTGTACTTTATATTAATTGAAGAGAGAGATGTTTAAATGTATCAGAAAGATCAGCAGAGCCATTCCTTACAGAAGTAAGCTGAATTTATTCTTAGCTATGAGGTTCATCCCTTTGTCCATGCTATAGGATGCTAAAGGTAATAGAAAATTCTCCTAAACTGGTCTCCAGAGGAGATATATTGGCTCACTTAACTACAAATCCAAAAGTAAGGCAAGCTCTAGGCTTCGTTGCTTTAGCAAGTCAGTGAGATCCTAAAAGACTCAGATTCTTTCTACTTCTCAGGCTTGTTGTCTCTGTCAGCTTCATTCCGAAGCTGTGGTCCTGTGGCAATTGGAACTGCATGATTCTTCATTCCTCCCTAGTAGGGAAGGAAAAGAGGTTCCAGTGTTTCTTCAGAAGAGTAAAGAAAGGCTTTCCTGATGAACACTACACCACACACATAGCTTTTCATCCCATCAAAATGGTCCAAGTAGCCTCCTCTTAAGCCAATCAAAGCCATCCCTAGAACTTGGGATTGTGGTCATCTTCCCCAAGGCACATAAATGTGGGAAGAACAAGAAACCTGAACAAAATTGTGGTTCTCTTAGGAAGAAGAAAGGGAGGGACAGACCACCAGCATATCCAGCAGGCTCCTAAGGACACATTATCTATTTTCCATGGATTTTCCTATTTTCTTGGTCCCAATTTTATCTTCACTACACTAGTGATAATAGTTACTTCTCATGGAGTGAGCTTACATGAGACAATGTATATGGTAAGTTTTTAACACAGTACAAAAACTGGGATTTTCTCTTAAAAGTGTGTTGTGTTGTTAGTAGTAAGGCCAGAACAGCAGAAGCCATGTGCCTGTCAGCCTCCATTTTGTCCATTCCTACCTCCTAGAATGTACTTTCTCCCACCCCCAGACACTCCAGGATGCCTCTCACTAGTGTGATTTGGGGCAAATCACTTCACCTCTCTGGACTCCACTTCGCTCTTTAGTGAAATGAGATCCTTGCACTAACTAATCTCTAAGGTACCTTCAAGCTTTAATCTTTTATGATTCTATGAATTTCAGGTAGCAAGTTAAAGAGAAGTGAAGAATTTCAGGCAGGTGGCAGGTTTTTGGAGTCAAAGGATTTTAAACAATCAAGTATCCAGTTAACAAGGCTACCCTGATTTAGGGGTTCTAAAAACATACCTACCTACATACATACATACATACATACAGACACACACACACACACACACACAGAGGTAAACATACACATGTGTAAGCATGCATACACACTAAGGGCAGTTAGCAATCTATAGTGAACTTCACAATAGGAATGAGGACCTCTAATAAAATAAAATGGACTCAACTGCAGGGCAAACCTGAGAGATGCAGATGTGGGGAATGGGGCAGTGAGAAGAGAATCTTTAATGTATCTAAGTTTGACAGAGGTGAGAATTCCACTGGGTGGAGAATTATCAGTGCTTTGAGCATTGCTTTTATAGGCCTATATGTGCCCAAATCTGAGGGGACCTCCGAAGAGATTAATCTGACCTTCCAACCACAGAAACATGTCTACTACCAGGTCCGACCTTGTTTTGCTTTTTTTTCCATCCCTGGTTTCAGCTGGGCCTCAAAAGCAGAAAGGCCAAAATCCAACAAGAAAATATGTTTCTGTTATTTTCTCTTGGCTGCTTAGGAGACCTCTCTTGGCAGGCTTTCTGGTGATTTGTCCAAGCCTAAGAGCCTCTCTTCCCTGGAGTTCCATCACCTTGTTCAGGGGAAAAGAAGCCCTAAGCATCACTATGCAGTGCCTGTGAGGCAGTTGCTCTTTTTCTTAAACTAGAGTCCTTCAGTCCTTTCTTTTCCTCTTTGTCTCCCAAAAGACAACTGTATACAGTGGGACCCAAAATAATAGCAGCAGCTACCATTTATTACCTGGGTACTATTATTCAGGCATGACACTAAGCATTTTTCATATTATTTCAATTACTAATTAAGTAGTAATGGAAGGTGATAAGATGGTATAAAAACATTAAAAGGGGTGAAAAATAGATATTTCATATTGATAAAATGTATGGTCCATGAAGAAGTTAAATCACTCATGAACTTTTATGCACCTAATAATATAGTTTCAAAAATTTATAAAGCAAAAATACCAGAAATA
The DNA here is from genome assembly GCF_022837055.1 of Prionailurus viverrinus. Lineage (NCBI taxonomy): Eukaryota > Metazoa > Chordata > Mammalia > Carnivora > Felidae > Prionailurus > Prionailurus viverrinus. The sequence continues at coordinate 67,718,111 of NC_062563.1, read as the reverse complement.
CAAAGAGAAGTTTACAGGGCCACTGTCATAATAAAAGATGTTAACAGGGCCACTGTCATAATAAAAAATAGACAAAATTGACTAAGTGTATGCAGAATTTATATAGCATAGTAACAAGTTCTATAGAACTTTGAACTCAACAGAGACTACACATTGTTCTGAAACATATGTGAAAACGGCTTCAAAAAGTGGCCTTGTATTATGTCATAAAGAAAACCTTCACAAACTCTAAAAGGCAGTATTCATGCAAGAACTTTGAACAAAATGCAATAAGACTTAGAAATGAACACTAGAAGGGACACCTGACTGTCTCAGTCAGTAGAGCATGCATCTCTTGATCTCGGGTTTGTAAGTTTGAGCCCCACATCGGGTATAGATATTACTCAAAAACAAAATCTTTTTTAAAAAAGAAAGAAATTGGGGCGCCTGGGTGGCTCAGTCGGTTAAGAATCCAACTTTGGCTCATGTCATGATCTCGCGGTCTGTGAGTTTGAGCCCCGCTCCGGGCTCTATGCTGACAGCTCAGAGCCTGGAGCCTGTTTCAGATTCTGTGTCTCCCTCTCTCTCTGACCCTCCCCCCATTCATGCTCTGTCTCTCTCTGTCTCAAAAATAAATAAACGTTAAAAAAATTTTTTTAATAAAAAAAATTTAAAAAAGAAATAAATTAACAACAGAAGGATAGAAAAAACAAATATACCTACTTAATATTTTAACCTTTATAAATTATTATTGGGCATATCAGTTAGGGTTCAGTCATATGAAATATCTGTACATAATGGATTGGTCATCCATATATACAGAGGTTTGACCTGATGCAGTTGTAGGATCTAGCTAAACAGTCTCTCTAAGGTTGTTGTCATTGCATCTGATACTGGAACTTGAAGTCCACAGGGCAAACAGTCGGGATGTAAAGTGGGAAGAGTACAAGCTGATGCATATGAGGACAGGCTAAAACCAATGTCAGTTCTTGCTTCTGACCTTGGTCATACAGAAGCCTCAGCCTTTTGTCATGGAGCTAAACACACACATACACATGCATGCACACACACACAAGCACAAGCATGTGTGCACACACACACACACACTGATTACACACTAGCAATCAATAGTGAACATCACAACAGGAATGCAAACATCTAATAACTCCTCTGAATGAATAAGAAGCTGAAAGAGAATCCAGAAGGAGACAGAGCAGTTCCAATCTTGGCCACTGTCCCACACCAAGGAGGGCCAGGAGACAATGTATGTAACCTACAAAAAAGTGAGCTATTGCTTTACTTACACTCACCAAATTGCCCACGAGAATCTTGTGGTCCAACCTAACTGGAAATATACAAGAAAGGGAATTCTGAGAAATGTAGTTCAATCTGGCCAAGATGACACCTTATAAAGCCACCACAATCTGTTCTTCACCAACTTGACACCCATGCTTATCTCCATATTTAATCCCCAATAAAGATAATAATGAAGTCATCCTTCTGCCTCATACAATATAACTATCCCCACAAAACCAGTAGCATGCTAACCCAGAGGTCAAAAAACTCTTTCTTAAAGAGCCAAATAGTAAATATTTTAGGTTTTGCAGGACACATGGTTTCTGTTGCAACTATTCATTACTAACATGGTAGTATGAAAGTAGCCATAGACAATATGTAACTGAATGAATGTGGCTATATTCCAACTAAACATTATTTACAAAAGCAGATGGCCAGCACTTGGGCCATAGTTTGCCAACTCCTGTGTTAATCCTTTGAGCAAAGGAGAATAAAGATCCTTTTTATATTGAGTGATCTTTATCCTTCTACCATCTAATTCACACTTCACTCTTTGACATCTTATAGCTTAAATATTGAGATATGATGTTAATTATACATAGCACATCTTAGATAAGGAAGTGGAAGAGAAGGAGGAAAACAAAAATATTTTCTCTATATATATGTGTGTATATATATATAATACTCATAAAAGATTACAGTTCTTTTTTTGCAATTGGTTACATTTATTTGCCTGTTTCCAAATGTTATTCCTGAAGGGTCTGGGCTATTAGCAGTCCTGCGTGAATTGGAGTTTGTTGGAGTTTTCCATTGTCTTAATAATCATAAAATATTGGTATACTAAAAGTTGCTCTATAGGATTTCCCACATTCCAGAAATACTGACTGTACGATGGCAACTCAATTATCTCTTGATAGTCAAGATCAGTCCCCACAGCCATCTAGTAAATCCCTTGTTTGCCTGTTGATTCGGTGGCCTTAGGAGCCCACAGTGGCCAGGTGGCAGTCTCAACTTCCAGTTCATTGGAATCACTGTTGTGTCTCCCGGTAGAAGCATTCCTCCCTTTGGAACTAAGACTTCCAGAGCAGCAGAGCCTAACCTTGTGGTAATGGGAAACAAAAATTGTACTAGAAGATCACTAGGGGTAATAATGATAGCAACAACTTCACTTTCTATCCCCTTAATTCCTAGACTTGTGAATCTCACTATGAGAGAGGCAGCAATATAATGGATATTGATTTAGAGCATTTATCACAATCTGAAGGACCTTGCTCCAGCCGCACAAAGTGTTGCCACCTACTTGGTGCCTTAACTGAGCCTTTGAAAAGTGATTACACCATTCTACTACATCAGTTGCTTCAGAATTATAAATAACATGGTAGGACCAGTGAATCCCATGAGCATGGACCTATTGCCTAACTTCATATAAAGTGAGTTTCTTGATCAAAAGTGATGCAGTGTAGAGTACCATGCTTTTGGATAAAATATTTGGTCAGTTCACAAATAGTACCTTTGGCAGAAGCATTGCAGGAAGATAAGCAGAAAAGGCAAATCCTATGTTATAAGAACAAAATGCTATTCCTTTCATGATAGAAGCAGACCAATGTAATTAACCTGCAATCAGGCTGATCCCCCAGGAAATAATGCCATTTGGGGGTCTCCAAGTTAGTCTCTGCTATTGGCAGATTGGGCATTCAGCAGTACTTTTATCCAAATAAGCCCTGGATGGTGAAGGTTCATGTTGCTGAGCCCAGCATAACCTCCATCCTGATTCCATGGCCGTTTGTTCATGAACCCATTAAGCAATAACAGGAATGACTGGAGAAGAGGGCTGACTGACATCCTCAGAATAGGTCACCCTATTCACCTGATTATTTAAATCCTTCCTTGGTGATCATTTGTATGGGGCACAAATATTTTCATATTCTGTGTCCATTTGGAGAGGTTTATCCACATATATCTTGCCCAGATATCCTTGTCACCAATTTTCCAATGTGTCCCTTCCAAGTCCCTGACCATCCAGTCAAATCATTAGCCCCAGCCCATGAGTTAATGTAGACCCATATGTCTGGCTGTTTATTAATCCAGGCAAAATGAACAACTATATGTCCTGCACAAAGTTCTGCCCACAGGAAAGATTTTCCTTCAACACTGTTTTTCAGGGCTGTCCCAAAATGAGGCTATAGTGCTACAGCTGTCCACTTTATCTTGAAGATAAAGCAGATGACCAGCCCTGCTTTATCTTGAAGAGTTAATTGGGTTTAAAAAAAATTTTTTTTTACATTTATTTATTTGAGAGAGAGAGAGAGAGAGAGAGAGAGAGAGAGCGCGCACAAGTGGGGGAGGGGCAGAGAGAGAATTTGGATTCTGAGACACAGAATCCAAAGCAGGCTCCAGGCTCTGAGCTGTCAGCACAGAGCCCGACGCAGGGCTCAAACTCACCAACTGCAAGATCATGACCTGAGCCAAAGTCAGACACTTAACCAACTGAGCCACCCAGGCACCCTGAAGAGTTATTTGTAAACCAACTTCAAGTGTTTTCTTCCTCAGTCAACTAATCCTAGGGAACTCATCATGAAGCCATCAGTGTGGTTGAGAGAAAGAAGGAAATGTAGCAGGAGTAGGGGGGATGGACATCTGGGCCACTTCCTCATGCAATTTATTTGTGCCTTCAGGATCTGCATCAGATGATATTGATGGTGAGCATCTCAGGTCATATGATAACCTGGTAGCTCATGGCCAAGCATTTAGTCTCTACTAAGTCCCAGTAACAAACCAAAAACTGGATCCCAAAAGGGGAAAGCATTGCTTTGCTAAAAAAAAACTCTTAGGGTCTGTGCTGTGATTCACCTGTAGGATAGGGGCCTGCTAATGGCTCCAAACAGCATCCCTATGTGACACTAATACTTCAAGTACTATCTTATCTTCTGAGTCATATGGCTCAATTAGAAGAACAGCTTGCATAGCAGCTTGACCTGTTGCAGAGCTTACTCTTATTCTGGGATTCACTCAAAATGGACAGCTTTATAGGTCATTCAGTAAATGGGTCAAAGTAGCACATCCAAATGAGATATATGTTACCTCAAAAATTAAAAGAATTTCAGTAGGCATGGTGCCTCTTTCCTCATGGTAAGAGGAACCAGGTGCAGCAACTTGCCCTTCATCTTAGTTGAGAAATCTCTTCATATCTCAGATAATTGGACCTCTACAACTTTCACCAAGGTGGCAGGTCCTTGGATTCCTGTGGAATTTATTTCCCACTCCCTGGCACACAAATGTCTTATTGATGTGTCTAGAATAGTTGCTACTTTCTGCTCACCATGTCCAGTAAGCATAAAATCATCAAAGTAACGGACTAGTGTGATATCCTATGGAAGAAGGCAAGCAAGGTTCTTGTAGGTTAGATTGTGACATATGATTTGAGTTGAGAGACCCCCAAGGTAGGACAGAGAGGGTGGATTGCTGCCTTGCCAGATGAAAGCCACCTGCTTCTAATGGTCATTACGAACAGGTACAAAAATAAAAGCATTTACCAGATCTATAACTGCATACCAGAGATGTATTGATATGCTCCAGCAACAAAACCACATCTGGAAATGCAACTACAATTGGTGCCACCACCTATTAAATTTATGACAGCCTATTGTCATTCTGGTTGAGTCACAACCCCTGCATCTTGTAAGTCCTTCCAAGTAGCATCAATCTCTGCAATTCCCCCAAGAATGCAGTATTGCTTTTGGTTTACTGTTCTTGTAGGTACAGATAGTTCTAGTGGCTTTCACTTGGTCTTTCCTACCACAATAGCCCTCATTTTATGTGTCAGAGAACCACTGTGGGGACACTGCCAGTTGCTACATATATCTATTCTAATTATACATTCTAAAACTGGAAAAATAACCACAACGTGAACACAACTGGGCCCACTGTGAGATAGATATGAGCCATGTATCAGTTATATATTGCTGCATAACAAACTATTCCAAAACTTAGAAGCTGAAAACAACAAATATGGTCTCAAACATTATCTATGGGTCAGGTATCTGGGAGGAGCTTAGCTGAACGTCTCTAGTTCAGGGTCGTTCATGAGATTGCAGCCAAGCTGTTTCCTGGGGCTCCAATCAGCTCAAGACTTGATTGGAAATGAAAGACCCACTCTTGAACTCACGTGGTTGTTGTCAGATTTCAGTTTCTCTGTATTGTTTCACTGAGGGCCTCAGTTCTTTACCACACCATGTGGCCATCTCCATATAGTTGCCCACCACGTGGCAGGATACTTCCTCAGTGAAAGTGATCCGAGAGAAAGAGAGAGGGAGAGAGAGAAAGACAAAGAGAATGAACGAAAGACAGAAGTCAGTCATTTTATAGCCTAATATAGGAAATGTTATCCCATTATTTCTTCTATACTCTGCTCATGAGAAACAACTCACTAGGTCAAACCCACACTCAAGGAGAAGGGATTACACAAGGCTGTGACTACCAGGAAATATGGGTCATTGGGGACAACATCAGAGACTGTCAACCATACTGGGTTATTAAAAGTGAAAATGATGAACTTGTTTAGAAATAAACATTAAGAGCCAATGTAGCAAAATTCACCAGGTCTTCACATAACACATCCCATTTTACAAATTGGGAACTCAAGGCACAGAGTGGTTAAAAATATTTGCCCAAGGTCATTTAGTGAGTGGCAAAACTGACACTCAAATCTCAGTCTAATTCCAAAGGCTAATTCTGACTCTGACCTTTCCTCCAAAAGTCCTTTAATGAGATCATTTATTTCAGATGGCTTCTATTCCCTTCTGTTTCTTCTCTTTCTGCCTACTTTTCTTTCCATTTCTCCCCCCCACCCAACCCCAACAGAAAGACTATTCAGAGACTGATATATTTTACCTTATTGTACCAATTATGAGATACCCTCAAGTGTGAGGTCATAGTTTTTCAGAAAAGAGATTATTTTTAAATGATAACCCATGGCCTATCCCACAGAACTGTTTCTTCTCCTCTGATGCCTTCTAAACAGAAGCTGGTGACATTAAGGCCACAATTTCAGCACACCTGCTCCTTGGTAACAACTGAGTTTCCTCCAGGTACCTCCAGTTTCATAGCTGCTCAGAACTTCCCCTCTAAAAGGCCCAGAGTCACTCTCAGAACAATATATCCATAGTTTAAAATATAACTTGAGTGGTTTAATCACACCCCGACCCCCACCCACTCCTTCCACTTCCCTTTCCCTCCCCCCTAGAGGCCCAATCAGTGAGATTTCAGCAATAATTTCTGTAGTCTGGGAAAATGCTAGGTCACACTTGGGAGTACCTGGCTGCCCAGAGGACAGTTTCAGTTCCCACTGCCCACCTACAAATAAGAACCAACTTGCACATTTAGAATGATCATTTTCTTTATGTAGCTGAAATAAATCTCAGACCACAAATTAAAGGTTGAAAGAAATAAACTTTATTTTTTAAATAATAATTTAATAATTTAATTTTAACCAAACATAATTTATTTTATGAACCTCATTTTATATAGGAGTAGAAACATAGTATGTCAATTCAAAGAGCCGTCTTTAGGGTTGACTTGAGATCTGGGTGTGTTGGAGAGTGGGTTGGAGAAGGGGACTTTGGCCTTCAGTTGTTATCTGCCTGTACCTGCATCTATTGAGATGTCTATCTTCAGTTGAGACATTGAGATATCTATCTTCAGTCCTAAAGTCATTCTCAGCCTCTTGCACCTGACCATAGGCCCCTCCAACCTGGCTGTATCTCAGGTACTTGGCCATCCCTCTCAGAGGTAGAGAAGACATTTAGTTGCACTTCTACCCCTTCTGGACAGGAAAATCCTACAAGTCTTGTGACCTCCCTGGAAACAAGGTACAACCTTACTCTTCTCCTAAATCCCTAAACTTTCTTAGAAAGGTTTCACTTCCTTCATTGGCCCCAGGAATTATCCCTGAGGATAAGCCACAGGACCCCTGCTCAGGAACCAATAACATCTCGCTTCCTCTCAGATGCTCCTCTTCTTCCCTGACCAGTTCTGTAGATTTTAATCTCAGGTTGACAGAAGGGAAAAGGGATGAACTGGCTTTGATGAACCAAATATTATTCTAAATCCTTTTGTCTTCTTCCTGGACCTGAACTTTTAAAACTTAAAAGGTAATATTTTACTCTTGTTCTCTGATTTTTCTGTAACAACCTTCTCTAAGACAATCCATATCTCAAAAATGGGGAAAAAGCCATAAGACAAATAAAAAGAATTCTAGGAAAACATATCAATTAATATCAAAATATAATTTCACTACAATTAAATACATTTTCCTGCCTTACATAAAATCCGTGTCATTTCTTTTTATCATAGTCCTTCATTTTATTTCACATCTGCCCAAAGCAGGAAACTTGCTGAATGTCCTGAGTTAAGTGTCCATGAAGCAAAAAAAGTATGAGACACGGCCCTACTTCTTACGGGAGGTTGTTACGGGTTGAATTGTGTACCCCAAAGAAATTCCCAGTACTTCAGAATGTGACTTTCTTTATTTGGAAATAGGGTAGTTGGAAATATAATTAGTTAAGATGAGGTCATACTGTGTCCTGAATAGAAGAGAAGAGACACAGAGACAGAGACACAGGGAAAAGATGGCCATGTGGTGACAGAGGCAGAGTTTGGATTGATGTAGTTACAAGCGAAGAACTCCAAGATGGCCAGCAAACACCAGAAACTAGAAGAGGCAAAGAAAGATTCTCCCCTACAGATTTCATAAGAAAATCTGGCCTTACATTAGAGGATGTCTCATAATTGATCCAATAAAGTAACTATAGCAATCTCTGAATGGTCTTGGAACATGGCCCTGTCAACACCTTGATTTTGAACTTCTAGCATCCAGAACTCTGAGACAACAAATTTATTATTTTAAGCCACCCAGTTTGTGGTAATTTGTAATGGCAACCCTAGGAAACAAATATAGTAGTCTAATTAAGGATGTAATAACTCAGATATCACAAAGTAGTTATGGAATAATGCACTGTTAAACTGTGTGACACTAAAGAGAACAGCAAAAGATCCAGAGACTCCCAGACTTACCACCACCACCCCGCCCCCGAGTCTCTTGCCTAGTCTTAGGAGTGACTGGGTGCTTTATTCATAGCATTGACACAAAGAAGTTTATATCTCCCTGGCCTTTTGGGCCCTGTGCTCCAGGATCTCACACAATAAAGCCTCCATCTAAAGGTCATTACTCCCAAAGGAAGTGACTCTTCTTTTGAACACAAATGCCATAGGCTTCTGAGATTAAACAGGACAACACTTCACATCTCAGAAAGTTATACTTGCCATGATGAGACCCCAGATGGGACCAGCCATGTGGCTCTGAGCTTCACCTAGCCAGAACCTCAACCAACAGGAGAACTCTGTCTTATGAGACCTATTCTGAATGGTCTTTGTTTGCCTGAAATCTTGCTATTGGGTTATAACAGTGGATTCTACACATCTTGCTCGACCTGGTTCTGTTAAGTCCTCCTTTTTTTGGGAGGGGGGCCTCTTTGTTGTAGGCCACTAAATAAGTTGTCTCTACTGAGTCTCAATGCCCATGAGGTACATAACCAATAAATTATCCTTTCTATAGTTGCTGGATTGACTATTATACATTTTCTGTTTCAGAGAAGGAATCAAGAAACAAGGAAGGGGATTGGGCTCAAAGGGCAGAGTGGTAAGGGAAGGATGAGAAGTTAAATTTGGGGTTTAAAAAAGGATAAAGGAAATGAAAGTTGGCTGGGCTTGTTAGTCAGGAATCATCCTTGTGTCCTCATTTCCCCTTATCTCTTACATCTAAGTAATCAGCAGATCTTATCCATTTTATGTTCAAAATACATCTCAAATCTGTTCTTTTAAATGTCAATAACCACAACTTCTTTAGACCAGGCAACCATCATCTCTGCCTTAGATGACTGCTAAACCTCGTAACTGATCTCTCTTTTTCTAATCTTATCTCATATAACTTACTCTCTACAAAACAACCACAGTGATCTAAAATGATGAATAAAATAACTTCTGTCCTGTGATTAAAATTCTTTAACTTTCACTTTCAGCCAAGATGGACTAACAGATGACATCTATCTTCCTTCTCTAAGTAATTAGAAAAATGGACAAAAATGTATATAATAAGTATTTTTTCAGACATGTGGTACAGGACTATGATCCCCGAGAAAAAGTGATGAGGTGAGCCCTACAATTGCATGAACTTACTTCTTGGAGGCAATTTTCTGTCCACATCACTGAGGGGGTAAACTAAGCAGGTCTCTATGAGTTGCAGAGATAGAGACTTAACCAGGGGAGGTTAGGGTGGCTAGAATTTGTGGAGCAGAGTACCAAAGAAGAGTGAGCAGCAGCAGCGGAGAGAGAGAGAATGAGAGAGGGTGCTCCAAAGGTCTGAGAGGGATCTCATTGAATCTTTGGCTGAGCACTGATCTGTGTATGTATAAGAGGAATCTACTCTTGGTCAGAGAAAGAACCACCTGAGAGGAATAAGCAGGATAATTCACAGACCTGGGAATATTTTGTGTTCCTACCAGCCAGAGTAGAAAGACCTCATAATATATGGGGCATTGGGTAGTCCTCAAAAAAAAAAAAAAAAAAAAAAAAGAGTCCTTAGTAGTAGCACTAAATTAGCCCTAGATTAAAGGTTACTCTAGACCTGCTCTAACAAAGCTTAAAAGCAAGTCTTGAAATAAGCCAAATGATCCCAAGTAATTTAACAGTTCACCAGAACAAAATATAACTGTAGTTAAAGATATAGAACAAAATCCAGCAAAACAATATAAAATGCACAATGTCTGACATCCAAAAATAACCAAGCATGCAGACAGGACTTTTGGCTATGACAGAATAAAGAGGTATGTGATGGAACCAGAAAAGACCCTGAATAGCCAAAGAAATCCTGAAAAGAAAACTAAACCTTGAGGCATCACAATTCCAGACTTCAAACTGTATTACAAAGCTGTAATCACTGAGACAGTATGGTACTGGCACAAAAATAACACATAGATCAATGGAACAAAATAGAGAATGCAGAAATGGAGTCACAAATGTATGGCCAACTAATCTTTGACAAACCAGGAAAGAATATCCAATGGAAAAAATACAGTCTCTTTAAGAAATGGTTTTGGGAAAACTGGACAGCAGAATCATGTTGTGATCACAGCTGGGGCAAACAGCCTGACTAGACAGAATTGTAATAAGGAGATTCTGAAAAAGAGCCAGAGCCATAGAGCGCTAGATTAGCTCTCCACCTATTCCTAGATGACTGGGAAACTACATACATGCACAGGGGGTACTGAAGAGAGCCCAGTGGAAAGTAAAAACCTAGGCATACTTGAGAACTAGCTAAAATTTGAAGTTACTCACTCTTTGGTCCACACATAGGTAAGTTAGCAGAGGAGTGAGTTAAAGCCCTATGGATTCAAGGTGTTTGAGCAAAATCTCTGTTCAAATCATTGGCTGACTACTAGGCTATGTTGACACAGAGATAACTTCTAGCAAGCCAAGACAGAAAAAAAAAAGAAAGAAAGAAAGAAGGAAAGAAAGAAAGAAAGAGGAAAGGAAAGAAAGAAAGAAAGAAAAGAAAAGAAAAGACAGAATAAAAAATCTGGGCAGAGACATCAGCAGGGGTCTGCAAGTCATGGGAGAGGAAGATTCCACCATTGAAGCCAAACAATTTTTTTTTTAATCGGGGGAGGGGGGGGATCAGAATAGAGACTTGCTACAATGCATTATTGAAATGCCTGATGTCAACCAAAAATTATGAGAAATGCAGAGAAACAGTAGAGTATGATTCACATTCAGGAAAAAAATCAGTCAATAAAAACTAACTCTATAAGCCCAGATGTTAGCTTGAGAAGACAAACACTTCAAAGCAACTATTATAAATATATTTAAATAATTAAAACTTTATTCAAATAATTAAAATAAAATATGAAAATGTTTGATAAGTAAGGAATGTCAATACAAAAATAGAAACTATAAAAAAGAACCAAAGGGGAATTCTAGAGTTGAAAAGTACAATAACAAAAATGAAAAATTCCCTAAATGGGCTTTATAGCATATTGGCAGAAGAGTAAATTAGTGACTTTGAAGATAAAATAGTGGAAATTTTCCAATCTGAAAAATAGAAAAAAGAATGAAGAAAAATGAATAGAGCCTCAAAGACTTGTGGGACAGCATCAGGCATACCCATGTACCTATTATTGGAGCACCAGAAAGTGAGGAGAGAGAGAGAGTTAGAACATTTTTGAAAAAATAAAGGCTAAAAATTCTCCAAGTTTTATGACAAACATTTATCTTCAAATCCAGGAAATTCAACAAACTCCAAGAATGATAAACTTAAGAGCTCCACCCTCAAACACATCATAGTGAAAAAGTTGAAAACCAAAGAAAAAAAGAAAATCTCAAAATCGGTAAAAAAAAAAAATGATTCATCATGTACAAGGGAACAAAAATGTGATTAAAAGCTAACTTCTCATCAGAAGTAATGGAGCCAAAAGGCATAAGAGTGACATATTCAAAGTGCAAGAAAAACCTTTTAATCAAGAATTCCATATCCATCAAAATTAAAAATAAGGAAGTTTCTGATGGTCAAAATTCAGAGAATGTGTTATTAGTCAATCTGTCATACAAGATATACTAAAGGAAGTTGTTTGGGCTTAAAGAAAGTGATACCAGGTGGTAAATACAATCCACAGAGAGAAATGAAGAGCACAGAAATAATAAATTGTGGGTAAATAAAACATATAAGCAAATATAATAAATAAGAAATGTATTTATAAATATATAATATATAGTTTATAAATAAATATATTTTCTCTTTTTTCTCTTACTTTCTTTAAAAATATGAGACTGTATAAAATAATAATTATACTAATATATTGTTGGTTTTATAACACATATACTAAATTATATGACAATAATAACACAAAAGAAGGAGATGGAGATGGAGTTATATTGGAGCAAAGTTGCTATATTTTCCTGGAATTAAGACAGTATTAACCTGCAGTAGATTGTGGTAATTAAAATGTACATTATAATCCCTAGAGCAACAACAACAAAAACTTTAAAAATAGTAATAAAGGGGCACATGGGCAGCTCAGTCAGTTAAGTGTCTCACTCTTGATCTCAGCTCAGATCTTGATCTCAGGGTCCTGAGTATGAGCCCTGCATTGGGCTGTATGCTGGGTGTGAAAGCTACTTAAAAAAATAGTTATAAAAAGTCAAAATAGGAAAAACAATTATATACTAAAATGTTTGTTTGACACAAAAAAAATACAACCAGGGAGTAATAGAGAAACAAAATAAAAGCCATGAGATCTATTGAAGACAGATAGGAAAATGGCATATGTAAGTCTAACCATGTTACATATTATGTTAAATGTGAATAGACTAAATATTCCGATCAAAAAGCAGAGTGTCAGACTGGAGAAAAAACAACATCCAATGATATGCTGTCTACAAGAGGAAGTTTAGATTCAAAGACACAAATGGATTGAAAGTAAAAGGATGGTGTGATTGTTCATTTCATGTGTCAACTTGGCTGGACCATAGTGCCAAGATATTTAGTCAAACATTATTCTGGACATTTCTGTAAAAAATTTTTTTTGGATGAAATTAACATTTAAGTGAATGAACTTTGAATAAAGGACATTATCCTCCATAATATGGGTAGGCCTTCTCCAAATCAGTTGAAGGTCTTAATAGAACAAAAGCTGACCTCCCCTGAGCAACAAGGAATTCTGCCAGTAGGTGGCCTTTAGATCAAACCATGACTCCCCTGGGTCCTCACTATGCCAGCCTACTCTGTAGATTTTGACTTATCAGGTGAGCCAATTCCTTAAAAATAAATGCGTGTGTGTGTGTGTGTGTGTGTGTGTGTGTGCGCGCGCGCATGCACGCACATGCACTGTTGATTCTGTTTCTCTAGAGAACCTTGACTAATATAGATGACCAAAAGTATACAGTAACCATAAGGAAGCTGGAGTGGCCATATTAACATCAGACAAGTAAATACTGAAACAAGAAATCCTACTAGAAGAGGAGGGGGAAATTTCATGAGAATAAAAAGAGTTAAATTTCAAGAGGATAAAGAGTTTTCTTCAGTGAAGAAATATAAAAATTATAAAAGTATATATGCACCTAACAGCAGAGCTCTAAAATACATAAAACAGAAAGTGACAGAATTAAAAGGAGAAATACACAATTCAACAATTATAGTTGGAAACTTCAACACTCCCTTCTCAGTAATTGATAAAACTAAGTGGTAAACAAGAATATAGAGGACTTGAACAACACAACCAACTTGACCTAACTGGCATTTACAGAACACTATACCCCCAAACAACAAAATAGACCTTCTTTTCAAGTATCCATGGAACATTCGCCAGCATAGACCATATGCTAGACCATAAAAACAAGTTTCAATAAATTTATTTTTTTAACTTTTTAAAAAAGGTTTTTTTATGTTGAGAGAGAGAGAGAGAGAGAGAGAGGGAGGGGTGGAGAGAAAGAGGGAGAGAGAGAGAATCCCTATGCAGGGCTTAAACTCACAAACCATGAGATCATGGGACATGAGCCAAAACCAAGAGTCAGACACTTAACTGCCTGAGCCACCCAGGTGCCTCTCAATAAATTTGAAAGGATTGAAATTATTTAAATTTCAATTTAATTATTAAATTATTTTTGACCACACCAAAGTAGTTAGAAGTCAACAACAAAAAGAAATGTGAACAAATCAGAAATAGTTAGAAAATAAACAACACATTTCTTTTTTTTTTTTAAGTTTATTTATTTATTTATTTTGTTTAATTTTTTTTTAACCTTTATTTATTTTTTTGGCACCGACAACGGACGGGAGAGAGTCAGACGGCAGGCACAGAATCGGAAACAGGCTCCGAGGGACGGGCACAGAGCCTGACGTGGGGCTCGAACTCACAGACCGTGAGATTCGACCTGAGATACAGTCAGACGCTCAACCAACTGAGCCACCCAGGCGCCCCTAAAGTTTATTTATTTTTGAGACAATGCGAGAGAGCACAAGCAGTGGAGGGGCAGACAGAGGGAGACACAGAATCTGAAGCAGGCTCCAGGCTCTGAGCTGTCAGCCCAGAGCCCGACGTGGGGCTCGAACTCACGAACTGCAAGATCACGACCTGAGCCGAAGTCAGACGCTCAACCGACTGAGCCACTCGGGTGCCCCATAAACAACACATTTCTAAACAAACCATGGCTCAAAGAAGTCACAAGGAAACTTGGAAAATATCTTAGATTGAATAAGAATGAAACATGACATATCAACATTTATGGAAGGCAGATAAAGCAGTGCTTAGAGGGAATTTTATGTCTTTAATCACTGATATTAGAAGGCAGACAGATCTAAAATCAATAACCTAAGCTACTGCTTCAAGAAGCAGAATAAGTCTACCGTGCCAATTTTCTGAAAACTAACCATAAAAAAATTGTAAACAAGTTCAGAGGAAAACATATGGTACAATATGGGACCAAGATAAGAATGATGTCATACTTCTTGTTGAAAACTATGCAATTAGAAGACAATGGGGCTTCTTTACCGCTTTACTTCTTTACTGAAAGGAGAAAGCTGAAATCTAGAATTCTTTAACCAGCAAAAATATATTTCAAGAATGAGAGTGAAATAAAGTTATTTTCAGACAAAGCAAAGACAATTTATTTACAGGAGATCTTTCCTATAAAAATATGATAAAGGAAGTTATAGAGGCACATAAAAAATGATAACAGATGGAAATTTGGATATACACAAAGGAATGAAGAATACCAGAAATGATTACAAAGTGAGAAATGGTAACTTTTCAGTTGAAAAACGTGGTGGACATCACCTTGACCAAGTGATAAAAATTATCAACAAGACAAAATTACCAATAAGACAAATTGACATGCTGTTCTTCCTGATGTGATATATTGAAGAGGACACAATATCACTTATACAATACTCATGCCAAAAATGTCTAACTTGAATGCAACTGTGATGAAATAAACAAAACCAGCTGAGGGATGCTCTATGCTCTATTTTATTTTATTTTATTTTATTTTATTTTATTTTAATTTTTTTTTCAACGTTTCTATGCTCTATTTTAAAGAAGACTAGAAAGATATGACAAGTCAATGTAATACGATCCTGGACAGAATACGGGATCAGAGGGAAAGGAAAATGACTATAAAGGACATTATTGGGGAAACTGGTAAATTTTAAATATGTACTGAATATTAGATAATAACATTATATCAGTATTAAATTCCTACATCTGATGACTGCATGGTTATTATGCAAGAGAATATCAATATCATTTTTCTTAGAAAACACAAACTAAAATATTTAGGGTAAAGGGTATTATGTCTATATGATATTCTTTTTTTTTTTTTAACGTTTATTTATTTTTGAGACAGGGAGAGACAGAGCATGAATGGGGGAGGGCCAGAAAGACAGGGAGACACAGAATCTGAAACAGACTCCAGGCTCTGAGCTGTCAGCAGAGCCCGACGCGGGGCTTGAACTCACAGACCGTGAGATCATGACCTGAGCCGAAGCCGGGCCGAAGCCGGATGCCTAACCCACTGAGCCACCCAGGCGCCCCTCTATATGATATTCTTAAATGATTCTACAAATATATATATATATACACATATATATACACATGTGTATATATATAATGTGTGTGTATATATATGTATATGTATACACACACACACGTATGTAATAAGCACAGCGACCCTCTATGCATACACACCACCTTGACATTTAGCATTTGCAATGAGGAGATGGGTCTAGAATCTCTTACTTTTTTCTGTCTCAAAAATTATGACTCTGATTTCTGTCATCTTTTGCATCTCAGTCACTTCCCTCAACTTACCCCAAAGCCACTCCATAATCGATTTCCCACTCCCTCTCCCACAGAGGACAGCTGTTATAAATAAGCTCTGTTCATTTAAGGAAGTAGAGAAAAAACATGAACATAATGGAGAGAGTAATGGAAAATATAAAAACACACTAAACTTCTAGAGATGAAAAAAATGCACTGCAAAATATTAAACCTTGTGGGTTTTTTGCCATTCAATTGACAAGCCCTTTCCCCATATTGTACAGCAACTCCTGAAACATCATTTCCTTCAGGCATTCTTCCCAGATTGATTCAAAGAAAGAGACTACTCATGACACTCCTATAGCTACTTCCTTTGTGCACATTTAACTTGGATTGACCTGTTCTAAAAGGCAATCATCCTTGACCTGTAATAACATATGCATTTGCCTGTTTATTTGTGGCTTGACTTAATGTGCTAAATCAGACTGTGAATCCTCTATATGCATATCCATGTCAGTGAATCTGTCTTTGATTTTAAAGGGACTGTCTTCTCATAGTTTAAAAGGACTGGCCTTGGGGCACCTGGGTGGCCCAGTCAGGTGAGTGTCAGACTTCGGCTCAGGTCATGATTTCATGGTTGGTGAGTTCAAGCCCCGCCTTGGGCTCTGTGCTGACAGCTCAGAGCCTGGAACCTGTTTCAGATTCTGTGTCTCCCTGTCTCTCTGCCCCTCCCCTGCTCACACTCTGTCTCACTCTTTCTCTCAAAAATAAATATTAAAAAACTAAAAGGACTGGCCTTACTATCAAAAAAAGTAATCAAAATAGAAATCTGATGCCCCACTTTCTTTCATCAGACTTTATCCCTAAATCCCTAATAGAAAGTAAATACAGGATTTCTGCTTTGAGGAAAATAGAGGAGATATACATCTCTCTAGTCTTCCTACTAAGTACAACGAAAAACTCTAGATGTTATATTTGAAGACTAGAGACCTCAGGACCCAAGGAATGACATAGTGGTGGGTTACTTTAAATTTTTTTTTGCCTCATATACCCAGACTGGGTGTTGAAAGAAGATGGCAACTTGGAAATGCCAACAAACATAGACATGAAAGTCCCAATAAAAGCTTACTTTCTCTAGCCAACAACCAGAAAGATGAAAAACTTTGAGGCAATAGCTGTTTTACCAAATGCAACAAGAGAAAAAATACCTTGGCCTGAGCCTAGGACCCTCCAAAGCACAATCCATAAAAGGAAAAATTGATAGGTGAGACTTAGCAAAAGTTAAAATTTTTTGGTCTGTGAAAGACCCTATTAAGTGGATACAAAGGCAAACAAACTATAGTCTGGGAGAAATTATTTCAAAACACATATCTGACAAAGGACTAGTATCTAGAAAATATAAAGAGCTCTCAAAATGCAGTAGTAAAAACCAAACAATCCAATGAGAAAATGGGAAAAAGACATAGACATTTTACTAAAAAGGATATACAGATGGCACACAATACCTGCAAAGATGTTCTATTTTATTAGCCAGTAGGGAAATGCAAATTAAAACCACAAGCAGATATCATTACACAACAATCAGAATGACTAAAACAAAAAATAATGACAACACCATATGTCAATGAAGATGAACTAGATCCCTCACACACTGCTGGTGAAAATGCACAATGGGAAAGTCACTCTGGAAAATAATTTGGCAATTTCTTCTAATCAACAACAACAATGGTATGCAACTACCATATAACGAAGGAATGAAACTCTTGAGCATTTATCCCAGAGAAATGAAAATTTATATTCACCCAGAAACCTGTACATGAATGTTTATTGCAGCTTTATTTACAGTAATCAAAAACTAGAAGAACACAAGTGTCCTTCAATGCGTAAATGGTTTTAAAAACTGTAGTACATTCATACCACGAGATACTACTAGGTAATAAAGGAATGAGCTATAGATATATACAACAACTTGGATAAATCTCCAGAGAAGTAGGCTGAGTGAGAAAAGCCAATTCTTAAAGGTTACATACTGTATGATTTTATTTATATAACATTTCTGAAATGACAAAATCATAGAAATGGTGAGCATATTTGTGGTTGCCAGGAATTAAGGAAGTAGTGGGGGTGCAAGGAAAGTGGATAGTGCTATTAAAGGGCAACATAATCTTGAATATCAATATCAATGACCTGGTTATGATACTGTGCTCTAGTTTTTCAAGATATTATCATTGAGGGAAACTGGGCAGAGAGTGCACAAGATTTCTGTTTTATTTCTTACAACTACATGTGACTCTACAATCATCACAAAATAAAAAGCTTATGTTTAAAAAAGTAAATACATTGGATGAGATTACATTTGGCTGTTTTTAGTTTTTTAGACCTTAGCGTAAAAAATATTTTTATTAGAGGAGCCTTCAGGGAGAACAGGATGACCCCAGGTGCCTTGGCCTTGTGAAAAGAAGGTGGGCACACACTAGAGGCTTAAAGGACCAGAAGCCAGATACAGAAGTTAAACTTCATCAACTTCTTAATTAAGTCCAGGACTGGCATTAGTCATTTAATGATTTATCATTAAAAAGTATTAGTCTATTACTGATTTCCTTTTATGCATCATACTATTTATATTTATGTATTTTTTTTTACTCCACAGGATCATTTCACAATTCACAAGCACCCAGTACCAGCCAGCAACAGGACATATCATTCTTAATATTCCTTCCTCTATAAGACAAAATTATTTCAATAATAACCATAAAATTAAATAAGTGATCATGATGGCCAGAAAACAGACAATAAAAGTTTTCTTTTATTTAAATGTTTGTATGTTTACTGACATATATGACAGTAAAAAATATATAAATATAAATAGTATGATTCACATAAGGAAATCAGTAATAGATTAATACTTTTTAATGATAATGCATTTTTGGAGTCAAAGATTAAAAGCCCTTATATTTACATATTAGTATGTTATAATAATGAATAATAACAGCTTAAGAACAAATGAGAAAGAACAACAACTGAAAAGAAATTTTCATTTTAGAGATATTAATATGCAAAAAAACTATTTTGAATGAACTAAAATTTGCCCTCACTAAACAAAAATATTACATCTCAAATTTTACATTCTGTCTTACCATTTTAAATTTCAAACACAAGTAAAAAGTCTAAGCGGTCATACAGAAAGATGGAATTTTAGTAACTCAAGTTGTGTGTCCTTGTTTTTACAAGCACTATGGTATGAGGGTTTATTTCTAATCTTCTATTTAAATTTGGAAATACATGATACCTCTAGGGTTAGAGACAGAAAGCAAACTCAAATTATTCTGTCCCGTTACTGACTTACTCTTGAAACAAAAGCATGTGGCTAAGACTTAATATTTTGGAAGCTGACTGTGTAACTGGGAATTTACCATATTAACTTTCAGGAAGAATGCAGTATTTATTAAAGTATAAGGAATAAAAATGTGCTAATTTTAAGTTTACGTCTATTATTAAAATGTGAGAGAATGTCAACAACTGTTTAGAAGTTAGACCAATCAAAGATTTTATTGGGGATGAGTATGTTATCACTGACATTATTTAGAATTGCTGGAACATGGTGATAATCAAAAGCGTATCTACTTTAACTTGACTTTACAATTGTTTTTAGAACCTCCAAAGAAAATGCAGCCCCTATTGCCTGCACCCAGGGGTGATCACTTCCATTATCTCATACCTATTTTGCCATATGTGAACCAACTGGACCTGTAGTGTATACCCTGATTGGTCTCTTCTACCAACGATAAACTGCTTCTTAGATTTGTAGCAGGAAAATAACTAAATCTGTTAAGGATAGCCGAACAGAACTTCCTTTCCCACCTCCCTTTCTATTGCAATGAGAAGTCATTCAACATATTCTTGGCAACTACGAGGAAACCTTTCACAGGATGGAATAAAAGAGATTCCTCCAGAGAACAGTGTTCTGGCAATTTGGTGGGGGAGATGTATTTGTAATATTTAAGAAAGTGCTTCTTGCCTCCTGTTTACCCCTTTTGCATTTGGTCTCCTTTGTATTGAAGAATAGCTTACTAGTTCTTTCAGAGAAGATTTGTAAATACTGACCTCTCTTAGCTGTTGTAAGACTAAAATTTCCCTGTTTTCACTGCTCTCATGCAATGGTTCAGCTTGGTGGTTCTCAAGTATAGTCCCTACAACAATAGAATCGGAAATATGTAGGACCTTATTAGAAAGTGTGTTCTCAGCCCACCTAAAACCTCCTGAATCAGAAACTCTGGGGGTTATGTTTTCATAAACCCTCCAGATGATTCTGATGCACACTAATGTTGGAAAGCCACGGATTTAACTAGGTAAAGACTCTTAGGTTGATACTAATTTTTTTCCTCGGTGTTTCGAGAATATAATGTTACAGCCTTTTACCATCTACTATACTGATAAAAAGACTACTGTCATTCTGTCTTTATATTATATCCAACCATATGAAATTTCCAGTATTCAACCATATTTTATTGAGGTATATTTACAAATAATAAAATTCACCAGTTTGAAGTATATAATTAAATGAGTTTTGGCAAATGTACAACAATGTAACCACCATCACAATCAAGATATAAAACATTTCCAACACCCAAAATGTTCCCTCAACACCCATTACAGTCTATCCTCTCTTGCTATGCTGGCAATCTACTCTTGGTCACCATAGATTACATGGAATTTTCTAGAATTTCACATACTTGGAATCATACAGCATATGCTTGTTTGTATCTTGGCCCTTTCATTTAGCATAATGCTTTTGGGCTTTATTCATTTTACTGTATTTGTCAGTAATTTGCTCCTTTTTTTTTTTTTTTTTTTTGGCTGGCTAACATTCTACTCTATGGATAAACTGCAATCTGTTCATCTGTTCACAAGTAGTGGACATTTGGGTCAGTACATTTGTCTTGCTTTCTAGCTATTTACAGAGGGAGGGCAATTCCCATAGCAGTTCTCCTTCATAAGCAGAAACAGAGTTCCTACTCAGTCATTTTTGATCTATAGTGATCTTTATTTCACCTGGCCTAATCCAATAGATAATCTGTCCTATTTTTTTTTAAACGTTTATTTTTGAGAGACAGAGAGAGGCATGAGTGGGGGAGGGGCAGAGAGAGAGACACACAGAATCTGAAACAGGCTCCAGGCTCTGAGCTGTCAGCACAGAGCCCAAAGTGGGGCTTGAATCCATGAACTGTGAGATCATGACCTGAGCCGAAGTCAGATGCTCAACTGACTGAGCCAGCCAGGTGCCCTATCTTGAAGTTCTAAGATTATCTCTTTCACCTTGACTTTTTTTTTTAAACTAATTTCCTATATTTCCACTCTACTATATCTAGATTTGGATTTGTTTTTATTTATTCTACTTAATTCATTTGTACAATTTCTGCCTGAAGACTCATATCTTTCTTTGATTCTCAAGATTTTTAGCCATTATCTCTTTAAATATTTGCTCTCTTCCTATCTCTGTTTTCTTTCTCTGCAATCCCTACCAGACCTATGATATAACTTCTTATTTCAACTTCCACAACTCCTAATTTCCCTTTTGGTTTTTCTGTTTTTTTCTCTCTGTGCTCTGCATTCTGCGTAATTTCTTTATATGTATTCTGTAATTCTAATTCTGTAAGTTTCTCTTTAGCTACTCTGAATTACTATTTAACCTTGTTTTCTCAATAAGTTTTCTCCATATTTTAACTTCCAGGGTTCCTGTATGTTCTAGTTATTTATTGCCACATAATAAACTATCTCAAAACTTAGCAGCTTAAAACAATCTTTTTATTTTGCTTGTGATTTCATACATGAGGAATTCAGAAAAGATTCCGTCAGAGGTTCTGGCTTAGGGCCTCTTCTGCAGTTGCAGTCAGACAGTGGTTAGAGCTCGCACAGCAGTGACAGAAGACATTGCATATGGCCAGAGATCTCTCTTTCTTTAGTCACCCGACCTCTACATGTGGTCATTTTGCATGGGCTAACTTGGGCTTCCTCACCCCTGCCAATTCCTAAGCAGTTGAACTACTTACATGGCAGCTCAGGACTCCAGCACAAGTGATCCAGTTAGCAAGGCAAAAACTGCGCCACATTTCTGATATAGTCTCAGAAGTCACACAGCATCACTTATACCTCAATTTTTAAATAGTTTTTTCAATGTGCATTTGTTTATTTTTGAGGGGGCGGGAGAGAGACAGAGGGAGTGGAAGAGAAAGGGAGAGAGAATCCCAAGCAGGCTCCACACTGTCAGCATGGAACCTGATGCAGGGCTCGATCTCATTAACCCTAAGATCATGACCTGAGGTGAAATCAAGAGCTGGTCACTTAACGGAACTTTGCCACACAGGTGCCTCCACTTATACCTCACTGTTTTCATTGCAAGTGAGTCACAATCGTGTCCCTCAAAGGAGTTGACATAGACCTCACACTTTTTGATGGAAAAAGTATGAAGGAAATGTTGTAAGAGAAAAGCATGAGGGATGGGAAACATTGCCGTGGCCATCCGTGTGTAACCATTTTGGAAGATACAGTCTGCCGTGCTACACGATTCTTTTCAAATTCTTCCATTTTAAAGAAGTATGTCCTATTTTTTCAAGTTCTATTCCTACCCTCCCCTACTTTCTTAATACTTTTAAGCATACTTAAAGTCCCTTTTGCATTTGTGCCCTTGATTGTGGATAAGACCCCATCACGCTTTTCCAAGGTTGCCATTGCTGAGCATTCAATGGGATTCACTGATCACACACAAATGTTTAACTTAGATTTTTGGCACAGGGCTGCTATGTGATGAGGTTATTGTGAGAATTCGAGCCCTGCATAGGCAACACAGAATAAGAATCTTTCTTTCTTTCTTTCTTTCTTTCTTTCTTTCTTTCTTCTTTTTCTTTCTTTCTTTTTAATGTTTAGTTTTGAGAGACAGAGAGACAGAGCATGAGTGGGGGGGGGGGGCAGAGAGAGAGGGAGACACAGAATCAGAAGCAGGCTCCAGGCTCCGAGCTGTCAGCACACAGCGTGACATGGGGCTTGAATCCACGAACCGAGAGATCATGACCTGAGCCGAAGTCGACGCTTAACCGAATGAGCCATCCAGGTGCACCAAGGACCTTCATCTCTTAGCTCTGTTAGTATCCATGTCCCAAGGATAGGAGCCTGGCCCATGGTCTGTGGGGGGACTAACTATAGGCTATTCCCATGTGCAGAACTAGAGACTTGACTGCCCTTTCCAGTTGTTAAAATCCATACCCCAAGATACTGGGTAGCATTCATCTCTGTGGATTCTCAATTTTTGACACGTGGAAATTTCTATTTCTTATTTAGTAGCTCAGACACTTTTTTTTGTTTATTTTTGAGAGAGAAAGAGAGAGAGTGCATGGGGGAAAGGGGAACAAAAGAGTGGGAAACAGAGGATCTGAAGTAGGCTCTGTGTGGACAGCAGAGAGCCCAGTGCGGGATTCTAACTCACAAACTGCAAGATCATGATGACCTGAGCCCAAGTCAGACACTTAACTGACTGAGGCACCCAGCGCCCCTCAGATATACACTTTTTTAAAAAAATGTTTTTAGTGTCTAGCAATTTTATGTGCCAGGGGTGGAAAGAGGATTTCCCGTGTTTTCTTGGTCCTCATTTTGATGAAAGTTAACTGTGTTTCTAAATATAGAGTTTTGGATTGCTTGCATTTAATGAACAGATAAGCTCTTTTTTTTTTATGGATTGCCTAACCTCATTTTAGGAGGAAATGAGAGAATAAGGCTTTTGTGTGGAGAGACCAAGAAGGCATAGGTGTGTATTTGAAGAATAGACACGTTCGGAACCTATTGGATTCAGGTCACAGATGTCAAGGACCCATTCTTGAAGAGTTGTTTCAGTGTAAGTCTGCTCCCCCCATAAAATTCCAGAGGACTCTAGAGACAGTCACTATTCAGTGACCTTTCTATCCCTATCAACTGACTATCCAGTCATCAGTTGAGTAGGAACTCCAAACTGTGTATTCTCAGAACCCTTGACCACAGGCTTTCCACTTGAGAGATGAGGCATAGCAACACCCTGCCCTGCCATGATCCTATCCATGCCACAATGTTTACCAGCCCCAGGAAAACTCCTCAGAAAACTGAAGTGACCATTCTGGGAACCCAGCAAGGTTTGGCTTACTTTACATCATGGAGAAATAAAGCATTATAGAGCACCAAAAACCAAGGCAGCTAGAGGGCTCATCCATGTCACAAGTGCAGATTTTAGACACAGGTGAGATAGGAGGTAATGAGAATTCCTAAGGAAATGCAATCTAATCCAGCAGAGTCAGTTCTCAGGGGGAAAATGGGATTTTACTAAAATTAGTCTTCAGGGCATTTTCTCCCATCTCCACCTCTTCTTGATACTTATTCAAAGGGAATTATTTTCAGACTTCTGAAATTGTCCTTTATTTTATTTTATTTTTTATTTTTATTTTTTTGTATTTATTTATTTTTGAGAGACAGAGAAAGACAGAGCACAAGTGGGGAAGTGGCAGAGAGAAATCGAGACACAGAATCAGAAGCAGGCTCCAGGCTCCAAGCTGTCAGCACAGAGCCCGATGCAGGGCTTGAACTCACAAACCATGAGATCATGACCTGAGCCAAAGTCAGAAGCTTAACCGAGTGAGCCACCCAGGCACCCCTGAAACTGTCCTTTAAAATGGATACTTGGGAGGGTTAATATTTATACAACTGCTCTTGTATAAGCAAAATGATGATGATAAAGATGACTCACCAAATACTACCCATTCCCCAAGGTCCAGTCAAATTCTGGCCCCCGTTGTGAAGTCTTTTCTGTCAACACCAGTCCATTCTGACCTCTCCTTTCCTCTGAGCTCCAATTTACTGTCTATTCCACTCACTGGTCATCTCACACATGCCTCAGGATTTTTCCTGTCATTGTCTGAAGTTATTTACTTCTAATGTTTTTTGTAAACTTCTAATACATCGAGGTTGTGTCTCTCTAACCAGATTATAGAATTTTTAAGTCCAGGAATATACATTGCACATCTTCATTTTAATAATTTATAGCACTCACCATGGGCTAAGCATGACACAAGGGCTCCATAAATATTAATAAATGATAGCTTGTTTTTTCCTTCTTTTGTTTGGAAGCTTACATGCTACACCATATATTCAGAAACTGGGATGCTGTGGAATACAAAGAACCCATGAAGAAGTGATTCAGTCTCACCATGCTTCGGTTTCCCACCACAGCATGGAGATGACAATACTTGCTAGTCTCTGTTACACTGGTAGATGAGGACCTTGTTGTTGTGGGTATTAGTTTTTTAATCATACGACACAAATAACTTTAAATATAAGCTTACTTATATAAAGTGTACCTCACTTTACACAAGTGACATAGCTCTGAAAAATTGGATGAAAAATGAGTTTTCACTGATTTATTGTTTGACTTCATCATTTAAAGTTTGATATGGGTCTGTCAGTTGTGAAATCAGTTATGCAGTAGGAACTTGAAAATAAAGAAAAAACAAAGCTCGGGTCAGATTGAATTGACTTGAGATAAGGACTCTGCCCTAATTTCTACATTTATAAATCCAGACTTTTCTTCTTCACTATCCTCCAACAACATAGAGAAGATCCACCAGTGATCCATCATTCAAATCCTTCTATATCTGATCTGTACAGTCCCTGCTCTTGCATATTCTCTTCTGACCCCACATGGTGAAACTACAAATGGAGTAAGCCAACTTCCTGCTTTCAGGGCTCTTGAACCTTGAACATCAAGCTCCTCTGAGGATCATATAGCCCTGTAGATTTCACCATTACCAATCTCTTCAACCCCCCCAAGGGTATCACCACCACCAGAACTCAAAGTAACTGACTTTGCCTCCCACTTAGCTGGAAAAAAAATGTGCAAGTGTGTGTGTGTGTGTGTGTGTGTGTGTGTGTAATAAAATAGGAACAATCTCAACAAAATTGCTACTTTGTTTAACCCCACTCACAACCCTCCCTAACAAACTTATGTAACTGAGATGTGATTTTGGGTTTCCCTCTATCAGAGACCTAAGCAATTTGACCTAAGCCCTAAACCCACATTTCTCTACCTATATAGGTCAAGAGACCCTCCTTAAGGTTTATGCAAATGCAACACTTAATTGCCTTTGCCTTATCCATTCCTTTTGCACCTTGTGTTTTGTCTCTAAGGAGCCCCTGACATCCAGGATGCTCATCTTGGCCCCTTCACTATTTTCCACAGGAAATCTTATCACAATAATGGTTTTGTGAATTTCATAACTTCACTGAAGGAATTGTTGGGAGGTATCATTTGGGACACACCCTGCCTTTCACCAATGAAGTGAAATTTATACCCCATCTCCTATGTCAGAAGCCATCCAAACAAAGTACTTGCTTCTAATCCATGATCTTCAACACCATTAGCCATTGAAGTGTAGCTCACTTCCTAATGTTTATTTTCTTTTTCCTTTTTTTTAAATGTTTTTATTTATTTAATTTACATCCAAGTTAGTTAGCTTATAGTGCAACAATGATTTCAGGGGTAGATTCCTTAATGCCCCTTACCCATTTAGCCCATCTTCCCTCCCACAACCCCTCCAGTAATCCTCTGTTTGTTCTCCATATTTAAGAGTCTCTTATGTTTTGTCCCCCTCCCTGCTTTTATATTATTTTTGCTTCCCTTCCCTTACATTCATCTGTTTTGTGTCTTAAAGTCCTCATATGAGTGAAGTCATATGATATTTGTCTTTCTCTGACTGACTAATTTCACTTAGCATAATACCCTCTAGTTCCATCCACGTAGTTGCATATGGCAAGATTTCATTCTTTTCGATTGCCGAGTAATATTCCATTGTATATATATATACCACATCTTCTTTATCCACTCATCCATTGATGGACATTTGGGCTCCTTCCATACTTTGGCTATTGTCGATAGTGCTGCTATAAACATTGGGGTGCATATGTCCCTTCGAAAAAGCACACCTGTATCCCTTGGATAAATACCTAGTAGTGCAATTGCTGGGTCGTAGGGTAGTTCTATTTTTAGTTTTTTGAGGAACCTCCATACTGTTTTCCAGAGTGGCTGCACCAGCTTGCATTCCAACCAACAATGCAAAAGAGATCCTCTTTCTCAGCATCCTGGCCAGCATCTATTGTTGCCTGAGTTGTTAATGTTAGCCATTCTGACAGGTGTAAGGTGGTATCTCATTGTGGTTTTGGTTTGTATTTCCCTGACAATGAGTGATGTGGAGCATTTTTTCATGTGTCAGTTGGCCATCTGGATGTCTTCTTTGGAGAAGTGTCTATTCATGTCTTTTGTCCATTTCTTCACTAGATTATTTGTTTTTTGGGTGTTGAGTTTGAGAAGTTCTTTATCGATTTTGGGTACTAACCCTTTATCTGGTATGTCGTTTGCAAATATCTTCTCCCATTCCATTGGTTGCCTTTTAGTTTTGCTGATTGTTTCCTTCTCTGTGCAGAAGCTTTTTATTTTGATGAGGTCCCAGTAGTTCATTTTTGCTTTTGTTTCCCTTGCCTCCGGGGACGTGTTGAGTAAGAAGTTGCTGTGGCCAAGATCAAAGAAGTTTTTGCCTACTTCCTCCTCTAGGATTTTAATGGCTTCCTGTCTTACATTGAGGTCTTTCATCCATTTTGAGTTTATTTTTGTGTATGATGTAAGAAAGTGGTCCAGGTTCATTTGTTCAACTGGACATGTTGCTGTCCAGTTTTCCCAGCACCACTTGCTGAAGAGACTGTCTTTATTCCATTGGATATTCTTTCCTGCTTTATCAAAGATTAGTTGGCCATACATTTGTGGGTCCATTTCTGGGTTCTCCATTCTGTTCCACTGATCTGAGTGTCTGTTTTTGTTCCAGTGCCATACTGTCTTGATGATTACAGCTTTGTAATACAGCTTGAAGTCACACTAATGTTTATTTTCTGAGGTGAGTCTGTCCATTCTGCCCAGTCTTCAGATTTTTGTCATTCTGAAAAATGAAATTTCAACATCTCCTTTTATTCATCTTTTTTAAAACTTTTCTTTGTTTCCATTTTCAGTGGAAAGGCTGTCTTTTATTTTTTTCAACAGTTGAAGCCTTATTCCACCACTCATTTTGGGGGTTCTACTATCCTCTAAGGCCTTGCTCTACCAATTATCTCTTTTTTTCCTGCAACTCTCCCCACAGCCTACAGATATGCCAAGTTAATTTCCTTTTAAAAGAAACAAACAGTATTAAACTAAAAAGTTTCTGCATAGCAAAGGAAACAATCAACAGAATGAAGAGACAACCTACAGAATGGGAGAAAATATTTGCAAACCATACAGATGATAAGGGGCTAATAGCCAAAATATATAAGAAACTCAAACCACACAATAGGTAATCATCATCATCATCATCATAATAATAACTCAGTTAAAAAATGGGAAGGACCTGAATAAACATCTCTCAAAAGAAGACATACAAATGGTCAACAGATATATGAAAAGGTGCTCAATATCACAAATCATCCAGCAAATGTAAATTAAAACTGCAATGAGATATCACCTAACCTCTGTTAGAGTGGCTACAATAAAAAAGCTAACAAGTGTTGGTGAAAATGTAGAGAAAAGGGATATCTTGTACCCTGTTGGTTGATTATAAATTGGTGTAGTCATTGTGGAAAACAGTATGGAGATTCCTCAAAAAATTAAACATAGAACTACCATATGATCCAGCAATCCCACTTCTGGGTATATACACAAAGGAAATAAAATCAGGATCTCAAAGAGATATCTGCAATGCCCATGCTCACCAAAGCGTTATTCACAATAGTCAAGACATGGAAACAACCCAAGTGTCCATCAACAGATAAATGGATAAAGAAGATATGATATATATATATATATATATATATATATATATATATACAATGGAATACTATTCAGCCCTTAGAAAGAAGGAAATCCTGCCTTTTGTGATAACATGGATAAACCTGGAGAACATTATGCTAAGTGAAATAAACCAGATGGAGAAAAACAAATACTGTGTGATCCAACTTATATGTGGAACCTAAAAAAAAAAAAAGTGAAACTCATAGAAGCAGAGAGTAAAAAGAGTGGTGGCTTCTAGGAGCTTGGTTGGGGGATAGGGAAATGTTGATCAAAGTGTACAAGGTGTAGTTACATTGAATGAAAAAGTCTAGAGATCTAATATATATGCCTGATTGCTATACTTAATAATACTGCACTGAACACTGGAAATATGCTAAGAGAGTAAACTTCTGCATTTATCATGCCAAAATTGGTAACTGTGTAAGGAGATGACATGTTAATTAGCTGGACTAGAGTAATTATTTGACTATGTTTATGTATATCAAATCATCTTGTTGTACACCTTAAATATATACAATTTTTATTAAAAACATATAAATAAATGGAAAAAAGAAACAAAACAATTAAAATGTCTTCTATTGTACTTTACTTCAAGTTATTATCCTATATTTTTTTCTCTCCTCATGGTCAGGCAACAGAGTTTTCTACCTTGGTGTCTCTGGTTCCTCTGCTCCTGCTCAGTTCCTTACCCAATACAACCTGACTTCTGTCCCAGATGCCATTAAAACTGCTATCTCCTTTATCACCAATGACCTCCTTTTGCTAAGTAATGGCTAACAATAATAATGGTTAGGATTTAATGAAGGCTCACTATGCATCAATGCTTCTCAGAGTAAGTACTCATACATCTACAATCTCATTTGTTGTCCCAATAGTCATATAAAATGGATACTAAAATTATTCCCATATTACATGGCAGAAAAAAGCCTTGGAGAGGTAAAATAAGGCATCACACAGCTATAAATTGCCGAGCCAGGACTTGAACCCAATTCTTTTTCACTCCAGTACCAGTGATTGGCTGTCTAGGTCATATACATTCTCTCTCTGTAAATTGTAACACTGTTACCACTCCCTCTTTTGTGCAATTCTTTACTGTTTTAGTTTGCATGAATCCACTGTCTCCTACTCTCTGCAACTATTCAGTGTCTGTTCCAGGCTCTTCTTTTTTGACCCATGCTTTAAAGGTCAGAACTCTGGAGTTCTGTTCTTGGCCCTCTTTAACTTTCATGCCACAATGTCTCCTTGGGAAGATTCTTATATTCATTGGGAAACTCTTACTGTTGTTTGTTAATGACAACCAACTGCAGGTCTCCAGCCAGATTACTCTCTTGTTCTCCTGATCTGACTATCTAATTGGCTTCTGGACATAACTTGGAAACACAAATTCAGTATGTTTTAAATGAACATACCTGTCTGCCTCTGCTGCCATCTCACCCTGAAAAAAATGTTTTTTCTTGAGTGAAGGGCACTCTCATCCACCCTGTTGATCAATCAAGTCACCCTTAACCTTCCTCTCCTGCAGCTCTCACATGCAATCAAACAATCACCAAGACCAATCAATTTTACTACCTAAATAATCCGCTTTCCTTTACAATCACGTTCCGAGTTCAACCCTACATGATTGCACCAGTCTCCTTGCTGGTCTCCCGGAATCCAATCTTTCCATCTTTAATCTATCCTTCAGGCTTAAAGTTAAGGTTGGTTTAGATAGTCTCTACATGACTATCATTATCTTTGGACTAGCAGCTAGTTGTGGCTTCACTATTGCTCCATGTGTCTTATTCTGGCACCCAAGCTAAAAGAGCAATGGCCATCCATGAGCCTATTGTATCCAGAAAGACCATTCTAAAATTCAAAGGTTATCAAGCATTCCCTTAATCAAAATTCTTTAGTGGCTCCCTGATGCTCTTAGAAGACAATCCAAACTTATCATGATGTATCAGTCAGCTATTGCAACAATACTGTGTAACAAACCACCCCAAATCAAAGGCTTACAATAACAGTCTCTTATTCTCATGCTCACAGTCCATAGGTTGACTGCAACTAAGCTGAGCTAGGCTAGAATTCAGTCTCTTGAGTTCCAAGACCGCAGCTATAGGAGGTAGATTGGGTTCAGATCTGTACACAGCTTAAGGGATTTCACAATAAAGGCCCAGCCTTATTATCCAAGTTCTTAGCACAGAAACATAGTCTATAGTAGATGCTTACTAAATGTTTGTTGGATGACAATGAAGCCAGATAGGGCTGGTGTTGGGGAAACCAAGAAGTTAATTTCTTGGGTTTTCTTGTCTGCAGCCTCCCCATTCTATATGCCATTTTCTCTTTGACAGTGTGTCTTTTTCAGGAATCTGGTTCCCTTGTGATCACTTCCCTCAGTTCACCATTAAAACCCACTCTCAAAAAAGCATGCATCCAGTAATTTACACATTAATTAAAAATATCAGTCTGTTAACCCTTACAGACTTATTTGGCATCTGAGCTTTCACTGAAGAATCTGTAGCAGGACTCTGACTCTTACTAAAGGAACTTAAACTACATGGTAAAAGATAAAGAAAATTTTAACACTAAATAAGTAGCAAGTTATATTGTTCTCCAGGTAAGGTTCATTCAAAAACCAGACTCAACTCCCATTAGTTTATCATACAGATGTCAGCTCAACCTCTTCACAATATATTACAAATAGTTTCACTCAACAAGGTGAAAAGCCCTCCAGGATGAAAGCTTTCTTTGAATATACTGTGGATAAAGACAGCTGCCATAGACAACAATCTTGCCATAACACACCAACATTCATGCCAGCCTCTCCCACGTTTAATCCTTCAGCTTGTGGTGTACACATGGCTTCTTCCAGTTAGATCCCAGAATGCCCTTAGAAATAGGTCATCTGAAATAAACATTAACTTCGCTTTAAAAAGATTCTATGCCTATGTGGTCATAACCCAAAAAAAGAGTCCTTTGGGGAAACAGGACATGTAAACAGCAGAGCCCAGGCATCCTTGCATCCTGTTCCTTCCTTCTCAGTGGCAATGTCATATTTGACCTCTCTAAAATCAACAGCTCTCTGTTCTCTCCATTGAGTTTGGGCAATTTCTTTCCTTCCTCCCCTGATTTCCATTTCTTTGGCCCCTCAACATAATACTCAGTTTGTAAGAACATTACTTAAGTCATGTAAGCAGGAGGATTGATCCATCTTTCTGATAAACTTATAAAACAGTAAATATAACTAAGGTGAATCTCTAAGCCAGATTACTAGGAGTGGGAATTGCAGGGTGGAGTGTGGGGGTGCAGAGGAAACTAATATTTATTGAGCGGTTTCCACACACCCTGTTCTATTGTTTTACATACAGGATGTAGTTTAACCCTCCCTCATAACACTTATCTGAGATATCTGTTATTATCTCTCTTTGTAAATAGGAAAGCTATGGGTCAGACAGGCTAATTACCTGATCCTTGGGTCCCACAGCAGAGATAGAATTAGAACCCAAATTGGACCAATCTCCAAAATCCATATCCCCAGCACCTGCAACACGCCTCCATGATTGAATCTTTTTAATGAGAGAATAAAAGATGCATGTCTAGAATTGTGTGGTAAGCAAGAAACTGTTTTGATGAACCAATCAACAGTTTTTCAATTAACAAGTATGTGCTTAAAGCCTTGTACATGCTGAGCTCCAGGAAGACACTATAGGGGAGATGCAGAAGTAAGTGACGGGCTCTTCGACCTCCAGTAGCTTACCAGCTTGGAGAGGAGAAAAGCATCTTGCACGCAGGCAATGGATAAATTCTCAACTGTGTAGTACAGTCCAGAGACAGGCCAGGCCAGTATGTGCTGAACAAAGAATGAATCGGTCAGGAATCTAGCTGCAAGAAACCAGATTTAAGCAGAAAGAATTTATTTAACAGCTAGCTAGTGGGCAAAACCATAATGAGATACCACTTCACATTATAGAATGGCTATAATAAAAAAGACAGATAATGACAGATTATTTGGCAACAATCATGTGGAGAAATTGGAACCCTCACACATTAAAAACTGGTATAGCCCTCTAGAAAACAGTTTATCAGTTCCTCAAAGATTAATCATAGTTACCATATCAGCAATCCTACCTCTGGGTATATACTCAAGAGAAAAGAAGATAAAACATCTATATAAAAATTTGCACATGAATGCTCATGGAGACATCAAAATATCTATCAGCAGCCCAAATATCTATCAACAGATGAATGGATAAATAAAATGTAGAATATCCATACAATGGAATATTACTCAACAATAAAAAGGAATGAATTACCAATACATGCTAAATATGGTTGAGACTTGAAAACATGAAAGAAGCTGATCACAAAAAACTACATATTATATAATTCCATTTATATGAAATGCCAGAATAGGCAAATTTATGGAGGTATCAAATAGATTAGTGGTTGCCTAGATCCAGGAGTGGAGGAAAGAATGAAAGTAACTGCTAATGGGCACAGGGTTTCTTTTGCAAGGACAAAAATGTTCTAAAATTAGAGCGTGGTGATCAAGGCACAACTCTGTGAATTTTTTACTTTAAAATGTTTTACTTTAAAACATTGAATTGTGGGGTGCCTGGGTGACTCAGTTGGTTGAGCGTCTGACTTCAGCCTAAGTCATGATATCCTCATTCCTGAGTTCGAGCCCTGCATCTGGCTCTGCTAACAGCTCAGAGCCTGGAGCCTGCTTCAAATTCCATGTCTCCCTCCCTCCCTCTCTCTCTCTCCCTCTGTCCCTCCCCCACTCATGCTCTATCTCTCTCTCTCTCTCAAAAATAAATAAACATTAAAAAAAAATTTTAGGGGCGCCTGGGTGGCTCAGTTGGTTAAGAATCCGACTTCATTTCAGGTCATGATCTCGTGGTCAGTGAGTTCAAGCCCCGCGTCAGGCTCTGTGCTGACAGCTCAGAGCCCAGAGCTTGCTTCAAATTCCATCTCCCTCTCTCTCTTCCCCTTCCCAGCTCATGCTCTGTTCTCTCTGTCTCTCAAAAATGAATAAACGTTAAAAAAAGTTTTTAAACATTCAATTGTACCCTTTAAATGGGCAAAATTGTATGGTATGTGAATTATATCTCAATAAAACTGTTTAAGAAAACTAGTGGGTAGTTTACAGAATCTCTGGGAGGATGGAGAACTGGGCTTAGAGGTTGTGCAGGCAGAAACAATTCTGTACATTATCTGGGCAACTGGAATGGCAAAAACATCACAGCCATTGCTGCTGGACACAGACTGTGTTGCTTGCCTAGAAGACACAACCAATTCAACTGCAGGGACCACAGCCACTATTGCCTCTAGAAGACATTATTTACTGCTGCAGCAACCCCCACTGGGCACCAGAATGGATTCTGCACCATCCCTGCTTCTTCTCACAGCTAGTTTGGGATGGAGGCATTTCACTGGAAGAACCTAAGTCACATGCCCACACCCTAATTAGCTGCAATGAAAGCTGGGAAAGTATCCACCATCGTCAGTGTTGTAGGAGAAAGTGGACCCTATAAGGGTAATTCTCCAAACATAGGAAGATGGCAGCCACAAGGAATGACTAATGGTGCTACAGAAGGTATCTCAAATAGGAAATAGCTTTAGCTGCTCTTTGAGGGGTGGACAAGATTTGGACCCAGATAAAGGAGAAAAATATTGCAGTTGAGGAAATTCCACTGGGTGAGAGGGAATAAAAGCTTAGGTTTCTCAGGGGTGCCTGGGTGGCTTAGTCGGTTGAGCACCCGACTTCAGCTCAGGTCATGATCTCACAGTCCGTGAGTTCAAGCCTCACGTCAGGCTCTGTGCTGACAGCTCAGAGCCTGAAGCCTGTTTCAGATTCTATGTCTCCCTCTCTCTCTGACCCTCCCCTGCTCATGCTCTGTCTCTCTCTGTCTCAAATATAAATAAAAACATTAAAAAAAGACATTTAGGGGCACCTGGGTGGCTCAGTCAGTTAAGTGTCCGACTTCAGCCCAGGTCATGATCTCACAGTTTGTGGGTTCGAGTTCCACGTCGGGCTCTGTGCTGACAGCTTAGAGCCTGGAGCCTGCTTCGGATTCTGTGTCTCCCTCTCTCTCTGCCCCACCTCAGCTCATGCTCACACTCTGTCAAAAATAAATAAATAAAACTTAAAAAAAAAAAAGCTTAGGTTTCTCAGGAATTCACAAGATCCTTTAACATGATGGAAAGATAAGGCATGCAGGTGTCCTAACAGATGACAGAGAAGGCAGAGTGACATCAAGCTCTGGGCTACGCAGTTGTAGAGACTTTAAAAGAAAAGTCACTGAAGGTGGGTTATTAGAAGAAACCCTCAAGGTCCAAATCACTTGTCAGAATTTCTTTGTACTCTTTGTAGTCACTAGAGGCTTCAGTGACAACTGGAAAGTTAGAACCAACCAGTCCCCTGAGTTTCAAGGGGGAGGCACCCAGGTGGTTTCTTCACTTCCTTTGTTTTGTCCCCTTGCACGCCTGGGCAGGAAACAAAGCAGTGGAAACAAGGGCTGCTTTTGAGGTGTATTCAAATGGGGGCCATCGTGGCAGTTTGGGGTGGGACATGTTATTTCTAGCTTAGGCTGTTGAGACTTTGCCAAATGATTTCTTTTTCTCCCTGTATCTCCCATGAACACAGGATGGATTGATCCCTTTCTCAGACCATCCCACATCATTTCTTTCCATTCTTGAGTCCTATTTGGAGCTCTAAATCTTTGTTCCACCTGGATAACTGGGATGATGTAGAGCAGTCTGGAAGAGGGTCTGGCCCTTTCACCATAGTTCATTTCATTTTTATGCTCCCTTTCTATCTGGCTTTTCTTAATAGCTTTGAGATGAATTTCCTTTCAGCCTTGCTCTGGCCTTGTGAAAGCAAAGAGTTGAGTTATTACGCATGATATGAGCATTTATTTATCTGGTTTTCATCAAGATAAATAACAAATTTATATAAAATCTTATCACATCAAAAAATCCCAATGTAGAAAAAATAAGCATGGTTCACTTAATGGTTTTGTAAAACTTTGTCATAAAATCTCAACATGGCAAATTAATTTGCTAAATAGTATCTTAACCTGAAGTCACTTATAGCATTATGGGCCAGATGGAAGGGGTGAGTTTTAAGAAAGTCTCACCATGGAGCTTAAAAAAAAAAAATCACCACATCAGCGACATCATACATAAAAAGTGGGAATGATGGATTTGCCATCAATAAATTTAATAGCAGCCAGAGCACCATTTGCTAGAAATTCACTTTGAGTCTGAATTATTTTAAATAAGGCATTGCACATAAGGGCAAGAAAGAAAAAATTCCCAGCTCAATTTCCATTAATTTCTCAGCCAGTAACTTTGAAATAGTGTAGAATTTACAGGTTAGCAGCAAAAACTCACTCAACCAGGGAGAAAATGGGCCATTTCTCTTTGGTGTCCAACTGAAGACCCCACTTGGAAGCTAATTTCTGATTCTTGAAAAGTCTTTTAACTGTATCATTCCTTGATTTTAACTGGACTGAAGCAGCTCCCCATGATACAGGGAAATGTGAGTGGATTGAGTTTTCCTTCCATTACAAAGGCATTACCCAGGCCCCCAAGTGGTAACCCGCCCAGATTAGTGTTAAAGACTAAGTCACGCCAACTGAGAGGAAGACACAAGGCACAAATGCTGGCTTTTGTCATTGGCGAGTTAGAAATGCTGAGCAAGTGGAAGAGAGAAATGTATATGTCTGAGTTTCGCAGCCCATTGGAGAAGTTTGCCTTTCTGTTCTGCCTTCCTCCATATAACAGGCCCTGCCTGTCACTGGAGCTGCTATTCAGGATGGTCACTGGCTGGTTCTCACACTCACAAAGAGCTTCAACTTCAGACATCTCCAATCCCAGAGATGCATGGTGACTAAAAGAGGAGGACATTCATGTAAAACTCTTATCCATCCTGTGGTGCAATATATATTAACATTTCAGATATTATTATTATACAAATAACACAAATACATCTCTTTACATTTAACGTAAACCAGATTTAAAGCACACTATGATTTTTTGCAAACCAGTTTTAGAATTTTTAATACATATGTGTATCCGTTATTCTGTTATTATGTATTATATAATGCCAAGAGCCTCAAAAACAAATAGAGGAACAAAAGAGAGAAAGAAAATGGTCTGAGCCTCTCTCAATTTCCAAGAGACCCTGTCTAGAAGACCATGTTTTACCTTACTAATGACAAAATGCTATACATTTGACTCTAATTTGTTTCAATTATTAATCAGCCCTTAAGATCTTAAGTTGCACAGATAATAAAAGCAATCTATAAAGAAAAATAATAGTTACTATTTAGTAAGCAGTAACTACATGCTGGCCACTATACTAGAGCTTTTCTGTTACTTTCTTTGATTTACAACAGTATTCAGGTAAAGATTATTCAATTAAAGACTATTATCCCCCTTTTATCTATACGTAAACTGCATGTGCCCCAAATCATCCAGATGATAAACAGAAGAACTGGGAATTGAACCCAAATCTGTTTGTCTCCAAAGGCCATGTTCTCAGCCACTACTCAAAGATCATTTAAATGGCAGTTACCAATTTTATAGGAAAACTAAAAGACACAACTGACACAACATCACAGAAAGCATCTCCCTGAGTCAGTACTAGACTGTCAAACTCTACTCTTGGCCTCCCTTTTCTAGACCTCATGTTGACCAGCCCCTATCTAGCAGCTCAGTTTTCCTTCGGACAGGTAACTATAATATGGCTAAATAGGCTTCAGCTTTCAATTTTTGTGTTCTCCTGAGATTAGGCCTTGACGGGGTTTTGGATAATTCAGAAATTCCTTGGCAACCTCTCACAGACACTGTTAGAGTGATAACCTTATTTACAGAGGATAATGCTATATTTAAACCTTGCTTAAGTTTATATTACCTTGCTTTTTCTCCATGTGCCAAATAATGTACCTTTAGGGAAAGAACTACTAATGTTCGAATATTGTCGCTAGCATAGTTACAGGTCATGTCTAATTTTTAATAAATAATTGTAGCATTTTAATAGGTAAGATAGGGACATGGACTAATACTCAAGAAGTTAAAAAGGACATCTAGCGAAGGGGTGCCTGGGTGGCTCAGTCGGTTGAGCATCTGACTTCGGCTCAGGTCATGATCTCACAGCTTATGAGTTTGAGCCCCGCGTCGGACTCTGTGCTGACAGCTCAGAGCCTGGAGCCTGCCTCGGATTCTGTGTCTCCCTCTCTCTCCCCCTCCTCCACTCATGCTCTGTCTCTCTCTGTCTCAAAAATAAATAAACATTAAAAAAATTTTTTTAAAGGACATGTAGTGAAAAGCAAAGTCTCCCTACCTACCTACACTCTCTTGCCCTAGTTCTCTACCTGAAGGCAACCACTATCCTTATTCCATGGAAGTATAAGTATGAAATGTATCCATTTTAACATCAGCACCCCACTCTGAACACTGCATTTTTAATAATACATCTTTAAGATGGTTTCATATCTGCACAGGACTGCTCTGTTTTTTGTGGCTGCATAGCATTCCATTATGGATTTAACCAGTCCCCTTTTGATAAACATTTAGGTTGTTTCCAGCATTATACTATTAGAAAAATGCTACAGTGAATGCCTTTCTGCTTGTGAAAATTTACAGATGTAGACATCTATAAGATTAATTTTTAGAAATGAAGTTGCTGTGTCAAGTTTAATCTGCCTTTTCCAGAAGTTGTGCCAATTTACACTTGCACCAATAATTCCCTGCTTTCTAGTATCTTCACCTACACAATGTGTTACAAACTTTTGGATCTTAGCCAATCTGTCAGTTTGAATTTGCATTTCTCTTATTATAGGGGTGATTGAACAACTTTTCATATGTTCACGAGTCGTCTGTATTTCCTTTTTTTAAAGTTTTATTTTATTTTTGAGAGAGAGAGCATGAGCAAGGAGGGCAGAGAGAGATGAGAACAGAAGATCTTAAGTGGGCTCTGCGCTGACAGCAGAGAGCCTGCTGTGGGGCTTGAACCGTGAGATCATGACCTGAGCTGAAGTTGGACGTTTCCCCAACTGAGCCACCCAAGGGGCCCTGTATTTCGTTTTTCATAAAGCATCTATTAATATTCTTTACCTATTTTTCTATTAGGTTGTTGATACTTTTTCTTATTAATCTTTTTATGTTAAGGAAATAAACCCTATGGGATATGTGTTATTAATCGTTTTTTTCCCCTCAATTTGTTGTTTGTCTTTTAACTTTATTATTTCTTGGCAAACAGAATTTTTTAATTTTTATTCATTAAAACGTATCAGTCTTTTCTCTTATGGCCTCTGGGATTTGTATCATACTTAGAAAACCTTTACCCACATTGATGTTGTATAGGAATTTTCACATGTATTTTATGACTTCATTTTTATATTTACATCTTTTCTCCATCTGGAATATATTAGATACAAGAAGCAGGGTAGAGATCCAATTTGATTTTGATGTTCTAATGGTTGCCAAGTGGCTCAAAAACCATGTTGAATTTCATTTTTTTTTCTCCAGATAATACTTTAGAAGCCCACTAAAAAATCTGGGAATTGAAGGGAGCCTGGGTGGCTCAGTTGGTTAAACATCCAACTTAGGCTCAGGTCAGGTTAAGTGCCCGACTTCACCTCAGGTCATGATCTTGCCACTTCTGAGTTTGAGCCCCGTGTTGGGCTCTGTGCTAACAGCTCAGAGCCTGGATCCTGCTTTGGATTCTGTGTCTTCCCCTCTCTCTGCCCCTCCTTCGTTCACACTCTTGTCTTTCTGTCTCCCAAAAATGAATAAATGTTAAAAAAGAAAGAAAGAAGAAAGAAAGAAAGAAAGAAAGAAAGAAAGAAAGAAAGAAAGTCTGGGAATTGATGTTACCTTCAGCCTCAGATTCCTTGTAAAACCTGTCCCACACAGTACATGGAAATCACCATCATTACCCCTTAAGAAATAAGCTAGTATAAGTAGAATGTGTCTGAATAAGAAGGAAAGCAACTGGGATTAGTTCAGATCTGAGCAGACAAGTTTTGGTAAGCCTAAAGCTTATAAATTTGTGCAGAGGAGGGTAGAGGAAGGAGTGTTCTTCAAGAAAAATAATATAAAATTACAAATAAAAAATTACATATAAACCTGAATATTTATTTAGAATGTAAAGAGAAATTACATAAAAAATTAAAAAATGGAAAAGTGAATACATTCTGCAAAAATTAGAAAATACAGAAAAATAATATAATAACCTAACAATATTTTTATTTAACTCCCTGACACTCCTTCATAATATTTTGGCCGCATACTCTTTGATTGCCTCGTCAAATGGTAATGATATTATAATATTATTTTCCATAGAGAAAATAGAAAGATAATTCAGTTTTTCCTCTAGCATGGTTGATGAAAATTTGTTTTTTATTAATGATGGTTTAGAAAATTTCCTTCAGCATTAAATGTGATATTAGTATTATCATATAACTTTGAGGAAATGTCTATCAAATTTCTTTCATGTATAAGCTATAAGATTTCAGGTCCTTTGAAAGTTTCTTATTCAACAACTAACCTTAAATTATCTTTTCATTGATGATATCCATTGACCAGTTTGTCATCAATGCCCTCATTATAAAGTTTCCATGCATTTTATATAATTATTTGTTACCCAATATTTTATGCCAAACCAGAGTAATATAATTTTTCCACTATGTTCATATTTTATCATCTTCATTATTTGGATTGTCAAACAACACAGGAGTTTATTCATTGCTACTATTCAAAATGTATCTCTTCCAATTAGCAAATTACTGCAAATTTGGGGAGGTCAAGTTCACTTTTTGTTGTCTTTTCTTGTCTGCATTGCTTTCATTTCAATTTTATTTATTTTTGCATTCTTTTATTCCATTACTTTTTATATGATATTTTCTTGATCAAAGAGGAAATTAAATCTGAAATTATAAATTATATAAAAATAATGAACGAGAGATAATAAGAAAATCAGTGAGTCACAGCTAAAACTGTACTCTGAGGAAAATATGTAGCCTGACTACCAAAAATAAATTTATGTGTAATGAATTTATTTTCAAGAAAGTAGTGAAAGAATGAGGAAATCAAAAGAAAGTAACAGGAGATAATTAATAAAGACAAGGTTGGGATTATTGAAAAGTATAAAAAGTTATGGAAATGTCAATAAATCCTCAAAGTTTAACATTTGAAAAGGACCAATAAAATGGGTAAGTGTCTCTCAAACCTAGTTAAGAGGCAAATATAGAAAAGAGAACCAAGAATCATAAGATTGGGAATAAGAAAGAAGACATTATGAAAAAATACTATGAGTGAATAGCTATGATTTGAGAATACAGAGGAAATGAATGTTTTCTTATTAAAACAAAACTACATTCAAGTTGAAGTTTCAGCTGAAGCTGCAAGATGCATCAGATTCTGCATGACTGTATCCCAAAGGAAGGACTAAAGCACATGCAGAATTTTTCAAGGCAAAAAGTAATAATTTATTACATAATTTTTGAAGCTCTCACCCACCTTGAAGCCACAAAAGGGTCAAAAGTTGGAAATTAAAGAGACAAATTTGTCAGGAGGCTTTCTTTGGAAATAATAGCTGTCATTCCTACTCTCCTCCACCAAAGGAGAAGGGAATGTTACCTTCTGACCCAAGTCTAATGCCAGAGATTTCAATTGGATAACCCAGAAAGCTTGATTTGTGTTCCCTGATATTGTTGGAGGGAGTGGGAGTAGGGTCAAGAGCACGATTGTCTGGGGCCTTAGTCCCATCTAAGAATTCTCCTGGGCAAGAGACTAGCTATTCCAGTGGCAGAACATGGGGACTGATCTGCCCTGCAGTGTTTGCTGGGATGGAGGACAGGACTTCTTCCCTTAGACCAAACATAAGCCTGCAAGGAGAGAGAGAATTGGCCTTTTTGATTCTTGCCAAGAGCACAATGTGAGAGGTCTATGAGAATCCAACAGAGGGAGTTTATACAGTGGTAATGGGGAAAGTGGAGACCAACTGAGAGAGGATGCATAGAACTCATAGCCCACATCACTAGATTTCCTGTCAGAAGGACCTGAAAACTCTGGAAAACTCTGGAAAACTCTGAAAAAAAAAAAAAATTATACAAGTGGCCATGAGATAAAAGGAAAAAAAAAAAAAAAACAGAGAACAAAAAACAGGCCTAGGAATTGTAAAGCCAGCTTATAACAGTATCTGTCAAAAATGAACTTTCTACCCATCTTTCCTCTCCTTCCTCTGGGCACATTCCAGCTCCAAAGGGACTGGAAATAGCAACTAATAATTGAGTGGAGGTGAGTAAGAGAAAGAAAAGATTTCTCCCCAGTGATGATGGTGGTGGCAGTGTCATTTTTTAATCTCTCTGATTCCCTATTTAAAAACAGAGCAGTGGGTAGCAGAATCAAAAGCCCAGGCCTGGATAACACTTATAGTGAAACTAGTTGACAGGGTATCCACACAAGTCCCAAAATACAAGCAAGTGAGGACAAACCGTCAGGAGCCACAGATCTCCGTGGTATCACAGACCTTGCATAGGAGAAAGCAGAGGGAAGCAATACAGCATCTGATAGATATGAAAACAGAAGACCCCCAAATGACCAACAGATATTTACTGGAAAGGATGGAAGGAAAATTAGGGAGGAGCAGGTAAAACTGTGAGGAGTTTGACCCAACCTAATAGCAGGTAAGTGTTACAGGCCCTTTGAGAGGCTAAAGTGCCCTGGCCCCTGCACACTGCCCCAAACAACCTACTAGGCTCCCTTGCAGGGCACGGCCTCACACTGAGGAAACACCGCTGGAACTAGTCAGGGTTTTGGTCATCTAAGCAAAACCAGAACATGATGTGTAAGATTAAGAAAATTAGATTAGCATCAAACTTCAACAGCAGCACCACATAACAGAAGGGGAAGTAAAACAATTAAGATACTCAAAAAAAGAAAATGTGAGCCAAGGATTTTATATCCAGAAACATTGACTTTTAAGTACAAAGGACACAGATAAACAAGTATCAAAAAGCAGTAATTCAGAGAATACTGGACCCATGAGCCCTTCCTGAGGAATCTACTGGAGAATGAACTCCAATCAAAAGACTAGAGAGACATCAACATAAGGACTCTTGGTGAACATTAAATATAGAATATATGATTAACTGTAGACCAAGACTAAGTGAGAGGTAAAAGGAAAAGGGTCTAGTAGGTAATCTTTATGTGCTCAAGCAATACAGATATACTATAATTATAAAAAAGATGAGAGGGAATAGGGAGAGCATAATGTAAAAAATAATTCTAATTACGGGCGCCTGGGTGGCTCAATTGGTTAGGCATTCAACTTTGGCTCAGGTCATGATCTCATAGTCCGTGGGT
The DNA here is from genome assembly GCF_022837055.1 of Prionailurus viverrinus. Classification (NCBI taxonomy): domain Eukaryota; kingdom Metazoa; phylum Chordata; class Mammalia; order Carnivora; family Felidae; genus Prionailurus; species Prionailurus viverrinus. The sequence goes on along the minus strand of NC_062563.1, from coordinate 67,674,731 downwards.
TCAAGCCCCACATGAGGCTCTGTGCTGACAGCTCAGAACCTGTAACCTGCTTCAGATTCTTTCCCTCTCTCCCTCTGATTGTCTCCCTCTCTCTCTGCCCCTCCCCTGCTCACACTCTGTCTCTCCCTGTCTCTCAAAAATGAATAAATGTTAAAAAAATTTTTTTAATAAAAATAATTCTAATTATTCTCAGTAAATAGTATTGTAGAATAGAATGAAATAAATGAGTAATCAGGAGATATTCTAATTCTGTCATCCCCTTTTTCCTTGAGACCCAAGATTCACAGTATGAAAGAAAGGACATAAAATTGTAATATTGAGTAAAAACCTTTAGACTGAATTGAATTAGAAATATCAATATAAACTCATGAGATAGTTTATCTTTGAAAATATAAATATAGATTTAGACAAATGTGCTACCTAGCTTTGTCCACTAAAAAAGCCTAGAAACAGTAACCAACCCAATAGCAATAAGCTAAACTAGTACCCAAAATGTGGTCTTAAAATACCATTTCTCACTAAAAGACATCTCTGTTTCTTAGAGGAATAGCCAATTCCAAGTCTGCCACAAGAAATGTACAAAAAAAAAGCTTAGAATGTCATGTAATACTAGCAAAGAATAGTCTGAATGTGTCAAAAGAACCCAGAAGCCTACCAGAAGAAGCTCATACTGACCAAAGAGGAAATTTTGAGCTTCAAAAAGATAATAATTGTAACTGATTGAAACCTATCAAATGTGTTTAAATCCATGAATTCATAATATTTAAAAAAAATAATTGATGAAGCCAGACACGAAGGCCACACCTCATATGATTCCATGTATATGAAACATGGAATCCGTAAATCCATAGAGACAGAGAGCAGATTGGTAGCTGCCAGGGGCTGGGGGAAGAGCGGAAAGAGGAGTGAGCACTTAATGATTAGGGGGTTTCCTTTTGGAGGGATGAAGATATTCTGGAACTAGATTGAAGCAATGGGTGCACAACATTATTGTATGTACTAAATGTCACTAATGGTAAATTTCATGTTATATATATCTTACCACAGCATTTTAAAAACTGGGAAAAGAAACCTAACTGATCACTTTCAGAGAATTACAGAAAAGTAATTCATTACCTTAAAAGCTAGTAAATAAAAGAGAAAGAATCAAGCATTTATCCTGCCTTTCTTACATTAATTTTACCACTAAGTAACCAAAAAGTAGATTAGGGAAAAGGAGGGAGGGAGGGAGGGAGGGAGGGAGGGAGGGAGGAAGGAAGGAAGAGAGGCAAGGAGGGAGGAAGAAAGAATGTTATCTCAGCTTGCAAGTGATATAACTGTGTTCCTAGAAAACTCAAGTGATAAAAAAAAAACCTGTAGAATTAATAAGAGTATTTGATAAGGTCACTGAATATTCTCTCTCTATATACAACCACATACAACACACACAAACAAAAACAGTAGGTTTTTCTCTATAATTTTAATAGCAGGGGAAATTTTCATTCACAGCAATGACAAAAGTTATAAAGTATTGGGATAAAATTTCACAAGGTACAGGACCTATATAAGGGAAACTACAAAATCTTAATAAAGAATAAATGAAATGAGACCTGAATGTACAGAAACATTGATCATGTTCCTAAATGGGAAGACTTAATTCATAAAACATATGTCTTCCAGAATTGTTGTATAAAGTTAATACAATTCTAATTAGAACCCCAATAGGGAGGTTTTGTTTTTGTTTGGAAACTCCATAAAATTATTTTTAAAAAAAATTTTTTAAACGTTTATTTATTTTTGAGACAGAGAGAGACAGAGCATGAACAGGGGAGGGTCAGAGAGAGAGCAAGACACAGAATCCGAAGCAGGCTCCAGGCTCCGAGCTGTCAGCACAGAGCCCCATGCGGGGCTCAAACCCACGGACCATGAGATCATGACCTGAGCCGAAGTCGGACGCCCAACCAACTGAGCCACCCAGGCGCCCCCCATAAAATTATTTTAAAGAAGTCTATGAAAGAATAAGTTCCAGGAATAGCAAAGAAAATTATTCTTTAAGGGAATAGTTAAAGGTTACATGCTCTCTCTACACAAAGGTAGTTTGACCTAATGGTTAAGAACATGGGCTCTGGGGGCACCTGGGTGGCTCAGTCAGTTAAGTGGCTTCGACTCAGGTCATGATCTCAAGGTTCATGAGTTCGAGCCCCACATGGGGCTCTGTGCTGACAGCTCAGAGCCTGGAGCCTGCTTCAGATTCTGTGTCTCCCTCTCTCTCTCTGCCCCTCTCCCACTCACACTCAGTCTCCCCCTCTTTCTTAAAAATAAATAAACATTTAAAAGAAAAAAGAACATGGATTCTGGAGCTGTCCTGCCTTGGATCAGACGACCCAGGCTCTGCTACTTACTGGTGGTGTGGTGCAGAATATGTTTCTTAACCTCTTTTCCACTTAAGTTCATCCTCAGTAAAATGAGGATACTACCCGTACCTACCTCATAGGGTTTTTGTGGAGATTAAATCTAAATTCCTTAGAATAGCATATAGTAAATGCTATAGTTGTGCTCTGTTATTATATTGCCATTACTATAAAGTCTGTCTTCGAAAAGAGTATCATACAGGTCCAGAAGTAGGCAAATTGATACTGGAACAGATTAGAGAATCAGAAACAGAGTCTAGCACACATGGGAACTTACTGTACCACAAAAGTTGAATTTCAGTTTAGTAGAGAAAAATAATTTATTTACCGAAGTGTCACAATGGGCTAGCCATCTGGAAGAAATGCATGTCATATACAAAAATATATTCCAGATGGATTCCAGATTTAAATGTAACAACAAAAAAATAAAACTTTCAGAAAAATTTAGGAAAATAATCAACCTTGGGTGGAGAGAGGCATTCTTAAATAGGACAGAAAACTCAGACCCAATAAATGAAAAGGCAGGTATATTAAACAACATACAATTTAACACTTCTGTATGGCAAAAATCATAAACATAAATAAATAATACAAATTATAGTCCAGGGAAATATTTGCAACATTCACTTAACAAATTTATTTATTTAATGAATATTTGTTTGAACACCTTTTATAGGATGGGTGTTACCAGAGGCAATGCTGAAAACATTCAGCAAATGCTACAAGTCAGGGTTTGATTTATTATTTTGTTATTTGTCTGAATACCTGTATTCATGGTGCTTAACTTCTAGTGATAGATGATACACATGACTAATAACATACAGAAAATTCTCACAAATGAGAGGGAGAATACAATGGTAAGAATAGTAAAAAAAAAAAAAAACATAGACAACTCAGAGAATTCCAAATAACCATAACATGTGAAATTATATTTATTGCTTTCATATGGAGACAACACTGCTTATGTCTTCCCTACTCTGTGTTCAGTGACCTCATGCTGGTAGCTTGAAGTCAGCCATGATGAGAATATTTACACTACGGAAATCAGCAAATGCTACAAGTCAGGGTTTGATTTATCATTTTTTTTCTTTGTCTAAACTTAGGAAAGTGATGGAGAAAATGTTAAAAATGCAGATGAAACTTAAAAGTGTGGTGTGTCTGTGGTCACTATATTATGAATAGCAAAAAACATTAAGGCAATATTCTTCCAGTATTAGAAAACTATCATCCAGTTCAGCATAGAAGTTACTCACCTCACTGACAAATGAGTGAGGTTCCAACACATGTAGTGCTAAAGCTAAAAGAGATTTCAGTTTAATGATATAATTTATATGAGGATGAAAAATAGTTTAGGAGTAGATCACATTTCAGATTGAATGGCAAAGAAATTTATTGGGAGAAGAGTTAGGGAATTGGAATGGAACTCCATTTGTCAAATGATGGTTGATCTGTAATAGGTTGCATACAGATATAGGAGTTCAGCAGCAATTAACCAAAGCATTCTGTAAGATCCAGTTGGTTGTATGGAACTCTATTGATTACTATGTATTTTATTAATTGTAAATTGTATATCTTTGATATCAGTAACATTTTAATAAACTTAGGTTCATATACGTACAGTGTGTATGTGTGTGTGTGTGTGTGTGTGTGTGTGTGTGTGTGCAGAGTCAGTTAAGCCTTTACCAGCACGCTGGTGCTTCCACATACATCCCTTTAACCAGAATTTATTCATGTGGCCAAGAAAGTCTTGTTCTATTCTAGGCAACCTTGTGACCAGCTAAAAATTCTATTCCTATGGTAAAAGATAGGCTAGACTTAGGGAAAGAACTAGCAGTCTCTGACACAGCACTATGATTTTCATTTTATGTGGGAGGAAATTGAGACTCAGGGAGCTTAAGTTAACTTGCCTAAGGTCACGCATCTAGTAAAAAGTTGAGCTGAGATTTGGACTCACGTTTGTTTAGCTTCAAAGGTTTTTTTCTCCACACCATTCTCTACCTCCAGAATATGCAGTGGAATTTGCAAGTGAAAGATTCTGCCCTCCCCTCCTCCAAGGTAAAACTTCCCCTTAGTTATGCACTTCTAAGATGACTAATGGGGGAAAGGGGTTTTCTGTCACAGAACAAGAAGTCAAAGAATGGCTAGGGTTAGGAAGTCAGTGGGAAAAATGTGTACTCTCTGGGAAGTTCATTTGCCTGCAAGGAAATTAAATCCATGGGTTTATTCAGGAAGGTAGGGAGCTATGCACCTATCTCCATTTTTTCAGACACAGTCCACATGTTTTTTTTATTACTTCAGAAATTAACGTTGCTATGGACACATCAGGAGAGATGAAAGGTGGGCCAAGGAGGAGAAAGAGGACTTGGACATGGAAATAATGCATCTTAGAAAATTCCCTTGCTCTGATTGGTCTGTAACACATTCACCCTAATGTATTTAGCTGTTTCTAAGTCTTATATACTAGACTTTAAATCCTTTGAAGGCAGGAACTATATCTTGTTAAATGATCTAACATAATTTCTTCATAGAGTCAATGAGTAGCAAACAATGGTTGAATGAATTATCATATGAGTGGACTGGGATTAAATGTACTCAGTATTTGTTTATATAATATGTGTCTTATTTCTCTTTGAGTATTCCCTGAAAGGAGGAGCCATATCTGCTTTTGGGACCAAAGGTTGTTCAATTATTTATCCAACAGATACCCAGTAAACTCTTGCCATATATGAAACACCATAGAGTGAAAATATTGGCCATTCCTTAGACTAGGATCTATATGAGGGTGGGGACCACATGCCTTCCTTCCTCTGGAATTTTCCACAGAGAATTGTATATTCAAAATCCAAAGTTCATTATAAAAATGGCTAACATTTATTGGATACTTACTATGTGTTGGCACCATGTACTTTGCTGTATTATTGCATTTAATTGGCATAACACCCCCATGAGGTGAGCACTAGTATCACCTCCACTTTATAAATGAGCAACCTGAAACCTAAGGAAGGAAGTAGTAAAAAAAAAAATCACATAGCTATGAAGCGTCAGAATCCCTGGGTCCCAGATTCTTACTCAGTATGTTCTCCTGGGCTATTAGCAGTGCCAGTTCTCTGGGGAAGCAGCACTGAAAAATGATGAGCTATTGAAAAGCCTGCAATGGACCTTGGAGTCTTTCTTCAATCTCTCCCCTTCTTACCCAGGACTGACAGATAAGGGTGTAGAGATCAAGGTTTTAGACTAGGTGCCTTGTAACAGAATTAGTGACCAACACCATTTCTGACAGGTTCTAGTGTTTGGTTTTATGGAATGGGTATTAGACTACTCTCACCTGTCTCTGGCTAATTAGAAAACTAAGAGTTGTTTTGTTTGCTGAAATTGGCACCCATATGTTGGAAATGCCTTCAAAGAGGGGCACCTGGGTGGCTCAGTTGGTTAAGCCTCCGAATTCAGCTCGGGTCATGATCTCACATTTTGTGAGTTTGAGGTCTGCATCAGGCTCTGTGCTGACAGCTCAGAGCCTGGAGCCTGAAACGTATTCTGTGTCTCCCTGTCTCTCTGCCCCTCCCCTGCTCACACTCTGTCTCTGTCTCTGTCTCTGTCTCTCTGTCTCTCTCTCTCAAAAATAAATGTTAAAAATTTTTTTAAAAAAGCGGGGGTGCCTTGGTGGTTCAGTCAGTTAAGTATCTGACTTCAGCTCAGGTCATGATCTCATGGTTCGTGCGCTGGAGCCCCATGTAGGGCCCGGTGCTGACAGCTCGGAGCCTGAAGCCTGCTTCAGATTCTGTGTGTCTCTATCTCTGCCCCTCCCCTGCTCATGCTCTCTCTTTCTCTCAAAAATAAACATTTAAAAATTTTTTAAAAAATGAAAGAAAAGAAAAAAAGAAAATGCCTTCCCCTTCTCCCAAACTACTAAAATAAGTGTAAGGATTCACAAAAGAGAATAGGCAGGAGGAGTTGTTCATGGACCAGAGAATTTGATGACTTTCTGGAAAAGAGAAAGTGGGTAAGAACTTGTCTACAGGTAAAATAGAGCAAAGGAAACTGTAAGCCCAAACTCATGTGGAGGATGAAAACAGAATTGGATAAGAAATAATGAGGGGGAGGGGAGAAAGGAGGAAAAGAAGGAAGGACAGAAAAATTAGAAATGTCAGAGGTGGAAGGATTTTGTCAGAAAGTTAAGCTCCATTTATAAAGCAAACCAAAATGCAGCATGATTTCCAGCATGTGACAAAGTGTAAGAAAATGCAATCCCTTTGACCTTGATGCTTGAACAGGTTTCTTTGAACAGCATTACTTCTTCTCTAAGGGTTCGACAACAGTGCTTGGGTATAAGGAGAATATTATTTAAAGAGGCATGATATGGGGGCGCCTGGGTGGCGCAGTCGGACAAACGTCCGACTTCAGCCAGGTCACGATCTCGCGGTCCGGGAGTTCGAGCCCCGCGTCAGGCTCTGGGCTGATGGCTCAGAGCCTGGAGCCTGTTTCCGATTCTGTGTCTCCCTCTCTCTCTGCCCCTCCCCCGTTCATGCTCTGTCTCTCTCTGTCCCAAAAATAAATAAACGTTGAAAAAATAAATAAAGAGGCATGATATGAAAACATTGTCAAAGGTTTCCAATTTTTAGAATCAGTCCATAAAGGATTATACAGTTACAGAATAGAATGTAAAGGTTATGAACCTGAACAAGGTAAAAGTAATACTGTAACTGACAGGTTGGGAAGAGAGGAGAGGGGGATGAAACAGAGGTGCTAATATCCTCATTGTTCGTGGTATAGAATCAAAGGGTATTGTCTAAAGTTGATGTTATGAAAACTAGATATTTAGGTGTATTCTATAAAGTTATAAAAATAATCAATAGAAAAGGCAATAATAAAAAAGTAACTAACAAAACTTGGCAGTGGAAGGGAGGTGGAAGGTCATTTAAGTGAGCTAAATTTACATCTCTCATAGTAAGGAGTCAATCAATAAGATTTAAATTTGGTAAATCAAGAAATAAATGATTACCATCTTATTTTGAATGATCATGACAAATAACAGAAGAACTAAAAATAGAAATGGTTAAAAATGGATATTTCCTATCTATTCTAGAGAAACACTTCCACATGTGTCCAGGAAGTGGGGACAATGATGGTCAGTGCAGCTCTGTGTTGTTAATAGTGAAAAATGGGAAATAACTAAATAAGTAAATTATGGCCCAGTCATATTACACAACAGCTTAAAGAGATGAAATAGATATAGTATGCACTGACATGGAAACATATCCAAGATATATTATTTTTTATAAAGTTTTATTTATTTATTTTGAGAGAGAGAGAGACAGAGAAAGAGAGAGACAGAGAGAGAGCCAGTGGGGGAGGAGTGGAGAGAGGGAGACAGAGGATCCAAAGCAGGCGCAATGCTGACAACACAGAGCCAGATGTGGGGCTTAGACTCAAGGACCACGAGGTCATGACCTGAGCCGAAGTCAGATGCTTAACCAACTGAGCCATGCAGGTGCCCCTACGAGATGTATTATTAAATAAAAAAAAAGTGGGTGCCTGGGTGGCTCAGTCTGTTAAGTGTCCAACTCTTGATTTCAGCTCAGGTCATGATCTCCCCAGTCTTGATTTCGACTCAGGTCATGATCTCACAGTTTGTGGGATCTAGCCCTCCGTCAGACTCTGTGCTCACAGTGCAGGGCTTGCTTGGGATTCTCTCTGTCTCTGCCCTTTGCCCACCCGCACATGTGCATTCTCTTTCTCTGTAAATAAATAAACATTTTTTCAAAAATCAAGTTGTTGGATTATAAATCCAGTATACCATTTGTGTAAAATAAGAACCGAAACAAGCATACCTGTGAAGATTATCAAGATCTGGGAGGAAACTCACTACTGTTAACAATGGTGGTTATCTCTGAGGAGGGGGAATGTAATTGGAGTGACCGTCAAGGACTCTAGCTTTGTCTGTACAGTTTGAAATTTTTGCAAGAAAGTATTCGTGTATTATTTGTGTAGCCTGAAACTGATCATTTTTAAGTGGTTACCACGGGGTGGGGGGGGGGCAGGCATAGAGCCTTTTCATTTAATACCACCACTCTATGACATATCAATTTCTTTTTTTTTTTAATTTTTTTTTCAACGTTTATTTATTTTTGGGACAGAGAGAGACAGAGCATGAACGGGGGAGGGGCAGAGAGAGAGGGAGACACAGAATCGGAAACAGGCTCCAGGCTCTGAGCCATCAGCCCAGAGCCCGACACGGGGCTCAAACTCACGGACCGCGAGATCGTGACCTGGCTGAAGTCGGACGCTTAACCGACGGCGCCACCCAGGCGCCCCTCAATTTCTTTTTTTTACTGTGTGCATGTATTACTTTAAAATAATAATTTTAAACAGTAACAACAAGAATCAATGCTTTTGCTCCTTTAGTTATAGGAAACGTCATAGAACAATGTTGCTGCAGGCAGTTCTCTAAGCCCAAAGGTTGCCCTCCCACCAGCCCCATAAATGATTGTTATTTATGAGCACTTCGTGACATAGATGTGTACAGCTATTTACCATTTCTGCTGGGAGGATGGATGTTCACATTCATATGAGACAAAAACAAATCAAGATTCAACTAGACGGGCTGCTGTGGGCTTGGGGATTAGAAGAGCAAAAATAAAAATAAAAAACAAACCCAGCAACATACTCTAGTAAATCACTTCTCCTTTCTGTCTTGTTCTTAAGAAAGAATTTAACAACCTCATCTGGGTTGCAGACATTTTTATGTACTTGCCACTGAGTTTTCAAAAGCATGAACAAAATGTTTGGCTGAACTAGCCTCTGGACTGAAAGCTCGATTGTAATCATGGCAGATCTTTTTGTCCAGGATTCAATATGGCAGTGTGCATATGTCACTTTGTCTGTCCAACAATGGCTCTTCTCTGTTTTCTTATCTTTTTGAACAACCTTTCAGAAAGCTTCTAAATTTTACCAGACCCTATAGGTTTCACTTCTAAGACCAAGTGAGATCATTTGAACATTAGGGGGATGAGAGAATACTTTTTTCCATTCTTATTCAAATTCTGACCTTCCAACAGCCTCCTGATCCTTCAACATCCCACCATTTTGTTCTTTCTGAACTTCAAGGAGTGGGTTGAGTTTAACCTTCCTCGTCTGTTGCTTGTCTTTCAGGCATGGTTCACTTGGGAAGAACCTAGAATCTTTCCAAAGCAGGCGTCACAGATATTGGTCCAGATGGTAATGTTGAGCACTTTGTTTTACCTATAAAGGAATTAACATTAATGAGTTCATTCACAAACATTGTTTAATCCTCTCAATGTCCCCCATAAGTCTGGGTTTTAAGGAAGAAAAAACTGAGGGCAGAGATTAGGAACTTTGCCCTAAGAGACGCATCACGACAAATTGCTCTCTATTCCAGGCCTTCAACACAGCTCTCCTGTTCCAGGTAGCTAACTGGAGGTCTTTATTAAAATGCCTCCTAGGCCTGCTTTTAGCTTTTAATAAGAGTACCTTTGTGCAGTTTAGTAAACTTCCAGGGACTTTATTGGGGGAGCTCTCTTAATGAATCCCTTTGAAGTTGCCAACACTTTTGAGATATATTTGCAGTGATACCATGAGTTGCTTTTTAACCTGCTGAAACAAAGCACCCTATCTTTGATGTTGAGCTCTGAATCCTAACTTCCATTTCTACCTGGGGCAGTACATTTAGAGCGGTGAACTGCCGCTTGAAAAGAAGATTCACATGCATGGTTTCCCCATCATCACTCTCTATTTAACTCACCGTGTGTGTGTGTGTGTGTGTGTGTGTGTGTGTGTAGCTGATGTTTGAAACCTCACTGCTGGACTTAAAGATATGCGGAGAGAACCATCAGGCCTCTCTATCCAGAACCAAGTATGTAGAGACAAGATCACTCCACTTTATGTCAGCTGTGGCCCAGGCCTTGCCATTACTCCACTCACCCTCACGTTGAAGGTACTTAAACCAAACTATGAAGGGCTCAAAACATCAAATCAAGCCTTGCCTTAATTTACTCCATTAATTTGCCCATCTTCCACCTCCCCCATTGTCTCAGGCAGTCCTGTTGCTGCTCCAATGTGATCAAGGCTTGTCCTTTCCCTCTTCTTTCCAAGTTGAAATGTTGTCACTCCCTGACTCATTTCCATTGGTTCAAGATGTCTGTGCCTTCCATAGTGAGCTAGCCTGATAAGCCAACCCATGCAAATATACTAAAAGGCTTAGAATAGAACCTCCTTTCTCTTTCCAAATAAAGCATGCATAGTTCGTTCAAGACTAAAAATATCCAAAACTAAAAAGAAAATTATAAATATGTAAAATTTCCCCCACCTTGTTTTTCAACTAATTTATCCTGAACATCTTCCCACATCAATCAATTTTATGCAGCATCCTCTTTAACGTTTCAAAATCCAGTTATACTTCCCTGTCTTCCCACTAATGAGCAGTTATTTTCTCTCCAGTTGTTCATCTGATGAACGTCTTATATCTAAACTTGTACAAAGTATGATTTCTATATCACAAGGAATACAGCCTCATGAACAGAGAGGAGACCCCCTAGAAGTCCTGTTATGTGGCTTCATTTTCTGTTCATGCCTGAAGCCAAGCCTCCTTCTAACCGTATCTCAGCCTTTGGCTTGTAATTATCACTCTGAAACCTATAAATTAGGGACAGACTTCGGGAAAGGGCTTGGGAACTAATAAACCTTGACATGTGTCTAAAAATTCACTTTAAAAAATGTTTATTTATTTATTTTGACAGAGAGGGAAGGAGAGAGAAACCACATGAGTGAATGTGAGTTGGGGGGGGGGGGGTGGGCAGAGGGAGAGAGAGAATCCCAAGCAGGCTCCAATCTCACAAACTACAAGATCATGACCTGAGCCAAAATCACGAGTTAAATGCTTAACTGACTGACTCACCCAGGTGCCTCTACAAATTCACTTTTATTGTATATATCTCTATCAGTTTGGATAAAAACTGGTACATTTAACCAAAATTTCCCCATAGGAAATTCATGAGAATTCTAACTGGACAATCAGAAAGGTGATTGAGTTTCTGCAGTAAATTTGGAGTTTGTGGGGCCAACAACTGATCTGAGCCTTAGGTTGGCTGCTTTTTCTTCTTTTGCTTCTGTAAGCCCTTTTTTTCTGAGCTTCAGAAGGTCAAGAAAGGCAGTAACTGTCCCTCTCTTCCAACAGTATATTGGAATATAGGCATGATGAGGAGGAAGAGGATGATATTCACGGTAATGATAATACAACAGACTGTAGCTAAAGCCTTCATTCTACTGGCAAAATATTCTATTTCAGAAACAATACTGCAGATCAGAGGAGCAGAATAATAAGAACTTGAGTCTTCTCATCTCAGAGGAAACATGAGGGTTCAGTGCTCCCTTCATCCACCTGCAATGAGATCCAGCTGTGTATTGTCCTACTGTTCCTAGTTCCATGAAGGGCAGACCTTACAACTCTTTGACAATTAAAAAGCGGACACTTGGGGATTAAACTAGAATTGAAGCAAAGGTTCATAAATCTTATTTTAGCCACAATAAGACTGAAGACTTTGCCTCCAAAATCCTGGGGATAAGGGGCTGATGCACCATCCATCACTTTGATGTGTTCAACATTCAGTTATAGAGAGAAGCTCAATTTTAATGGAATACCAGAAAAAGAGTCTAGTGGACAATCAGGTATTGATTTCAGGTATAACAGAGAGTGTGTATATTCTGTGTCAGAAAGATAGAGGATCTTTTCTTGTGACCGGAATTAGAGATTTTTTCCAGCAAAAGACACCTGAAGGGTGTCTGCATACTACTCCGGAAACAGTTGGCAGGTTCACAGCGATTCCTACCTCATATACCTTCCATTTTGGACTTAAGTCCTCTGATAAACCTTTAGCTCTGCTTTAAAGTATGAGTTGCTGTTATTCAAAGTCCACTTTTGCCTAAATGAGACAAGGACATATTATATGAATGGGAGGCAGCCATAGATTTGGAGGGGATCATAACAGTTCCTGAGTGGTATGATTCAAGGGGTACCAGGAAGACTCCATGCTGTCTCCCACCACATGTGCCCACTGCATGCATTAAGAACTTTTTTCATTGAGTCATAAGGTCTTTCTGACTTTCAGAGTCCCCGGTTCTGATATAAATACCTCTGGAAAGGGTCACACGATCACCTAAAATTTAGAAGGGGTTTATTTTATTTTATTTTATTTTAATTAGTGTAATACTTTTTCTAATGAAATCTTATCTAGGGCCCCAAAATATAAAAGGCAGAGTAACTCTTGCTGAAGCAGGTGGAGGGCTGGGGCTCACTTACTTGACTTCCTCTTTAATCAGAGGAAATCAGAAAAGCAGTAGTCAATTATATATATATATATATTTTTTTTTTCAGTCAAAAGGTCTCACATGTTTATTACTGAACCAACCTATAGGTGCAGAAGCATCATAACAGAGAAAAGTCAATTTCCTGATAAAACAGATCTACTGGTCAGGCAATAGGAAGGTGATGGAATAGAAACACATGACTTTCAGGCAGCATAAACATGTGCCATCTCATGTTCGATCCCATCTCATGTACAGACCCAGCTTTGTTCTTCTCCAATGCTGCCTCTTGGAGTTGTATCTGATTTTATTACCAGTTTTCATCTGAATCCACTGGGGAATGGGACGATTCTGCTTTTGTTTCTTTGCCGGGAATCACTTGATCCTGAAAGTCTTGTGAGAAGACATGGTGAGAAACAGTCAGCAGCACACACCACAATGGCGAAGAGGAAAGAGCATCAATTGTATATTTTTTAATGAAATTTGAATTAAACATTTGCAGGGCCCCTTAAGTAATCTTGAAGAACCTTAGAGTTCTTCAATATATATTTTGGGTCATTAAAAACTGGACGAAATAGGCATTATGAGCTTCTTAATGTGATGCATCAGGAAGCATATACTACCACCTATGAAGTATCTCCACCAAAAGGAAGGAAGAAAAGAAAGAAAGAAGAAAGAAAGATAGAAAGAAAGAAAGAAAGAAAGAAAGAAAGAAAGGAAGGAAGGAATTTAAGCAAATCTTTAGTTCTAAAGTATCTGTTTACAGGAAATAAGAGAATAGAGAAACAAGTTAAATTACACCATGTGGAAACAGCCAAATACTGAATAAAGGAAATTCTGCAGGACAAATGAATTGGTTTGTTCAGCAAATGAAGAGTGTGAAAAGGGGGAGACGGGGGAGGGTAATTATTAGATTTTAAAAGACAACAATGCCAAAAAGACAACCCATTTTAAAAAGGGACAAAGGACTTGAATAAATATTTCTCCAAAAGAAGATATGCAAATGGCCAAGATGTTCAATATCATTAGTCATTAGGGGAATGCAAATCAAAACCACCACAAGATACCACTTCACACCCACTGGGATGTCTATAATAAAAAATGTAGAGGGGCATCTGGGTGGCCCAGTCAGTTAAGCATCTGATTTTCCATTTTGACTCAGGTCATGATCTCAAGGGTTCATGAGATCAAGCCCTGCATTGGGTTTTACATGACAGTGTGGAGCCTGCTTGGGATTCTCTCTCTCCCTCTCTCTCTGCCTTAGTTGCATGTGCATGTGCTCTCTCTCTCTCAAAATAAATAAATAAACATTTTTAACTGAAAAAAATGTTAAAAATAATAAGTGCTGGCAAGATGTGGAAAAATTGAAACCCTTGTACATTGCTGGTAGGAATGTAAAATGGTGCAGCTCCTGTGGAAATCAGCTTGGCAGTTCCTCAAAAAGTTAAGCATAAATTTATCATATGACCCAGCAATTCCACTTCTGGGTATATACTCAGAAGAACTGAAAATTGGTACTCAGACAAATATATACACAACTATGGCCATAGCAGCCCTATTCACAATGACCAAAAACAGTCCAAATACCCATCAACAAATGAATGGATAAACAAATTGTGGTAAATACATACAATGGAATTATTTATTCCATAAAAAGGAATGAAGTACTGATACATGCTACAATGTGCATGGACCTTAAAAATATTATGGTATGGTCACATATTGTATGATTCCATTGTATGAAGTAACCAGAACAGGTAAGTCTCTATAGACAGGATACAGATTGATGGTTGCCAGGTGCTAGTGGAAGGCAGGAAAAGAGAGCTACTGCCTAATGGGGCTCTTTCAGAGTGGGTTTCCTTTCAGAGTGATGAAAATGTTTTGAAACTAGACAGAGGAGGTGGCTGCACAACACTATGACTGCACTAAATGACACTAAGTTGTTCTATTTAAAATAATTAATTTTGTGCTATGTCAATTTTACATCAACAAGGATAGATAGATGATAGATAGAGATTTTTTTTTAAAGAACAGACATATACCAACCAAATCAAACGTGTAGTCCTTGTTTTGATTCTGAGTCAATCAAAGCAATCATAGAAATATATTTTGGGGGGCACCTGGGTGGCTCAGTCAGTTAAGCTGCCAACTCTTGATTTCGGCTCAGGTCATGATCTCATGGTTTGTGAGATTGAGCCCCATGTCAAGCTCTGCGCTGAGCATGGAGCCTGCTTGGGATTCTCTTGCTCTCTCTCTCTCTCTCTCTGTCCCTCCTCCGCTCTCTCTCTCTTTCTCAAGTAAATAAACTATATAAAGTATATATATATATATATATATATATATGCGCAGTTGGGGAAACTTGAGCATGAATTAAATGACAGATGATATTAAGGGATTATTGGTAATTTTTTGTAAACTAATGCCATAGTGATTGTGTTTTTAAAAATTCATTCCTCAGAGATTCATTCTAAAGTATTTGTGAATGAAATAATATATCTGGGATGTGCTTTAAAATACTCCAAAAAAAAACCCCAAAAAACAAAAAACAAAACCGTTGAGAGGGAGAATAGCTGAAATAAGATTAGTAAAATTTTGATAATTGTTAAGGCTAAGTAATGGAGACATGGGCATTATTGCTACTTTTGTGTATATTTGAAATTATCCAAAATGAAACACTATCCAATTTGGTTAAGAAACCATAGATTTATTTAATGCCATTTATGGCCCTTCAAGATGGACATGGGATAGGTGCCTGAGAGGTTTTTAGCAAATGTGAGAAGAGAGGGAGATAGGGAGATGGAGAAGAGGAATACTAGAAGAGAACACCAAAGGAGCCTAAAACCATATGCTCCATAACTTCACAGGGTCAGGTCCCTCAGAAGGAGAGAGAAAACTGTGCTTCCTCAGCTATAAACATGGGGTGGGGACCCTCAGGTATCCCTCCCAGGGCAGGGGAAAGTGCATCTTCATGCCCATTATCAGTGGCCGAATATTTACTGGGCACCAACCATGCATAAAATATTGTGGTTATTAGCAGCTCCAAGTTAAATCACAGCCTCAAACTGTGCCCTGCTAATAGTGATCGTATCTAAGTAGCCCTTACACAACTAGGGGACCGTTTCTTCCTGGAGATGGAAGGAACCTAAGAAATCACAGATCGCTCTTGATTTTGTGAAGTCACGATGGACCTTTGCAGTGTAGACTGCCCTGATCAGGATCCCTGGGTTCTAGTCCTAGCTCTACCAATTACTAGTTGTATGCACCTGACTCTAAGCATGTAAGTCTCTAGTTGCTGACTCTGAGCACCTCATTTATGGAATGAGAGTTTGGATGATTTCTCTTGTTCAGTCTATCTCTACAAAGCATTCACTTCATTCATGCATTCATTTACTATATGAACATTTATTCTTTGAATAACCGTAGTACATCTACATCTAGCAAAGAACTCTGCATCTCTGTTAAACACAAAATATCTAGAAAGTTTTCCTAAGCAGACCTCTCTAATTGCCTCTTGATTTCAAGGGTTGAGAGTTACTCCGTGTTTCTCTTTTGAATGGAAAATGTGCAAGAAATATATTTCTGTATCCCTGGTCATAGGTGCCTTATAGGTGGGGCCCTAATATTGAAGGAAAGCAGCTTTATTTTTGCAATTAATAAAGGGTAAGGAGTTCTTCCTGAATTTCCTTTCCTTTTATTAAAAAAAATCCTAAAATTTTGCCATCCATAGGAGACCTCTTCTAACAGGTTTCTGTATGCCTTTTCGGGTATCATTTGTAATGATATGCCTTTATATGCCTGTATGCCTTTATATGAATGCACTATAATTTACTTAAATGTTCTCTACTTAGGTAGTTTCCTACCATAAAAATTCTGGGGGAAAGCATCCTTATATACACATCTTTATTTAATTGTTCAAGAAAATCCTAGAAGTGGAACTTCTGGGTCTAAAGGAATGGACATTTAAAGTTTTCATAAAGCTGCTTAAGTGCCCTCCCAAAAGACTAGCAACTGACACTCCTTTAGCACTATATGAAGATGCCTGTGTCACTACATCCGTCCCAACGTCCCAATGTGAGCGTTAGCATTCATTTCAGTCTTTGCCGATCAATCCTTCTTGACATTTCACAGGGTCTCTTATAATGCTACGTTTGCATTTCCATACCCTGAGAGGTGCTAGAACACCATTGTGAGTTTATCCAGAGGTAGTTGCTTCCTTCCTCCATTTCTGAAGGAACAGGATCTGTCACAAATCACCTGAACCTCCTAGCTCTCAGAGCAACAGTCTGCAGGCTGCACCAGCTTCTCCCTTTCTTTGTCCTACTGCTGTGGTAAACCAGCATACCACTTTGGTGCCAGGCTCCCATCTTCAGGAGGTTCTCATTCAAATTAAAATCACAGGCAGCTAAAAGTTAATTCATCACCGCTCCTGTTTTAGCTGTATAAAGCTTTCCTGCACCCCAATTCTGCAATTAACACTTCATTTGGGGGGTATAAAGTGAGCTTTGCTAAGCAGCCATGAGTGATAGAGGAGATTCTGTTTTATTTGAATTCCTTTCAATTATGATTTCCTGCTAGCTGCCTCACTTACAAACACAGAGGAAACACCACACCATAGATACCTTCCTTTTTCTTTCTTAAAAGATTCATTTTGGGGCACCTAGGTGGCTCAGTCGGTTGAGCATCCGACTTCAGCTCAGGTCATGATCTCCCAGTCTGTGGGCTCAAGCCCCGCATCAGGCTCTGTGCTGATGGCTCAGAGCTGGAGCTTGCTTCGGATTCTGTGTCTCCCTCTCTCTCTGCCCCTC
This sequence comes from Prionailurus viverrinus, assembly GCF_022837055.1. Lineage (NCBI taxonomy): Eukaryota > Metazoa > Chordata > Mammalia > Carnivora > Felidae > Prionailurus > Prionailurus viverrinus. The sequence goes on along the minus strand of NC_062563.1, from coordinate 67,657,219 downwards.
CCCCACTCATGCTCTGTCTCTCTCTCTCTCTCTCTGTCAAAAATAAATAAACATTAAAAAAAATTTTAAAAAAAGATTCATTTTAATAGGTGTTGGCAAGGACCTATCAGATTGCTAGGGGTTTTTTTCCCAGCAAATTAAATACCTGATTTATTCTCCTGGCCAATTTTCCCTCCCTACCAGCCCCAACCCCCATGACATAACAGTCATGAGGTTATGAAAACATATGGAGAGAGGTTATGAGAACCAGTAAGGCTCAGAGCATGCTGTCTGCCAGCCTAAGCTGTCTGCCTCCGTGATTGTGTGCAAAGAACACAATTTGCAGAGAACAGGCTGTTACATATTGCTCTCTGTTGCATCGTGAGATCAGCTCTCCATCTATGGGGCCTCTCCCCCTGAATGCAAGTCTCTCTCAAATAAACTACTTGTCCAGGTAGTGCTTCTAGCCAATGCACTGATAGAAGAAATGAGGATGCTTTATTCCCTCTAAAGAGGACACAGTGTCAAAGCAGGCTTTTTAGAAGGGTCACGGAGGGCTATAGATTTTTGCAGGTCATGAATCAAGCTGTTGATAAAAAGTGATGTGCTTTCCGGGAAGGTGTGATTTGATGTAGACTTGACCCAGGACATGGTGAATATACAGCACATTAAATAAGCAGCCATGGTTACCTGGGTTATAGCGAGGTGGCTCCAGTAATGTTTAAAAGTTGTACATTGAAGACTCTAGAAAATACTTTAAAACTGTATATAATCTTTTGGAAGAATTTCACTTGCTAGGCACAAGGGGCAGCTGTTGGAGTATGTGGCCATCAGAGGGCTCCCCTCTTGCTTTGCTTTGAATTCACACCTTCTCATGCCCAAAAAGGAACAACACGTTGATTTTTGAACACATACCGTATTTAGATAAATGTAAAAATCTCCTACACATACTCTGCAGGGATCCTGACAGCCTCTACACATACTCAACCTAGAAATCATTACTTTCTGCATACCCCCACTAGCCTGGGAAATTTTACTAGCTTTACTTACAGTTGTTTTCAGTATGAAAATAATAACAGATTGTTTTTATTTGCCTTCAGATGTTAAAAATGTCTTCCAGGGGCACCTGAGTGGCACAGTTGGTTGAGCGTTTCACTTCAGCTCAGGTCATGATCTCGCGGTTCATGGGTTTGAGCTCTGTGTTGGGCTCTGTGCTGACAGCTCGGAACCTGGAGCCTGCTTTGGATTTTGTGTCTTCCTCTCTCTCTCTGGCCCTCCCCACCCCTCTCAAAAATAAATAAACGTTAAAAAAATTTTTTTAATGTCTTCCAATATTGAAAATGACTTTTTGAACTATACAGCTCTCCCAAGGATGGACAAGCATTATCATAGAGAATCAGGAAAGTCCATATTCCTAACTAGTCTAGACTCCACCTGTCAGAATGGCTAACATTAACAACTCAGGCAACAACAGATATTGGCAAGGATGTGGAGAAAGAGGATCTTTTTTGCATTGCTGGTGGGAATGCAAGCTGGTGCAGCCACTCTGGAAAACACTATGGAGGTTCCTCAACATATTAAAAATAGAACTACCCTACAACCCAGCAATTGCACTACTAGGTATTTATCCAAGGGATACAGGTGTGCTGTTTTGAAGGGACATATGCACCCCAATGTTTATAGCTGCACTATCGACAATAGCCAAAGTATGGAAGGAGCCCAAATGTCCATCGATGGATAAATGGATAAAGAAGATGTGGTATATATACACAATGGAGTATTACTCAGCAATCAAAAAGAATGAAATCTTGCCATTTGCAACTACGTGGATGGAACTAGAGGGTATTATGCTAAGCAAAATTAGACAGAGAAAGACAAATATCATATGACTTCACTCATGTGAGGACTTTAAGAGACAAAACAGATGAATGTAAGGGAAGGGAAGCAAATATAATATAAAAGCAGAGAGGGGGACAAAACATAACAGACTCTTAAATATGGAGAACAAACAGAGAGTTACTGGAGAGGTTGTGGGAGGGGGGATGGGCTAAATGGGTAAGGGGCATTAAGGAATCTACTCCTGAAATCATTGTTGCACTATATGCTAACTAATTTGGATGTAAATCTAAAAAAATAAAATTAGAAATTTTTTTTAAAAATACTGATGACTGGGGGCGCCTGGGTGGCTCAGTCGGCTAAGCGTCCGACATCGGCTCAGGTCATGATCTCGCGGTCTGTGAGTTTGAGCCCCACATCGGGCTCTGTGCTGACAGCTCAGAGCCTGGGGCCTGTTTCGGATTCTGTGTCTCCCTCTCTCTCTGACCCTCCCCCGTTCATGCTCTGTCTCTCTCTGTCTCAAAAGTAAATAAACGTTAAAAAAATAAAATAAAAAAAAATACTGATGCCTGGATTCTACCTCCAGACAGCCTGATTTATGGAATGGGGTATAATACGACCATTAACTCCCAGATGATTCCAATGTGTAGCCAAGTTTGAGAACCTCTGATCTAGAGCCTCTGCTTCTTTTCCTTCCAATAATGATTTAATAAATGTCTTCCCAACTAAGATAGTTAAAATGCATTTTCCTGTCTGCAACTTAAAAACCTGACCAGTGCACATTTATAAGGTGGCTTCCAACTCTGAAAACAGAATTTTAAGGGTGCCTGGGTGGTTCAGTCAATTAAGCATCCAACTCTTGATCTTAGCTTAGGTAATGATCTTATAGTTAGTTGGATCGAACCCTGTGATGGGCTCTGCACTGACCGTGTGGATCCTGTTTGGGATTCTCTCTCTCCCTCTCTCTCTGCCCCTCCCCAGCTTGTGCACTCACACGCTCTCTCTCTTTCTCTCTTCTCAAAAAAAAAAAAAAAAAAAAAAAACCAAATAAACAAAAAAACCCCAGAACTTTATTGTATTCTGTCTTTTTAAATTGGTAGAGGGGTACCAAGACAATTCAATGGGGGAAAAAAGTATCTTCAACAAATGGTACTGAGACAGCTGGATTGACACATGCAAAGGAATGATGCTGGACCCTTATCTCATCCCATATACAAAAATTAATCCCAAATGAATCAAAGACCTAAATGTAAGAGCTAAATCATACAACTCTTAGAAGAATAGGTGTAAATCTTCTTGACCTTGGATTTGTCAATGGTTTCTTGATTATGACACCAAAAGCATAAGGAACAAGAGGAAAAAATAGATAAATTGGATATCAAAACTGAAAAATTGTGCACCTCAGAGGTCACCCTTGAGGAAGTAAAAAGACAACTGACAGAATGGAAGAAAATTTTGCAAATCATATACTGATAAATGACTTGAATCTAGAGTATATAAAGAACTTCTATAACTCGATAATAAAAAACAAGTAACCCTGGGGGCCTGGTCACACAGTCAGTTGAGTGTCCAACTCTTGGTTCCGGCTCAGGTCCTGATTTCACGGTTTATGGTATCAGGTTCTATGTCAGGCTCCATCCATACTGACAGCACAGAGCCTGCTTGGGATTCTCTCACTGCCCCTCCCCACCCCTCTCTTTCAAAATAAACAAATAAACTTAAAAAAAAAACTATTAAAATGGGCAAGGAAGATGAATAGACATTTCTCTGAGAAATATATTAAAGTCGCCAATAAGCATATGAAGAGATGCTCAGCATCCTTAGTCATTAGGGAAATGCAAATCAGAACCACAATGAGATATTACTCCACACCCACCGGGATGGCTATTAAAAAAAATGGAAGATAACAAGTATTGGTAAAGATGTGGAGAATCTGAACCCTCATACACTGTACACCAGTGGGGCTGTCAAATGGGGTAACCATGTTAGAAAACAGTTTGGCAGTTCCTCAAGATGTTAAGCATAGAATTTATCATATGACCCAGCAATCCCACTCCTTGGCATGTATACCAAAAGAAATGAAAACATGTCCATGTAAAAACTTGTGCGTGAGTATTCACAGCAGCATTATTCATAATAGGTGAAAAGTGGACAAAACCCATCAGCTGATGAATGGATAAACAAAATGTGATCTAGCTATACAATGGAATATCATCCAGCAATAAAAGAGAATAAAGTACTAATATATGTACATGCTACAATATGAATGAAACTTGAAAACATTGCTAACTGAAAGAAGCCGGTAACAAAAACCCCCACACATACTGTATGATTTCACATTTATGTGAAATATCCAGAATAGGCAAATCCATAAAGAGAGATAGTTAGTCAGTGGTTACCTAGGACTGGGAAGGTAGGGGGGAATATGGAGTAGCTTCTAATGGGTGTGGGTTTCTTTTTGGGGTGATGAAAGTGTTCTAAAATTTATTATAGTCATGGTTGCACAAGTTTGTAAATATACTAAAAACCATCAAACTGTACACTTTAAATACATGGCGTATAAATTATATCTCAATAAAAGCTGCTACTAAAAAAATTCGAGGGATTCCAAACTTCATCTTGTAGTGGAAAATATATTTAGGAGGAAGAGTGATGGGAAATCCTTCTAGGACTTGGAAAATCATCTCATGTAGTCAGTCACCTCTCCCAGTTGGTAAAATGCACTGCAGAAAGGCACGGTCCTACACACAACAGGAGGCCCCAAAATAAGTGATAGTAGAAAGAAGAGTTTTTGAGAAGAAACTTTTCGAGAGGAAGTCAGGAAAACAATAGTGCATTATAGTCAGTCTCTTTCTTGCAGTCAGAAAGAAGGTAGTGGGAAGCGAGCAATTGTCTTCGGTGTCCTCAGGTGGCTTGCAAGACATGGATGGGTGCTGAAGTCAGGGAGAAAACCTTATCTGAGCCAATACAGAGACAGAGCTGTTTGGGAGTGTAAAAATACAGACAGCGGGTGCAAAATCCCTATGGAAAGTGGGAATATGAGAAAAGTTGGAGAGCTTTGTATCACCAAACTGTTAATAGAGATGACCTCTCAAGAGTGGGCTTAGAGTGGAAGGGAGAGGGCACTTTTACTTTTTATTGTATTTTTCCTCCATGTAATTAAAATGTTTTACAACAAACATGTATTACTCTATGATTAACAATGTAAGAATGAACTAGTTTGCTTTAGCAAGTGTATGACTATTTAAATGAGAAAAAAATCAGGAAGAGAACCACGAAGCAGAAAGGAATGGAAATAGGAGAGGAAAAGAGCAGAGAATGGGGATGAAACTCATCACCACAATGGTATTTGGCAAAGAACATAAATACAGTATTACTTCAAATTTTTTACAAAACTAGTTGCCAAAGAGTTTACGTAGCATGGACAACTAATAAAGACTGTGTCCTTTGATTTTGTACCTTCCAATTTAAGTGATTTTCTCAAGGTTATATAGTTAAAGGTGGACTAGAATTTTAACAAGAGAAAGTTGGAATAGACGGGCTGGAATACTACATGCCAAGCTAATATGTTAGTTTATTCTGTAGACAAAGAAAACTTCTTCAAGAATTTGGAGCAAGTGGAATTGCATTTGATAGTGATATGAAGCAGTGGTTCCCAAACCCAGGTGTGCATCAGAATCCTAGAGTTAGCTTTAAAAATAATATAGATTTGGGGCGCCTGGGTGGCTCAGTCAGTTAAGCATCAGACTTCAGCTCAGGTCACGATCTCATGGTTTGTGAGTTCGAGCCCCATGTCAGGATCTGTGCTGATAGCTCAGAGCCTGGAGCCTGCTTCAGATTCTGTGTCTCCCTCTCTCTCTGCCTCTCCCCTGCTCACTCTCTGTCTATCTCTGTCTCTCAAAAATAAGTAAAAATGTTCAAAAATTTAAAAATAAATAAAAATGATATAGATTATTGGGAGCTTACCACCCTTCTTATTCTGTAGGTCTGGGCTGTGATCCAGGAATTTATATTTATAAATCTCATGTGTTACAGATGCTCTATCACCTTTAGGAATGGGTAGAGAATAAATAGATCAGAGTGCAGGAAATAATGCAAATAAAGAGACAGGAGGCTACTGGAAAAGTTCAGGGTGTTGGAATACTGAACTGGAATGGTGGTAGAGGAAAAGAATTAATATGACCCCATCATTACAAAGACAGATTCAATGCAGTTTGTTGAGTGCTTGACTCTATGTCCCATGCGGCAAATATCAGTTTGTTTTGTTAACTATTGGATATCCCAGAACCTCACACAGTGTACATGATGTAGTAAGCACTCAATAATATTTGTTGAATGAATGGATGGGAGAAAGTCAAGGCTGACTCGAAGGGTTTGAGTAGAGTTACTTTAACACTGGTGGTACAGACACTTCGGGAATCTGTTTTCATGAAAAATAATTATAGATTTTCCATGGTTGAGTCAGAAAGTATGGTGAGATGTACAAGCCCTTAGAGAATATGGGAGAACTTGTGCCTACACCTCTCTAGGGCAATGTGGCTGGGACAGTATGGGAAGAAGAAGTCTGGAGAATTTTTTCACGGACTATAAAGTCTTTAAATAGCTGTCTGCAACGTTGGACTCTGTGAGACATTCAGTTTGGTTGTCAGGTCTTACTGTGTTCTCTTACTGCAGATGGAAGGTTCTTAACTAGGTAGTTTTCCACATCTCCCCCTTTGTAACTTTTAATTAAGTTAACTTACCCCACAGCTTCATTCAGCATCCATGAAGGAGTTTGTCCTCTGGCTTCATTCACCCTTTCACCAATGACACCTTAATTCCTCTCAATTCCCCTTTTACATCTTTCAAATCCCTCCTCTACACACCCCCAGCCCCCAAATCCCAAGACTGTTTCTGTATTTACTTTGCCCTTGACTCTTGTGTTCTGCCTCCCCTTCACAAAGAGATGCGGGTTCTGCTGGCTGGACCCCGAGCATTTTTTCAGGAATGTTTCGGTTCTTTCATTCTGCCTCTGTCTGCTCCTGCCCACCCTGGGCATCAAGTACCAGGCTGGGACCCCACCAGGCCTGCTTCATTCTTCCTAGAAGGAGGGTCAAACAATCATGTAGCACAGAACTTTAAAAAAGATATGGCACATTTCCCTCCTCCTTATAGGAGGATCAAAGACATGGACAAGACCTGGGGTCTATTTCCATTTAGGCTGAATCACACATAGGTGCACTTAGAGATCTTAGGAATCTTAGGAACAGGGAAAAAAATAAAACAAAAAATTTTGTGGGTTTTTTTGTTTTCTGGGTTTTTTTTAAATGTTTATTTTTTGAGAGAGAGATAGCAGGGGAGGGGCAGAGAGAAAGGGAGGCAGAGAATCCAAAGCAGGCTGCAGACTCCAGGCTCTAAGCTGTCAGTGCAGAACCCAATGCAGGGCTTGAACCCACGAACTGTGAGATCATGACCTGAGCCAAAGTCAGTCACTTAACTGACTGATCCACCCAGGTGCCCCAATAAAATTTTGTTTTAAATAAAATAAAGCAAAAAGACCCAACTTGGTAGGTAGGTGTCATGTTACATTGGAATTAACTGTGTGACCATGAGCAAGTCATTTTGCCTTAAATGAGGTCAGTTTAGCTAAGACAAAAATCATTCCTTCTAACTTTTAACACTCTTTGATCTAATAAATATATCCCTTTATTTCTGATCCCTCTTCCCTGAGGTGGAGGAGAGATTGGTGTGGGGTGTATGGGCCCACCAAGATTGGGGAGCAGCATGGAGGTGGCATATTCTAGTTTCCCTGGTTAACGATGGGGAGAGAATGCCAGGAGACCAAGTAGTCCAGCCAGGCTGGAGTGACTTTCCTAGAAAGGGTCTCCATAGACAGGGCACCTAATATGAGACCAGGAGCCTAGGTCTGGAGCCAAAGGAATGTGGGAGGATTTGAGAACGTAGCAGAATTGGTACAAAATGGGAAGTTATATGGGAAAACTCCAGGCCCTGCATTTGTAGGTAGTTCATTTCACTCAGTGGGGAACAGGATGGACTGGGCATGCTGACATCATATCCTGGCTGCCTTGGCTGCATCCAAGGACGTATTGAGTATCTACCATATTCTGATTTCCCTTCCACACCTCCTGGCCCAGAGAAGTAACACTGTGCAGTTGCCAATTTTCCCAGTATAAGACTGATAAATCTGGAGACACTCTCCTACTGTCTCAACGGGATAGTTTTGAGTGAAGGAGCTACATCTCCAGCCTTCAAAGGGAATAATGGGGTGATATGTGTTTGTGGAGCCAAGGAGGTAAGCTCCATCTTGTCAGGGGGTGCAAACTTCTTGGTCTTCAGAGATGAGAGGGTGTCATACGTATAGGATGTCACATTGCATTCTGCTCTTTCCATTCTCTATGAAGGATTGCCACTTAGGAAGGCAAGTCTTTATGATGATAAGGACCTGTTTGCCTATTTCAAACTGTTTTTTTTTTCTCCCTTATCTCTTATCTCTCTTCTCTCATTTTTTATTTTTTAAAATCAACTTAAAAAAACAAACCCTTTTTGTATATTAAAGGTGTTGCCAATTCTTCACTATTATAAGCACTACCATAATAAACAACTCTATATGTACATCTTTGTCTATTTGTCCAATTAGTTCCTCACAATAGATTCCTAGAAGTGAAATTGCTGAATCAAAAGAAGTGGATGTTTTGAATGAATTTTCTAAATTTTGCCAAATTGCCTTCCAGAATTGGAACCATATACATACCATCAGCTGATTATGATAGTGTGCTTTCTCATATGCAGCAAACATTTTCAAATCTTTGTTAATCTGAGAGGTTAAAAAATATATCTCCTGGGTGCCTGGGTGGTTCAGTCAGTTAAGCGTCCAACTAGGGATCTCAGCTCAGGTCATGATCTCATGGTTTATAAGTTCGAGCCCCACTGCAGGCTCTGCACAGATGGCATGGAGCATGCTTTGAATTCTCTCTCCTTCTCTCTCTGTCACTATCCCACTCGTGTGCTCTCTCTCTCTCAAAATAAATAAACTGAAATATATATATGTATATGTATATATACATATACATATATATGTACATATATATATACATATACGTGTATGTGTATATATATATATGTACATATATATTTCTCCTTCTTAAATTAATTTCATTTGCAGGTACCAAAGATTTTTTTTGTTATATATGTTTATTGTCCATTTTAATTTCTTCTTTTGTGGGTTTCCTTTTCATGTTCTTTGCCTAGTTTTCTTTCATAACATTAAGCTTTATCTTGTAAGTAAGCTTTTCATTTATTAAGACTATTAACATTTTTTTCCACCATTCCAAGTGTTTTTTTTAGTTTGCCCTTTAACTTTATCATTGTTTGTGGCATTCATTTTGCTTTGTCTTTCTTGATCATATAACATTTATTATTTTTGTTTAGAAAGATCTGATATTTGTCTTTAGAAGAGAAGAATCCTGAAGAAAGCCAAAGTGGGGGAGGGGGGAACACCTTAATTACAGAGGAAACAAAGATAAGAATCACATAAGACTTCTCCTTAGAAACCATGTAAACAAGAAGAGAATGGAATGAAATAAGTAATGTGTTGAAATGTAAGAACCACCAAATTGTATTCTGTAACAATTGTCTTCAAAAATGAAGGAGAAATAAATCCTTTTTCAGACAAGAAGAAGTGAGGGAATTTGTCACCAGTGGATGGGCCCTTGAAAAAAATATTAGAAGTTCTCCACAGAAAAGGAAAACTATAGAGGCCAGAAATTCGAATCTACATTAAAAAAAGAGAGAGACAGAGAAGGATGTTAGGCAAGAAACTAATAAAGGTAAAATGAAAGCTTATATTTTTGTTATTCTTAATCTGACAGCTGTTTGTTTAAAAAAATAACAATAGCAATAATGTATTGGGTGACTATAGCTTATGAATGAGTGAAATGAATGATAGCAAATTGTGAGACAGGAAGGCAGAACTGAGAATACCCTGTGATAAGGCACCCATCCTGCCAGTTGAACAATACAATGTTATTTTCAAATAAGACTTAGGGGTGCCTGAGTGGCTCAGTCCGTTAAGCATCCGACTTTGGCTCAGGTCGTGATCTCCCAGTTCATGGGTTCGAGCCCCGCATTGGGCTCTGTGCTGACAGCTCAGAGCCTGGAGCCTGCTTCAGATTCTGTGTCTCCCTCTCTTCTCTTTCTTCCCCTTCCCCACTCACACTCTGTTTCTCTCTCTCCTTCAAAAATAAATAAACATTAAAAAAATTTAAAATAATAAATAAAATAGACTTGGATTATTTGTAAATGTTTATTGCAAACTTCAGGGGAAACTTTTTTTTATTATTTTAAAATGGTATAATGTGCCAAGAGAAAATGGAACAGTATAAAATGCCCAGTTAAAAATAGAGAGGGCAGAAAAAGAGGGGAACACAAGAAACAAAGAACAATTGCAATGAATAGAAAACAATTACGACTATGGTAGCTGTTAATCCAATTATATAAATAATCATTTCAAATGTGAATGAAAATATACCAGTTAAAAGATGGAGACCGAGAGGTACCTGGGTGGCTCAGGCTCAGTCAGTTAAGCGCCTGACTCTTGATTTCAGCTCTGATCATGATCTCATGATTCAATTCATAAGATAGAGCCCCTTGTCGGGCTCTATGCTGACAGCCCAGAGCATGCTTGGGATTCTCTCTCTCACTCTCTCTTTGCCCCTCTCTCTGTGTGTGCATGTACACACACACTCTCTCTCAAAATAAATGCATAAACTTTAAAAAATAAAATAAAATAAGACAGAAACTGAAAAGGTGGACAAAAACCATATGTTGTCCATAGGAAGCCCACTTTATTTTTTTAAAAACTTTTTTTTTACATTTATTTATTTTTGAGAAACAGAGTGAGACAAAGTGTGAGCGGGGGAGGGACAGAGAGAGAAGGAGACACAGAATCTGAAGCAGGCTCCAGGCTCTGAGCTGTAAGCACAGAGCCTGATGCGGGGCTCAAACCCACAAACTGTGAGATCATGACCTGAGCCGAAGTCAGACGCTCAACCAACTGAGCCACCCAGGTGCCCCCATAGGAAGCCCACTTTATGTGTAAAGACACATACAGATTAAAAGTAGAGAGATGGAGACAGATATACCATAGGAACACTAATCAGAAGAAAGCTGGAGTAGCTGTATTAATTTCAAATAAAGCTGACTTCAGAACATGGAAAATTATCATGGCAATATCAATATCAAGGAAAATTATTCATAATAAAGGCATCAATTCTCCAAGAAAGCATACTAATCCTGAATGTGTATGTGCCTAACAACACTGATAGAACTGGAAGGAGAAATAGATGAATCCACTATTATAGTTGGAGATTTGAACACCCCTCCATGAGTAAGTGGCATGTCCAATAGGCAGAAAATCAGGAAGGATATAGTTGAACTGAGCAGCACCATTAATCAACTGGAGCTAATTGACATTTATAGAATACTTCATCCCACAACAGAATACAGTCTTCTCAAGCCTACACGGACGTTCACCAAGATAGACTACATTCTAGACCATAAAACGCACATCAGGGGTGAGTGCCTGGGTGGCAGTTAAGCGCCTGACTTGATTTCGGCTCAGATCATGATGTCACAGTCGTGATATCTGCACTGGGCCTGGAATCTGCTTAAGATTTTCTCCCTTGTCCCCACCCCTCCCCCACTTGCCTTCTGGCTTGTGCTCTCTCAAAAAAAAAAAAAAAAAAAAGCACATCAACAAATTTAGAGGAATAAGAATCATACAAAGTATGCTCTCAAACCACAGTGGAATTAAACTAGAAAATCAATAACAGAAAGATAGGTGGAAATCCTAAAACATTTGGCTGTTTAACAATGCACTTCTATATAACACATTGATCAATGAATAAATCTCAAAAAATGTTTTAACTATTTTGAACTAAATGAAAATTCAACTTAACAAAATTTGTGGGATGCAGTGAAAGCAATGCTAAGAGGGAAATTTATAGCATTGAATTCACGTATTAAAAAAGGAGAAAGGTCTAGATTAATAATTTAAGCCTCTTAGGACACTAGAGATTCAGGAAGATAATTATGCTACTACTAAAAAAAACTAAGCAGGAATGAGTTCCAAACCACCTAATTCTTATGTTTGCTCATGCCACTATTTTCTCTGGGTCCAGAATTAGCTGTTTCATCTGGTTATTGATCCATGTTGTATAAGGCTAGTGCTAATACAAACAGTTCTTCAATCTCTGCTGTCACCAAGGGGAGCTGCTGCACAGATAATTCAAATTATCAGACAAATTTGTACCTGATATGCATATTTTTTTAGGTTCAGGAATTTCTGGCCTTAAGGTTAATTTTAACTAGTAGGACTTGATTTTGCAGATTACACATTTTCATTAATACTGGAGCTGCCTAGAGAAAACTTTCTCTCTATGGAGTTGCTATGAGTATTTCAGAATTTTCTGATTCTGAAAGTAACATGAACTTATTGAACTTTGGCAAGAAGTTTTGTTTGTTTTTGCTGAGTGGGTGATGGCTGTATGCATATGTGGGAAAGTGAATTCTTCTGCATAAGAAAGGAAGAGAGATCTGGAAGCCTGGGCCAATCGCGCTCTAGAATTGAGGAAGCCAGAAACCAGCCTGTCTTGGTCCTACCCAGGGAAAGACAACAAAAAGAAAATCTGGTTCGGTTTATAGCTGGAAAGAATTGAGGGATGAAGCATGTATTAGTCAGGGTTACCCAGAAAATCAGAATCAACAGGATATATAAAGAAATATATAACCAATAGGATATATACAAAGTGATTTATATGTCATCCAATAGGGTATATATAAAGAAACTTACTATAAGGATTTGACTCACATGGTTATAGAGACTGAGAAGCAAGCGGGAAACTCAGGAAAGCTGGTGTTGTAATTCCAGTCCAAGTCAAAGGTCTGAGAACCAAAAGAACTGATGGTATAAGTTCTAGTCCAAGTTTGAAGGACTGAGAACCAGAGAGCCAATGGACTAAGCTCCAGAGGACAGGGGAATACCAATGTCCAGGTCAAGTAGTCAGGCAGACAAAAGAAATTCTCCCTTCCTCCACCTTTTGCTGTATTCAGATCTTCAATGAATGATATAAAGCCTACCCACATTGGTACAGCAATCTGTCTTACTCAACATCTGCAAATTCAGATACTAATCTCTTCTGGAAACATCCTCACAGACACACCTAGAAATAACATTATCTGGGTATCCTGTGGCCCAGTCAAGTTGATACAAAAAATTAACCATCAGAAGACACACCTGAAAGAAATATTTGAATTGCTGTGAACTGTACAGTGTAAAACTCTCATCTGTCTTTCCTACAAAATCTTCAGTAAAAATCAACATTTGGTCCTATTATAGTCCTCCTGGGGAACAAAGAGGTATTGAGTTATGTTTTGTGATAGGTTCAAGGATATGACAGAATGTTGGAGTTTAGCCCTAGGGACAAATAGGGAAAATTTTTTAAAGAATTAAATGTAAATGCTCTTCATAGAAATAACCATTATTGACCTTATGGTATTTTTCCTTCCTCCTTTTATGTATGTATGTGTGTGTGTATATATATATATATACATATATATATGGGTATATATATTATAAAATTGGGACTGCGTTATATAAATAGATTTCTATTCTACATTTTTACTGAACATTAAACCATGACTACTGGATAATAGTAAATATTCTTCAAAAACCTGATATTTAGTGGTTGCATAATACTTCATTAATGTCAATATACCAAAGTTAATTAATTACCTCTCTTTTATAGATATTTATCAGTTTTCAACTTTTTATTATTATAAGAACTCTATCATGGATATCTTTTAATGTAAATCTACATGGGCATCTACAATTCTTTCCTTAGGATGGAGTTTAGGAAGTCAACAGGCATGAAGCTTTTTAAGACTTTTGATACATTCTGCTATTTTACCAAAACACTGTTCAGAATGGGTTATTTCCACTCTCACTAGCACAACAAAAAGATTATTTTACCTGTGTTTGTACTGTATATTAATGGAATTACAAGGTCCGTACCATTTTGTGTCTGGCTCCTTTCCCAAAATATATGTTTGCAAAATTCATTCACATTGTTGCATACGGTTGTAGACTGTTTTTTCTTATTAACTGATAGCATTTGTTGTGCAAGTATACAACAATTTATTTATCCGTTGGTGAGCATATCATGAATAGTGCTGCCGTGACATGTCTTTTGAAGAACATATGTCCACATTTCTGTTAGATAGTTACATAGGAGTGGAATTGCTGTGTGTATATATATACTTAGCTTTAAGAGATATTGTCAAATATTTTTCCAAAGTGGACATACCAATTTACATCCATTAGTAATGTGTGAGAGTCATAGTTGCTTCGTATCCTTGCCAGTATTTACTATCATCCGTCTTATTTTTTTAAAATTTTTTAAGCTTTATTTATTTTTGAGAGAGAGAGAGACAGAGTGTGAGTGGGGGAGAAACAGAGAGAGAGAGAGAGAGAGAGAGAGACACAGAATCCGAAGCAGGTCCCAAGCTCTGAGCTGTCAGCACAGAGCCCGACGCGGGGCTCAAGGCAACGAACTGTGAGATCATGACCTAAGCCGAAGTCGGACACTTAACCGACTGAGCCACCCAGTCTTATCATCAGTCTTATTAATTTTAGCCATCTGGTGGGTATGTAACAGTATCTCATTGGGTAATTTTCCTGATGAATGATATTGAGGTCCTTTTCATATGTTTATTGGCCATTTAGATATATTCTTTTGTGAAGTACCTGTTCAAATCTTTGGTTTTTTTTCTGTCAGTAAGTTGAATACATGTATGCACATATCTTTTCTCAGTCAGTGTATTCCCTTTTTGCTCCATCAGTAGTATCTTTGGATGAACAGAAGTTTTTCATTTTAATATGGTCAATTTATCATATTCTTCTTTAATGTTTACTGCTTTTTGTGATCGCCTAAATAACTTTTGCCCATTCCAAGAACATGAAGGTATTCTTCCGTGTTTTCCTCCGAGAGTTTTATTTTTTTCTCTTTCATGTTTAGCTCTGTAATCCATTTAGAGTTGATTTTTGTGTGTAGTATGAGGTATGGGTCCGGATACATTTTATTCCATAAAGCACCATTAAAGAACGTCTGTCTTACAATATTTAGCCACAGATATTTTTTGTGACTTTGCCACAAATCTGGTGACCATATATATGCAGTTCTGTTTCTCCATTCTGTTCCATTGGTTGACTGGTTTTATATTATTGATCCAATATCACAATTGTTAGTCAAATAATATCTAATAGTGTAAGTCCTTCAGCTTGTTTTTCAAGATTGCTTTATTTCCCCACTTTGACAACAGGATATTAGGGATTTTTTTTCTTATTGCTCTGTAAGAATCCTCTACCAGTAAAGCAGATTAATCCTTGCCTGTTATATGCGTTATAAATATCTTCCCATTTGTCATTTGACTTTTGATTTTATTTATAGTTTCTCTTGTCATAGAGAAGTATTAAATTCTTACAAAGTGAAGTCTATTGACATGTGATTTTTTTCCTCCAGTATGTTTATGAAAGTTTTTCTCTGATCCCGATGAAGTTTAAATGTAATGTTTATATTCACAATATGGAGTGTATGTGACTACATGAAAATAAACATCTTTTTTTATAAAATAATCAATAATCTTCCTTTCTTTCTAGAGTAGGAAGTTGAGGTTCAGGGAGGGTGGGGGCGGGGTTCACTCCTGCTCAACATTAGGAAATTGAGAATTCTAAGAAAGCTTTTGCTTACTTCCTAAATCCCAACCTCATGGGCCAGTTACCTCTAATAGAGAAAAATGTCCTCCTGATTTCATCTGATTGCAATTGGCCCAATCAACAGAGTGGATTGCTGTGTTAGTGTTAGAAGGAATTACTGGGCCTGTTAGGGGGTTTTGTTTGTTTGTTTGTTTGTTTGTTTGTTTTTAACATTTATTTAGTTTTGAGGGGGGAGGGGAGAGGGGAGGTGGAGAGAGAGAGGAGAGGAGAGGGAGACACGGAATGCAAAGCAGGCTCCAGGCTCTGAGCTGTCAGCACAGAACCCTACATGGGGCAAGCGGTGAGATCATGACCTGAGCCAAAGTCAGACGCTTAACCCACGGAGCCACCCAGGTGCCCCCTGGGCCTGTTAGTTTTAAAGACTGGAGCTGAGGCTGACAACCAGCCAGGATCTCCCTGCTCCTGGAGAGATCAGGTAATGAACAGCCTGCTAAGACAGGACAATATCCTTGTCTTCAGAAGGACTGTCCTGTGGCTCATAGGAGGCTGCCTGGGAGGTACTGGCCAAATCAGAAAGGTTTATAAATATGAGCAAGAGCTCAGCTCACAGAAGTCCCCATGTTTATGTCTCTTCTGGAAGCCCGGAGCAAAAGAAGGTAATATGGTTATTTGACTTCTTTTTGACAAAACCAAATCCTTGTAGTGATTATTAAGAGGCAGAATAGAAGTCCAAATGATGAGACTGAAATATGGTTTAAGTTCTAACTTATTTTGATCCTGTGCTCATTTTTTTCTTTGCAAGGGAAAAAAAGGAAGCCATAAAAACCCTCCCGGCACTACGTGTGTGTGCTTACTTAGTCCATGGCCTAAGGGAATTTTATGGGAAAGTTTGCTGTGTGCCAGTGAAGCATTTTATTTTTTGTCATTTTAAAAACAAAAACAAAAACATTAACTAAAATGAAACCTTTCATCTCCTCCCACAAAAAAAAAGAAGAAAAACCCACAGAGCCATAGAGCTCCTCCCCTGAATATGAAAGTTTTCATAATTTCGTCCCTCCCAAAAATTAATGCATAGGACTGATTGCAGTTACAAAACACTGAAAGCTTTGGCTTTTCAGCCACGTAGTGTCCTGTTCAGATATCCCTGGAGGAAAGCCAAAAGGGATTGAAATCTTCTTCTGAAAGACTAAGAGATGATTATCTCCTTTGGCTCTAGTGTTTGACTCTAAATCTTTAGCTTTCAGAACAACTAGAATAAACCAGTTTAGATGGCGACGGCTTTTTTCTTTCTTAAAATTATTTTAAATTATGTTCATATATTCACATACGATTTCATATTTGAGATTAGCTGCAATAAGCAGCAGCCTTTGTAGCCTGTCATTTTCATGGTGAAGAGAAAGCTCCACTGCCCTTAGATGTGAATGAGGTTTTCCTAGGATAAAATGCAAATACCCTTCAAAGTTAATACTGATCATTGCTACCTCAGCATGAATGACCTTACTGGGCCTTTTCTCTAGGGCTAGTTTTGACAGGAAAGAAGTACAAGCTCTGCTGGGAGTCAGTCTAAACTGAGGGGGCTGAGCAGGGAGCCAGAAGGAGCAGGGAGAAGTCACAGAACCTGTGACACAGCCAGCAAGGCGTGCAGACTACGTGCAGGCTACGGTACGCCCCTTCAAGCATACATCTTTGTTCTATGCCTCCTTTCTCCTTCCAACCAGATAGCTGAATTTTTGTCAGTTAGGATAAAGTTGGGGTAAGGATTGAAAACCGTATTTTGGGAAGGGAAAGACTATGGAAGTGGGAGACAAGGAGGCCTACTCCTCGCAGGGGACACACTCAGGGTCCTTCAAGACTGAGGAGTCATCTTGCACTACCTCAGCAGAGAAAGCCAAAAGTCCCCAAAGTCTGTGTCAAGACCTTCCCCTGGCCCAGCTGCTCAGCTGTTCAGCAATTCCTGGGCGTCAGGTGGCAGGTCAAGTGTTTGGACCTAGTTTGTGTTCTGGTCCAGGCAAAGGCACAGCCCATTCACTTCCACCACTGCAAGAGGAGTCTTCATAAACTTCTGTCTCTCACCTTTTCTGGTTGATCTTCTATGAACAATTGATTGGAAGTCAGATCTTTCCTGGAAACAGAGATTGACTGAGTTACTGATTGATCTTCTATGAACAATTGATTAGAAATGAGATCTTTCCTGGAAAACAAAGATTACAAGATATTTATAAAGCAGGGTAAAAGTGTTTAGTTAATCATATCCTAAATAAGAGGAAAATATATTTATTTTATCTTCTCCCCAAGAAGGGAATATTTAATATTAACATTAAATTTATTAATAAATAAATATTAATTAATTAAATATTTCAAGCTTCTCTTTGCAAAACATTGGGGTCATTTTTTTAAGTGTATTTATTTATTTTGAGAGAGAGAGAAGACACAAGCATGCAAGTAGGAGAGGGGCAGAGAGAGAGGGAGAGAGAATCCCAAGCAGGTTCTGCACTGTCAGCACAGAGACCAGTCTCATCAACTGTGAGATCATGACCTGAGACAAGATCAAGAGTTGGATACTCAACAAACTGAGCCACCCAGGCACCCCAAGGTCATGAGTTTTTAGTCTGCTGCATATTTCTGAAGTAGAATGAGACCATCAGCAAGTTATTATCAGCATCCCCAAGGACACAAATTCCCACCAGCGTCCAATCAAACTAAAGAAAAATGGAAAGGAGTACATGAACCTCTGGTGTTTTGGGGTTTTGACCTCTATAATTTTGTGACTACTGTCTGATTTCCTTTGGGCTCAGCCTGATTTAGTTGAAAGCTTAGAACTGTGTCCACTTTTTAAAGAAATATGGCTAAAACAAATTTTAAAAAATACTAAAATTCCTAAAGCACTTACTGGTTCTAAAGGAGCAAAATCAAAACTAAGGCCCAAATAATTTTTTTAAGGACCTAGATGCCATAAAGAGTAAATCTGACCCTAAGCCCCACTCAAATTTACAAAGAAAACGTCTTCTCCTTCTGCCTTCTCTGAAAACACATTCTGTCCCCTGTCTTAATCCAGTTCTGCAAAGTGAAGACTAACACCAGGATATGAGACTAGGGAGAAAGGAGCAACCAGAAAATGGACACACTTATGCATTTCATTGCCTCCCTTATCATCATGAATCCAAATGTAGCTTTTGGTTTCTGGAAATTTTACCTCAGAACTCATTGGGGACATCTCCATGTTATAAAGATGGAAGGGGGCCTAGGTTTGGCCTATGGGCCATAGTTTGCTAACCCTTGATTTAGATTATCATAATAATGATAAATATAATAATAATGAGCATTTATCTCATTTCATTATCACAATGACTCCCATGAGGTAAATATCCTTATCTAAGGATGATATTGAAAAAAATTAGCTACTGATATGACTAATCAATTAGAACAAAGAATAGGTGAATAATGGTTGAAAACTGACCTGCTGTGATCATCCCCACATTACAAGTTTGGGTGGGCCTTAGGATAGCGTAGTAAATTGTCTTAGGTTATACAAACAGTACCCATAGTAGAGCTGGGATTTTCTGACTCTAGAGCCCATACTCTTAACAACTTGATAGATATATGCTTCTGTAAGTCAGAGGGACTTTGTTTTGGTAGCAAACTTAAACCCCTACCAGTTACCTAGTCACAAGCATGTCTGGGCAAGAGTAATCCATCCATACCACTTCCAAAAACATTCAAAACACAGGTGAGCCACAGTTTAGAAATATTTCAGTATGTTGATAGTTAGATTGCAAATAAATCAAAAGGAAATGTGAACTCCTTTGACTACTCTCTGACTTAATTCCTTTCCCCTGCTCTATGCCTATGGCTTATCCTCACCCTTCCTTGTCTGCTCAGGTCTCTGATCAAATGTCACTTTATTGTGTGGTCTTCCTGACCTCCAATAGATTAATAAGACAGCAACTCCTGTTCTGGGTTTCCTATCTCTCTTGCCTTGTTTTGTTTTTCTCCATAGCACTTAGCACCATCTAACACACTATGTTTAAATTTATTTTTTTATCTCCTCCAGTTAGAATGTGAGCTCTACAAAGTTAAGGACTTTGTCTTGTTGGCTGCTATACCGCAGTACCGAGAAAGCACTTGTTTAATGACTGAATGAATACATACAGTAGAGAGGCCACATGGTACAATAGTAAAAACATTGGATTTAGAATCAGAGGTGGTATTCTAACCCACCTCTGCCACTTACTGGTTGTGTGACCTTGTACAAGCTAACCACTTGAAGCCTTGGAGGCTTCAGGAAGAACAAAGGCCCTGAGATAGGAGTGTGCTAACTAGGGCAGGATGGCCACGGTAACTGCAGCACAGAGTAGGCAGAATGTGGTAAAGAGTGAGAGATGTAAAGATTAAGGGGCTGAATAGGTGGGGATTGTGGACTATTCTAAGGACTTTAGGTTTTTCTCTGAGTGAAAAGAGAAAACAGTTGAAGGATGTGACAAAGAGGAAAATGCTATCTGTTTTAACGTTTACAAAGTCTGTTTGTGGACAAGGGCAGAAGCAGAGAGACCAATTAGGAGGCTACAACAGTAATCCAAGTGAGAGATGATGGTGGCTTGGCCAGATTAAATAAAGATGATGAAGGATTGTCAGGTTCTGAATATATTTTGAAGACATAGCCAACCAGATTTGCTGATGGTTTGGGTGTGGAATATGAGAGGAAAGGAAGAGTTAACAAAGACTCCAAAGATTTTGGTGGGGGACTGTAGGAGAAGTGGGTGTGAGATGGGTAATAAGAAATTTGGTTTTGGTTCAGCTAAGTTTGAGAAGCTTATTAGACATCTAAGTAGAGATGTTAGGCTGTCAGATGGATAGATAATTCAGGCATTCATGGAGGAGGTACAAGCTAGAGATATAAATTAAAGTGTTGTCAACCGATAAGCCAGAAGTTTCTGTCCTGGCTACTAGTAATAATCACCTAAGGATCTTTAAAAAAAGGTTTTTTTGAAATTGTGGTAAAATGCACATAACATAAAATTTCTCATCTTAACTATCTTGAAAAAAATACATAGGCTCCAATCTGGACCAATGGAATTAGAATTTATTGAGATAGAAACTGGGCACCAACCAGTGTTTTTAACAAATATGCCAAGTGTTTGGGAAGATGAGGAGAAACCATAAAGGAAATAGAAAAGAAACAGCCTACAAGATAGGAGTCAGACAAGTGGAATGTCCCCAAAGTCAAGTGCAAAAAGTATTTCAAGAAAAGAGTAATATAACAACTGTCAGATACTACTGATAGGGTCAGGTAAGATGAAGACTAAAGAAAAATCATCAAGCTTAGCAAAATGTACATCTCTATTTTCCTTGACAACTCTTTCCATCAATTGGAACTATCATATTTATTAATATTAAAAATAACATTTGGTCGTTAAAAATAGCACCTTTTGACAGTAAAGCCCATTAGAAGTTTTCAATCCTTCTGTGTCTTGCTCATGTATCACTCATGACTCAATAGTCAGAACAAGGTCAGTTGGTGATTTGGCCCCAGACTGAGTCTCCTGCAGATGATATAGAACTATGTGGGACCTCCTTTCTGAGATGGAATGAAAAAGGATCTTTCAACTTGATCACCAAGGAGATGGGACAATAAACTCACCCAGCCACTCATAGGAACCAACCAAAGTGAGACAGAGAGGACTACTTATAAAAGGCCAGAAAAAGCAGTCACTAAGAAAAATAGAACTCTTCCTCTTTTTATATTTGAGAAAATGCCCTATCTCTTCCCTGAAACAACTGCCAACAAATGCTTTATATGATTATAATTTATATAATGCTTTAAAGCTTGATAAATTTGAGCTTTGCCAGACCCTTAAACAGAGGGAATTCAAAGACTTGAGCCATCCATTGAGAAAGATCTGCTGCTTCAGTTCAAGTCCATGTCTTCTGGATGTTTCTTCCTCAGTGTCACTTCTTTCTTGCTTACCCTGAATCTGCCCTCAATTTATTCATGAATCTGGGCGAAGGCATCCACTGCTTACCAAAGTCTTTCTCCATCCCATGCTAAGGAGCTAATGCTTTCCCCCATCTCACTACTGTATTCTCAAGGGACAGAAGCTCTGATGAGAAGGAAGGATGACATCAAGAATACATGTAGAACATAATGTAGGGACCATATTAGGAGTGATGTCAAAATTCTCATCCTCCTTGTTATTCACTCACTTCTTCCTCTGGATTGTGTATCTAGAACAGGCACCTAGCAGTGCCTCCTGTCCCTAGAGTAGGATTCAGTAGAAGACATACAAGTTTCTCTATAGGGCCAAGAGGGCTTCAAGTCCATGTTATCCCACCCAGTTCATCAGAACAGGAGACAAGATTGGGACTTAAGGCTGAAACTCTAATGAATAATAAAAAAAAAAAAGGGAATTTTTCTAGAGCAGATGTTCTCAATCTGGCGGCAATCTCTGTGGTATGGGCTAAATGTGTGTGTCACTCCAAAACTCATATGTTGAAACCCTAATCCCTATTGCGATGGTATTTGGAGGTGGGGTCTTTGACAGGTAATTAGAATCAGAATAAGTCATGAGAGTAGAACCCTCAAGATAGGACTAATGCCCTTATAAGAAGTAACATGAGAACTCTCCCCCCCACCACCAATATGAGGTCACAGAAAGATGGTGGCCATCTGCAAAATAAGAAGAAAGCCTTTATCAGATTCCAAATCTGCCAGCATATTGATCTTAGACTTTCTAGTCCCCAGAACTGTGAGGAAATAAGTTTATCATATCAATAAGCTTATCATATCAACCTCAGATTCCATGGAAGCTAAGTCATTGGGCCTAAACCGATTCCTGCGTCCCCTTCTCCCCCTACACTACTGCTTTGTAATCCAAAGCCAAATACAATTTTTTGGTGTTTAATTGTAATACAACTTTGGAGCAAGAAGTAGTCTGACTTTTTTACGTTGTATTGACCGTACAGCAAGGGTGGAGGGACCAATACGAGTCTTATCACAGCACTGAGGGAGAAGCTTTTCAGAAAAGGAGATCAAGAAAAATATGACTCATCATGGATGAACCTTGAAAACATTATGCTAAATGAAAGAAACCAAACACAAAAGGCCACATTTTGTATGATTCTATTTTCCATGAAATGTGGAGAATGGGCAATTCCATAGAAACAGAAAATAGGTTAGTGGTTGCCAGGGTCTGAGGGAAGGGGGAATGGGGAGTGATTGGTAATGGGGACGGGGTTTCTTTTTGGGATGATGAAAATGTTTTGGAATTAAACAGTGGTGATGGTTGTAAAACTTTACAAATAATACTAAAACCACTGAGTTGTACACTTCAAAAGGGTGGATTTTATCATATGTGAATTATATCTTAATTTTTAAAAGAAGAGAAAAGAAAAGATGTGACTCAGAAAGGCACACCTCAGATGTGACAACTATGGCTCAATCACTTATTTGGCAATTAATTGGAGAGCATGGTCTTGAGATACTTCTCATATGTAAAGTCCTGTGCTTTTATCCTCTCCCCCACACCAGTGGAAATCTTTTTATTGCCTTTTCTGTTTACAAAAGCAATACACAGGCATTTTTAAAAATTCTGAAAATACCAGAGGATGTAAAGAATAAAATAACTTGAAAAAGCACCACCCAAAGAAGGTCATTATTAACATTTTGGTGTATATTTTTCCAGATTATTTTTCTATGCATATGTAACAGGGAAAATATTTTAGAACTATGTTAATGTGTTCTTCTCTTTTGCACTTCCTTGTATGTCAGCAACCCTCATTCTGTACAAAGCATCCTTTTTCCATAAACTATCAGATTCTGACGACAGGAATGCAAAGAGTGGAAAAAGAGTCAATGTTCAGTTTTTTACTTCTAAAATAAGATTTTTGATTAGACATTAAGAGTTTTGAAAGCCAAATGTTGAAAATAGAGAAGTTTTTAAAAAAATTATTGTATTTCTCATCAACCTAAGAGACACAGATAGAGTTTTACTGAAAGCCAAGAATAGGGAAACTCCAAGGATGAGGGATGTGAACTGGGGGAAGAGGGATGAGTTTGATTGGAGGATTATGGAGGGAAAAAAGAATGGCTTGGGGGAATGCGGAGTAGACAGGTGTATCCTGACCAATATTCTCTGGACCGAATTCCTGGAGGGGAGAGCAAAGGGAAAGGAGACTTCTCTCTGCCCACCAAAAGAAACCTAGGAGACTTCAGTTCAGGGAGATCCCACCCTAGTGTGGGTTGGGTAGAGCAAGAGTAGAACTGCATGGGTTGTGACTAGACAGATGAAGCAGAGCAGCAATCCCAAGCTGGTCTTGGCTCCACTGTGACCCAGAAGGGACCCCTTCAGGGGGAAATCTAAAAATTAGCCCAGCCTTTAGTTGGGGAGCAGCTAGTGTGCATCAACCAGACCATCCCCTCACCTCCTTCCCCCCTCCCCCCGTACCCCCACAGCCTCCATCTGGGGGAAGGGGGTGGGGGAAAAACAGCCTTGTTAGGGAACTGGACTTTGAATTGATGAGCATTTACCTGATAGAGACCACTTTAAATCAAAATAGACTGTTAAACCACAAGAGACTATTTAATCTGGAGGAGACTGAGATAACTTTAATTGGAAGGGTGGGAGTGTGTGAGAAGATTAGATCAGTTAAGAAAAGTAAAGAAGCCAAGTGCCCCTCTTTAAGAGCAGTGTAATCAAGCTAGATGTTCTATTTTAAGCAAATGAAATAAATGAAAATGAATAAAACTTTATAAATACTTTTAGCATACACATTTTCGTAACCTGATGTTTTTCACTTTACAGTATGGTTTATTATTATTGTGTTGTTGTCTCCATGTTCCTTCCCCCCAGCTAGGCTATAAATATTTTGAGGACAAGGACAGTGTTTTCTTTGTGTCTGCCTCAGTGCTGAGTACAAAGCAGACACTCCATACCACTACCACCTAAAACATTTCTAGTTCTTTCCCTATTTACATGCAGCTAAAAAAAATCTTGAGGCAAGCAGATAGTTTGGAAGAAAGGGCCAGTGAAAAGAACACTGCATGGATCTCTGAGTTCTCCTGATCGGTCACTGACTTAAGGTGAGTCACTTCTTCGCCTCTTGCTCTCACTTTCTCCACTTTCCTCCCTTTCTCAGAAATAATGCCTTCACTATCTTTTCACGCACATGTGAGGCTCAAATAAGGAAATGTACATGACATCACTAGGAGGTGAATGCAAAATAACCACATCAAAATCTCATTTTTACTAGTGACCCCAGACTAGAATGTCAAAGTGCCTGGGATCAGGCTCTCTTCCAGGCTGCCCTCCTTGCCCAACCTTCCTGCAAACCCATTGCTACAGTGTTCTTCCCCCTCCACCCCCCACCATCAGCTTTCTCTGACTGTGGCAGCCAGACCAGAGTCAATGATCTCCCAGTAAATACTTGTTTTTAAAGAACAACTGAAAGATTTTTACTTAGCTGACTTGTGACTGTTTCCTGAACACAGATGGAAAAAGGTTATTTAGAGACAGGAAAACAATAAGGGCATTTTTCATTCTAACAGTGATTAAAGATCGTTAATCCTTTCCACTTCACCAATTAGCAGGTCTTACAGGTCTTGATTGAGAACAAATAAAAGTAAGTATTTTCTCCACATACCAATAGTCTTAAGTCACAAGCAATGATGTAAGCCAGGACTTCAATCGGCAAGGCACTGCACCTTGGTTTTTAACCAAGAGGCCTCTGGTATCATGCTCTGCGATATATGGAATATGGTTCTAGCTCTTCAATAAAACACACAGCTTGCCTCCAGTGGTTTCAGAATCTAAGGCAAGCATGATCCTGAATAATTCTGTGGGTTTTAAAAAAATATCCAATTCCAACTTAACTATCATTCACTATGTAAATAAATCTCTGAGAAATGTCTTCTTGAAAAGTAAAGAATTGTTCATTCTTTTAGGAAACATTAAATGAGTATTTGTCACATGCCAAGAGGTGTGCTACACACTGGGATACAAAAACGAATCAAGCTGAGTTTAGTAGGGGAGACAGACATGTCAAGCGAGTAATTGTTCTACACTACAGTCAATATAATCAAAGGTGTTCACTGGCCCAGAGGAAGAAGGACTGAGCATCCAGGTTGGGTTCATGAGACAGGCCCCTGAGCTGGATGTTTTCATTCCTGCACTCATGCCACAAATACTTATTGCAACCGCTGTGTGTCAGGCATTGGGTAATAGGAATACAGTAGTGAACAAAACACATAAAAATTCCTGTCCCCATGAACTTACATTATCGTGCAGACAATCACGAAGACAAGTAAATAAGTGATGTATTTATCTAACTAACGAAAGGTTGTAAGGGGGGGCCTGGGTGGCTCAGTCGGTTGAAGGGCTGACTTCAGCTCAGTTCATGATCTCGGGATTTATGAGTTTGGGCCCCGTGTCAGGCTCTGTGCTGACAGCTCAGAGCCTGGAGCCTACTTCGGATTCTGTATCTCCCTCTCTCTCTCCCCCTCCCTCACTCATACCCTGTCTCTCAAAAAAGAATAAACATTAAAAAAAAAAGAAAGAAAAGAACTTTAAAAAAAGAAGAAAAAGAAAGGTACTAAGGAATAAAAATGAAACCACAAATGCAGATTTGAAAATTGTAGGTGAGAAGGCCATGGGAAGTCTCACCTGAGAAGGTGACTCTTAATATCTAATGAACGAGATACGTTAAGACTTCATTTCTATGAGGACACCATAGGACAATATGGCAGAGAAAAGAGCAAGCACACAGGCCCTGAAGTACAAAAGAGCCTGGAAGAATGTGAGGAAGACCAAGGTCAGTGTCCCTACAGTAGAATGAGTGAGCGGGAGAGTAGTGGGAAATGAGATTGAGAGGCAACTGATGAGAAGGAGGACAGATTTTGAATAGGGAATTATGGGAAGGATCTGAGCAAGGAGTGACCTGAGCTGAGAAGATGACGCTGCATGATATGTTCTTGGGCACAAAAGCAGACAAGAACAGTTGGGAAGTCACTGCAGTAGTCCAGGTAAAAGATTGTGTTTTAGACCAGGGTGGTGGCAATGGGAATGGTGAGATATGGCCAAATTCTGGATTTATTTTGAAGGTAGAGCCAACATGATTTGCCAATAGATTGAGTGTGAAATGTGAGCCAGACAAAGGAATCAGAAAAGCACCAAAGTTTGTGGCCTGACCAATTACAAAGGTGGAGTTGCCATCGACTGAAATGGGGCAGAGGGACAGGCGTTGGTTTAGAGGAGCACATCTGGAGTTCGACTTTGAGCATGTTAGGTTGAAGTGTTTATGATCTCAACTAGAGATATCAAATAGCTATATATTTAGGTGTGGAGTTGAAAGCAGAGGTTGGATATAGAGACATAAATTTGGGCACTACCGCATATAGATAGAATTTAATGCCACGAGCTTGGACAAAATCACCCAGAGAGAATGAGGATATGAAAGAGAACAAAGAGAAATAAAGAAAGAAAAGAAAAGAATTCCAGATAGAGAGGAAGACATGTGAGGACAAGAAGGTAAGGACAGAAATCCGCTTCGTTAAGCTAGAACAGGAGTCGACAGATTTTTCTGTAAAGAGCTAGGTCAATATTTTAGACTGTGTGGATCATACTGTCTCTTGCTCTTACTCATCTCTGCTGCCATAGCATGAAAGCAGCCATAGACAACCCCTAAATGAATTGAGAGTGGCTATGTCCAAATGAAAATTTATTTACAGACAGTGGAAGTTGAATTTAACATAATTTTCACATGTCACAAAGTATTAGTCATCTTTTGATTCTTCTCACCCACTTAAATATGTAAAAACCATTCTTAGCTCACAGGCCACACAAAAACAGGCAGCAGGACAGATTTAGTCCACAAGCTATAGTTTGCTGACTTCTGAGCTAGAAGAATATAAGGTGCAATTAGGGAGCAGTGGGAAAATAAAACTGCAGAAGTAGTCAGAGTTTACGTCATGGGTTAGAAATATCAGGTATAAAGTGACTGCTACATGGTCTGCTCTCAATTAATGGTAGATATCATTATTGATTTGATGTGTCATTTACAGGGAACTAGCAGACAACTTTAAGGAAGTGAGATTTATAGTCAAAACTGAGACCTAAAATCACAGGATTTAGCATTAGCTAAACCAAGAGACGGAAGAGGATAAATGAGGCCTTCACTGAAATAAGATTGGGGGTGACTAGAGGGGCCCCAAAGGCACCAGCAAGACGTTCTGGGTAATAGTTACTAGAAATGCACACATGGATGATGACTTGTAATGATACTTTAAT
This sequence comes from Prionailurus viverrinus, assembly GCF_022837055.1. Lineage (NCBI taxonomy): Eukaryota > Metazoa > Chordata > Mammalia > Carnivora > Felidae > Prionailurus > Prionailurus viverrinus. The sequence continues at coordinate 67,629,355 of NC_062563.1, read as the reverse complement.
TTTATAAGACATATGTGGAAACTCATTGTGGTTGCAGGCATGATTCATTTGCAGTCTCTGAATGAAGATCTGAAATCGTTAATACAAAAAGATGCTTCTGAGCAAATGAACCATATTTCTGTGATAGAGGAGCATCTTTAATTTATATGCAAGCTTATCAAACTGGAGATAAACGTGGTGTGCCAATGTTTGAGTTTAAAGTGCCTGGGTGGCTCAGTCGGTTAAGCATCTGACTTCGGCTCAGGTCATGATCTTGTGGTTTGTGAGTTTGAGCCCTGCCCTGGGCTCTGTGCTGACAGCTCAGAGCCTGGAGCCTGGAATCCGTTTGGGATTGTGCGTCTCCCTCTCTGTCTGCCCCTCCCCCACTTGTGCTCACTCTCTTTCTCTCTCTCAAAAAAATAAACGTTAAAAAAATTTTTAAGCGCTCCTATTCTGCTCAGAATCACCAGACAGAATGTAGACTGAGTATTACAGGCCTCCCCTCAAACCACCTCCCTACAGGCAGGGTGGAACTTCAGGTTTACGTGTTCTGGTGCTTACTAGTTGGGTGAACTTAGCCCCAGCCCTTAACTGTATTGGTCTTCACTCTTCTCTTCTGTAAAATGGAACTCATTATATATTTACTCATTTGAAAACTAAAGAACACATTTTTTTTTTTTTTTTACTTTTCCGGGTTTTTTTTCAGTTAATTTCAATAAAAAGACAACTGCCCAGAGAACTGACCTGCAAGATTCCCTAACTGTTGTTATCTTAAAATAAATTTTATTTTTTCCCATTGTAGATGCGAGGTATGTTCATTGCAGAAAATATGTAAAATACTGAAAAAGGAGATGTATGGCCACACAGGGGTGGAGAAACACGCCTGAACCCCCAAGAAAAATCATTAAAACTTTTGAAGCATTTTTTTTGGCCTTTCTAGAATTATTATTATATTTTAAACGTTCAAACTTTTTGCCACCATGAAATACCAGCTCTCAGGCTTGCCATAAAAATAACCTGAACATACAGAAATGTATTATTATGGAACCGATATTTTCCATCTTTGGTACACAAAACAAAACTTCACAGTCCACCAACAATATATGATTGAGATTCTTGAGGATGTGCTTCAGGGAACTGTTTGTTGAATACTTAAAAATAAAAATCAGTGTTCCATTTTTAAAGAACAGCTGGCTGTGGATCTTCTGCCGTTTTTGCTTTATGGTCCCTTCTGATTCTTAGCTGTAATTAATTTACCGGAAAGATTTTACAGGGCTGAATTAAGAATGCGAACACGCAGTTGTACGATAAAAGTCTGTGCTGTTGTTCTTCACGTCTCTATATTTTTACAAATCATCACTATTTCTCAAAGAAGCTATCAGACACAGATCAAATTGTATTATGTGGAAACAATAAAGCTCCTTTCACCACAGTTAAGAACATTCTCAAGAATCATCTTACGGCCTGCAAATGAAGTTGAAGGAATATTTGACAAAATCAAAATTCCCATCTAATGAGGGATTGTCCCTTAAAAATTGTTTAGAAAGGAACTAGAGCCATGACAAATTCACACATGGCGGCGGAGCATTTCCTGGCCTTTGCTTCAGTTCTCATATTTCTCTCTTGCTCTTCACAATATTATTGTTGTGAGGGGGGGAAAGGTACATGTTGTTAATGATTTCTGCGCCTGTTGTTTTGTCCACATTCTCCAGAAAGCCCTTTCAAGACTGTTCTTTGGAATCAGCCTTTATGTACATGCTCCAAGTGAAAGTTGGGCATTTGCCAGTGAATTCAATGTCAGCGTCAACTGTCAGGGTCCAGGAACCCTTCTGTGAGAGGCAGCTTGGGATAGAAGAAAGAGCACTGGACTAGAGTTCTGGGTCCTAATTCCGACTCTGCCACTTATTAGTTTTGTATCCCCTGACTATTTACTTAAACCAAATGAGCTTTTGTTTCCTCATCGGTAAAACGAGAATCATAATAACTGCCCTGCCTATCTCTCAGGGTTGTTGTGAGGAACAAATAAAATACTGCAAGTGAAAGTGCTTTTAAACAAGTGCTCAGTAAATGTCAAACTTTTTTTTTTAACTGTGGTAAAATATACATATAAATGTTACCATTTTACCATTTTAGGTGTCAAGTTCAGTGACATTAAGTACATTCACCTTGTTGTGCAATCATCACCGCCATCCATTTCCAGAATTTTTCATCCTCCCCGACTAAAACATTACCCATGAAACACTAAGTCCCCGTTCCTCCCTCTCCCCAGCCCCAGGCAACCACCATGTTACTTTTTGCCTCTACAAATCTGAGTACTCTAAGTACCTCTTTTAGTGGATCATACAATATTTGTCCTTCTTGTGACTGGCTTCTCTCACTTAGTATAAAATTTTCAAGGTTCATCCATGTTGTGACATATATCAGAATTTCCTTCCTATTTAAGACTGAATAATATTCCATTGTATGTATAAACCATATTTTGTTTGTTCGTTTGTGGACAACTGGGTTGTTTACATTCTTTGGCTATTGTGATAATGCTGCTATGAAAATTAGTCTACAAATACCTGTTTGAGTCCCTGCTTTCAATTCTTTTGGGTATACACTGAGAAATGGAATTCTTGGATCATATAGTAATTCTATGTTTACTTTTTGAGGAACTTCCCTACTGTTTTCCACAGAGGCTACACCGTTTCACATTCCTACCCATAGTACACAAGGATTCCAATTTCTCCCACATCCTCACCAACACTTGTTTTATATATATATATATATATATATATATATATATATATGTGTGTGTGTGTGTGTGTGTGTGTGCGCGCGCGCCATCTTAACGATTGTGAAATAATATCTCATTGTGGTTTTCATTTGCATTTCCCTAGTAATTTGTGATGTTGAGCATCTTTTCATCAGCTATTGGCCATCTGTTTATCTTCTTTGGAAAAATATATATTCAAGTCGTTTGACTGCTTTTCAATTGGGTTATTTGGTTTTGCTGTTGTTGTTGAGTTGTAAGTGTTTTTTATATATTCTGGATGTTAACCCCTTGTCAGATATGTGGGTTGCAATTATTTTCTCCCATTACATGAATTGCCAAATATTTTTACTTTCATTCATGTACCAGAGCCTATAAAAAAAATGTTCAGTCATTCACCATGGAGTTTTAGGAACTGAGAACACTCTCCCAGAGTTTCTGTATATAGACATGATACCATAGTTTAAAGACCAGATGAGAAATTTTCATTGGCAAAATATTTTCTTCTGATTTAAGTAGTAAGAAAAAGTACTTCAAACTTCCCCTACTCTCAACCTGTCTCAGTAAGATATTTAATTTAGTTGTAAGTTGGAAAGTGATTTTCTTTACCTGCTTATACAATAACTAGATAGATTAACAGATTGGCCAACAAAAAGCAAAGAGCTACAGTTATATATGACTGAGGGGAGAAAATAGAAACACTTTTTTTGAGAGAGGGAGCATGTGCATGTGCTTATGCACAGGGGAGGAGCATGGAGAGAGAGAGAGAGAGAGAGAGAGAGAGAGAGAGAGAGAGAGAATATCTGAAGCTGGCACCATGCTCAGCATACAGCCTGGAGCCCGATGCAGGACTTGATCCCATGACCCTGGGATCATGACCTCAGCTGAAATCAAGTATTGGAAGCTCAACTGACTGAGCCACCCAGGTGCCCCCATACACTTTTTAAAAATAACATATCCTGTTTATGCCTTGCCATTCACCATCCACAAAGGAAAAATAAATAAGCCATATGCTAGCAAAGAATAATCACCCTCTTCACAGGCAAACTGTTAAATTGCATAGGTGGAAATAACAGTCAAAAAAAAAAATACTGAGTATCTACAGATCTTTCATTCAATAACTTACTTTACAAACTTGATATTCAGCTCTGTGTTAGGCACTGGATACACAGAAATGAATGGGCACAGTTCCTGCCTTCAAGGAGTTCCCACTCGGGTGGAAAAAATGACCAAGGCAAAAGATAATTACAATACTATATGGTGACTACCAGGGAGTTCTGAGGAGTGTTTCCATTGTGGATAATTCACTGCTGACTTCTATGAAGAATATCTCAGAAGTATCAAGTAGCGGCTTATGAAATCCATCATGAAGATAAAACTTTATGAAATGTTAATTATTGTTATTACATTCTTGGTATTCTTTTAGTATTAAGAGATATGGTGTATAAACCACAGAGCATTTTGTGTCTAAAATTGTTTAAATTTGTTTTCATTATCAAAATAATGCATTCTTTTTATAGAGAGTGCAAGCAACACAGAACTCACCGGAGGTAAACACCACTAACAGTTCACTATGTTCTAGTTCATTTAAGATAGCATCCTAATTTCAAAGGTACTAAAAAGTGGAGAGAAAAAAAAGAATTTTAGTCAGCACTTGAAGTCTAGGGTCTGTATGAGCAGAAGGCAGAGACACCAAGGCAGTCTTAAGCAAACTGTGCAGAAGAATTCACAAGAAATCTGGCTTGCATGATTAAAAAAGGATTATATTCATTTTCATACTAATGTTTTATACTTCCAGGCCTTCTATATTACACTAGGAAGTATCTTTGTATATTGTATTCCGAAAATCCCTGGCTCTTAGAAGATGCTCCCAAAGTTTATGTTTCCAGAGTTGTACTTAATACCTTCTGAATAGGTTAAGAATATGATCTTCGTTGTTCGGAAGATTTATTCTGTATTACTCAAGTGAATCTTTGCCTGGAAGGAGATAAATCTCCAGTTTCTGAAACATTGGTCAATAAGTATGTATTGGTCCCACATGGACAGATATGAAGGAGCACATGACTTTTTTTTTCTCAGTCATTGGCCTGTATTTATTTTCTTTTCTAAAATCCAAAGGGTTTTAAGGAATGAAAACTGTTGGGATGCAGCCTGTCCAACTGTCAGGTCTCTTTATTTTAAAAACATTAAGGAGACAGCACAGTATAACATAGTACAAGAGGAAAACATGTGTATGCAGACCTAGGTTCTTCCACTAATTAGATGTGTAATTTTAGATAAATCACTTAACCTCTCTAGACCTCTGTTTCTCATCTCTAATTGCTCTACATAGTTCATAGGTTATTGTGAAGATCAAAAGAAGTCATAAATGTGGAAGCACTTCAAAAAATATAGCACATGCATACTATAAGGTATCATTAATACATACATTTATCATTGGTCTGTGATGCCACTCTTAGACTCAGGCAAGAGGAGCACTTGCCCTGGGTGCTGTGCTCCACAAACACAAACACATTCAACTTTATTAAATATCTAGCAGCACATTCCTAGTATGGCCTCAACTCTGGCAATGGCAACAATATTATCTGGAGTGATTTAAAGATTATATACAGTACTTTCTGGATCTGGCCCAAACTGGATCATCTTGATCAAACACATGTCAGATTTGACCTCACAGACATTCTGGTTAACAATGGAGATGCCATTTAAATGCTTTTGGAGGGGGCACCTGGGTGGCTCAGTCGATTGAGGGTTCATTTCAGCTTAGGTCATGATCTCATAGTTTTGTTGGTGGGTTCCACCATGTTCTGTGCTGACAATGAGGAGCCTGCTTGGAATTCTCTCTCTGTCTCTCTGTCTGTCTCTCTCAAAAAAAACAAACAAAAAAAACAGAAAAAAAAAAGGAAAGAAAAAAATTTTTTAAAGATGGTCTTGGAGAAATTAGATTTAATTTAGATAAGAGGGTGAATTGCACTAGGATAGTTAAGTAAAACCATAAAAGATCCTCAAATAAGGAATTGTGGTCTATGGTGGAAAATACTTTTAATTTTGTGCTAACAATAGTTATTTGGTATGGACTGTTGCTTGCTATTAATGATGTTAGCAGAAGCTTACATAAGACATAGATCTAAACTTGCCTATTTCACTTTTTAAAAAATTTTTCATGTGTATTTTATTTTTGAGAGAAAGAAAGACAGAGTGCAAGTGGGGTTGGGGGAGAGAGGGAGACACAGAATCTGAAGTAGGATCCGGACACTGAGCTCTCAGCACAGAGCCCAATGCGGGGCTTGACTGCATGAACCGTGAGATCATGACCTGAGCCGAAGTGGGATGCTTAACTGACTGAGCTACCCAGGGGCCCCGCCTATTTCACTTTTTAAATAATTTAAAATGCTTTTTAAATTTTTAAAGAAAATGATTTTTCTAAGTAGAAATATGCTAAATGTGACAAATACAATGAAAATGATATTCCAATAAAATAACAGAAAATTCAAAGAAGGGAATAAAAATGTTTGCATTATTAGGAACATGCTTGTATACAACTATATATCTATATATTATATATCTGTGCCTGGAGAGGTAGATGCTATTTTCTATACATTATAGGTAGAGGTATGTTCCCCTCTGAAAAGAGATTTAAACAAATTGAACCACATATTTTTCTTTCTGTTTTTCTTTGTCTCAGCATGGAAAAAACTGAAAGAAAATTTAACACTGTATGGATATAGATATTGCTGATAGGCTGGTGAAAAAAAAATTATAAGTGATAGAATTTATATGACAAAATTAAAATTTTGTAGTATTTTCTCTGATAATCATGATTGCAGCAGCCCCATTAAAACGTTTGAACATGATCTGTAAAATTTGTGGTTTATTTCCAAATATAAGCACTGATTTAGAGATTTTATTGACAATTCTAGTTGCTACTGCCTCAACAGACTAAAATTTCTCCAATTCTATCAAAGCAAATTTTTTAAACATCTAATATTAAGGAATTACTTTCTTTGCATGAAAATAGTATTAAGATTAATTTTTTAAGAGATCCTTTTTTCTAGGGATGCATATTGATATATTCATGGATAAAATGTTCGGATGTCTAGGATTTGCTTCAAAATAACTGGATATAGAGAGTTGGGTAGTATGGATAAAGCGAGACTGACTAAGCATTAATACTTTTTAAGGGTGGGTGACAGGTCCAGTGGAGTTCTTTATGCTCTATGTCTACATTTGTAAATGTTTTTACATTTCCATGGTAGAATGTTAAACAAGAAGCTAAGAAGTCTATTGATTTAGGAAAAATTTTGCTATTAGTGTCAACAGAACTCAAATTGTGTGGATTAAAACACTAGAATTAGGGTTTTCCTGAAAAAAAAAGTATAAAATAAATATGTAGTAATTTATGACCTATGTACATCTTTATCTTCCTACTCATCCAAACATCACGAGCCCATCAACAGAACGACCAAATGTATAATAATAATTAAGTTCAGTCATTTTTGCTATTTAGCTGACTTTCAGTCATATAAAAACCATTGCTGGGGCGCCTGGGTGGCGCAGTCGGTTAAGCGTCCGACTTCAGCCAGGTCACGATCTTGCGGTCCGTGAGTTCGAGCCCCGCGTCGGGCTCTGGGCTGATGGCTCAGAGCCTGGAGCCTGTTTCTGATTCTGTGTCTCCCTCTCTCTCTGCCCCTCCCCCATTCATGCTCTGTCTCTCTCTGTCCCGAAAATAAATCAACGTTGAAAAAACAAACAAACAAAAAAAAACCCATTGCTTTATACATTAAATTTTTTTTGTCACAATAACGGTATATTTATCAAGGAAGATGGATAGAACACATTTATTTAATTTTTTTAACCTCGATTCATAATTTTTAAAAATCAAAATTGGACCTTTTGTATGTAGCCCTCTATCTGCACTCTTGTCCTGGGAACTCCAAATGTTAGGGACAAGCATGCTCTCAGAATTTCCATTTTATTCTTTATTTTGACAGCTAAGATTGGCAGTGAATACCTAGAAAAGTGCTTTTTTTCAACTTATAATTGTCTTCCTCTATATATTGTAAGAAAATATGTGTATTTTTGCTCGACATCACAAATGGGGCTCAGATATCTCTGAATGTTCTACCCAAGGCAAGAACCATGTGTAGTCATAGTAATGTTGACAATCTGCCCCCTCCACAGACCAGTGACCAAAGCAGTCATCACCTCTTTAGTGAGAATAGGTGAGATCAAGTTACAGTCATTTCAGGGAAGACTTTAGGAGTTGTTTGAGACCTTTGGAGTAGATGGTCATCTACATCAAGGATGTACTGTGGAGAGTTCTGTTTATAACTCTGGCCTCTTATTTAATACAGATATTAGACTTTTGGACAATTTGTGCAGAGAGAAAGTTTAAGATCCTCTATCTTTTTTTTTTAATTTTTTTTTAATGTTTATTTATTTTTGGGACAGAGAGAGACAGAGCATGAACGGAGGAGGGGCAGAGAGAGAGGGAGACACAGAATCTGAAGCAGGCTCCAGGCTCTGAGCCATCAGCCCAGAGCCTGACGCGGGGCTCGAACTCACGGACCGTGAGATCGTGACCTGAGCCGAAGTCGGACGCTCAACCAACTGAGCCACCCAGGCGCCCCAAGATCCTCTATCTTTTACATGATAGAGACATTTAGCTTCATATTTTCTTAGCTTCCAATTCCCAAATAAGGAGATGTAAAAGGGTGAAGGAGGTTAAGATAATTATCTGGACAACAATTAGTCCATATAAGCAACTAACAACTAGTTTCTTTTGTCTAAGTCATTCATATATTCCCACCCAAAAGTCCTGTTTCTGTTTGAATTAGCTGTGTGATCACTCCAATCTCCACATGCAGCAATAGCTGACTCTTCAAAAAAAAAACTTATTATCTCCAGTGAAGTACATTCATACCACACTTCTGCAATTCTAAGATACTTTTGACCAAAGTAGGATTGACCAAAGATGTAGTAACCACTTTTTTAGGAGATAAAAGAAAGGGACTTTAAAATTAATTCTAACCTCATAAACACCAAAATGTATGTGGGGGGGAGAGGAGAATGTCTTAGAATTGAGAAAACACTAAAATATGATTTTTTGAAGTTACTTTAGAATAAGAAAGTTATTATAACTCTTATGGGGAGTGATGGGAGACAGAGAAAGGTGTACATGTGGGCCATTACGTAGGAACAGCATGGTGGCCCTCTGCTCTGGTCAGAAAGGCACAGCATGAGAGCATGAGGACCTAGCAGGAAGGACAGACACCAAGAGAGGGGAGAAGGGGGCTTGAAAGCAGTCATGGGTCAAGTGGAAATGGTGCATTAAGAAACATTATATTAGGAAATTTGCCTATAGCTGGCTCTGCCTCCAAATAATCCTAAGTAACCAGAAACCTACAAGAAATGATCAAGGTGAGCCCTCAGTTCTGTAACTTCTTCCCTTAGGTTATTATCAAAACCTAACCACCAGACAAAGCACAAGACCTTTTAGCTAGCCTGCTTGAGAAACAGGGCTGAGTGTTCTACCTCCTGGAACATTAAAAATTACACTTAATCTCATTTTAGTGTAATGTTAAAATACTTTTAAGTCTGTATGGTAAGAAATTCAAAATGTTTTGAGACAAAATACCAAAGGGTATAGTCATTAGGTGTTACTGTGTTTACCCAGTAATTGGCTCCTTTCCTATAATGGATGAATCTCTGTTTCAAAATGGAAAAATAAATTAAACAGTAAACAAATTCCCCACATAAAGGTCATATGAGCTCTTTGTAACCAGAATGAGGTATTTCAGTAAGTTTACTGAGCACCTGGTATTTTGTTCAGGTGGCTTGCTTCACTCTGTAAATGCCAATAACTAGTGTTTATAAGTCTGAACTATTATAATGGTCACTTTCATGTAATAATCGCATCCTTATTCTCTGACTGGAAAAAACAACATAAAAACTGTGAACACTATGTGACTAAATACGGAAAATAAATATGCTTTAATAGTTTGGGAATAGGAACAGTGTTTGAAGGTAGAGAATAGAAAAGAAAAAGGCATTCTGCATTTCCTTGAAAATTTTGATTCTGCTGTCACCACTTCCAAAGTCTAAGTGGGTACAAACAGCCACAAAACATCTTTCTGGCTCCGTATTCCTTATTCCCAACTCCTCCTTTCGAGGTAGAGAAAACACTTTGCTTTTTATGTGTCCTTCTATTTCTTAAGTCCTGGAGAAAAGGAGATCGGGTAGTTACCGAAGGAATTGCCTCTTTGATTCACTGAACTCCTACTATGTGCCAGACACTGTGCTGGACATCATGCAAGATGCAAGATGACAAGATAAAGTCCCTACTCTTCAGAAGCTTTAATGTGGTGTAGGGAGAGTGGTCAGGGATTGGTATCACACAGGTAAATCACTAAACTACCGGGCATTGATGGCAGGTAGGGAGTACCAAACAGGATTACCTAAATCAGCTTGTGCTGTGTGTCTTGGGGGGGGGGGGGGGGAGGGGGGGCAGTGGTGGTGTACTGGAAGGCCTTCCTGGGAAGAAAAGACACGATTTAAGGTCTTAACCAATGAGTAGAAATTAGCCAGATGAAATGCGGCAAAGGAATGCAGAAGAGCCTTCTTGGCAGAAGGGACAGAAATAAAATTGGCAGAAATCAGTGAGTCATTAGATGGGGGCTGGGTCAAAGAGAGAGGAATCTTATAGATGGGCAGGTTGTGGCTGCAAAGGCACAGGCAGAGCAGGCAAAATTGGGTTTTAATGAGATGTTTCTTTGGTCAACTCTCCTTTGTGGAATGCCCCTTTTGTCCTGGCCCAGGTCATGGCTTCTAACCTGGCATCAGTAAAGAATAGACCAGTAACTAATCTCACCCTCTGGGTTTAGCACTTTGGCAAGTACCATCTTTCTAGCTTCCTCCTTGCTCTCCATCTCTGACATTCATTCTTGTTAAACCTCTTACTCAATGCATTTTGCTGCTTGTTTGGCTGGTGTTCCAGATGCCTAATAGCCAGTTAAATTAAACTTACCTTTATAGTTATTGATCTTTCTTTGCTTGAAAAAATACTTACTCAAAATAACAGCTTAGTTTTTTTTAATGATTTCCAAAGAAATAGCCACGAGCCAAGGGCTAAGGGCCAAGAAAGCCAATAATAATGATAATAGCTACAAAAATGGACTTTTGTTGCTTGTCTCCACAGCTTCTTAGCTCTGTTTCCCACCCCCACCAAGTCTCTCGGTTTTTATTTGAGGAATCCACCTCTCCCCACGCAGCCCATGTGCTTCCAAGGAAGATGGCCCACTACCTGGTTAGTTTAAACCAACCATCACATTTCATCTTCCCATGCACAACTTTTGGTTCCAGGGCAGGCTTGTGATTTAAGCAACTGAATATCAGGATATTTGCTAGGCTGCTGGGGCCCAGTCATTCTCCCTAGATGTGGATGAGGGAACATGTACTTTTTGGAGGTGTAGGCAGTCATCTTGTGATCATGAGAGTTGCTGGCTTTAGGATAAAGCTGGCAATGCAGAAGGCTGAGTGGAAAGATGGAAAGAGGGATGAGCACTGGGTGTTGTATGGAAACCAATTTGTCAATAAATTTCATAAAAAAAAAAAGAAAGATGGAAAGACACTGAACCCTTAGTGACTAAAGACTTAATCTTCAGTAACATAAATTAATCCAAAAGCCTTCCATACCTCTGGACTTTTCAATTTCATGAACCTGTACATTCCTTGCTTAAACCAGCTTGAGTTGTGCTTTTTTGGTACTTCCAACATAAAATATTCTATGCTATACAGTTCCTATTTGTTGAGAGCCTACTATGTGCCAGGTATGGTAATGTGTGCTCTACAGACTAATTTCTACAACCATATTTTTTCTTTTTCTTTACAATTGTGGTAAAATACACATAAAATTTCCCATTTTTATCTGTTTTAAATGTACAATTCAGTGACACAATGTAATACAGCCATTACCACTGTCTACTTCCAATCATAATCATATTTTGAGGTGGGTATTCCTATCCTCATTTTACCAAAAAGGAAAATGATCATCAGAGAGATGCATTACCCACATCAGATCACAGTTAGTGGTATAGTCAAGATTTAAACCCTAGTCTGTGTGACTGCAAAGCCTAGATATTTTTCTACTTCATTATAGTGCCAAATGAAATTATGAAGCAAGGAAACAGGAAGTCTTGGTTGAATTATCAGCTCAGGGTCCACAGCATAGAGATTAGGATCTCTATGGATTAGGATCCAAAAAACAGGATACAAGGTAAGGAACAAATAGTGATCAGAATCCAAACCATCAAAGGTTGGACACTAGAGGTAGAAATCAAGGGAACAGGGAAAACCGTTTAGGCTCAAGAAGTAAGGCTGGAAAGGGGGCTCATCAGTGGACCCTTTAAGAATATCTGGTTGTATTTACTCACCCAACCCTGGTTTGTAGGTGAAAAATTACTGCCTTGTTCACTTATTTCCTAAAGGATTTTGACCTCAAAACTAATAACAAATAATACTTTAAAACAAAAAAATAGCCCCAATGCTATGCTAAGCATTCATTAAAATAAGTCACATAATAAAGTTGATCCGTATCAAAAAGGAGACACATCCTGTGATGGGGCCTGGTCCTTTAAATGAGGTCTGTGATGACTGAAGAGCTCTATTACCTTCTTGTTGGGACAAGATGGATTCCAAGCAGTGTTTCCTTAAAAAAAGAAAAAAAAATTACAAGCTTCTATGCTAAAAGCTGTCCACCTTTGATGAGTATCTCTTAATTGTTTACTTTTTAACTAAGGGTTTTTAACTAGGGCTATTAAAACTCCAGGGTGTTTAATCTGTTCATCTGTTTGTTTTCAAAAGTCTAACTCCTTTCATTTGTGATCCTAGGTAAGCAGTAGCTTGGAGGGTTTTACTTATACAAAAAGATCAGTTCCTTAATTTTCGATTTCCGTAAGTGTAAATTTTTGCAGTGTCAGAGGCTCTCTTGAAGTGGGGGAGGGGAAGTTATGAGAATGGATTGGGTAAGACTCCCCATTGTTTTCACACCCCAAAACCTGGACCTCCACACCAAGGCCCCTTCTCCATTTGGGTAGTGAACAAAAATACCAACATTTTCTCATCAATTATTTTTTATGTAAATCTAAGTGCTGACCTTAATGATTCACTGCATACTGAATAGAAATATGACAGGGAAAGGAGCTTCATAAAGCCAATGTCATTTGACATGGCTGACACATGTATGAGGCTTATCACCCTTTTCCCTCTAAAGCAGCATTTAGGCCACTAAATGCTCCATGGTTTACATTAGGGTTCACTCTTGGCATTGTACATTCTATGGGTTTAGACAAATTGATAATGACCAAATCCACCATTATAGTATCATACAGAGTAGCTTTATTGTCCAAAAGATCCTCTGTCCTCTGCCTATCACACTGTCCCACCTCCCTAACCTCTGGCAACCATTGACCTTGTTACTGTCTCCATAGTTTTGCCATTTCCCGAATGTCATATAGTTGGATTCATACAGTATGTAGCCTTCCAGATTGGCTTCTTTTACTTAGTGTATGCACTTAAGGTCCTTTCATGGCTTGATCATTTCTTTTTAGTGCTGAACAATATTCCATTGTCTGAATGTACCAGAGTTTATTTACCCCTTTACCTACTGAAAGACAAGACTTATATAGAGAGATATGAATAACTGAGCAAGTCCACCTACCTGACCAGGTGCCAGGATTACGGTTGGCCTGCCAGATCCATTGAGTTGAGAACAGAAAGGGGAGAGGATGACAATTAGGCCTCCTTACCAGAGATAGCCCATCACTACTATGCTACCATCATTCCTCTGGAGAGAATATGTCGCTTCCAAGTTTTGGCAATTATGAATAAAGCTACTATAAACATCGGCGTGCAGGTTTTTCTGTGGACAGAAGTTTTCGACTCCTTTGGATAAATACCAACAAGTGTGAGATTGCTGCATCTTATGGTAACAGTATGTTTTATTTTGTAGGAAATCACTAGATGTTTTTCTGAAGTTACTGCACCATTTTGCATTTCCACAAGCAATGTACAAGCGTTCCTGTTGCTGTTCACCTCACCAGTATTTGGTGTGGTCAGCTTTCTGGATTTTAGTCATTCTAATAGGTATCTCGTGAGTCTCCTTATCTTTTCAGTTTTTACCCTTGTCCTCTCCACCCCCACCACTCCTTGCAATAGCCTATCTTTTCAAAAGGACCCATGGAATTGAGGGCTGTGTGGTAGGTGGCACAAACAAAGCCACATTAGATAAATGATAGAGTGGAAGGCTGAGAAAGGACTGGATCAAGTCATATGGGAGCCCTGGGGAGAGGAGTCACCTGGCACCCTTTCAAACCAATAGCCTTTAAATAGCTGAGGGCAGAGAGAAATTCATTTTCTATTAATATAAAATGTATAGCTCTTTATGGTTAAAATAAAGAATTTATTACATGAATTGAATATAATAATGTTTCAACTTATTTGGAATTGTCTTTCCTTTCACATTTTTCATTCATTTATAACTTGAAGAACAATAGTTTATTCACCAGGCATAGAGGTAAATTACAACTACAGACTCTTGTTCAAAATATATTTATAAGTTCTTTTGTTTTTTTTCCAGTTTATATGTCACAAAAACAGTTCTAACTTTTCTGAAGGTCTTGTTCTTTTTTTCATTTTTCTTTTGGGAATTTCTGAGCTAGGCAACATCTTGTAAGACACATTCATGGCTTTAAAATGTAGAAAATAACCATCTGTCCCCCAAAACAGTATTAAAAATTGGTGGTAGAATTCCAAAATCAAATGCTACCTCCACCTCTTCTACTGACCAACTTATCTGAGGGAACACACATGCCCATGTCTATGCCCCAGTGAGAACCCCAGTACCATTTTATTAGTAAGCAGGCAAACGCCCAAACTTAATGCTTGGATCAAGGCTGGGTAGAGGCCAGAAGGTCTAAGTGAGGCCTCTTGGGCAACCTTTCCAACCTCAAATCTAAGTCCTGTGACCCACCCTCAAGTAAGCCAGAAAAGAGAAGAGTAGTAGGAGTGAGAATAAGAACAGGACATATAGAGAAGTATGAATAGCTGACTATAAGTCCATCTACCCAACCAGGTGCCAGGATGAGACTGGCCTGCCAGACCCATGGAGTTGAGAACAAAAAAGGGAGAGGAGGACAATTAGGCCTCCTTAGCTGAGATAGCCCATCGCTACCATGCTACCCTCACCCCCCCCCCCCCCCCCAGAGAGAGTATCTGCAAAGCATTCTCCTAGGGGTAGGAAATAAAAAAGCAGGCATTAGACTTGTAAGAAAGGAAAGTGTCTTTCAGTGTCATGATCCTTCCTTCTAGTGAAGTGTCTCCAGAGTCTCTGACCAGGCTAGTCACTTTTTCCATGTGGAGGATCTAATAAGAGGGTAAATAGAGGCAGAAGCTTGAGTGGAAATGTCCTCCTTCATGAGCTCTGACAGAAGAGCTGAACAGCCCTCCCCACCCCACCCCCCACACCTACCCCATTACTTATTTATTTATTTATTTATTTAATCTTTAACAACTGGGCTTAATAAGCAAACTTTGTTCAGCTAAGTTTGTCCAATTAAGATTAGCAGCTCCCTTGGTCATTACCACTGCTCCTTGCTCTAACTTCCTGGGACCACTGAGATGCACAGTTAAGCTTAAGCTGGTCTTCCTAAGAGTTTCGGTAATGGGTCACAACAGGTCATTAAATCAATTTAACTTCCAGGCTGTACTGCACCCTTGGCCAAATATTCACTCCCTAGTTTATTTCCCATCTGAAATCATACCTAGTCATACTGTCCAAAACTGGTCAACAGAGAATATTACTCTCAAAAGTCCAAATAAAACAACAAAGAATGGTTGGAAATGGAATGACAATAACAGAAATTCAAGTCCAAAATGAATTCCTATTTGTACCATAACTTGAACTCAAAGACCTTCAGAATCCAATTACTCTTCTCCCTGGTTTCCTGATCCTTTCAGTACCTGTCAGAGGATTCTCCTTCAAGTGCCTTGGGTTCCTTCAGCCTTCACTGCACCCTGAACCTTCTTCCATTACAGTGGGTGTAGAGCCTTCAGCACCTTAAAAATGAAGTAACCCACCCAAATCTCTCGAGTCCCATAAATGTAGAAGCAATTGTGACTTCTGCAGCAGCAGCATTTTGCAAACAAAATGATGTTTCTAGGATCCAATGAACAGACAGCCCCTCGTTGCTGTTGCCTACCAGAGATTACAGCAGACTGAGTGTTACCTGGGGGAAGCAGAATAATGTATGGGAAACAAAGGATGAAGAGAGAACATCTTTTTGGTTTCTGCCTTGCCAGGAGGCCTATTAGAATATGTCAGTTTTCCAACTGCTACATGTGAATTTAAATCAGTTGGGATAAACTTCCAAATAAGAGGTTAACTGTGACATAGGACATCTTAGTTGCTTTTAATAGGGACATAGTTGACTTCCTATACAACACCTTCCTCTTTTTCCTCAAAAAACCCTAATTTTTTTCTATGAACCCACATTTCCTCCATCAGCTGACCACATCTGAAGCTATAGGGGCAAGTCTAATTGGTCTAAGAGTAATCCTCACCCTCCCCAGAGGCTCATTCAAGAATGGGCATAGAGGGGTGCCTGGGTGGCTCAGTCAGTTGAGCCTCTGACTTCAGCTCAGGTCATGATCTTGTAGTTCATGAATTCGAGCCCCACATTGGGCTCACTGTTGTCAGCCTGTCAGTGCAGACCCCACTTCAGATCCTCTGTCCCCCTCTCCCTGCCCCTTTCCTGCTTGTGCTCTCTCAAAAATAAATGAACAACAACAAAAAAGAATGGGTGTAGAACCCAATCAGGTACAAAGAGAAATGAGGTTTTCAGAGGTAGCATCCCTAATGTCTAGATCACACCCAAATCTTCCTTCTTTCTCTTGGTATCATTCCCATGTTCTGAACCCTTCTATTTCCATTTCCTTTTTGAGTCTGGTATTCTGGCCGAAAAGACTAATGTTACATTGAACCAGGTCTCTGTGAAGTGACATAGCTTCCACCTCCACAGCACTCCACATTTATCATAGGCAACCTGGGGGGCCTGGGTGGCTCAGTCAGTTGAACATCCAACTTCAGCGCAGGTCATGATCTCATAGTTTTTGGGTTCAGGCCCCGCATCAGGCTCTGTGCGGACAGTTCAGTACCTGGAGCCTGCTTTGGATTCTGTGCTTCCCTCTCTTTTTCTACCCTTTCCCCGTTCATGTGCTCACTTGCTCTCTCTCTCAAAAATAAATAAATAAACATTAAAAAATATGTAATAACAACAGGCAACCCTGTAGTCCGTGCTTATAGCCTTGCAGCTGGTCTTCTCTGCATTTGTCCACTCCAGGTCCAAAGCCTTTTAAACTTCATGACACAGCTGCTGCCGCTGTTTCCTGCTCTAGAACTCCTTAGGTCTATTAACCTTGCTTGCAAGATCTGCTCTCCTGAAATGTATCTTAGCTGGATTATCACTCTCAACAGATTCCTGAATCTGAAGCTTCTACTGATGCTTCCAAAAGCGATAATCTCAGGATCACAGAGGAGTCTAATTTGTCCTCTGACACGTGCTCCTCCCCTAAACCCCACTTCCTCTAGCTTTCAGATTCTCCAGTCCTTGAGTAACTTCTACTACTTCATGTATTAATTTCTGCCACTTCTTTCTCTGCTCCTGTTCCATGTCTTTCTATCATCCCTACTCTTTTCAAGGAGGCCCAAATGAGTTCGTAAATTTTAATCTGGTACTTAAACGCAGCCAATTCTTCCACAAACACAGATACATCTCCAACTGCTGTCTCCTTTCTAGGCCTATGCATCCATTTCCTGACCTAATCCTTGTACTCTCTCTTAAGAGGCTCCCACAGTGAGAAGATGCCAGAGTATTCTGCATCTGCCACAAGATCCTTGTTCAAATACTGCCTGAGTGGAGAAATCCTGCAGGGAGGTCTCCCATCAGTCCATGCCTCATCACCTGCTGTCATTCAGCCTGACCCTCCCCTTTGGTGCTGTCTTGTACGTGCCTTGTAAAAAGTTTTCTAGTACTATTCATTTTCTAGGCATACTTCCTTATAACAAGAGCCATGTCTGCTTCCCTACATATAATGCTTATGTGTTTTTGAAAATCACCAAGTATGGCCTGAAACAATACCAACACCAACGGCAATAACAACAATGGCTAACGCTTTACTGAGCCCCTTCTATGCACCAAGCACTGTCCTAAGCATTTTATAGGTATTAATTTGTTTAATCCTCATAATAATACCAGGAAATAAGGACTACTGTCACTCCCATTCCACAGAGGCAGAAACTAAAGCACAGAAAGGGTAAGTGATGTGCCCAAGTCCAAAGCTCCCTGTTAGTCTGCCACTCTGACATCTACCCACACGTTGGTCACCTACCAGTTCTTCCAAGATATAATACACTCTTATCATTTGGCCTCATCTTTTCTCAGTGCTTGGAAATTGGGTTCTGCTTTTAAAAAGCAAAAATAAAGATTTACAACTGTCTGTCACAGCTCATCCTAAATCTTGAACACAATTAATTTTTTTAAAGAGTGCCATGTCTCTATTATTCCACAGGGAAGGGTATTAAAGTTTGAATCTATAATTCTTTAAAGATAACCTCTCTTACAAGT
Source organism: Prionailurus viverrinus (assembly GCF_022837055.1). Lineage (NCBI taxonomy): Eukaryota > Metazoa > Chordata > Mammalia > Carnivora > Felidae > Prionailurus > Prionailurus viverrinus. Next base: position 67,610,941 of record NC_062563.1, on the reverse strand, counting down.
ATCATTGGAGTGCGTGCTTACCAGGTTTTCCCACATATACATTAAATTTAAATCCTTAGTTCCAAGTTAATTTTCACTGTCTAACTGATAAAATATTATCTGAGCATGTACTAAAGAATGAATTTCTGCAGCTTAGTGAGATAAGTCATTCATACTCTAACAAGGATATTTTAAACAGCTGGTTATTCCTTCAGGAAAACCATATTCAGATCAAACTAATTTCCTAAATGACATAAAAGGAGTGAGCAGCTCTGAGGTGTCTTATGTAACTCACTGAGTGCTGATGGCTTGGGACTAGATGATGGAATGACAGAGGAAAGGGAGGCTGAATCTTTGACATGCTAAAAATCACAGTAAATATCACCTGCCAGGTATTCAAATGATTAAAGGGCTTATTTTTTCCACATCCCTATTGTGATAGGTTTTATAAACAAATAACTTTACATACACTATCCTGTTAAGCACCAGTAATTAGTTGAGAAAAACAAACACAAATGTACTTGAAGAGAGAGCAAACCCTGAGGGAATTTAGCCCTCTGAAAGTATTCTAAGTGTCTACTGAAATCATTCTAGGAGACTCCTATCCCAAATAAAAACCCCCTTTAAGTTTTTTTCCTGTCACACATAATATCTATCCTAGCTAATTGACAGGAAGGAATATTTACTGACACAGGTGGACCTGGCAATGGATAACAATATCTGGAATATTTGGGGTTTTCATGGGGGAATTGGGTCTATATATACCTGTGAATGGAATGGGCATTGTACTGGCAAACAGTAACTTTGCTACTAAGCAGTTACAGGATTTTTTTTTTTTTTTGTCACCTTACCTCTTTGAACTTTAGCTTCCCAGTCTGTCAACTACAGAAATGAAAATTACATGGTCTCCAAGGCCCAGTCTAACAACTCCCAAGTTCCACAATTTTAAGATGCCTTTGAACACTTTTGCATGAAGAAGATTCTAACATTGAATCCTGTAAGATAGACTAAAAATATGTAGGAACCAGTGATCTGGGGATAGGATAATATTTTTTGTTATCTCCTAATAGATGTTCCATTACTGTTAAACTAGTTTCTCTCTTGCACTCCATCAGCCATCATGGCTCCAAGAAAGGGTACAGAGCAGATACCATCACAAGAATGAAGAGGATATGGTACATAAGGAAAGCTCCTGACATTTAAGAAGGAGAAAAATTCCTCTTATAGCCCTGAGGGATGATGGAGAGAAGACAGGGGTACAAGGAAGAGGTAATCAGACCCACCATGCTTACCTTCCATCCCTTCTCAGGGAAACTATGATTGGAGGTATATAGTTGAAGGTATATGGTTCACACAGATTTGGGGAGATCCAGGAAAACTGGGGATAGTGGCTTGCTTCCCGGAGCATGCCTGTGAGAGGCTGAGTCCTCTAGAAACTCAGCTTTCAGCTTGATGGCATGTTCAATATGACGTAAGGAGGATAATGCAACATTGGTGGCGGGAGATGGCTCAATAGATAAGCCCGAAGCAAGGCTCCTGGCTCATCAAGGCCTACATGTGGTATTCAGGGAATCCGGAAGTTCCCATATATCTCAGTGAGAAGAGAGAGTGGCATTGTGAGAATCAATGGACCTGCAGGGACTTGGGGTCAGTCAGTATTGAGGTTGTAGTACATAAGGCAAATGGCTCATGTATGTACTTCAGTCAAGATACCAGCATGATACCTCAAAACACTAGAAATGACCAATTTTACCTCTAGACTATCCGTCCTGCTTTCAGACCATAGCACCCACTCCATACCAGTGGATAACAAAGGACTGGCATGCCTGGCTTCTCTGATGCCATGTAGACCTTCCCATCCCCCACGGCTGCTACCAACCCACTAGTCACGGTGTAAATTAGAACAAGACACTCCCTTTCTTAAGACACTTTACTTCCATCTATCAGAAAATTGTCATAGTATATACTGGTTTTGTTAGAACAAGTCATCTTACTGCCACATGCCAGAGAACTGTCATAATAAATTTAGAAATCTATGATGCCAAAAAAGTGAAGGACATTCTAACTGTACCTTATACAGTAACCTTTGGCCTTCATACATATCTTGGAATGAGAGGGGGATGGAGAATCAAAATCTCAAAGACTGATCATTTTTATTAAAAAAGAGGGGGCGGGGCACCTGGATGGCTCAGTTGGTTGAGTGTCTGACTCCTGATTTTGGCTCAGGTCATGATCCTAGGCTCGTGGGATCGAGTCCTGCATTAGGCTCTGTGTTGAGCACTCAGCATGGAGACTGCTTAAGATTCTCCCTCTCTCCCCCCCCACCCCCCTCCCTCTCTCCCCCCCCCACCCCCTCCCTCTCTCCTCCATTCTGTCTCAAATTTAAAAAAAAAAGAGAGAGCAAGAGCGATAATGTGGGGACTCAAAAAGGTTAAACATTACAGAAACAAGCTACAATTTCTTTGTACATCTGAATTAATGTAAGTAAATCTTCGACTATGCCATGCCAAATTACAAACTCTTTATGCCAAAGATTTTACCTTTTTATTTTTGGTATTTCTCTTAGCACCTTACAGAGTAATGCAGAAGGGACAGAAGGAACTAATAAGTGCTTGTTGAATAAAAAAGTAAACTTTTAGAAAAGTCAGAATTATGGGTCCACTTATATGTATAATAGTAAATAATTTTCCTCCCCCCTCATATTTATTTCAACCAAATCTAAAATTTTACCCATTGGCACCTAGCTAACAATCATAAAAACCTTAGGTTCTTCAGTTGTTTTCTAACAGCCCCCTCCTCAAATATTTTTTGGAAAAGGAAACTTAGATGTAAATTTCAACATTTTAAGGACCAAAGAGAAATCATCTCAAAATTACAGCATTTTTAAAAACTGAAAATGGGATTATGTAGTCCAAAATAAGTTCTTTTTAAGGTGAGGGACCCTCATTATTTAGAAAGGTAATATGCTCGAAGTCACATAATTAAATCCAGGACTCAAACACCCTGCACAATATTGGCTCATCTCTTCTTGCCCCTCTCTCCACTCCCTCCCCAAATACATACTTTTCTCCCTCTCAGCGTTATTTTATCACCCTCTGCAACCACTTAATTCCCTATCTCAAACCTAGATAGCAATTGATCAAACTCAAACAAGAGAGAAATCACCCAAAGGTCTGCAAACTAGAGAATCAGGTAAACTGCCAGTTTTGCCACATCCATAAAATAAACAAAAAAAGAGCGGAGAGAATTGAGAAAGGGCACTTTTTCTGCCATCACAACAAAGCTAGGGAATAAAAACGCGTTTTCCTTGGGGACAGATTATGCTGAGGGGACCAGATACAGATACCAAAGATAATTCCTCTTGGGTTTTTTTTCTTTTCCTTTGAGTTTGTGGGATCAAAAAAAAAAAAAAAATTAAATAACAGTCATAACCTCAGCACATTTACTTCTCTCCTTTTTCTCACATATTATTTTCTTGAACATAGACCAAGTTTCCAAAAAATAAATTGACCAAAGTCTATTGCCTGTTTACCAAAACCTCTTCAAGATTTAGGTGACTCCTCTTAGTCACGAAGATTAGCAAACTACTCCAAACTTCGGTTACAGGCTGAAAGCTCGGTAAATTGGATCCTCAAGGTTTGCAAATACCCTCAGCTGGGCTAAAGGGCACAAAATCTCTAGCGCTCCCTACAGCTCACACTTTGAACGTACCTACCACAGAAAACTCAAGTTACCAAGGATCGACTCCCTAGCTCCACTTTTTTTTTTTTTTTTTTTTCTGCTTAAAAAATTGGGTGAAGGTGGTGGTGGTGGGGCGGGGGGGAGGACTAAAAAGGCGAATCGAAGGATTAATCACTTCTCCCCATTACATCAGCAGCCCCCGCCCTTTCCTCCGAGCACCTCCTCTCCTAGAATCGTCGCTACGCACTAGCGCTCTCTTCGCCCCCCCCCCCGCTCTATTATATGCCCTGATACCTCCCCATTATCACCCGCCCCACCACACTCCCCTTCCCTCCTTCCCCCTCTTAGGCGAGGCAGGGAGGAAACCCGAGAGAGGAAACAGGGCGTTGAAGGAAGGGACTTCGCCATAAGACCAGAGGCCCCATTGGCCCGAAGGTTGTATGGGCGCCCCCCATTGGCTGCTCTGCCGAAATCCCCGCCCCTCGGCTTCCCCGCCCATTCACCCCTCCCCCCGCCGCCCCGCGGCCCTCCCCCGCGCCCCTGGCCAGCCCCGCGGCGGGGAGGGACCCACTGGGCGAGTGGAGGCTCCGGCGGTGTCAATGGCTCCTCCTGCCACGGAGCAGCAGCAGAAGCAGCGGCTACGGGGTTGAGGAGGAGGAGGAGGAGGAAAGGTTCCTTTAAGGAGGAGGAACGACGACGCCTCTTTTTCCCTCTATCTCCTCCCTTCACACTCATTTCCCCTTCGCCGAGGAGAGAAGGGGGGGAGGAGAGAGAAGAGGCCGAAGAAAGAGAGAAAAAATTCCTCACAGAAATCTCTTTCAGGGGGTGTGGGGGGAGGAAGAGGAAAAAAAAGAGCTGGGCGCCCCCTGCTCCCTCCCTCCCTTCTCTCCCTCTCTTCTCCTCCTTCTCCCTTCCTCGCCCGCCCGCCCACTCCCCCCGCCGCCTGAGACGCCGCTCGGGAGTCGGCGGGACCGGAGTCTGTCTCCTCACCCGCCGACGCCGCGCTTCGCCTCGGGATCCCCAGGCGGGCGGACGCCCTTTCTTTCTTTCTCTCTCTCGCTCTGCCCGTCTTTCTGTCTCCGTCCCTCGCGGCCGCCCCGCCCGGCGGCCTCGGCCTTCCCCGTGCGTCAGGCCCTCCCGCCCGGCCTCGCTCGGTCTCTGTCTGTCTCCGCCGGCCTTTCTCTTGAATCGGGGTCTCGTTCACCCCCTCCGCCCTTCCCATCTCCCCTTCCCCTCGCCCCCTTTCCTTCCTCCCCCTCCCCACCCCCTTCTCCTGCCCCGCAGCTCGTAGTGCGTGTGTGTGTGTGTCCCTCCGCCAACGCCGCCACCTCAGCCCGGCAAATGAACTCCGTCCGAGCCGCCAACCGGAGACCCAGGCGAGTGTCGCGGCCGCGCCCGGTGCAGCAACAGCAGCAGCAGCCCCCGCAGCAGCCGCCGCCGCAGCCGCCCCAGCAGCAGCCGCAGCAGCAGCCTCCGCCGCCGCCGCAGCAGCAGCAGCCTCCGCCGCCGCCACCGCCGCCTCCGCCGCTGCCCCAGGAGCGGAACAACGCCGGCGAGCGGGGTAAGGCCGCGCTCCTTCCCCGCCGCCCTCCGGCTCGGGCGCCAGCCGGCCGGGACCCGCGGGGAGGAAGGCCGGGGCGGGCGGGGGAGGCCTGTGCGCCCCCGGGGTGGGAGACGGAGGCTGAGCGGAGGCGGGTCCCCCGGTGCCGCAGTGTCAGCCCGGCCCGGGCCCCGGACGGCAGGAAAAACCGCGGCTTCCCCACTCGCCCGGGCTCTCGCTCAGGCCGCGCTTTGTTTGGTTGCGGGGGCTCGGCACCCTCTACCCCCACCCATCCTTTGGCTCCTTCGCTGGCTCACGGACCCCGCAGGAGTCTGTTGGTGGCTGGGGTGGGGGGAGGCAAAATGTGGGATTTCCTCCTTTTCTGCTGCCTTCCACGGTTTAGCCTCCCCCTTCCTAACAGAAGGTGTGGGGGGGGGGGGGACAACTGGGAGTGATCGGGCGGTGGGGCTGGCTGGGGAACTTGTTTTCCCCCTTTTCTCTGTTAGCCTCCCCCTTCCTGTGGAGGAGGGGGAAGGGGGGGAATCCGAGTGGTCTGTGGTGTTGGCCGGGGAACTTGTTTCCCCCACCCCCCTCCCTAGTCACGGGGTAGGGGGAGCAGCGACTACTCTCCCAACCCCATAATGTTTGCTGCGCAGTTTGGCTTTAGTTACAGAACCCCTGGAAAGGACCCGTTAAATCAAGACCTTTAAATAAATAAATATAGAATCCATCGGCCATTTCCAGTCCCCTCCCTCGCGTCAGTGCAGTTACCCTTCGGTTCTATCGACCACCCCTCTCGCCTGTCCTCCCCTAGCAAACCCCTACGCCTCCGTGCTACCCTCCGTCTCCTAGTGGGGTTTGAACGCCCCTTCCTTGGAACTGGCCCCTTGGGAGAGTGTGAGTGTGTGTGCTGTGTCCAAGGCCTAGTGAAATGTGTCATTTGGACCCAACTGTGCAGCTCTGTCTGGTAACCACCATTGTCTAAGGGCTGAAGCTCCCGGGGGTTGGATTCTTGCTTTAGCAAAAATAATGTTCAGTTCTACTTTGATGATGTGGTTATTTTGGGAGATATATGAGGTAGGATGTGGCACCTTGGTCTCCAAACGTAACTATTCTCTTTATTAATTAGCTGCTCTCAGTGGGAGTGGAGGTCAGTACCATATTTATGTGTACGGTTGTTGTTTTAAGGAGGAGGGGAATTGTTAGGAGACATTTTGCGTGTTTTCGTTGGCGGATTAAGGTTAATTTTACATGCGTTGGTTGTCACACCTCCTTTGATTAAGCGAATTGAGATTAAATGCCTTTTAAAAATTATACATTCCTTCCTTAAAAACTGTTTCAGTGTTGTACTTAGCTAAAATACTTAAAAAGAGAGATGAGAATCTTTTGAAAAATAGTTCAAAGGGTTTTCACTAGTCTCTGTTACAGATGGTCCTTGAGAAAGCAGTTTGCTATATGTTGCTTGAAAGAATGTGATGTTTCAAGCCAGTTAGAGGTGTTGTGCAACAGTATTGGTAAATATGTTTTGATGATTCTCGGATACATTTACCATGTTTTTGTAAATTAAAAATATTTGTAGTTTCATCATTTCCTTTTACATTTGCATAGCAGGGTTTTCCTGTGTTCCATTCAAATAATAGTCAAGTCCCCTTCCACCATATACTGTAGAGTTCACAGTCCTTTTTGAGAAAACAATGATACTAGATTGAAATCCTAGCATAGTAAGGATTTAATTGCTGGAAGTGTTTTTAAGGTGTACTGATTTGTTCATACCATTAGGGCTGAATCAAATCTGTTTGGCCAAACTTAATTTAGTCCTATTGTGTATTTTAAAATATTTATTCTGAATCTCCTTTTCATGATGTGTGTAATTTCAAACTTAGTTGAGGTACTTTTATCTTGGGTACTTTTCTTAACATTTGTTTGAATTATTAGCCACTAAAGTCTATTTCCTTTTGAAGTAAAACTACTTGGTTGTTGGCATTAGCATACTAGAGTGTCAGTTTCCTTTTCATTCATGTCCATAAGCTGACTAACAAAAAGATGTTCAAGAAATCAAAATTTCAGTATACACCTAACCAAATAGTAAATCAAATGCACTGTAGAATTGTTGCTTTGCTGCAGCTAGTAGAAACTGTTCTGGTAATTCCATGTTGACACAGAGGGGAAAAGAACTTGCTGATTAGCCTTCAGGGAAAATTCTGTGGGTCTTTTAGAGGGCAGATAAATGGCTTTAAAATGAATAAAACATTAAGATAACTTAAAAGAGTAAAATAGTAAAGATTTTGCCAGTTTTAAGTAAAATATGTCTTTCTACAAAAATTGGCGATTTGATTACTTTTTAAAAACGTACAGTTCACACGATGAGAAGTTAGTCAAAGGAATAACCTCTCTTTTAAAAGTTTTATGGAGCATGGGAAGTGTCACTATTTTTGGTCTGGATGGGAGAGGTTTTGTTGTTTAAGAATATAGTGGGTATCATAATTTTGACAAGGTAATTAAGGAACTACAGCCAACATGTATGTGTGTGTTGTACTTTTTACTAACTCTTAATGGGTATGTAGCTCTTGCATTAGAGTTTGGATAGAGTTACATAATAGTGGATCAGACAGCTTTCCAGGTCAGAAATTAAAGTCAGACTCACTGTTTTTAAGACACGTTATTCATTCAATATAAAAAATTACTTACTTATTTCACATAAAAGGATGGGCTTTGGCTTTTTAGTGGTAATAGTATAGTTACAATGTAGTTTTTATTTTTTTTCAAGCAAAAATTTTGTCAGGGTTGGATTTTTGTTGCTCCTTTACCCACAAGATAATTGGTCTAAAAACTTCCTTGATACATCCTTTCTCTCTCACACACACACACACACACACACACACACACACACACACACACACACACACTTTCTCTTATATGCCATGGCCAGTGTTTGAAGAGGAAAAAAACAGCCTAATACAGTGAATTCTTATGAGGACTTTTCAAAACCTTCCTTTGGGGACAATTACTTATACCCACATTGGGAAATATTTGGCCTGAGTGTTTCATGGAATGCTGTCTTCACTCATGTTATCTGTAATGGCCCACTGTCTTAACATGGAATACTAATCATTAGCTGGTTTTGGTCTTTTAGTTTAAGTTCCAGAGTTTAAGATTTCACATACTACTTTAAATTAGTAGAAAATAATTGGTGTTCCACATAGGGACACTTTGATGATATATTCCAGATTCAGTGAATCTGGAAGTAGTGTGGGGTAGATTTTTTTATATTTATTTTCTTTTGAAATCCTGAAAGGATTTAGCTTTTGCAGCTTGTTGTGATTTATGTTAATATCTTTTTGATAGTCTTTTTCTAAAAGTATGAGGTAAGGTTACAAGTCTGCAGAAGTGCTATGTATTCCGAGCATTTTTAGTTTGTAGTTAAAATTGGTTACTTAAAATAGGTAATAAATACAAATGATTTAAAATTCAGAAGTTTCTTGTCTACACCTGCCTTCAGCAACCAAATTCTCCTGCTTGGAATCAATCACTATTATTAGTTTCTCATTTATTGTGTTTTAATAAAAACATAAAAAATGAAACTTGACAACTGAAAGTCTTGATAGCAAAGTTTTTGAAAATAGGTGTAATTTTTTCTGGTTGGAGAATTCATAAGATTCTTTTGAAGTGCTGAAATTTTAATTATATAATCATTGATAGTTCAAGAGATTTAATACAATATATTAATGGTATTGCTATTAATTTCTAGTCTGAAGTAATTGTAGAGAGTAAAAACATAGTCTTTTTAGTTCCATGTTTGTGGGATAAAAATCTCACCGATGACCCTGGAATTAGAGTTTTGTTTTAACTAAACATGTTGAAATAATGCAGTACATACAGTATATGTGAAATATTCCTAATGGAGCTACATATTATAATATGCAGCAGCCAGGAAACTCCTTAGTGTTCTAGTCATGCATGCTAATCATACCTTCTGTGGGCTTGTTCTAGCTCATGATATTTTACCTTCAGGTTCTTCAGAATAAGGAACTTACAGAATGCAAGAATAAGGAACTTCTGCAACCTTTTTTGACAGAAAAGTTCTGGGCAAAGGACATGATTTTTCCAGTCTTAGGAATTAAGTACTGTGGGCCACTACTCTCCCATCTGGTGGCCAAACCTTCAAAATATTTACATCCATGAAAGGAGAAATGCCACCCAGTTTTTTGTGGGAGTAGGGTGGGGTGGAAAAGAGCCTGTTTTCTCAAAGCTTAACAAGTTATTTGAGGGATAGAAATGAGATAGTGGGGTGCCTGGGTGGCTCAGTCAGTTAAGGTATGACTCTCGATTTCTGTTCAGGTCATGATCTCACAGTTCATGAGATTGAGCCCTGCATCAGGCTCTGTGCTGACAGCATGGAGCCTGTTTAGGATTCTCCCTCTCCTTCTCTTTCTCCTCATCCTCCACTCTTGCTCTCTTGCTGTCTCTCTCAAAATAGATAAACATACATTTTCAGAGAAAACATTGAGATAGTGTGACAATGCTGATGTGAAAGTTCTGCTAATTAGGCCTATGGGTTGTCCCTATACTGCTTTTCTCTTTCTTTACTGGAAATTCTGGCAAACCCAAGGACAGGCCAACCAGCTTGGAAACCTACCAGGTAAGGCAAGAACTACCCGTAGATCCTGACCTGTTAGGACCCCTGGACTTAGATTTGGGAGAATTCAAGGCTAGTGAGTATTTCCAAGTTTGTTTGGTTTTTTTCCCTATGTGTTTTAATTTTGAAGCTAAACAATCTGTAATAAAGCGTTATTTCAACTTGAAGTTCCTTATAGTCCCCATATTTATTACTAATAAGTTAACTCTTGTGGTTTTTTTTGTCCCACTAGTCTCTGAAGAGTTATTCTGTTTTAGACCTTCCATTTTATTAATCAGCCCTTTGAATTAATTACATTCTCAACTTGCAGAGAATTCCAGTTGTATGTGAGGTTACTAGCAAAGTACCCCCAAATTGCAGTTGTTAACCCTCTGAAAATAAAATGATAAGCAAAATATGCCAGTTGAGACAGTTGGGCAGTATGATAGGGAGAGCTCAGGGGTGCCTGGGTGGCTCAGTCAGTTAAGTGTCCTACTTCGGCTCAGGTCATGATCTCACAGTTCTTGGGTTCCAGCCCCGCGTCGGGCTCTGTGCTGACAGCTCAGAGCCTGGACCGTGCTTTGAATTCTGTGTCTCCCTCTCGCTCTGCTTCTCCCCCACTCACACTCTGTCTCTCTCTTTCAAAAATAAATAAACATTTTAAAAAAATTTTTCTAAAAAAGAGCTCAGAGTTACAGCTAGCTAGTTCTAATCCTGGTTACACCATCAACAAGCTGTTTGACACATGGCGAAAGCAATATAAACTCTTGGAGCCTTACATGATTATCTTTAAAATGAAGATGGTAATACTTGTCTTATGGAATAATTAATGATGAGAGATTTAAGTATCTAGGACTTGACAGATGCTCAATAAATGGCAGCTTTTTAAAATAGTAATAGGTGCACCTGGGTGGCTCAGTTGGTTAAGTGTCAGGATCTCATGGCTCCAGAGTTTGAGCCCGCACCAGGCTCTCTGCTGTTAGCACAGAGCCTGCTTCAGATCTTCTGTACCACCCCCATCTCTGCTCCTCCCCTGTGTGCTCGCTCGCTCTCTCTCTCAAAAATAAACACTAAAAATAAAATAGGGGTGCATGGGTGGCTCATTCAGTTAAGCATCCGACTTTGGCTCAGGTCATGATCTCATGGTTTGTGAGTTCAAGCCCCACATTGGGCTCTGAGCTGACAGCTCAGAGCCTGGATCTGTTTCTGATTCTGTGTCTCTCTCTCTCTGCCCCTCTCCTGCTCACGCTCTGTCTCTGTCTCTCTTTCTCAAAACTAAATAAAATTTAAAAATTTAAAAAAATAAAATAATAATAGTAAGCAATGGAATCAGTTATATATAAAACTAAACCCAAGAGATAAAATGTGCATGAGTCATTAGTTTCTGGCATACCCCAAAATGCAATCTAGGTGACTTGATAAAACCTTAGAGAGGGGCACCTGGATGGCTCAGTTGGTTAAGCCTCCAACTTAAGCTCAGATCATGATCTCACAGTTTAGGAGTTCAAGCCCCGTGTTGGGCTCTGTGCTGACAACTCAGAACCTGGAGCCTGCTTCAGGTTCTTTGTCTCCCTCTCTCTCTGCCCCTCCCCTGCTCACACTCTGTCTCTCTCTCAAAAAATAAAATTAAATAAACATTAAAAAAAACCCCAAAACCTTAGTCTGGTTTATAATTATAAATCATTTTATAGCCAACAAATTGAAATATTCTTTGAAGAAAGAATAAGGAAACAGAAGAAATGAGTATTTGAAATACAATAATAAACATAGATCACTGTTTTTGCTTATGTACTAGAGTCTAATACACTCTCATTTAACCCTTTTAGCAATTCTGTAAGATGGACGTTAGTCAGCAGTGAGTAGTCCTAGTAAATAGCAGAGATTTTCAAAATTGATTTATATCACTGAATCTTCCCATAAACAAGAGGAGAGATAACAAAATACATTTGGCAGAATGTGTCCATCACATTCAGAGGAGGGAATAACCTAGCCCTTGAAGCACATCTGTCTCCTTTCATATCCCATTTATTTTATTGAAGACTGGTACAGTAGTCTGATGCTATATATTGTTAGACACCTGCTTTAACATTTTTTAAATAACCTTCTGATCATAACTTTACCTCTAATGTAGATTTGTCTCTGGAAGAGATTGCACTGATTGGCCAGCATGTTTTTCCAGCTTGTTGAGATCACTAAGTACTCATTGTGTAAAGAGGGGTAGATTTCTCTTGAATTACTTATAAGTTATGAATAAAAGGTGTTAAGTCATTTTAGCTCATGGTTATAGACTAGCCTATTTCAGGAAGGAAAAATGTGAGTTAAATTACACTTCAGTGGTAATTTTGACAGGTTTGTGGACTAAATATCCTTTTGTCACCATAGCTTGATGTCTTTGCATGTATAGCCTGGGGTTTTTATATGTTTGGTTAACACAGAAATGTGCTTAAACTTAATCCTTAGAAAATAGAGAAATGAAACCAATTAACTTCCCTTGTATAATTTATTTTAGTTTAAGGAAATATCAAAAATATGTACTTTGAAAATGAATACATTGTGTATTTTTTGTTTTAAAACATCCAAATTAAGATAGTATATTAAAGCAAATGTAAGTTGCTTATTGTCCCCAATTTCTAAAGATCCAATTGTCAGTGTTTAGTCCTTCTAACAAATGAAAAATTGTGTGTGTTCAAAAGAGGAGAAAAAATTATTAAATGCTGTTCCCTCAACTGGTGAATAAACCTTAAAAAACATAATGGAATATTTCCACATCTCATGAAGGAAGAGGTACAAAGAGAGCCTACTTTTCTGTTTTCTCAAAGCTTTGAAATTGAGTGATAGAAATGGAATAATAACCTGTGCTTTAAAATTATTTTTCTGGTAACAGTGAAAATCTTTACTGATTTCTTCTAGTGTGCAGCATGCACTCATTTTCTAGATGTTCAGGTTGGGTTGTGTCAAAACTTTGACTACTAAAAATTTTTCCTCAGAATGGAATTAACTGGCTCCTATAGGGGTTCAGTCTTTGACATTGATTTCTTTAGTACCATGTATTGATAACTGACTTGAATCAGTTTAGCCTCTGCTGGTTTGCTGCCTTTACTTGAGTTTAATGAGAATTCTTTTTTACACTGAAATATTGATTTTGTATCTTGCATCCATAGTCTATAACATAGTATGTATAAGACCATGTGGCTTTATGAGAATCTGACACTTAAGAGGAAGCAGGTGGGGAAGAGAAAGAACATACAGCTCTTTTTTATTCACCTGTTATATTTTGAGTTGGACAGGGTTGGTATATATATGTCACTAGTAATTGTTTCTTCCCATATAATCATACATATTAAAAAAAAAACAGGCTTTAAGGGAAATTAGAAGTGAAATAGAATTTAACAAATGGAAAATAGAAATCATTCTGGGTTTGTATCATGGCAGAGAGAAAGGATCAAAGAAGACTTGTTTAAAAGAAATGGAGGTGGGTGAAGATCCTATATTTTGAAATTGAATTGTTGGCAAAGTGATTGTATGGTAAAAGAAATGGTGGAATCACTCATTTTTCTGTGTTAAAAGTAGCCACAGAACTAATTCACCGTTGTGTGTAAATGACTGATATCTTCAAGATCCTTTGAAATGCATTTGCATTTTTAAGAAACTGATCCCTTAGTCAAATTTTGGTATTTTAGGCCCAGTAGAAGAGATAGAAATAAGTGATTTGGACAAAGGCTTTGGGTAGGAGTGCTTCCTCAGAGACAAAATAAGTATGTCAGGGGAAGGTGAGGGTAGAATAGTCTTGTAAGAATCACTTCCCTTACACATTTGTTTTTACTAATCTACTTCTGACCCTAAAATTTTCTTAAAAGTTTCACATTTTATTTTTTCAAAAGACTAATTTTGGGTTGAAGATTGGGATGGAGAGAAGAAAAAGAATTAGAGCAGGTAGGAGTGACAGTATGTGTGGGTCATTTTAAATTAGCAGTGGTCATTTAAATTAGAAAGTCTGTATGTAATTACACACACACACATACATGCTATATATAACCATATATAATTATTTAAATTGTGAAAAATCTATTAGTTTTTTTTTTTAACTAAGCTTTTTTTAATGTTGATTTTTGAGAGAGAGCATGAGTGGGGGAGGGGCAGAGAGATAGAACGAGACACAGTCTGAAACAGGCTTCAGGCTCTGAGCTGTCAGCACGGAGCCCAACATGGGGCTTGAACTCAGGAACAGCAAGATCATGACCTAGGCTGAAGTCGGACGCTTAACCCACTGAGCCACCCAGGCACCCCCCCCTAAACTGACATTTTAATAAAAATACACAAGTGCACAAATCATTGGTGTATAGCTTGATGACTTTACACAAAGTGAACACGTCTGTGTAGCCAGTAATACCTAGATCAAGAATTAAACGCTACCAGTATCCCAAAGGGGTGCCTGGGTGGCTTGGTCTGTTGAGCGTCCGACTTCGGCTCAGGTCATGATCTCACAGTTGGTGGGTTTGAGCCCCGTGTCGGGCTCTGTGCTGACAGCTCAGAGCCTGGAGCCTCCTTCAGATTCTGCCTCCATTTCTCTGCCTCTCCCCTGCTCATGCTCTGTCTCTCTGTCTCTTTCTCTCTCTCAAATATAAAATAAAAAACAAACAAAAAAACCACTACCAGTATCCCAGAAATCACCATTCTGTGTGTTGTCCCAGCCCCTTGCCTTCCCAGTCACTATCCCCAACCCTATCTTTCTTACTGCTTGGATTGCTTAGATTAGTTTTGTCTGTTGTCTGTCTTAGGTACCAACTTTATATAACTGTAATCACTCAGTCTGTATTCCTGTGTGTCTGGCTTCTTTCCCTCAGTATTTGTTTATTTCAACCATGTTGCTTATAGCAATAGTTTGTTTAGTTTTGTTGATCTGTAATACTACATTGTATGAGTATATGACAATTTATTCATTCTATGATTAAGAGACATAGAACTTTAATATTTGGCTGTAAGGAATAGTGCTGTGAGCATTTTATGTATATCTTTTGGTGAATACAGGTACCCATTCCTGGTAAGTCTTTTACCTCAACATTATACCATCAGTTTTCTTTTCTCAAAGACAAAGCTTCCATTTACTTGGGAGATAAAACAACTTTAAGACAGATGTGAATATGGGGCACCTTGGTGGCTCAGTCAGTTAAGCATCCAACTTCAGCTCAGGTCTTGATCTCACTGTTCCTGAGTTCAAGCCCCACGTTGGGCTTTCTGCTGTTAGCACAGAGCCCACTTCAGATCCTCTGCCTCTTTCTTCTTTCTCTCTCTCTCAAAAATAAATGTTAAAAAAAAGACAGATGTGAATGTGTCCTCTCATAATTAACGCTGCCAAAACAATTGATTTTATTTCAAATATTAGTATTCTTCTTAAGTCTTTGGTATATCTGCTCTAGCATCCTTTAACAGTGGTGTTAGGAAGTTTACCTGCCACCTTAATATACTTTAATTTTCCCCATAGGTTGTAGGTTGGGTTATTTTGAGGAGGAGGGAAATCATTTTTTATATTTAGGAATTTTCAAAATTACTGTGGAATTTAATGTGATCCTAAGCCTTCATTACAAAAATTATTTGTTTTTGCAACTGCCATAGTTTGTTTCTCCATTTCAGTGTGGAATCCTTTTTTTTTTTTTTTTTTTTTTACTACTTTTAAGCTTACCTTTTTAATGCCTGTGAAAATATTTTGCTTTTATTTGGTTAATTGTTTAATTTATTTTTTTCTGCATATCCTGATTATCCTTTATTAAATTATGCTTATTTTAAAATTACAGAAGCTTCATAGAAAAATTGGGATGCATTTTGTTCTCAAGTTGTTTTTCTAGTCCTTGACCAGATCATCAGTTCCTGATGTATAAGAAGAAGGTGTAAAAGTACCTCTGCCAGTATCATTGATAAGTTTTCCTCAGCTGAAAGCTTGTGCTGAAGTGTGCTAGTTAGTGTCTTATAAGCTTATGCTCCCCATGATATAAGTATCCCCTGAGAATGGCAGGCCATCAATGACTGAAATGGGGTTCTGTTGTTAAAGAACCACTTGCTTAAAACAGATAATATGGTAGCCTTAGATATCAAAAAGTAAGATCTTATTATTTCATGTCTGTTCGTTCAGCACTTACTAGTTCAGTGTTAGTGCTAACAGTTGTTCTTTCTTGTCCACGATAAGCAGTGTGGAGGAGACTGTTACCTTCCTGTCTTTTTTTTTTTTTTTTTTTTTTTTTTTTAAACACCTATCCAGGGGCGCCTGGGTGGCTCAGTCGGTTAAGCATCCGACTTCGGCTCAGGTCACGATCTCGCGGTCCGTGAGTTCGAGCCCCGCGTCGGGCTCTGGGCTGATGGCTCAGAGCCTGAAGCCTGCTTCCGATTCTGTGTCTCCCTCTCTCTCTGCCCCTCCCCCGTTCATGCTCTGTCTCTCTCTGTCTCAAAAATAAATAAACGTTAAACACCTATCCACATCAAATAAATGTTAAATTTGGGGATAAGGAGCCTGAGCTTTTTCATCAAAGTGGCTTTTTTTTTCCTTCCCTTCCTAGAATTAAATTTCTACATCAGGGGATTTTGAATAAGGTGACTTCTGAGTTGCTTTAAAACTCTTTCTGTATCATTTAAATTGCCAGTAGAAATCAGTGAGGTCTGAATTTGTTAGGTATTACTATACAGACATGGTTCTTGCCTTTATGGAACTTATAATTGAGTTAGAGACTAAATTTAAATAACATTTGAGACCAGAATGAATTGCAAATAAGGATGTTGATATTGTTTTCATTGTCTTCTGATACATGTTTTTTTTTTTTTAATTTTTTTTTTTTTTTTTTTTCAACGTTTATTTATTTTTGGGACAGAGAGAGACAGAGCATGAACGGGGGAGGGGCAGAGAGAGAGGGAGTCACAGAATCGGAAACAGGCTCCAGGCTCTGAGCCATCAGCCCAGAGCCCGACGCGGGGCTCGAACTCACGGACCGCGAGATCGTGACCTGGCTGAAGTCGGACGCTTAACCGACTGCGCCACCCAGGCGCCCCTGATACATGTTTTTAAGGATACACACACATATACATGCATGCATACATATACCACATTGGAGTTTTATTCATAACCTTATCTGTCCACTGTTTCCAAGTCCAGAGTCAGTTGGAGAGTTTTTTATGAAATGGTATGAAGATGAAGGTTTGTTTTGACTCCCCGTAGTCTGATATATATTCTGCCCTTTAATCATTTATTGAATTACCTCTGTGCCACACTTGGAAAGTTGTTGCAGCCCAAGGTTTAAGCTAAATTATAGCATGCTTGTGTGTAAGTTATTAAGAAAGAAAATGTGCCTAGTGAAAGAAATTACCTGCAGAGTTGGAGTCATTTATCTTGTTTTCATGGTGTAGTCCTTCATTGTATTCGTTATTTTGCTTATATATCCAGAAACTGAAGGTAGACGGACAGGTTTAAATAAAATTATATGTTGCCAGAATCTAAGATCTTCAATTGCAGAGGTAAAACAACACTTTAAGGTCCTTCATAGCAGCTGTAATCCCACATATAAGTTAGCTGTAAAGGCATACTCTGAAGGTGCCTTTATGGATTTTTTCTGATGCTCTCTTAGTCTCTACTGCAACATCTCACAGGGAAACTTCCCTCTATTTCTGAGTCATTTGATTTGAGAACCTCTTAGCTGAAATCTTTAAAGCTGAAAAACAGAGCTGAGACATCTGGGTGTAGTGAACTTGTCCAAGGTTTATAAAGTTAAGTCTGGTTTTAGAGGGCTACAGAAATGTCACATACCAACATACATATGCATTGATAACACACACAACACTCTCTGAAACTGGGAATATGCACTCCTGATTTTGTGAAGTGTCTAAAAATTTTTGGTGAAATGTTAGCAGTAGTATCTTGGGATGGTGGAGGGAGGTGATTTTTGTTACTTCTTTTACATTTCTTTGTTTTTCAAATACCATATATGGAATCTGGAAGGAAGGAGGTTTGTATTTTTTTTAAAAGATTTTAATGGTTGTGATTGATGATTGTGATTATTAGTAGTTGGTTTGATGACATGATCCTCAGATAGGTCATTTTACATTTGAATACAAGCTTGAAACTTTACATTTCTCAGTTCTCTGTGTTTTGAGTGCTTATTAATTTATAGACATTTTTAGTTTTTGTATTCACAGCAACTTTAGGATAATAATTGCTTATATCATTTGCAGGAAATGAAGATGACTGATGATAAGAAAGTCAGAATTCGAATGAAAAACAAATTTGTTATTTGGGGTTTTTTTTGAGCCAGTGATACTGTCTTTCTAGGACAAGTTTGTGACTGTAGATTATTTACATGCAAATACATACAGTTTTTTCATTACATACCTGCCTGGTTGAATGATGGAAATTTAGCATACAAACTGGATATTTGAAAGAAAAGTGAAACTTCTTATTGGTCAGAACAAGTGGCTATTTCTTTTGTACTCTGGTGGTATGGACTCATGTCTATTTGATAATTTTATACGGAGGATTTTCTTCCCATAAAACTGGAGATAGCTCTGAAAAAAATAATGACTATTAAGTTGAAACAGATTGCTAAGAGATTGTTGCATCATTATCAGTAAAAAATCTTCCCATTCTAAGATACTGTATTCTTAGAAGTTTTGGATTGTGGAACCTAATGTGTTTGAGAATAAATAAGAACCCACAGTGACTTTCAGAAGATACGGACCTTTGAAGCCTAAATTTATTAGATTTGGAATTAACTTATCTCACACTTGGCCAATCTTCTGATCATCTTATAGACTCCTTATAAACCTTAACCAAGAGAAAACATTTTCTTATTGGAAAATACACTAAAAACCTTCATTGAAAGAGGTGAACTGTTTGTTTTGCTTTTAATGTAGGGGCTACTGTGTGGTTTAGGGAAAATCAGTCATTAAGTACAGATTCTAGATAGTAATTATCATAGTTTTATGAAGAGCTGATTACAGATGAATTTAAAGTATTTTCCTGAAACAGTGACTTGGGGTAGCTGAAGAAGGAACAAGAGTAATAACATAGGTGTATTTAAATACAGCTTTTATTCTTTTATGAAATAGTCATATTGGTGTTGTGAGGTTGGGGGAAATTTTTTTAGGTTGAATTATATGGAAGCAACAACTAAAAAATAGCGCTAACCATTTACAAATAGACATTTACAAAAATTTAGTAAATGGTTGTTTCTGTTTCCCTTCTTTTTCCTTCTCTGGACTGAGGTTTGTTCATATTACTAATTTAGGTTACTATACATATTAAGTTCATAGATTTAAAAAAGCAGGGGCGGGGGGATGCCTGGGTGGCTCAGTTAGTTAAGCGCCCAACTCTTGGTTTCAGCTCAGGTCATGATCTCATGGTTTGTGAGTTTGAGCCCTGCATCAGGCTCTATGCTGACTGCACAGAGCCTGACTGGGATTCTCTCTCTCCATCTCTCTCTGCCCCTCCTCTGCTCTCTGTGTCTCTCAAAATAAATAAACTTAAAAATTTTTTTTCTCTCTTTTTTTAATATATGAAATTTATTGTCAAATTGGTTTCCATTACAACACCCAGTGCTCATCCCAACAGGTGCCCTCCTCAATACCCATCACCCACCCTCCCTTCCCTCCCACCCCCCATCAGCCCTCAGTTTGTTCTCAGTTTTTAAGAGTCTTCTTCTGCTTTGGCTCTCTCCCACTCTAACCTCTAAAAAAATTTTTTAATAAAAAAATAAAAATAAATAATAAATGCACTGAGATTAAGTACCTCAAAAATCAAGAATAGAAGTTAAATTACTTTGAATGGTCTGTTAAACAAACAAATGAACCTTCATCTTTATAGGAACAACAAAAAAATAAATAATCACTTAGAAATGTTGAGCCAGAACTAAGTATGGCAGAAAACAATATGGACTACAGGTGAATCAACCTAAAGTGTGTTTGTGTGTGTGTAAACACATGATAATGTATCAGAGTAATAAGACTTGTAAAATGTTGTAATGGTTGAGAAAATATGTCTATTAAAAAAAATCAAGTGTTATTCTAAAGAGGGATAAGCTGACAGGTAACTAAACCTTTCACGTGATTGGAAGTATATGCTCAGAAGATAGCTAGGGAAAATGAATTTAAATTATTTGATGTTTAGAGTGATATAAAGAACATCTGGTAAACATCTTCAACAGGTCGATAAAGAAGATTATATACTTTGCTCTTTTGGTGTCAGCTATTATGATTAGATATTTTAATTATCGTAGAGATGGTAAATTAGTTAGAAATTATAGAATGTTGGATGTAGAACCATAGTCCCAATTCTTGAGGTTTTTTACTTGTTTAAGGTGGTGGTTGGAATGAACCCAGATCTCCTGAGTCCCAGTCAGTGATGATGGTGTTATCTGTTCTTGCTTCAGAATTTTATTAACATTCTGTTCATTTTTTCAGTTTAGTGATTAGTTGAACCTATTGATCAGATCAAGTTTTCTGTAATTTTTTTAGCTGAAATAAAAATTAATTTGTTAGAATAATTATTAAGTTATTATTAAGTTATAGTTATTAAGTTATTGTGTTCAATAACTTAAAATATGCAAGTAAATTTTAATAGCTTTTTTTAATTAATTGACTTAATTTTTTGTTTTGTTTCAACCAGTTGTGACTGGTTGAAAAAAGGCAGTTATGTTATTCCAGCAATTATATTATTTACTGTTCAATAAATGATACTGAGACTATTGATTATTCATTTGGAAAAAGCATTCAGTTAATTTCCTACTTTGTACAATACCAAAAACTACATGTCGAACGATTAAAGAGCTTGACATTTTTTTCAATTGAAAAATGTTTTATTATAGTAAAAACATTTAACATGAGATCTATCCTTTTAACAAAGGTCTAGGTGTGTAATACAGTATTATTAATTGTAGGCAAGGTGTACATCAGATCCGAAGAACTTACTCATCTTGCATTACTGAAACTTTATACCCGCTGAATAGCAACTCCTTATTTCCCCTCTCCCCCCAGACCCTGGGAACCACCATTATATACTCTACCTTCATAAGTTTGACTATTTTAGATACCTCACATAAGTGGAATCATGTAGTATTTGTCCTGCTGTAAGGGGCTTATTTCACTTAGCATAATGTCCTCCAAGTAAGAGCTCAGTATTTTTAGAAAATCATAGAAACCTTAGAAGAAAGTACTTTTTCCTCAGCAACACCAAAAAAAAAAAAGAAAATCATTAAAGAAACATCAAGGAATTGACTACGTAAGATAAGTGGAAAGTTCTGCGCAATGAAGGTTGCTAATAAACAAAGTTAAAGCAAATGATAGACTGAAAGAAAATTTGCACCTCTCTAACATAGAAATGATCAATATCATATGTGAGTTTTTATGAAAAAAATTATACATAAAATTAGCTAAATCTTTTTTAAAAAGAACCTTTCATCCCATTCCCTTCCTCACTTTTACCCTCTCAAGAAGCAACAACTGTCATAAATTTGATATAAATCTATTCATTCCATTTTTAAGTACTTTAACATATTTGTGTGAATCTGTAAACATTTAGTTGTATGGTGTTATGGTTGTTACTGTGGGAAAGTAAAAGCTTACCTTCAAGGTGTTTCAGTGCAGTAAACAAGAACATAAAATATTCTTTCAAAAAATGTTTAATATGTAAGTGCCAAAGAAATAGATAAGTCATAAGCCTGGCACTCTAGAAATTTTTGAGTGATTGTTAAGTGAATTAATGAATATAGAAGGATATCACGTTTAAAGGAAAAGTCCTCTCTTCCCCTGACCTACCACTCCCTAGAGGTAACTCTTAACTGTGTGTGTTTACTATAGAATTTTTTAAATATATGTGTATGTAAACACATACTCTTTTTATTTAAAAAGAAACCATACTATATTAATTTGTAAATTAAGTGTTGTTTTTTACTTAAATATATCCTGGGCATTTTTCTGTATCAATATAAGTGTAAATAGCTCTTTTTTTTTTTTAACAGTTGCAGAATAGTTCATTATACGAATGGATTATGATTTATGTTAAATGTACCTCTGTTAATATTCAGGTTCTTATTTTTTGCAATTATAGTAAACATCTTTGTACAAGTATCTTCACATGTTTATGTCACAGTTTCAGTTTCATAAAAGTTATTGAGTCAGAGATATTTGCATTTTAAAGTTTGATAAATGTCAAATTTGTTTTTTAAAACAATAATCCCACCGTTAATATATGAGATTAAATGTTACTGATTGAATGTATACATGAAATACTTAAGAGTGGAGGGGAAACTAGTCTGAGGCTGAAATGGTTTGAAAAGACTTGCCAGAGAAAGTGAATGCTTAAACTAGATCTTGAAGAATGAGTATGTCACAGATAGAAAAAAGGGAAAAAAAGGATATTCTTAGTAAGAGGAAATGGGCCAGAGAACATGGAAGAATTACCAGGACAGATTTTTAACTCTGTCATCATATTCTGTTCATCTTACAGTTCACTTTGTCTTGGTGTTTCTTTTCCAAAAAAGAAGTTAAAGTTGAGTTAGGCACTCTCCACTTCAGGTCTTCCCACGTGTAGAATAATCTAAATTCTTTAACCCAGATTCAAAATGCTCTATACTTTGCCCTTTTTTCTTTATTATGATTCTGTTTTGTCATTGACAGACTTACCTATAAATTGTTTTTGAATGAACCCTGTATGTTGCTACTGTCATTTTTTTTTTTACACTGTCAGAAATTTTTGAACTCAGTGGTTGCTTGACTTCAGTGTTTAATCACTTGCTTTTCTGTCTCCATGCTTTTTTGGTAGCTACCCATATCTCAGCCTCAAGTGCTTGCTGTCATTTACATTTATGTAGTAAATAAATATATGTAAGCATAAAGGTCATTTATATTTAATGTTTGGAGGATTATCAGTAAATATTTGATAATATTTTCTATAGTAAGCTCATCTTGTTCGATGTCCTGAATGTTTTTATTTATAATACTATTTGACAATGAAGTTTCTGAAAACTTACCAGAAGCTATGGGAATTCCCTATTAATAGATATCTGATATCAGTGTAGGGACTTTTAATACACAGTGCAAATGATGTATTATATATTGCATATATAATATCAATGTATATATTAAGCATAATAAGAAAATACTTTTGAAAGCACTTAAGTAGTAATTAGCTATTTTTATATCCATGACAAAACACAAGGAATTTTGGTAATTCCTGCCCAGTAGTTGTGATATTAATAGACATCATTTATTGATCACTCTATTCTTGGTAGACAGTAAGTGCATGTTTTATTTTTGTAACAGCCCCCATCATGTAGGTAATATACCCTTTTTATATATGAGGACTTTGAATTGAAGTAAAACCTAAGTTTCCATATTAAAATTGTACATTACTGAACGGTTGTGTAGCGGGATAAATAGCAAAAAACGTCTGCTTTTAAATCCTTGGTAGTGGGGCGCCTGGGTGGCTCAGTTGGTTAAGCGTCCAACTTTGGCTCAGGTCATGATCTCATGGTCCGTGAGTTCAAGCCCCGCATCGGGCTCTGTGCTGACAGCTCAGAGCCTGGAGCCTGATTCGGATTCTGTGTCTCCCTCTCTCTCTGACCCTCCCCTGTTCATGCTCTGTCTCTCTCTGTCTCAAAAAAAAATAAACGTTAAAAAAAAATAATAATAAAAAAAATAAATGCTTGGTAGTGAAATTATAGAACATAATAAGTTCTTCTTTCTTTCTTTCTTTCTTTCTTTCTTTCTTTCTTTCTTTGAGAGAGAGCACATGCACGTGACCTGGGGAGAGGGGCAGAGAGAGAGAGAGAATCTTAAAGCCAGTCTCAGATCAATGCACAGCTCGATCCCACAGTGCTGGGATCGTGACCTGAGCCAAAGTCAAGAGTTGGCTGCTCAACTGACTGAGCCACCTAGGCACCCCAAGAGTTCTTTAAGATGGTGAAAAAAAGAGTGCTTACCCCAAAATATGAGCTATAATGACAGTATATTTACCAGGACAATAATTTCCAGAAGATAGTGGAATACTCTTTCCTTAAAATATAGAGGTAATATAACTTTAGTTTGAATTCTATACCCATTTAAACTATCAATTATCAGCAAAAATGAGGCCCAAAGTCAGGCTATACGCAAAATTAAGAGTTCATCACCTATACAAACTTGATGCAGGGGGCGCCTGGGTATTTATTTTTTTATGTGTATTTTTTTAATGTGTATTTATTTTGAGAGCATGTATGCAAGAGAGTGCACGGGAAGGGCAGAGGGAGGCAGAGAATCCCAAACTGGCTCTGAGCTGTCAGTGCAGAGCCTTATAGGGGGCTTGATCCCACCACCATGAGATCACGACCTGAGCCGAAATCAAGAGTCGGTTGCTTAACCCACTGAGCCACCCGTGCACCCCAAAGTAAAAAAAGGGCGCCTGGGTGGCTCAATTAAGTGTCCCAACTCTTGATTTCAGCTCAGGTCATGATCTCACAGTTCGTAGTTTGAGCTCCGCATTGGGCTCTCTGCTGTCAGCACAGAGCCCACTTAAGATCTTCTGTCCCCCTCTCTCTCTGCCCCTCCCTCACTTGTTCGTTTTCTCTCTCTCTATGTCTCAAATAAAAACTAAAAAAGAAAAAAGAATACATCATGAGTGAAGAATTAGTAAAATATGTTAATAAATTGAGTAGACTTCATTGTAAATATGTATAATATTTTTAAAGGTAGAGCCAAAATACTAGGCAATAACAAGAAAAGTGGAAGAAAGGGGATTATAGCATGTCAAGAGTGCTACGGGGTGCCTGGCTGGCTCAGTTGGTAGAGCATGCGACGCTTGATCTCAGGGTTGTGAGTTTGAACCCCATGTTAGATGTAGAGATTACTTTAAAAATAAAATCTTTGAGAAAGAAAGAGTGCTATAATTCTTTTTTCACTGAGAACTCTAGGTCATCTTGTAAAAATAGCTATTTCTGTGGCTCTGCAGCCAGACTCTCTGGACGTAATCCTAGCTTATGCCTTACTAGCTGTGTGACATTAAGGTTACTATACCTTCCTGTGCCTAAAATTTCTTATCTACAAATAGGAAGGCAATAACCCTCAAAGTGTCATGGGGAGGATTAAGTACAATACATGTAAAACCATTAGAACACTACTCAGTACATGTAAACACTCAATACATGTCTGCTGCTTTCATTTCTCTTTTACCTTAAGGGTAACCCTGAAAAGAACAGAAATAAAATCTATGGCTTATGAACCAGTAAAACTAAAATAAGAGAATGAAGAAAGCTTAACCCTTAGTGTACTGTCAAGAGCAGTTGCACTAATTTTAGTTTTTTATTTTCTGAGCACTTCTAACACTTAAAAAGCTTTGGTATTTTATTACTTTTATTCTTCTTACAGATCTTCCAAAAAGCAGAAAAATTTTTACTTAAAAAAATCAATCTATGTTGCAGTTATATGAATCCATCAGATGCTTTTTGTAAACCTAAGGTACATTATGGAATCTTAGCGATCTGTATTTTGAAATATTTTGCAATTTCTAGGAATTTTATCATTGCCACCAATTATTTCCTGCTGTGTTAAAAAAAAAAAGATTTGATAAAGCAAGAATGGTGGAATCCACTGGAAAGAAGGTATAGTGAAATAGTCATTTTTTTAGGTTTTTTAAATTAATTTTATGTTTTTATTTTGAGAGCACACTGGAGAGGGGCAGAGAGAGGAGAGAGAGAGAATCCCAAGCTGGCTCCACCCTGTCAGCACAGAGCCCCATGTGGAGCTCAGACTCACAAACCATGAGATCATGACCTGAGCTGAAATCAAGAGTTGGACGCTTAACCTGCTGAGCCACCCAGGCACCCCTTTTTTCAGTTTTGTTTTGGTTTTCAAAAATTTTTAATTTAATTTTTTTTTTACTAGCTGTATTGCATCCTTCAAAAAAGGTGTAAAAGAGGATGAGAGACATGCAGATAAGATAAATACAAGGAGAGAACTAGTATTCTAGACCTGGGCTGTCTAGTATGGTAGCCACTTGCCACATACAACTACTTATATTTAAATTAATTAAAATACATAGAATTTAAAATTCACTTCCTTGGACACATTAACCATGAAGTAGTTATATAGAGGGAATATAGCTCTCTATTAGCTTCATTTCACTATGGCTACCATATTGAAATGCAACTATAGAACATTTTTATCATTGCAGAAAATTCTATTGGATATCACTGCTGTAGATGCTAAGTATGATAGTGAAATTGATCATATAGGTGATAGTAATATGGATCATATCCATGAAATTTCAGATTTTGAGACTTGAGATGTTCTGTACCTTCCAGGGATGGTATTAAAGAGTGCAATTTGGGAAAAACTAACTTGTCTAAAACCATAGACTTAACCAGTACTGACACTGAAACTTCCTATGTCCCAACTTTATTACTCTGAAGAGCTTTTTAAAATGTGGGTTATAGCTGTTTACTATATCATAAAGCATATTCTCTTACAATAATATATTAATATACTCTCATGAGTAATAGCTTTAAAAACAAAAATAATGGAGTAGCATTGTTTTACATTTTTGCAAATCTGGTGTCTACCTTAAGAAAAAAATCAGCTGGATTTTAATATCTACCTCAGCATTTGGTCAGTTGTGATACCCCATGTCCTATATGTAGCTTCTGAAAAACACTGTACTCTTGTGAGAAAATGAGAGTGAAAAGGCATATGATGTCTTACTATTAATAATGAAAATAGTTTGGACCTTAGTACCCATTGAAAGTCATCCTTTGATGACTCCCAAGGGTTCCCATACCACACTTTGAGAATACCTTCTCTACCCTAAAGCCTGCCAGTCATAGCCCCATACAGAATTTAGAAACCACATTTAATACCTTACTCTAGTATATAAATGGACAGCTGATGATTATCAGACACTTGAGAAAAACCTATGAAGTGAAAGATGGAAGCCAAAGCAGAAAGGTAGAAACAAGTGATTGGGAAGAAGTATAAATGGTACTGGGGAGAAGAAAACTTATAAGAAAGTAATAACCTCAGAACACTAAGAGGTTATTATATGTGTGAAACCAGAATCAGATGTTAAAAATAAGGACCGTCATAGAGCAAAAGGAGCTCCAAATTAAAAAATCAGAGCGGAGGGGCGCTTGGGTAGATTAGTTGGTTGATTTTGGCTTAGGTCATGATCCATGGAGCCCCACATCGGGCTCTGCACTGGGCGTGAAGCCTGCTTAAGATTCTCTCCCTCTGCTCTTCCTCATGTGCGCACATGCGCATTCTCACAAAATCAGAGTAGATATGAAGTATGAAAAGTATAATTAAAAATTATAATAGAAATGTTGACAGTTTATGTTTGTAATGTAAGGGTAGTGAAGGACTTTGTATACAAAACTTCAAAAGCACATGGCATGAGTCAAAAATGAAATGAATTTGTTTACATCAGAGTTAAGGCATTCTGTGGATTGAAGGGACATCATGGTAGAATGGGAGAAGATATTTGTAAAATATAAAAACTAACAAGGGATTTAACATCAAGAAAACGGAAGAAACTCCTAAAAATGCAAAGGGAAAAGACAGCCATACCAAAATAAAAATACATAGAAAATATGTAGAGGTTCTAAAGAGGCATTTATAGAAGGAGAAACCCCAAAGCTAATAAGTCTGTGTAGATACACTCAAAATCGTTAGTTAACAGAAAATTTTAAATTAAAACAATAAGATATCACATTTACCCATTAGTTTGGATAAAACAATGTATTAGTTATCTATTTCATCATAACAGATTACTCCCCAAATTTAGCATCTTAAAACAAAACGTGTATTATGTCACAGCTGTGAAGGACAGAGAATCTGCTATCAGCTTAGCTGGATAGTTTTAGCTCAAGGTCTCTCATGAGGTTGTAGTCCCACTGTGAGCCAGGGCTGTAGTCATTTGAAGGTTTGAGTGGGACTGGAATATCTGCTTCCAGGATAGCTCACTCAAAGCTGTTGGCAGGAGGACTCAGTTCTTTGCTGGTTGTTGGCAGAAGATCTTAGTTCTCCACTGCATGAGCCTCACCACAGGGCTGCCTGAGTGGATTCTGAAGGCTGCTTCTAATAACATGGTGTTACAGATTGAATGTCATGTTTCCTTTCTCCCCCAAAGTTTGTTTAAAGTTTCTATGTTGAAATATAACCCCCAGTGTGATTGTATGTGGAGGTAGGGCCTTTGGAAGCTGACTAGGTCACAAGAATGGAGCTCTCATGAATGGTATTAGTGCCCTTATAAGAAGAGGCTGGAGAGTTAGCTCACTTTCCCCCACCATGTTAGAATACTAGAAGAAGTCAACTGTAGCTTGGAAAAGGGCCTTCACTGGAACCTAACCATGCTGACATTATGATCTTGGACTTCTGGCCTGTAGAACTGGGCAAAATAAATTTTGGTTGTTGATAAGTCACTCAGTTTATATTATAGCATCCTGAGTGAAGACACATGGCATCTGGCTTCCCCCAGAGCAAGTGATCCGAGAGTAACCAAACAGGAAGCCATTGGTGCCTTTTATGACCTCTTCTTTGAGTGAAATTTCTATTCATTAGAGGCAAGTCACTAAGTCTAGCCAGTACTTAAGGGGAGGAGAATTAAGGCCTCACTCATGAAGGGAGAAGTATCAAAGGATTTGTGGACTTTCTAAAACTACACTGTATAATGCCAAATGTTAACAGAAGTATGGACTCTGCAGCCTTTCCAGAGCTCAACCTAGCAGTACTTAAGAATATGAACACCCTGTGGCCCAGTAATTTCCTTTCTGGATATGTATCTCAAGAGTTTCATAGGAGTTATGTACATGGGTGTTCACTGCAGTAGTATTTGTAGCATCAGAAGTTAGAGTCAACCAGGATGTCTCATATACTGGTTTGAGTGTAGATGGGTAAAATTTGTGAATGCACATTGTATTAGTTTCCTAGAGCTGCCATAACCAAGTATCACAAACTGTGTGGCTTAAACAACAGAAATTTATTCTCTTACAGTTGTGGAGGCTAGAAATCCAAAACCATTGTGTGAGCAGGGCCATGTTCCCTCTGAGACTTTGGATAGAATCATTCCTTGCCTATTCCTAGATCATGGTGGTAGCTATTAATCCTTGGATTGCAGCTATATCACTTCAATCTTTGGCGCAGTTGTCACATGGCGTTCTCCCTGTGTCTCTTCTTATAGCGTTTTCTTCTTATAAGGGCATCAGTCATATTGGATTAAAGCCCACCCTAATGATCTCCTCTTAACTCGATTACATCTGCAAAGATTATTTCCAAATAAGGTCACACAGGTAACAGTGGTTAGGACTTCGGCATATCCTTAAGGGATATAATTCAATCCATATACATGTGGACTATTACTCAGAAATTAGGAGCAACTAATTAGATGTACACCTGCACATAGTATATAGCAGGAAATACAAGAAATAGAATGATGGAGTAGTAAAAATAACATTTTTGTTTTATTTTAAGTTTATTTATTTTGAGAGAGCAAGCACATGTGCAAACAGTGGAGGGGCAGAGGGAGAGAGAATCCCAAGCAGACTCTCTTCTACCACCACAGAGCCCGATGTGGGGCTGGATCCTATGACCATGAGATCATGACCTGAGCTAAAAGTGAGAGTTGGACGTTTAACAGACTGAGCCACCTGGGCACCCCAATAATAACATTCATATAAATGAAAAATCAATGTGTAGGAGAGTTCTCCAGAGAAACAAAACCAATAGGATGGAGATAATCTATCTGTATTTATATCTGTATATAATTAGGTTGAGAGATACTGAGAAAAAGGAACTGGCTCACATGATCATAGAGGCTGGGAAGTAAAAATCTGCAGTGTGGGCTGATAGGGTGTAGAGAGCCAGGAAAGCTGATGGTGCAGATGAAGTCCAAAGACTGTGCTAGTGAATTTCTTCTTGCTTGGGGAAGCTTGCTTTCTTCTAATTAAACCGTCACCTGATTGAATGAGGCCCACCCGCATTATGGAGGGCATTCTGCTTACTCAGGAGTTTACCAGTTTAATGTTAATCTTGTCCAAAACACCCTCCAAGTTGACACATAAAATCAAATATCACAAGTCCACTCCATGTCAAACTGACACCCATAGACCTCTTCCTTTAACCATATTTAGAATACAAATAAAGACAATAACCAGGTCATACTTCTACATATATGTAGAATATGTTATATTCTATAACATATATGTATGTTAGCATACAAATATCCTGTGTATAGCCAAAAACAACCTACATATATGTAGAATATGTTATATTCTATAACATATATGTATGTTAGCATACAAATATCCTGTGTATAGCCAAAAACAACCTACATATATGTAGAATATGTTATATTCTATAACATATATGTATCTTAGCATACAAATATCCTGTGTATAGCCAAAAACAACCTAAGCCTTTTCCCAGAGGAGGATGCAAAATCCTGATGTTTAATTCTTCTCTTTGATATACCATAACTTAAATATGTTGTTGTTTTTATGTGTGTTTTGTATATTATGATATAAATTCAGTATACCTCAAATGATGAGATAAGAAAGGGAAGAAAAACAAAAATATTTGTATATACAAACACACAGGCACACAAACATATTCATAATAAAATACATGACAGTTACAGTCCTCTTTTCTGTAACATCACATGGTCATAGGTGGTATTCATAACTACTTTTGCCTACTACCTATTTTATATTACTTTTTCCTTCAGCAGTTAACTCAGCTGGTCATAGTTCTTTACTTGGTACAGTGACCCAAATCTTCCTTCCTGAAAGGTCTGAGCCGTTAGTAGTCTTGCCTGAATTGGGTTATAGTTTTCCATTGATTTTAATAACAGCATGATAACATGGAGAGATGTCCTTGGGGATCTCCTATACGCCAGATATACTCTCTTACCTCCATTGCAGAGTAGCAATCCCATTTCCCCTTAGTCCCAACCATTTAAACAGCACAGTGACTTCCTGCTTTGACTGTTTATTCAGGGGCATGAGGTATCTAGAATGTCCAGGTGGCAGTTTTAACTTCCAGTTCAGTGAGATCATTGTTATGTCTCCTGATGGAAGCATTCCTTTCTTTGGAATTAAGACCTATACACCACTAGGAGAGCATAAGGTCATGGAGAGAAGAAACAAAAATTTTGCAGGTGGATCACTAGGAATAAATCACTAGGTGCCACTTCTATTTCTACCCCTTGATTCCTGGATCTATGAATCCTGACTATGGGGGAAACATCACCATATATTGAATACTGATACACAGCCTCCTGGAGAGTCTTTCCCCATTCCTGCAAGGTGTTGCCAAAATGACAAAAAATCATTTCATTATTCTATCAAGCCAGTTGCTTCAGAATGCTAGGGCACATGATAAGAACATTGGATTCTGTGAGCATGGGTCCACTGCTGTAACTTGCATGAAGTTACTTCTCTTGATCAAAAGCAGCATCATATGCAATACCATGAACATGAGTAAGGCATTTGGTCAGTCTACAGTAGTTTTGGCAGAAGGTTTGCTTTCAGGGAAGGCAAATCCATATCCAGGATAAGTTTCTATTACAGTAAGAACAAATGCTGCCCCTTTCATGATGAAAGCAGGTCCAATGTAATCAACCTGCTATCAGGCTGATCACACCAGGGAATGGTGCCCTTTAGGAGATTCCGTGTTGGTCTCTGCTGCTGGCAGATGGGCCACTTAGCAATGGCTGTAGCCAAGCTTGCCTTGGTGAGTTGAAGTCCATGTTGCTGAACCCATGCATAACCTTCCTCCTCCACCCCAGCCACTTTGTTCATGAGCCCATTGGAGGGAACAGAGATGGCTGTTCCATTGGGAACAGAAATAGCTGAGAAGAGAGGCTGACTGGTATCCACAGAACAGGTCATCCTAGCCACTTGATTATTCAGGTCCTCCTTGGTTGAGGTCACTCCTCCAGGGGCCTTGACATGAGACACATGATGTTTTCACCCATTCAGAAAGGTCTGTCCACATACTTCTTTCCCAGACTTCCCTGTCAACCAGTTTTCCAGTTGTGTTCCTTCCAAGTCATCCCATCTAGCCAAACCATCGGCCACAGCCTGTGAATTGATATTTAATCACACGTCTGGCCATTTTTCCTTCCAAGCAAAAGGAACAACCTGGTGAACCGCTCAAAGGTCTGCCCACAAGGAGGATTCCCCTTACCTCCGTCTTTCAGGGATGCTCAGAAAGGAGCTGTAGTGCCGCAGCTGTCTGCTTTCAGGTGGTGCTTGCACATCATGCAGAACCATCTGTGAGCTAAGCTTGAGTTCTTTCTCCGCTCCATCATCTGATTGGAGGGAACTCCCCGTGAAGCTGTAGGTGCGGGCTGGGAGAAAGCCGATACTGTGGCAGGGGTAGCGACTGTGGGCATTTGGGCTGCCTCTTCATGGAACTTACTTGTGCCTTCAGGATGTGTTCGGGTCCCGTGTCATAATACCACCTCCATTTGATGATGGAATGCTGCAGTGTATGCCCATCTTTATGGCGTGGTGGGTCAGGTAACACCCAGGTCATGACCAGGAGCTCAGATCACATGGGAACTTGATTTCACCCATGGTTAAGTGTTAAGTCTCAGCGAGGGCCCAGTAGCAGGCCAAAAGCTGTTTCTTAAAAGGAGAGTAGTTATCTGCAGAGGATGACAGGGCTTCGCTCCAGATGCCTAAAGGCCTGTGCTGCGCTTGTCCTAAAGGAGCTCGCCAAAGTTTCCAAACGGCATCCTCGTCTGCCCTCGACACTTTGTGAACCATTAGATCTTTTGGATCACAAAGAGCAGCTTACACAGCAGCTTGGACCTATTGCAGAGCCCTCTTCTGTTCTGAGCCCCACTCAAAATTAGCACCTTTTCGGATCCCTGAGTAAATAGGCCAGAGTCACAGACCCAAATGATGAATAATGCAACAACTTATCATTCACCTTAGGAAGGATATCTCAACATGCGTCATACCACTGGACCCTTAGAAATTTCAAAGAAGTTAAAGGTTCCTGAATTTTTGTCAGATTTATTTCACATCTCCTGCCATGTAAACTGCACAGTAGGTCCAATCAAGGTGGTGATACCAGTGTGGTATCTTGTGAAAGGGAAAGGTGATCATGATCCCTCATCACACCATGTATATAAACTAACAGTTTATATACTGTTATAATAAAGATTAACATTAGATATTTTAGAATAGTTGTCTTTGTATAAACAAGAGAATGAAAATGGAAAATGAACAAATTCAACAAGAATTTAAAATATGCAAATGGAATTGTTAAGTCTCCCAGAAAACTAGGATCAGAAGACCAAAAATACGGAATATGGGTAAGAAAAAGAGAAATAGTAGAAAAGAAAAGTAGAATGTTAGTCTGGGAGACCCAACTCTGAAATCGGAGGGGTTCCAGAAAAAGAAAATAGAGAGGAAGTAATTCAAACACCTATTTCAAGAAATTTTCTTAAAAATAAAAGGACATGAATTTTTAAATTAGAAGGGCCCATAACACATTCATGAGAGTGAATGACAAAAGGCCCTCATTGTGGTAGTACATGATGAAATTTCAGGACATCAGGGGATAAAGAGAAAAGCCTCAAAGCTTCTGGGAGAAAGAGGAGTCACATACCAGTGATCTGGAGTCAGAATATCCATGAACTTCTCAAAAACAAACCTGAAAGACACTTTAGCAATGTCTTCACATTCGTGAGGAAAAACTTAGTTCTGCCTTTAGAATTCATTACTTTTAAGCACACTGTCAATCAAGTGTATAGAAGAAGGTATAATAGTCTTAAAATCTGAGGAGATTATAAAGCCAAAAGTACAGACAAATGGACAAGTCTGACTACATAGTCACATTTCACACACTTAATAAAGATACAGAAAATTAGCCAATACAATTGACAAGCTTGATTTTAAAAGATGTAGAACCCTGTATGCACACAAGCACATACATAAGTAGAACATATACACAATTTTCAAGTATACAAAATTTAAGTTAACAAAAGTTAATTTGTGTTGTCACGGGAAATTTTATCAGTTTTCAATCAGTGCCATTTAGAACATATTCTTGGACCTCAACTTAAATGAGAAATCAAGAATAATGAGTTTAAAAAAAACAATAATGAGTTTAAAAATTATATCTAAACTTTGGAGAACTAAGTATAGTACTTAATGAGATAAGAGAAAATATAGTAGACATTACAAAATACTAGAACTCTGACATAGACACTACATGTCAGAAGTTGGAGGTTGCAACTAATGTGAACAGACATTTGTGGTTTAAAAATACTGGTTTTTAAAAAGATTGAATATAAAGTAATTAAGTCTTCAACTCTTGGAATAGAAAGATAACAGAAGAATAAAACCAGAGACAAAAGGATAAAAATAAGTATAAAGGAGAAATTAGTGAAATAAAAGACAAATAATTGGATCAATGTAAAGGCCAGTAGACAAACTACTATTAGGGGAAAAGATACAAATAAGTAATGCTAAGACAGAAAGAAATATAACCACAGATAGAACAAGAATTTTAAGAATCTTAAGGTAACTCCATGAATACTTTGTCAATAACTTTGAATCATAGATGATACAGACAATTTTTTGGAAAAATGTAATTTGCCAAAATTAACCTTAGAAATAGATAACACTGAGAAGTTGATCACCAGTAAATACTCAGAAAATAAAAGACAAATTTACACATACCAGCTTCCCAAAGGTACACCAAACCTCAAAATTTTATAGTTACAGAGAAGAGAAAAAGAAGAGTTCTCCATTATACCAGACTAATCATTCAACAAGTATTTCTAGAGTGTTTAAACTATGTGCATTAGTGAAATAATACAAAAATATTTGATACCTAAAGTAGGCAAACAGTGCAAGAAGATATAACGTAATCTTATGAACAGGTATACAGAAACCTTAAAATATTAGCAAATTAAACCCAGCTTATATTAATGAAGGAAAACATCACAATCAAGTGGGGTTAATCCCAGAAATGCAAAGTTGTTTTAATACTAGAAAACCTCTTAATGTAACCTGTCACTTCCAACAAGTTAAAAGAGAAAAAAGTAGTCCCTGTACTCATTGAGCAGATATTTAGTATCCATCATAAACCAGGAGGTAGGCATTAATAGTTTAGCAGTGTACAAACCAGAGTCCTGTTTGCATGGAGCTTACAGTCTAGTTTAAGAAAAATTATGTTAGCTAATCTGATAAATGCTATGAAGAAACATAAATCAAGTAAAGGGAACCGAGTGATAAGTATTATTAATAAACATTTACATATTAAATAAACCCTCAATCTCCTGTTTTTTCCATCTCTGTTCTTTGTCAGCTTGCCATTTATGTTTCCCTGAACACTGTAAAATAATAAGATAATCAAATACTCCTATCCAGAAAATAAGATGACGACCACTAAAATTGGCCAGCAAGGTCTGTCTTGAAATAACTCAGTCATTATCAGTTGAAGTTTAAAAATTTGAGTCTAGGGGTAATAATACATATGTATGGAATATAAACATTTATAATATATAGCATACTTATATAATCTGTGTATTTATATAATTATATAATTGATAATAAAATGTATGGAATAAATATATATGGAAGTTGTGTTTCTTAGTAAAAACTTGAAATTCAGAGACTGCTCATATATAATTTTTTTTCTACATAGAATTTTTAATTTACATAGAAGGAATAAAGGAAAAAACTGTTTTCCTAAGGTTATTAAGTGTGGTAGCACAGTATCTTTAGCATAACACTAGAGATATGAAGAGCTGGGAGTTAAGTTTAGTTTGAACACAGTGCTAAATGAAGCAAAAGTCATATAAATTGGGGCACCTGGGTGTGTTAGTTGGTTGAGCGTCCGACTTCTACTCAGGTCATGATCTTGTGGTTTGTGAGTTCAAGCCCCACATCAGGCTTGCTGCTGTCAGGGAAGAGCGCACTTCAGATCCTCTGTCTTCCTCTCTCTGCCCCTCCCCAACTTGTGCTATCTTCTCTCTCACTCAAAAATAAATACTAAAAAAAGTCATATAAATTAATTTCACATAGAAAGACCTGTTCCTAATCCCAGATAAACAGTGTCACAAATGCATCCCCATCAGTCATTATTAGGATGCACTGTGGAATATCTGTGGCTTTACAAAAAATGTTTATGTACTCCCAAAACAACCCAAAGTCATGGCTGTTTGTGTTCCATAGTAAGCACTGTATATGAAGGACAGTATTTATTTCAGAAAAATCTGAACTCTTTAATTGGATTTGGAAGATCTTCGTTGGATATAAGTTTGTTGGTTCTCTTTGTTTAATTCTTGCCAAAGAATTAAACTCTCAGGCCTTCACTTCATTAAAATAATACATTAGGAGCTTCTGCTAAAAGATGCTTATAGAAATTTTTATATTTGTGTATTTTAAGTAAGTTCAAAAGCAGAATTGTATAAGGTATTTTAGGTCTCTTTTGTCAGACTCTTAGTTTACTTCAAGATCCTTCCCTCTAGTAAAATAAGGGTTTATTTTTTCTAAGTTGCCTCTGAGACAACAGTCAAGAATTGGGCAGCTTCACAAAAGATGTGTGCACAAAAGGTCTTTGACTTTGCCTAGCCCAGAGGTTTCAGATTTGCAGCCAGCAAACTGATCTGGCCAACAGAATGTTTTATTTGTTCTGCATAGTGCTCCTAAAAAATCAGTTGGTTTCCAACATTTTTAAATGTGAAATTTCACATAATCTCAATTCCTGAGTTCGTTTAACATTTCAGATCATCTGATACCACTGGCTTGAATTTCTACATGGCTACAGTTGACCAGGGTTTAGCACTGGGTGAGGATTGCATGAACCATAAACTGTCCATTTCTCTGTATTCCCACCATTTCTTAATGTTTCACTTCACTCATTTTCTTCACCTGTGACTTACATAGGTATTTAAGTATGTGACCCTTGCTAACTTACTGGTTCATGTGGACAGCCCTTTTAAAATTTTTGTTATGGGGTCGGGGGGGGCTGATGGCTCAGTTGGTTGGGCATCCGACTTTGGCTCAGGTCATGATCTCACAGTTCACGAGTTCGAGCCCTGTGTCAGGCTCTGTGCAGACACCTCAGAGCCTGGAGCCTGCTTCAGATTCTTTGTCTCCCTCTCTCTCTGCCCCTTCCCTGCTCATGCTTTCTCTCTCTCTCTCTCTCTCTCTCTCTCTCTCTCTCTCTCTCTCTCTTTCTCTGTCTCTGTCTCTCTCTGTCTCTCTCTCAGAAATAAACTTTAAAAGAAATTTTTTTGTTATGGGGCACCTGGGTGACTCAGTCAGTTATAAGCAACTGATTCTTCGACTCCTGTCATTATCTCAGGGATTGTGAGTTCAAGCCCATGTCAGTCTCTGTGCTAACGGCACAGACCCTGCTTGGGATTCTCTCTCTACCTCTCCCCCCCAATGTGTGCATTCTCTCTCAAATTAACTAAATAAATAAAAGAAAAATTGTTGCTTTTAATTATTATGGCATGGGAAACTAACACTGACTAGGATAAATTAAACGTTTTTAAAAGCCTGAATTTGGGCTAGCATTGCCATCTTTCTTTCCCTAAGCTGTAGTATGTCTTTAGGAGAATATACGGATATGCTTATCAATTCTTTATTCACTTACTCAAAGCATTTGATATGGATTCTCCTGGAGTCTGGTAGTTTCTGTAAGAAGAATGTTGTGACTTCAATGAGGTTTGTTAAGATCCTAATTTTGTTAAGTGATGATATGACTATTAGAAGTAATAATTTTTCAAATCTGTATCACTAAAAAACATTTATTTAACCTCTTTCTGTGTCATTAGGCTAGGCATTTAGTGTAGTTATTTATACTGCTTACTAAATATTTTTGGCTCTCCTCCATCTGGCATTTTCTGACCCCTCTGTCATTGGGCTACGTCAACAGTTCTGGCCAAAGAGTTGTGAATGGAAATGAGTGTGTAATTTCCAGGCCAGTCATTTAATTGCCAGTATGAGCTCTCTTTCCTTCTGCTGCTACCACTAGCAGTGTTTCAGAGAGTGACTGCTCCATAGTCTGAGTTCCAGAAGAGGATAATACGGAGCAGAGCTCTTCACCAACCAGTGATAGGTATAAAGTATGCAAGAAATAATTCTGTTATTTTAAGCTAGAAATTTTTGGAGTTGTTCATTACTGCAGTTTAACTTAGCATATCTGATGCTATATTGTAGCAGTGAAGAAAGAATTAACTTATTAATTAAAGCACTTAATTAAAGGTAGCTGTGCTAACCAAAATCTATAACCTGTAAGCTATTAGAAAATTGTTTTTAGTCTTTAGGGTAACTCTTTATTTATAAGTTGTGTCACCAAAGGCCTTAAGTCTTAGAAATTTCAACTTTGTTTGAGAGTACACATACAAGATACTAGCGATCGCTGTACATTTTGCAGTCAGCACTGTGTTATGTACGTAAAGTCTGAAGGTTCATGTTTAATCCTACTTGTTATCAAGGAGGTGTGTGTGTGTTTATTTTTTTTCTCAAGAATAGCATGGAGCTGAAAGTTTTTTTTTTTTTTTTTTTTTTCAACGTTTTTTATTTATTTTTGGGACAGAGAGAAACAGAGCATGAACGGGGGAGGGGCAGAGAGAGAGGGAGACACAGCATCGGAAACAGGCTCCAGGCTCTGAGCCATCAGCCCAGAGCCCGACGCGGGGCTCGAACTCACGGACCACGAGATCGTGACCTGGCTGAAGTCGGACGCTTAACCGACTGCGCCACCCAGGCGCCCCTGGAGCTGAAAGTTTTTAAGCAAACTTTCAGGATAGATTATAGACTTTTGTGAGCTGACATAATTTTGTGATGGAATTTTAGAGCTGGAAGAACGCTTAGGTATCATGTAATACAACATTCTTATTTTATAGATGTTGAATGCTATAAAAGACTAAATGAAGAACATGTTCCAGTTACTTACTTTTACATTATTTTTAGGTCTTAAAATACCTTTTGAGAAATTCCAGCTAATCCCTTTGCCAGCTAATATTTTTCTTAGCACTCTTTGTTGACATTTGTGTTCTTTTTGCTTCCTCATTTTCCCTTCATTATATTTGATCCTCATAGTAATTCTAAGAGGTAGATAGTTTTCTGCCATTTACAGTTCTGGAGACTGAGACTTAATTGAAGTGAAGTAATCTGCCCAAGATCATATGGCTAAGGAGCAGAGCTGGGATTTGAACAGGTTCTATTGATTCTAATAATCCATGTTGTTTCCACTAATGTCTTAAATGT
The DNA here is from genome assembly GCF_022837055.1 of Prionailurus viverrinus. Taxonomy (NCBI): domain Eukaryota; kingdom Metazoa; phylum Chordata; class Mammalia; order Carnivora; family Felidae; genus Prionailurus; species Prionailurus viverrinus. The sequence goes on along the minus strand of NC_062563.1, from coordinate 67,571,886 downwards.
ATTTAAGATTCTTATACAAATGTAGAGAATATTTTACTTTGTGTGACTATTAAAGTTAGATTTGTCAGAGTGACAGGAAACCCAAGACAACAGTTGTCTAAAAAGATAGAAGTTTATTCCCCTCTCTTGTGATTAAAGTCTGGAGGTAAGCATGTAAGGTTAGTATGAAGGCTCTCCACCATGACTTTATGGATCAATACTTACTTCTGTTTTGTTTACTCCACTATCCTTAAACACATGACTTCTGTTTTATGCTTCAAAATACCAGCTCGTGTTCCAGCATTCTATCTAGCAGGAAGCAGAAAGTATAAAGAAGCACCCTTTTCTTTCCCTTTAGTACCTATTCCGGAAATTATATAGGACACTTCTGCTAACATTCCATTGGCCAATACCAAGTCATATGGCCAACTCATTTGTAAGGGAGGCTGAGAAATGTGGGCTGTGTTCTAGATGGTCACCTGCTCAGCTAAAAATCTAGGGTTTGTGACAGACATAGTTGACTAGATTTGAAGTAATAGCAGTTTCCCTCACAATGATGTAATCCGGTTTTGTTTCAAATTGTTTATTCATAGGTATTTATTGAGTACTTATGTACCAAAACACTGTCATAAATATATATGATGGTAAACTGCATTAGTTCTTATGTTTATTTTTACAGGTTAGGAAAATTTTTCTCTATATCGGCTAAAATAGTACCCAGATGTTTTCTTTGCACATATATAAGGAAAAAAAAACATATCCAGCTTTAGCTTTATATTTATGATCCAATAAAACGTGCTATATGTTTTCAAAGTGAGCCAGTACTTTTGAAAATTTTGTGCCACAACCCTAAAATACTGTATCTAATGAACACTGTGAAACTTTTGAAATAAAATTATAACTTTCACTTAGGTACTTTATAAATTAAGATCTGTTTATAGACCCTTTATTTTGAACACTTTTCAAAAGTGAGACTCTTATGATCTGAATGTAGGTTTCACTTAAGTTTTCTGTAACTAGATTGTTTCAGAGCCATGTGAATGAGCTATTTAAGAATACTTATGGAAATTAGATATATTCTCATTTAATTCTGTTCCCTATTAGCCTTACAGCAGAACACCTATAAAATCAGCTAGTGATTATTCTTGACAAAAACTTATAAATAGAATTATCATTTAATAATTAGTTCATTTAGCTTTTTTTTGTACTAACACATCTGCAGCATTTTAAACTTGAAACAGTATCACATTGAGCTAGTTTAATGAGAGTGTTTTGGTTTTATTTTCTATATTGAAGTAGATTTGAAGTCAAGGGGAACATTGCATTTGAAGCTAATTTAAGTCTTTGTACTAACTGTTTTAGATTTATTTTAGTTATTAAACAGTATTGGTATGCCTAGTGCTATGATAATCACTGATGAAGGAGGATCCAAAGAAAGAATTGTGCATGTGTGCATATTTTGAATTTGCAGTCACATTTTTATGGTTAAGAGTTTGCTCCCATAGATTAGGTTTGGATTCTTACTCTTCCCTTTTCTTCCCAGTTCTTGACATCACTCTGCTTTAATTGCTTCTGAATTTCTGATTATTGCTTCTGTAGTCCTGTGGCTTTCAGCCCTGGTTGTATGTAATGAACAGTAGAGCTTTTTCAGAATTCAAAATGCATTTGAATGTAGCTTAAATCTCACTCAAACTGGCTTAAACTGTAAGAAAATTTACCTCATATAGTAAGTTTTGTCTTAAGTTTTCCTCAAGGACCTAGGCTGGTTGCCTATCATAAAAAAATGCAACATCTATCCTTGTTTGTATCTACTAGGAAAAGAGAGAAGGACCTCTCCTATCCAGAAGCCAAAAAAGCAAACTACTTCTTGTGCCTCACTGGGCCAAATTGGCTGAGTCCTGTTCATCCTTGAAAAGTATGGAATTACCATAAATAGCCAGACTATGTATATGCAGTGGAATGGATATTATGAAGTAAAGCACAATGCCCATTTCATAGTAAATAAATTGTGGATATATGTGTTTTTACAGGAGCTACAGCTGATTCAGTGTACCACTAATTTTGAGCACTACTACACTTCCCAGTTCAAAAAAAAAAAATAGGGAAGAAGAAAACGTAATTATTTTTCCTTTTTCCAATGGAACAAAGAATGGTTTTGGTTTCACTTATTTGATTTCTAATGAAGAGGCTAAGTTTAGGTAGCGTTGGTTAAGGCTTCAGGATAAAGTAATTGTTAATTAAGGATTGGATTGGAAGATCTATATTCATAATTGTCATTTAAATTTATTAACCATGTGGAAATACAGCCAATTTCTAACGTGGTGGCTGTTGTTAGAGGTCCTTTGGCTGTGTACTATCTGGCAAATGAGTTTACCACTCAGAGTACAATGATAAAAAGTATTTTAACTATTTGGAATAAAGCTGCCCAGCAATCTCATTTACCTTAACGCTGAGGCTAAAGCAATAAAGACTTTGAGCAGCATGACATAGTTCTAATACTCATGGTCCTTTATTCTCAGAAAAGTTTCCTAAGCTCATTTTTAGTGCCTGTTTACCCTAACTATTAATTAAGATATGTCCAGCAAGCTATTATTTTAGATTATCCAAGAAAAGAGAAGTTTATAGTTAGTCTAATGGACAGCTTGGAAGAAGCGACAGCTGACAGCATGACAGCAAGAAAGGGAGAAAAAAAATCTGTAAACTGCAGGAGTAACACAAGAAACCCAGCAGTGTAGGACAGTTTATTCTAGAATATAGCTTTATACTCATAAGTGGGTCCTCCGGGGGGGGGGGGGGGGGGGGGGCGCCTGGATGGCTCAGTCAGTTAAGCGTTGACTTCAGCTCAGGTCATGATCTCAAAGTTTGTGAGTTCGAGCCCTACGTCGGGCTCTGTGCTGACAGCTCAGAGCCTGGAGCCTGCTTCGGATTCTGTGTCTCCTTCTCTCTCTGCCCCTCCCCCACTTGTGCTCTGTCTCTCAAAAAATAAATAAATGTAATAAAAATAATAAAACAGCATGAATCTCCCCTCTACAATTCTATAATCAAGTGTTGCATTATTTTAAGGGTATTCTTCTAAAAACAAAATAAGGTAGGGGCACCTGGGTGGCTAGGTTGGTTAAGAGTCCGGCTCTTGAGGGGCGCCTGAGTGGCTCAGTCAGTTGAGCGTCTGACTTCAGCGCAGGTCATGATCTCACAGTTCGTGGGTTCAAGCCCCGTGTTGGGCTCTGTGCTGACAGCTTGGAACCTGGAGCCTGCTTTGGATTCTGTGTCTCTCTTTCTCTCTCTGCCCCTCCCCTGCTTGCACTCTGTCTCTCTCTCAAAAATAAATAAAACATTAAAAAAAAAAAAAGAGTCCGGCTCTTGATTTCAGCTCAGATCATGATCTTGTGGTGTATGAGTTCGAGCACCGGATCGGGCTCTGCACTGACACTGTGGAGCCTGCATGAGATTCTGTCTCTTTCCTTCTCTCTCTGCCCCTTGTGCACTCTCCCCCTCTCTAAATAAATAAACTTAAAAAAAAAAAAGATTAAGGTAATTTACTTCAGAAACATTTTCGATCAAGATTGATTAAAATTCTATTCTGAGGTGCCTAGATGGCTTAGTTGGTTAAGCATCTAACTTTGGCTCTGGTCATGATCTTACTGTTCACTAGTTCGTTCGATCCCTGCATCGGGCTCTGTGCTTGGAGCCTGGAGCCTGCTTGAGATTCTGTGTCTCTCTCTCTCTCTGCCCCTCCCCTGCTCATGCTCTGTCTCTTTCTCTCTCTCAAAAATAAATAAAAACATTTTTTAAAAATTAAAAAAATATTTCCTGGTGTTTGAAGGGTGTAAAACCCTCAGGTATCCTGAAAAAGTAACTATGAAAACATTTTCTTTGAGGGCTACAGATAAGAAAGACATAGTAAAGCTTTAGCTATTTGTATACAAGAAATTTGACCAAAATCTTTCTTGAGATCTCATCCATTTGTGAATTTATGAAAATGTGCTGTTTTTCCTCTGTGTAAATCATCCAGAGGCTATTACTTTTAAATCTTGCCAAGTTTCCCCCCCCTTCCCCTAACCCCAATCAGTGCAAATTAGTTTAATCCTAAACTAACCCAGACATCATCAGAATGAATCATTGATGTTGACACGAGTTGTTCCCCAAATCTCCAGTTATTTTTATATTTTAATCTTTGAGCTCTGGATGATTTTGAGATGAGTGGATATATTTTGTTGTAGTATTCCTCCTTATACATCTTAGAATCAAGAAGGGAGGGCGCCTGGGTGGCTCAGTCGGTTGAGCGGCCGACTTCGGCTCAGGTCATGATCTCACGGTCTGTGAGTTCGAGCCCCGCGTCGGGCTCTGTGCTGACAGCTCGGAGCCTGGAGCCTGTTTCACATTCTGTGTCTCCCTCTCTCTGACCCTTCCCCGTTCATGCTCTGTCTCTCTCTGTCTCAAAAATAAATAAATGTTAAAAAATAAATTAATTAATTAAATAAATAAGGGAAATACATTTCTGTAAAGGGTAGCTTTAAATAACCCATATTGCTAATAAATTCTGTTAGTGTCATTAATTCTTTACTCTGTAACTCCTTTGTAAGAAGTAAAACTTAGTAAAACCCAAAGTACTTCCAATTCAGGTTTTTGCATTAAGCAGTCTTGTGTTTTTCAAGAAGTATTCATGCTCTAGAACATTGTTATTGACATCAGTCTGTGGGATACCACATGAAAATCTGGATAATTTATAAATTTTAAAAAAATATTTTTCAGTTCTAATATGAAAAGTTTTTTTCCTTTTATTTAATGATTTACATGACTCAAAGCATTAGTGAAAAAAATATTTTGGCGCCACCTGCTGTTTAATAGGATATTTCATCTACTCTGGTAAAACTTGAAGGTAGATTTGAGTATGTATATATTTTCTATTTATTCCTGTAAAGCAGAAAAATAATGGAGTTATTTTTTAATCTGCTTGTGCTGCCTTGTGATTCCTATATTTCTGATGCTCAGACTGTTTCCTTGGTAATTTGGGAAATAAGCTTACTGAAAAATATTTCTGTACTCTTACCTCTGCCACTTTTGTATATTCATTCAGTGCCTCTGGGTTCCTGAAGACTTTTTCCTCTACCTTCCTTTGTCTTCCCATGAAAGCTTTGAGTAAGACAGACTCACTGGGCTTCTTACTTAACTTTTGCTTTCTTATGTCCTTTTCTGAAGACCTAGTTTTTTATCCTTCGTAGTCTTCCTGCATCTTATCCTCAAGCCGCACCTCTGTCTATTCTGTGAAATCGTCCCCTGTGATTCTGAGCTACATTTATTTTTACTGCTTTTCTATAGTTTCTTTTATACAAATACAGAAGTAGCATCTTATTTTATATTGATAGTCTCTAATTGTCAGACATGACCTAGTACTCTGGTATATTAAGAGGGAGAGAGTGAGTTTGTTCATTAGTTGTCATGTATGTCTCTTCTCTCCAAAAAAGAGTCCTGTTCTCTGTTGACTGGGGAAATTTATATACTGATTTTGTAGTCTTTAGATAACAAATGTTTATGCACTTTGGGGTATAAAAACTTGAAAATCTGATGCCTTGATTTAAAAAACTGTGCAGGGGTACTTGGGTGGTTCAGTTGGGTAAGCATCCGACTTCAGCTCAGGTCATGATCTCGCTGTCCCTGAGTTTGAGCCCTGCATTTGGCTCTGCTGACAAGTCAGAGCCTGGAGCCTGCTTCAGATCCTGTCTCCCTCTCTCTCTGCCCCCTCCATTGCTCACACTCTGTCTCTCTCCTCTCTCAAAAATAAATAAAACATTTAAAAAATTAATAAATAAAAAACTGTGTACATAGACTAAAGATAAATGAGTCCTAAGCAGTGAACTTTGAGTAAAGTTGATGAGTTTCTGTGCATAAGTAGCATGATGTCTCTTTTGGCTGATCAAATCTTATTCTGTTTCTCCATCAAATTTAAACATTGTTGATTTCTGCTGTGTTGATTTACTTACAGCGTTCCTACCACTCACCTCAACCCAATAAAACTTTGAAACATGTATTTAAAGCTTAATTTTACATTTCCTCAACTAAGAATAATATCTCTAGACTTCCTCTTTTGTAAGATGAGGATGGATACTCATAGTTCTTGCCTTTCACCACAAAGGTGGTTACAGCTGTACATTCTCATTATCAAGGTTAATAAATGTTTGCCATGTTGTTAGTGAAGTGTTTTTTAGTGATTTGTACATAAAATGACTTGAGGTTGAAAAATGAGTGTTTACTATGAATATGGAGATATTTTTCTCTGTAGCGCCAAGTATGTGCTAGTTTCTCTTTCTCTACTCCCTAATAGGCCACTCAAAAGAGATCATTCCTAACTAGTCTGATGGATTCTTTTTTTTACATTTCACCTGTTGCCTTTATCATGTTTTCAAGTTATTCCAAGCTTCTTACTATCTAACCTGTTAATTTCCCTATGAAATTTCTAGGAAATTTTCATTCCTGCAGCTCTTTGGAGTCCTCTTCTGATCTGTAGTTCCTTTAGGCCTGCTTCATAACCTTTATCTTGGAATTTCTTCCCTTTGTTGCTTTTCTGTGATAACTTGATTAATTTCTGGATCCCAGATCATCTTCTTTCTATATTTACTGCCCAGTTTTGTTGAACTATGTCATCAAGTAACTTCCTAAAGAAAGTTATATAGGAGACCAACTTTCTAAGTCTCAGCCTGTCTGGAAATTTCTTTATTCTCCCTTTATTCTTGTGTGGTGGTTTGATCAGACTTGACTTCCTTTTATTGATCAACAGTGAATGTCATTCCTTTCAGATTCACATACCATGATTGTCCTTTACTGTAATTGCATTTTTCAGAGTTCAAAGCTTATCTGAGGTTTTGAGAGGATTTGACAGCTCCCTCTTCAGTTGTAGCCTCTAACGTGCTTTAGTAGGCAGTAGCTTCTTCTGCTTTGCTTCTGCAGTCAACACTCATTTATTTTTGTGTCTTCTAGAAATCCATTGAAATCTTTTGTGTACTGATGGCTTTATCCTGTTCTCTCTTTTGTAGCGGTTTGTATCTTTTTATTTCCTTACTAATGATGTAAGGAGCCTTGGGGATAAAATGAGTCTATCAATCCTGCCATTTTCCCCCAGGTTTTTTTATTTTTAAAAGTTTAGGGGCACCGGGGTGGCTCAGTTGGTTGGTTGAGTGTCTGACTTCGGTTCAGGTCATGATCTTGCGGTTTGTGAGTTTGAGCCCCGCGTCAGGCTCTGTGCTGACAGCTCAGAGCCTGGAGCCTGCTTTGGATTCTGTGTCTCCTCCTCTCTCTGCCCCTCCCCTGCTCATGCTCTGTCTCTCTGTCTCTCAGTAATAAACATTAAAAAAAAAAAAAAAAAGTTTAAAGTTGACCTGTACTAAGAAAGTAACTTGAACATTAGATCCCTATTGATATTATAGTGATTTTACTGTGGCAGAAAATTATTCCTGATTTCATGCTGTGTTTTCTAAATAATAGTAGTATGTATACATACAGCTTTTCATTGGATAATTGGAAAAACTTTATCAAAGAAGAGTGACTGAATCACAATTTGGGTTTGTTTGTTTTTTCTTCTTTTTTACTACCATCACCTTAATCCAGGGTTTTCTGGTTTATTGCCATTATTGAAGGAGTCTTTTTATTGTACCCTAGTTTCTTATATGCACATTGCTGCCTAAGCCACCTCTTAACAAAAGGTTTATTAAATGTTACAACTCTAATTGAAAATTTTCCTTTTTTTTTTTTTTTTTTTTTTTTTTTTTTTTTTTTTACCACACCATTTACCTTGGCTTTCAAAGACTTTTTGTGTGTGTGGCCCCATTGATTCTCAAAAATGTGACTCCTGACCCAGCAGAGGCAGCATCCCTTGGAACTTGTTGGCAGTATAAATCCTTACTCCCATTCTTCCCTTTCTGATTCAGAAACACCGAGGGTAGAGCTCAGCATTGTGTTTTAACAAGATCTCCACATGATTCTCATCTGTACTGAAGTTTGAAGACTGCTGATCTAAGTCCATCCCTCTCAGTTTGCAGGCAAAGAATTGAGGTATAGAGAGGTTAATTGGTTTGCCCAAAGTGATACAACTAGGTAGTTTTCTTTCTAATACTCTACATTTGATTTGACTTTTTATAAGTTGCAATTAGAAAGCAATACAAGAGGCACCTGGGTGGCTCCATTGGTTAAACATCTGACTTCAGCTCAGGTCCCAATATCACTGTTCATGAGTTCGAGCCCTGCATCGGGCTCTGTGCTGACAGTTCAGGGCCTGGAGACTGCTTCGGATTCTGTGTCTTCCTCTCTCTCTGGCCCTCCCCGATCCTACTCTGTCTCTCTCTTCCTCAAAAGTAAATAAACATTAAAAAAAAAAAATCAGAAAGCAATCCAAAAATGGAAAAGTTGGGAAAGGCTTCATAGAGAACATGGGACTTGACAGAACACTAAACTATATAACCTTATGTAAGTAGAGAGAAAAGAGACGGATATTGTAAGCAGAAAGAACACAGTGAATAAAGGCACATAGATGTAAATACATATGTAAACATATCCTAGGAACAGAATAGTCTAAGTTGCACTAATACTAGCTCTGCTTCACAGGAGATGGAGATAATATATGTAAAATAATGATCACACTACCTGGCACATTGATAAAATGTTAACTGCACGTTATTAGTGCTGGTGGCTGGGTAGTGTCGATTATGTTGTTGATGTTGTTGTTTGGGAGGTGGTATGGAACAGAAGACTGTGTCTGAACCAAATCCCAGCCTTGCTGCTTACTAGCTGTTTGACTGGAAAGTTAATCTCTCTAAACCAACTATTTTTCAGCTTATATCTGTTATTATTAATAAGTTATCTTATTTGACACTGAATGACATAAAGCTAATGTCAAAAATCCTATCTTTCCTGAAAGGGTGAATTTTTGTCTTGAATTGAAAAAATTAACAAAAATGGCCAAGGAAAAATGGAAACTTTAATAAGAGCGGAGTAGTTAAATAAATTTAACAAGAGACTGTTGGAATAAATCATGGAACATTTATATTCTGTAGCCATTTATAGCCATGTTTCAGAAAAAATTTCATGACCTGTAAACATACTTCATGTTCATGGTACAGTGAAAATTAAAAAGATATACAAAGCAGTATGTACAGTATTTTAATTATATCATTTGATAGGGAAAAAAACTGGAATATTCTAAAGCATTAATGGGAATAAAATTCTGAGTGATGGGATTTTTCAGTAACCTTTTTCCCTTTTGTGTTTTTCTTTACATTTCCTAAGTGAACATATTTTTATAATAAAAAAAAATGAGTGTAACAAATACTTCAATTGTGGCAGGATTGTTGGAATAATTTTATAGCCTCCCAGAATGATATTTTAAAGGGGATAATACTCATTTTTTTCTGTGGTCAGCCCATGGCATTTGTGGATTTCACATTATATTTTGTGCTATTTAAGAACTACTCTGAACACCCATCATAGGTAGTTTGTACTAGTAATTATTATTTCTACTTCAGCCTTTTTTTTTTTTTGAAGACTGAATTGGATAATATTAAAAAGGCTTCTAACTGGAATATTTTGAGTGGACCTGGCTAAATTTCAGCATCCCATCTCATTTATGGATGTCTCTGCCAGGTACTGTGTTAAGTATTAATGTTTACAACATTTTATGAGGTAGGCGCCATTATTTCCATTTTATGGATGCACTGAAAATCAGACAGAGTAAGGAATTTGTCCATGATTGTAGAGCTAGCGACTAAGCCAAGATTCTAAGCCAAATAAGTACCATTTTCCCAGTCTGTATTTTTAATCACTGTACTATACTGTATCCAAGTATTATTGATATTTATAATACAAAAAGATCTAAAGAGGTGCCCATTATGAAAATAAAGGGTCTGACGTATATGTTTTGGTGTTTTTGTATAAAATGTTAACTTACTAACACTTAATAAAGACCTGAAATAGTATGATTTTTTTAAATCCTGTAAACATTTCCAAAAGAATATGTTTTATTTCATGATACTCTTCTGTATGATAAATACTCCTAGTAATAAGTATATCCAGTAATATTTATCAAGATTAATTTGTATGTATATATGTATTTTTACTTTTTTTAATGTTTTTATTTTCTTTTGGGAGAGAGAGAGACAGAGTGTGAGCAGGGGAGGGGCAGAGAGAGGGAGACACAGAATCTGACGCCAGCTCCTGGCTCTGAACTGTCAACACAGAGCCTGATGCAGGGCTCGAACTCACAAACCGTGAGATCATGACCTGAGCCGAAGTCGGAATCTTGACCGAGTGAGCCACCCAGGTGCCCCAAGACTAATTTGTATTTAGATAGTACAGTGGTTAAGAGTATGGGGCTCTGGAGCTAGTCTGAGTTCAGATTCTGCCTCTGCCACTTAATATTGCATAACCTTGGGCAAAATGCTTAACCTTTCCTTGACTGGTTTCCTTCTCTGTAAACTAGGAATAAAATAATATGTTCCTCATAAGGGAGCCTAGGTGGCTCAGATGTTTAAGCGTCCAACTCTTGATTTCAGCTCAGGTCATGATCGCATGGTTCTGGGATCAAGCCTCCTGTCAGGCTCTATGCTAAGAGCATGCGATCCCTGCTTGGGATTCACCTTCTTCTCTTTCTCTGCCCCTCCTCCCCCATCTTGCGTGTGTGTGTGTGTGTGTGTGTGTGTGTGTGTGCGCGCGCGCGCGCGCTCTCTCTCTCAAAATAAACAAACATTTAAAAAAGTAATATATGGGGTGTGTGAGTGGTTCAATTGATTGAACGTTTGACCCTTGATCTTGGTCAGGTCATGATCTCCTGGTTCGTGGGGTTGAGCCCCATGTTGGGGCTACTTGGGATAGCACAAGAGCCTCCTTGGGATTCTCTCTTTCCTTCTCTCTCTGCCTCTCCCCCATATGTACTCTCTATCTCTCTCTCAAAGTAAATAAATAAACTTAAATAATAATATGTTCCTCATAGAGTTGATACAGTGATTTAGTGACTTAGAACAGGGATACTGTGTTTTTTTTTTTAACGTTTTATTTATTTTTGAGACAGGGAGAGACAGAGTGTGAACAGGGGAGGGTCAGAGAGAGGGAGACACAGAATCTGAAACAGGCTCCAGGCTCTGAGCTGTCAGCACAGAGCCTGACACAGGGCTCGAACTCACGGACCGCGAGATCATGACCTGAGCCGAAGTTGGCCGCCCAACCCACTGAGCCACCCAGGCGCCCCAGGGATACTGTGTTTTATTGCACATCACTTTATATTACAGATACTGCATTTTTTACAAATTGAAGGTTTGTGGCAACCCTGCATCAAGCAAGTCTGTCAGTGCTATTTTTCTAACAGCATTTCGCTCTTTTTGTGTGTATGTGTCATGTTCTGATAATTCTTGCAGTATTTTGAACTTATTCATTATTTTGTGGTGGTCGTCTGTGATCAGTGATTATGACTTCCTGAAAGCTCAGTTAATGGTTAGCATTTTTTAGCAATAAAACATTTTTTAACTTAAGTATGTATGTTGTTTTTTTAGACATAATGCTATTGCACAACTAACAGACTACAATATAGTATCAACATAGCTGTTATATGCACTGTGAAACTAGAAATTTATTTGACTTGCTTTATTGTGGTAGTCACTTTATTGCAGTGGTCTGGAACCAAACCTGCAAATCTCTTGAGATATGCCTATATGTGTATAAAATATCTGAAACAGTAGTGTTTGCCACATGTAAGTATTCAGTATTAGGTACACTAATAGTGGTAGTACTAGTAGCAGTAGTGGTACTGCTGCTACTACTATTAGTCCAATTACTATCATTATTCATATTATAAAATAAACTTTTGAGACATTCTCATTACATATATACATACATACATACATACATACGCACATACATACATACATACGTACATACATATGTAAGATTGTACTTAGAGTCCATTGAGCTGAAACTTACTTTGCTTCCACTTACTAACTTTCTAACCTTCAGCATTTCCCTGAACTTTAATGTCAGTAAAACAGGCTGATAATATTCTTTCCTGTCAGGTAATCTCTTGATCTGTAAAACATTACTAGAAATCATATAGTTCTAGAAATTATGGTCTAACTTTAAAACTATGAAAGAAAGAGAACTGATGATGCTCTGCCTCCCCTCCCTTCCATGAGGTCCATTTTCTTTCTTTCAGAAAAATAGTTTCTCAAGTGAGTTGACAACAAAGGTTAAGCATTTAATGCTTGTTAGATTATAATAGTCTTATTCTTATTTCGATCTTCATACTTTACTCTCCTGGTCTTGGTATTCCTTCTCTATAAAACTAAAGTAATAAAAGGTATTTCTAAAAATTTCTAAATTTAATGTGAAAATAAAATTAGGGACAAGCTAAATTGTTTTCTTTTAAGCTGTGTGTATATGGTGATTAACGTACTCTACCTCATATTTTCCTAACACCTTGTGTATGCCTTTAATATGGTGGTTATTATAGTGATTCAGTTGTTTGTATGTCTAGCTTCCTACTGAATCAAGCAGACCTTTATATTCATTGTGACTAACAAATAGTTGGAAATTAACAGGTTTTTAAAATTTGCTGACTTACATGAATCCTAGATTAGCCCATAATTAATGAGGTTTGTCTTTTTTTTTTTTTTTTTATGAAATTTATTGACAAATTGGTTTCCATACAACACCCAGTGCTCATCCCAAAAGGTGCCCTCCTCAATACCCATCACCCACCCTCTCCTCCCTCCCACCCCCCATCAACCCTCAGTTTGTTCTCAGTTTTTAAGTAATGAGGTTTGTCTTAATTGCTGACTTGGTGCCATGGTCATTCTGATCTTAAATTAATGATTCACTTGATTCCCTGGTCATATCAGCTTCTACTTTAGATGTAATGTTGCTTTTGAATAATATCATTGTCTAAATCCACTTAAAGCTACTTAAAATTTATGAAAGTTGCTAACTTTAAAAAGATTCTTTTATTTTTCATCAAGCTAGCTAGAATTATGAACTCTTGTCAATTCTGAGACCCACAGATATTTTTTAGATGTGGTATTGATAATTTTGACCTCAATAGATAACAATCCGTTGTACATTATATAGCTTTTCCTCAAGGATTGGATAGCACATTAGTATCAAGTATCTATATTATATCATAGTATGTAAATAAGGATAGCTAAATCTATGCTTTGTAACTCTCTTCTCCTACTATAGTATATTTGCAAAGTGATAAAATTCTCTCTTCAAATCACTCACTGAAACTTGAGTTTTGTTGAGAATCTCCACTTGTATGTCCCACAGTACCTCAAAACTCAAAACCCAAACCTGAACTCATCTTTTCCTCCCCATTCCATCCCTAGCTTGCCCACAAAGATCCCTGCCCTAGTACATGGCACCATCCATTGGATTGCCCAAAAACAGTATTACTCCTGGCTGCATCCTCTTCTCTACCTGCCCCTCATATCCATTCACTCATTAAGTTTTATGAATTTACCTTGTGCATGTATCTCAAATCTATTCACTTCTTCCTTTTTTATTAACCATAGTTCAAGCCATGTTTATCTCTTCTCATTTGTATTTCTGCCATAGCATCCTAAACTGGTCTCCCACCACCATTACCATCCATTTCCAGTTGTTTTTACACTGTGTAAGTAATCTTCCTAAAATACAAATCAGAGCATGTTGCTTGCTGCTCTATTTAAAACCATTCAGTGGTGGGGCTCCTGGGTGGCTCAGTCGGTTAAGCATCTGACCAGCTCAGGTCATGATCTCATGGTTCATGAGTTTGAGCCTTGCCATCAAGCTTTGTGTTGACAGTGTGGAGCCTGCTTAGGTCGGTCTGTCTGTCTGTCTCTCTCTCAAAATAAATAAATAAACTTAAAAAAATATTCAGTAACAATCCTTGACCTTCAAGATAACATCTAAATTCTTTAAAGTGTTTATAGCACCCTTCATAATCCAGCCCCTACTACATGATACAGCCATATGGAGCAACTTGTAGTTCCTGGAGACCTGTGCTGGAGGTGAGCACCTTCAGGTCTTGACACACACTATTCTTCCTGCTTGACTAATTCCCAATTGTCATCAGTCTCATTTTGGAATTTTTTCAAGAAACCTTCACTGATACCCCAGTATCCTACTCCAACATCATCTAATATTGGATTAGATATTCTTGTATATTTCCATAGTACTTTCTGCTTATCCCTGTTAACAGCATGTGACATACTGTATTGTCATCGCCTATTTAGTTGTCTGCGTCTCTCCTGAATTCCTGGAGGGCAGGTACAATATTGTTTTGGTTGCTGTGTTTCATTTCATTCTTTCTTTCTTTCTTTTTTTTTTTTTTCCTTTTATGGTTTGCCAACAATGTTGGAGCTACTTTCTTCAGATGTTTCTCTCTCTCTCTCTCTCTCTCTCTCTCTCTCTCTCTCTCTCTCTCTCAATTAAAATTTCATTTATTTTTTTGACTGACTTAGCCTGGAGACAAAAAGTTTATTTCTCCCACCATCTACCCTCTACCTCTAGCAACTGTCACTCTGTTGTCTGTATTTATGAACTTGGTGTTCAGGGAAGGGGGTTGGTTTTGTGTTTGGAGTTTTTTATTTTCTTTTAGATTCCACATGTAAGAGAGATCATATGGTAGTTGTCTTTTCTTCATCTGACTTACATCACTTAGCGTAATGCCTTCAGGATCCATCTGTGTTTCCACAAATGGCAAGATTTCATCCTTTTTTTATGACTGAATAATATTCTATTGTGTATATATACAATTTTTTCATCGATTCATCAATCAGTGGACACTTAGGTTGTTTCTGTATATTGGCCGTTGTAAATAATGCTGCAGTGAATATGGGGTGGGAGGTGTATACATCTTTTCAAGTTAGTGTTTTTGTTTTCTTCAGGTAAATACCCAGAAGTGGATACCAAATGGATCATATGGTAGTTCTACTTTTAACTTTTTAAGGAAACTCTATACTTTCTTCTATAGTGGTTGTACCAGTTTACATTCCCACCAGAAGTGCACAAGAGATCCTTTTGGGTTTTTTTTTTTTTTAAGTTTATTTATTTATTTTGAGAGAGTAAGCAAGTGTGAACGGGTGGGGAAGAGGCAGAGAGAGAATCCCAAGCAGGTTCTGCACTGACAGTGGTGCTTGAAGTCATGAACCCTTGACATCATGACCTGAGCTGAAGTCAAGAGTCAGATGCTTAACCTCACTTGCTTAACCGACTGACACACCCAGGCACCCCAGAGATCCTTTTCTCTACATCGCCAACACTTGTTATTCTAGTCTTTTTGATAATAGCCATTCTAACACGTGTGAGGTGATATCCCTTTTGATTTGCATCCCCAATGATTATAAATGTTGACATCTTTTCATGTATCTGTTGGCCTTCTGTAGGTCTTTGGGAGAATGTCTATTCTAATTTACTGCCCATTTTTTAAATTGGGTTGTTAGGGTTTCATTTTTGTTTTGCTGTTGAGTTGTAGGAATTCTCTATATATTTTGTATATTAGTTTATCAGATACATGATTTACAAATATTTTATTCCATTCAGTAGGTTGTCTTTTCATTTTGTTGTTCCCTTTGCTGTGCAGAAGCTTTTTAGTTTTGAAGTAGTCCCATTTGTTTATTTTTGCTTTTGTTGGTTTGCCTTGGGTGTCAAATTCAAAAAATCATTGCCAGGACCTGTGTCAAGGAGTTTATTGCCTATGTTATCTTCTAGGAATTTTACGGTTTGAAGTTTTTAATCCACTTTGAGTTTATTTTTGTGTGTAGTGTAAGCTAGTAGTTCAGTTTCATTCTTTTGTATTTGGCTGTCCAGTGTTTCCAACATTGTTTATTGTGTCCTATCTGCATTGTGTATTCTTGGCTCCTTTGTTGTAAATTAATTGACCTTATATGTGTGGATATATTTCTGGGCCCTCTATTCTGTTCCATTGATCTATGTGTCTTTTTATGCCAGTGTGATACTGTTTTAATTACTATGTCTTTGTAATATATTTTGAAATCTGGGAGTGTGATGCCTCCAGCTTAGCTCTTTCAAGATTGCTCTGGCTATTCAGGGTCTTTTATGGTTCCATACAAATTTTAGAATTGTTTGTTCTGTTTCTATGAAAAATACCATTGGGATTATGAAAGGGATTGTGTTGAATCTGTATATTGCTTTGAGTTAGTATGGACATTTTAACAGTACTAATTTTTCCAATGTATGAGTACAGAATATCTTTCCATTTATTTGTTTCTTCAATTTCTTTCATTAATGTCTTCTAGTTTTTAGTATATAGGTCTTTTACCTCCTTAATTAAATTTATTCCTGGGTATTTTTTTTGTTTTTGTGCATTTGTAAATGGGTTTTCTTTTTAATTTCTAATAGTTAATTCTTCATGTATGCAACAAATTTTTGTGTATTGACTTTGTATCCTGCAACTTTATTGAATTTATTCTAACAATTTCTTGATGTTTTTAGGGTCTTGTATATATAATATGTCACCTGTAAATAGTGACAGTTTTACTTCCTCCTTTCCAATTTGGATGCCTTTATTTGTCTTACCTGATTACTCTGGCTAGGATTTCCAATACTGTGTTGAATAAAGTGGCAAGAGTGAGCATATTGGTCTTGTTGTTCCTGGTTTTTAGAGGAAAAGCATTTAGCTTTTCACCATTGAGTATGTAAGCTGTGGGTTTATCTTATTTGGCCTTTACTGAGGTATGTTCCCTATACCCACTTGGCTGAGAGTTTTTATTGTAAATGGTTGTTGAATTTTGTCAGATGCCCTTTCTGCATCTATTGAGATGATCATATGATTTTTTTCTTTTATTTTGTTAACGTGGTGTATCACATTGACTGATGTGTAGCTGTTAGGCCTTCTTGCATCCCTGGAATAAATCCCACTTGATCATGGTGTCTGCTCCTTTTAATGTATTGTCGAATTCAGTTTGCTGATATTTCATTGAGGATTTTTATATTTATGTTCATCAGGGATATTGGCCAATAATTTTCTTGTGGCATCCTTATCTGGTTTTGCTATCAAGATAATGTCTGCCTTGACTTTGGAAGAGTTTTGTCCTCTTCTATTTTTGAAAGAGGTTAGAAAAATTGATATTAAATCTTTGAATGCTTGGTAGAACATAACAAGAACCCATCATAAAAGGAAGAAGACCCATCATATGCTGCCTTACAAGAGACTCATTTTCCAAAATAGATTATATGTTAGGCCACAAAAAAAGTCTTAATAAATTTAAGAGAATTGAAATCATATCAGGCATCTTTTCCAACCATAATGGTATGAAACTAGAAAATTAATTATATAAAGAAGACCAGAGAATTCACAAATTTGTGGAGATTAAATAGTATGCTACCGAACAACCAGTGGGTCAAAGAAGAAATCAAAAGAGAAATCAAAAAATACCTTGAGACAAAAAAAATGGAACTGTGACAGACAAATACGTGGCATGCAGCAAGAGCAGTTCAGAAGGAAAGTTTGTGGCAATAAATGTCTACCTCGAGAAACAAGAAACTATATTTCAAGGAACTAGGAAGAGAAAAAAAGCCCAAATTTAATACAAGGAAGAGAATAACAAAGATTAGAGCAGAAATTAATAAAATAGAGAGTCAAAAGACAATAGAGAAGATTAAGGAAACTAAGAATTGGTTCTTTGAAACAATAACAAAATTGACAAACCTTTAGCTACACTCACCAAGACAAAAGGAAATAGGACATAAATAAAATAAAAAATGAAAGAGGAAATATTACAACTGAGAGCACAGAAATACAAAAGATTGGGAGAGGTTTTTTTTGTTTGTTTTAGCATTGGAAGATTAGAATGAAGTTGTATGCCAACAAATTGGACAACCTAGAAGAAATGGATAAATTCCTAGAAATATACAACCTACCAAGACTGAATCATGATGAAGTAGGAAATTTGAACAGATGAATTACTGGTGGGGAGATTGACTCAGTAATCAAAAACCTCCCAGCAAACAAAAGCCCAGGACCAGACTGCTCCACTGGTAAATTCTACCAGACATTGAAAGAATTAATGGTTGCTCTGTCTCACCAGTAACTCATACGGTGCATGGCACATTCGTTCGTTCATTCTACATTTATTCAGCAAATATTTGTTGAACACACTTTATGTTCGGCAGTTTAGAATGAGTTGGTCTAAATTTTTTCTGTTGAAATGAAGCCTTGAGTTTTGAGTAAGTGTTGATAATATCAAAGAAGTGGCTTCTAAAGATTATTATTCAGTGGTCAAAGTGTAAATATTTTTTCTTTTACCAGTCTTAGATAATCCCTATAGTTCATGTTGTTTTGGAAATTCAGAAGTGTGTGTATATGTGTGTAATTAATAACTGAATATGTGAATGGAATATGTAATAATATCTTGAATAATTACATATTATGACTTTATTTCTGGACTCTCTACCTTAAAATATTTAAGAAAAATTTTTAAGTAAAATGCTTAAAGTTTTAAGTAAAATATTTTAAAACATTTTAAATGAATTTTATCTTGATTTCAGTTTATTCAGTGGATTTTTTTAGTAGTTGGAAAAAGCTGTGGTAGTTCGCAACTGTGTTAGAAACAGTTGTCAAGTGTGGTTCTTTACAATGTGAGACTGGGAGCTGTTTCTAAACACACAGTTACTAGCACAGATTTGCTTAAGTTTCCAATCTGATCTGTGGCTATGGGTAAGTAATGTGGAATATGTATAATATTTGGGGGTTGGAAACCACTGTAAATTAATTTCCATAAACTCTAACTTTAGGTTGGTGTATAACCTAGTGTATAGATTTTGGACCCCATCCAAGCAGTAATACAGTTTTTTTGTAAACCTTTAAGATAGTTAAGTATGTAAAAATTAAGGTATTCTTCTAGTTTCAGAATGTATAGACTTAAGTCTCTTCTTTTGTTGGAATAAATCCTAATATAAATTTTCAATGTATTTAATATCAAAGATTTCAAAGATTATTTTTTAGCTAAAGAAAGAAATGTGCTTATTTTCCAGAAGGCTTTGCTTAAACCTTGGTTCCTATTCATAGTGAAGACTCTGGTATATTAATGTAGGGTTTACAGTAAAATCTAAAAATTATAAAATTAAATATGTGTATGTGTGTAAGCATCCCTTTAAATTGTACACTATTATTTTTTTGAGCACTGATAAGGTCTTAATAAAATGTGTGGGTGTGTACACTATCCAGTTTGGGTAGTCACTAGTCACATGTGACCGTTGAGCACTTGATATAAGGCATGTCTGAAAATAAATGTGGTAAAAATAAGTACTGATTTTCAAATATTTGGTATGAAAAAAGAATGTAAAATATCTCAATTTTGTATTGGTTAAATGTTGAAATACATTTTAGATATCTGGTTAAATTATATTAGAATTAATTTCACTTTTTTTTTCACATACAGCTACTAGAATATGAAAAATTACATATGTGGGGGTGCTTGGTTGGCTCAGTCAGAAGAGCACGTGACTCTTGATCTCAGGGTTGTGAGTTTGAGCCCCATGTTGGGTAAAAAGATTATTAAAAAAATAAACTTTAAAAAAATTTACATATATGAATCACATTCTGTTTCTATTAGACCTCTCTGGTTGAGAACATTTCCTAACTGAAAATTATGTTTTCTGTAAATTATGGTTGAAATTGAGCATTTTTTGTATTGAGATTTTTTTTTTTAGTTTTAGATTACAGCTTGGCATTTAAATATGGACATTCTAATACTAGGTGTAAAAGTGAAACTATAAAGTTAAAATTTTTTCAACAAAATATTATGTTGAGGGCTTGCTTTTAGACTTCATTGTTGGAACAAAGCCATAAATAATATTTTATGATTTCTTGATTCTTGGATTGGAGCTAGTATGGCAGTTACCATTGATCGTTCACTTTATTCATTGTTTCATTTATTTATTTAATAAAATTTTTGTTTATTTGCTTCATATGTGCCAAATCTATCTTGGGAATACTTCATTTTAGGAGGGAACAAAATATCATACATATGCATGTATATAAGTTCATTGGAGTTGAAGGTAGAAAGACATGAAGCAGTTCCTGTCCAGATTTTTATTTTCTGTAAAGTAGTATCTAAAGTCATCATAGTTCACCACTAGGGATGGTTTTTGGGGAAAACTCCTTGAATTGAAGAGGTTCTCCAGAGATGTGAATCAACATTTTTTTGAGTACCTACTGGACAACAAAGTAGATACTGAGAAAGAATATAAATGAGAGACCTGGCCATCAAAGCTTATATTTTTGTCAAGAAAATATGGCATATACCAAAAAAGTAAATAATAACATAAAGTAGCTATGATATTGCAAAGAATATATGGTACTTACACACTACTGCAGATAATTATACAGTACTACAGGAATTCAAAAAATGAAGAGAATACTAATGACTAGAGTTGTTCTGTTTTTTAATCTTTCTCCTTTGCTTCATATTGCAATAGTGGCCAAGTGATCTTTTCAGAATGACCCCTTTTTAAATACCTTTTAGAACAGTCAGTGGTAATTTATTATGAGAACTATATAGAAATTTAGCACAGATTCTTTACCTCAGCACAAATAAGAATCAATAACAGTTCTTTTAGAACTGAGCTTTGAGTGCTTTAGAACAAGACAGTGTTTACAGATAGGAAGTTGAGGTTACTATGGCATTACACAATTCAAATTATGTAGCTTTGTGTATCTGTTTGGTGTGAACTTTTGGGTGCAGCTGAGTTAACCAACACCTTTTCTTTCTGTTAGTACCTCTGAATTCCTTACTTTTTAGTCTTTAATATTTGCTGTGTTGATGGTGAGAAGGAAAGGATTCCAGGGCAGGATGGGTGAGTGAGTTAGGTATCTGTAATAATAAGATCTATAGATTTGAGGGTTTTTGTTTGTTTTTAGAGAGAAGGCACAAGTGGGAAAGAGGGGCAGAGGCGGGGAGAGAGGGAATCTCAAGCAGGCTCCACGCTTAGCCTGGAGCCCAATTCAGGGCTCAGTTCCCATGATCTTGGGATCATGACCTGAGCTGAAATCAGGAGTTGGACACTCAACCATCTGAACCACCCAGGTGCCCCAAGATCTATCGATTTTTAAACAGGAATAGGAATGGGGTGAGAGAGAAGAAGGTTGTATAGGATGAAAAGTTTTGAGAATATACTTTTTTGAGTGTTGTAGAAACTGATTGCTAGCAGCATTATAACCAGGGTGATAGAGATATTATCCCCACATGCATACCTACCACAAACATACAGAAATGTAACACAAAACAAGGACAGAAATGTAAATGCGTAGTTAAGCTCTAAAGAAGGAAAGAAGCCAGAAATGAGAGAAGTCAAATCAAAGCAGTAAGTAGGAGTAGGTGCTATTGTATAAAATAGCACAGGGACTTTTTGGTTCTGGACTATATGTCCTAAGGGATCTGGGTTGGAGATTTAGTGCATATATGGGCATGGGAGATATGTGGTCTTAGGCATTTTCAAAATAGAGCTAGCACTAAAACCTAGGCATATGGCTTAGAACCTGAAACAACTTCCGTAATTGTACAAAAATCTAATTTTTTTTAATGTTTGTTTATCTTAGCCTGAGCGGGGGAGGAGTAGAGAGACAGGGAAACAGAGGATCTGAAGCAGGCTTCATACTGTCAGCAGTGAGCCCAGTGTGGGGCTCAAACCCATGAACCGTGAGATCATGATCTGAACCGAAGTCGGACACTCAACTGACTGAGCCACCCAGGAGCCCTGTCCTTGCTTTGTATTTTGTAATGACCGCATAATAGTTTATTGTATAGCTGTACCAAAGTTTATTTAACAGTTATTGATGAACATTTTGATTGTTATCCCGCAGTATTATAAACAACTGCAGTGAATATCTTGGTACATACTACTTTGCCCATATGTGTGAATATAGTTGCAGAATCAATTCGCAGAAATGGAATTCCTTATTAATAATAGCAATTGCCAAACTGCTCTCCTTAAAGCAATTAGGAATCTTTTTTCCCTCATGCTGTCCTTTAATGATACTAGTATTTGATCACACTTTTTGATATTTGATAACTTGCCACATAAAAAATCTCATTGTCAGGGCACCTGGGTGGCTCAATGGGTTAAGCATCCAGCTCTTGATTTCAGCTCATGTCATGATTTCATGGTTTGTGAGGTGGAGCCCCACGATTCTTGGGATTCTCTCTCTCCCCCTCTCTCTGGCCATCCCCCTTGTGCGCTTGCACACGCGCTCTCTCTCTCTCTCTCTCTCTCGTGCATGCTCTCTCTTTCAAAATATATAAACATTTTTTTTAATCTCATTGTCATTTTTATTAGCATTTAAACTTAATTCTGTCTTGTCTGTTCATGTCCTTGGCCTGATTTTCTATTGAATTGTTTCTTTTCCATATTGATTTGTAGGCATGCAGATAAAATAAGGAAATTACCCTTCTGTGACATGTATTGTAAAAATTTTTTTCCTAATAGGTTGCTTCTTGATTATGTTTGTGGTGTTAATTTTCCAAGCAGAATTTTAAAACTTTTTATATATTACTCAAATTGATTAGCTTTAAAAAAATCAATGTTTATTTGGGGGGAGGTGGGGAGAGAGAGAGAAAGAACGAACAAGAACAAGTTGGGGAGGGGCAGAAAGAGAGAAGGAGACATAGAATCTGAAGCAGGCTCCAGGCTCTGAACTGACAAGCAGTGAGCCTAATACAGAGCTTGAACTCATGAAGGGTGAGGTCATGACCTGAGCTAAAGTTGGACGTTCAACTGATTGAGCCACTCAGGTGCCTCTATTAGCCTCTTTTTTTTTTTTTTTTAAACAATTCGTACTTAAAAGTATAATACAAGGAAGGTTTTTTTCCTTCTGAACCCCCACAAAAGTAAGTTGCCAGCCTGTTATCCTGCTACCTCCTAATACGTTAGGGTGTATGTTTCCTACAAACAAGGATATTCTCCTAAATCACTGTACGTACTACAGCTATTAAAATCTGAAAGTTAACATTGACCCATTACTACCTTCTAATCTTTTAACTCCCATTCAAGTTTCACTAATTGTCATAATGGCAAATTTTTAGCAAAAGGATCCAGTTCAGAACCATGTTAGTTGCCATATCTCTTCCATATTCTTCAACCTGGAACAGTTCCTTAGACTTTGCTTGACTTTCATGACTTTGACAATTTTGAAGATTATTCAAAACAAATTAGAACAAATTGAGCTTGTTTGAGGTTTCCTCAAATTAAATTTAGGATATATATCTTTATCATAGCAGTTGTGATCCTGTTGTATGCTATCAGGTGGCACACAGTTTCAGTTTGTCCTACTGATGATAGTCATGTTGATCACTTGATTAAGGCAGTGTCTGATGGGCATCTCTGCTATCGAGTTACTATTTTTCCCTTTCTACTTAATAAGTATTTGGGGGGAGGTACTCAAACGTGCCATTCCATATCAAACTTTAAAGTTAATTATTTATCTCTAGCAATATGAATTTATGGGTTGCTTTCTATTCATTGGATTATAATACTTTCACTGTCATTATGAATTTTGATGTTCCAACATAATTTTGCTAGTGAGTGATCATTTAAGCTGACCTCTGTGTCTTTTTGACACATCTTCATAATTCTTTGAGCATTTTCTTTTCTCTGCCACAAGATATTCCAGGCTTGTTTTATAATTTCCAGCGACCTAAAATCAGCCATTTCTCCAAGGAGCCCTTATCCTTTTTATAAAAAATGTTATCAGAAGCCAAGATCCAAATGTTAGTCATACTCATTGGTACTGGAGTGTCAACTGCTTTCTAGGTTCTGTCAGTGGACAGAGCTAGGAAATATACGCAGGTACATTTATCCACATCCAAACATTTACATATGTATTTATGTATTAGAAAACCATGAGTTTACATTGATAACCTCCAATTCCAGTCTTAACACCCAAGTTCTTATTCTAGTTTTCTTTTTATAATTTAACTCTCTTCTCTGACAGAAACCTGGCTTCCATTATTGTTCAATTATTTGATGAATCCCTCTGCTGTATGCAGCCAATCTTCCACTTCCACCATCCCTTTTCCTGTATGCCCTTCTCTCCTTGCTCTTGCTCTGACTCTCCATTTCAGGCCACCCCTTCTCCCACACAAGCTTCCTTACCCTGTTGAGCTCTACCACCCTATGCCAGACCACCGTCTGCAAAATGTTGTTTTCATCCTACTTGATATGTGATACCCACCCTCCACTTAGCTGTCCCTCTGCATGGACACCCTCCTCATCCCACTTTGATTCTGACATCTCTTGCCAGGCTACTCTTCTCACCCTACTTGGGCTATAATCATGTATTAGTAAGTCTTCCCATTCCTCAAGTGAACATGCTCCTCACCTTTTTTTTAAATGCCTTCCAGATTTTGTGTTCTACTTCTTCTCCGCTTTAACATTACAAAAAATGATTACCTTTGGTTTCTTTTAGTGATAGATTTTTTTGTACTTGAATACATGCTCTATTTTGGAATTTGTTTTGAAGTAAGAAATGAACTAGAAGTCTAGCATTTCTTTCAGATGTTTGTCCAGTTGGCTGAAATTTTATATAAAAGTTGTACCTACCCCTTCTCCCCCTATCAAATTTATGAAGCTTCTTAAAAGTATGCTGCATCCATAGAGCTTTTTTTAAAAAATGGGTGTCATTTTTCATATTGCTTTTTTTTATAACAGATGATGATGTACCTGCAGATATGGTTGCTGAAGAATCAGGTCCTGGTGCACAAAATAGTCCATACCAACTTCGTAGAAAAACTCTGTTGCCAAAAAGAACAGCGTGTCCTACAAAGAGCAGTATGGAGGTAAATAAATGTAATGAAGGAATTGTTAAGAAACAAAACGGGAAATGTCACCATTTAAAAGAAATTTTTTTTAATGTGTATTTATTTTTGAGAGAGAGACAACATGAGTGGGGGAGGGACAGAGAGAGAGAGAGAGAGAGACAGAATCTGAAGGAGCCTGTAGGCTCCGAGCTGTCAGCACACAGCCTGACATGGGGCTCAAACTAAAACTGCGAGATCATGACCTGAGCCAAAGTCGGACGCTTAACCGACTGAGCCCCCCAGGTGCCCCTGAAATGTCAGCGTTTTTTAGAAATAATGATTACGTATGGTAAAAATATTTGCTTAATTAGTTTTCCTTTTGTTTTTGAAGGGTGCCTCAACTTCAACTACAGAAAACTTTGGTCATCGTGCAAAACGTGCAAGAGTATCTGGAAAATCTCAAGATCTATCTGGTATTTCCCTTGGGAAAACTAAGGGATAGAGTTAAATACTCTTTTTAATTTTGTTTGATAGCAAAAATTAAAATTTTATTAAATATAGATTAATGGCACATTTTGAATTGAAAAGGTGATACTATAGAATAAACATGAGAACCTGATCTCTTTTGACTGTAATTGTTGTATAAAAATACATTTTATGTGTTTAACCAGTTTCTGAAATGGTACGTAACAGCTAAAAGAAAGAATACTTAAGTTAGGACAAAAGAAGGTAAATGTGTATATTATCTATGAAAGTAAAATGCTTATAAAATGATTGTCATCAAACAATAAAAGCTATTCATTAGATAAAATGAAAATAATGCTCTTTACATAATGAGAAAGTTGTCACTACCGCAATAAATAGTTTAAATTCTGTTTGTTAATCTCTTTATAGCAGCACCTGCTGAACAGTATCTTCAGGAGAAACTGCCAGATGAAGTGGTTCTAAAAATCTTCTCTTACTTGCTGGAACAGGATCTTTGTAGAGCAGCTTGTGTGTGTAAACGCTTCAGTGAGCTTGCTAATGATCCAATTTTGTGGTAAGTGAAAATTTATTTCTTATTATCTTGAGATATATTATTTGCTGCCCTAAATGTTAAAGATGGTAGGGAAGTTGAAGTGTGAGGTGGTGGTTAAAATTAAACAGTTGGAACAACATTAGAATGCTTATAAATTCCATATTACCTGTTTATCACAAATGTAGGTTGTTGGTCTAAGCGGTATTTATAAAACAAAAAATGAAGTACTTTCTGTGTTATTTATCAGTTAATAGCAACTGAGTGATTGTGGGAAATGTTGTTCATTTAAATTTAAGCTTTTTAGAAATAGAACTGTGTCTAATTTCAAATAGGTAATTTTTTAAGAAAAAGAAAACAGGTAATTCAATCTGATAGTTTAATGAGAGTGTAGATTTTGTTACATCACTTTTGGAAAACTGTTAACATCACTGAATTTGACAGTTGTATTTATGAGCCTTAAAGTATGCGAGCCCTTTGACCAATGTAATTCACTTCTGGAAATTTTTTTTTCCTTATGTACAAATTTTTCATAATGGCACAGTTAATAATAGGGAAAATTAGAAATCTAAATGTCTAGCAAGAAGAAATGGACTAATAATGTAACATCTACTTGGAGGATGATGATACAGGCAATTAATAGTGATTTTTACAAGAGTTGCTACTAACATGGTAAAATGCTATGTTCTAAAAAATTTTTTTAAAGAGCAGAATACAGAATTTTATATGCTATATAATCATAACTGTAATAAATGAAACTATCTGTAGATAAAAAGACTGCAAGAAAATACCAATTTTTACAGGAAGTGATTAAATAGTTACTATCAGTACATTTCTGAGATTTGTTGGCTCTTGATAATAACATGTAAAGATATACAAAGAGTTAATTAGGTTCAGAGTATTTCACTGAAAGCCATCCTTTAATTATTTTTTTCAAAGTTTATTTATTTATTTTGAAAGAGCATGCACATGTGTGAGTGGAGGAGGGGCAGAGAGAGAGGGAGAGAGAGAATCCCAAGCAGGCCACGCACTGTCAGCGTGGAGCCCAATGCCCGGCTTGATCTCACAAATGATGAGATCATGACCTGAGCCGAAACCAAGAGTTGGGTGCTTAACTGACTAAGCCACCCAGGCAACCTAAAAGCCATCCTTTTAAATAATAACCGTATGAGCCTTTTACAGTAAGGGTACCCTTTTTTCCCCTAAGCAAATTTTGAAGAATTGACACTTCTTATTTTGGGAGGTGTACTATTTTTTATATGTAGTTACATATTGTTTTTTAATGTTTATTTATTTATTTATTTATTCTAAATTTTATTTATTTTTGAGACAGGAAGAGACAGAGTATGAACAGGGGAGGGTCAGAGAGAGGGAGACACAGAATCTGAAACAGTCTCCAGGCTCTGAGCTGTCAGCACAGAGCCCGACGCGGGGCTCGAACTCACGGACGGCAAGATCATGACCTGAGCCGAAGTCGGCCGCTCAACCAAGTCGGCTGCTCAACCGACTGAGCCACCCAGGCGCCCCTGTTTATTTATTTTTGAGAGAGAGTGAGTGGGGAGGGAGCAGAGAGAGAGGGAGACACAGAATCCTTAGCAGGCTGCAGGTTTCTAAGCTGTCAGCACAGAGCCAGATGTGGGGCTCAAACTTGTGAACTGTGAAATCATGACCTGAGCTGAAGTCAGATGTTCAGCCAACTGAGCCACCCAGGTGTCCCTATATGTAGTTATATTATTTTAGCCAAAAACCATTTTACATTTAAAATTTTGGTTTTTTATATTCTTATATGTTTTAAAGCATCAGATAATTTTTCTAGTTGTTTTATTTTTATTTTTTTTAATGTTTTTTAATTTATTTTTGAGACACAGAGAGACAGAGCATGAGCAGGGAAGGGGCAGAGAGAGAGGGAGACACAGAATCCGAAGCAGGCTCCAGGCTCTGAGCTGTCAGCACAGAGCCCGACGTGGGGCTCGAACTCACGGACTGTGAGATCATGACCTAAGCCGAAGTCAGTTGCTTAACCGACCGAGCCATCCAGGCGCCCCTTTCTAGTTGTTTTAAAGGACATTTTATGAAGAAATCTTTCATTCCTTTTCTCCTTCAGGAAACGATTATACATGGAAGTTTTCGAATATACTCGCCCTATGATGCATCCTGAACCTGGCAAATTCTACCAGATTAATCCAGAAGAATATGAACATCCAAATCCTTGGAAAGAGAGTTTCCAGCAGTTGGTATGAAGTATAAATGGAAAATACTGATTTATATTTGTAACTAAAAGTTTCTTTTTAAAAAATTTATTTAAACTTAAGAATAGGTTTTAAGGCAATGAATATTTATCAGTCAACAAAATATTCAACAATTTTTTTAACTGCGCTTGTATTTATTAATAATTTAAACAGTGGCAGTAAGCATCAGTAGCCCAAGAGCAGTTATACTTTATATGGATCTCTTTGAACTTTTTCTTAAATTATTAGTGTTCAGTAGTTGTTTTAAAGTTTCACATTTACCTTAATTTTCCTATGGTCTTTTATGAGTGGTTCTCAGGTGGGGATGGTTTTGCTCCACAGGAGACATTTGGCAATGTCTGGAGACCTTTTTGGTTGTCACTGGAGAAGAGGATTCTACTGGTATCTAGTGGGTAGAGGCCAGGGATGCTGCTAAATATTTTAACAGTGATGCACAGGACAGCCCCACAACAAAGAATTATCTGTCCCAAAATATCAGTAGTGCTGAGATTAGCAAATTTTGTCCTTTCTTACTGGATATTACTGAGTCATAAGCTGTTTCAGAATTTACACTGCACTATGCAACAGAAAATTAGAATAATTAAAACCTTTTTTATATTTAATAAAAATACAATATGAAATTAATTTAGAATATAATGTTTATATTAGTAGTTAATGTTTCTGGTTTTTTTGTTTGGTTTGTTTTTTGACATTTTAGTATAAAGGTGCACATGTAAAGCCAGGATTTGCTGAACATTTCTACAGTAATCCTGCAAGATATAAAGGAAGAGAAAATATGTTGGTATGTTTGATTTGTATTTTTACAAGACTTAAGATGGTAATCTTTCAGTTCTGTACTGAATGCTTTTGGTTTTTTTTTTTGTAGTATTATGATACAATTGAAGATGCCCTTGGTGGGGTACAAGAAGCTCATTTTGATGGACTTATCTTTGTTCATTCTGGAATATACACTGATGAATGGATATATATTGAATCTCCAATCACCATGATTGGTGCAGGTATTTTGAGATGCATTGTCATTAAAAATTTAATATATTATTTACGTGATTTTTTTTTTAAACACTAGTGACTTAAAATCCAGGGGAACCTTGGTAATACCTTAATGGTAAGAAAGAACAGGAATATTGCATATCACAGAAATGAAAACATGACAGTTCAGACATTATAGATGAATTTTTTTTTAAGATGTATATATTTCTTGATGTCTGTACTTTGTCCAACTGTCTTATTCATTAAAGAAAGAAAGATACTTGTTTTATCTTTTATTTGAAAATCAAGATGGTTAATGTTTTTATTGCTGTGTTTTTAATGAAACAGATATCCTTTGTAAATTTTTTTTGTGCTATTGGTCAGGTTTCTAAGAATTAATGTAACAGTTGTTGAGCACTGATCAGTCATTTCAAGATTTCTTCTGCCTTTTTTAAGGACACTGTACCTGGACCATTTTAAGATAGCTAGCATTTATTACTTGTAACTGAAATTTTTATTTACTGCCCCTTGTGCTTCCCTGCTCCATTTCCACGATAGAGAATAGGGGGGGGAAGGTATAATAAATTTTGCCTAGTGACTTGCAGTACTTTCCAAATCAAGGCCAGTTTGGAAATAAGTTTAAATTGGGAGGTTTCTCTCCTTCTCTACCTACTTATCATCCCCCTTCTTCTTTCCCCTCCTTAAGCTTCTTTTTCTGGTGCTGCCAGAGGTGATTTTATTTTCACAAGAAACCATTTTTTAATCTGTCATTGTATTTGATACTAAATACTATTAGTAGTTAAATATTATTAGGAGTATTGTTATATATGAATGAGTATAATAGTACTCAAATAATATCCACATTAAATATGATGGCCTGTAGAAAAGGCCAGTGAAACATAGTTACCTGATAAAATGAATAGTCTTATATATTCAATACTAATGTTTTTTTAAAACTTCCCCCTCATATTATGCTAAGTGAAATAAATTAGACAAAGACAAATACCAAGTGATGTCACTTATATATGGAATCTACAAAACAAAACAAATAACAGTAAAAAGGAAATAGACTCATAAATACAGAGAACATATAGGTTGTTTATAGAGGGGAGGTAAGTGGACAGATAGATGAAAAAGGGGAAGGAGATTAAGAGGTACAAACTTCCCGTTATAAAATAAATGTCACAGGTTGAAAAGTATAGGATAGGGAACATAATCAGTAATATTATAATAATTTTATGATGGTGACAGAGTAATTACACTTCCATAGTGAGCATTTTGTAATGTATATAATTATCAAGTCACTGTATTGTACACCTGAAACTAATATGTTAACTATACTTCAATTAAATTTTTTTATTAAAATTTTTCTTAAAAAATGAAAAAAAAATTCCTCCTCCAAAAAAAGTACCCAACTTAAAACAATAAAAAGGATTTTTTTATTATTAGTTTTATGGCAGAATATTTTTGCTGATTAAAAAAATTTTTATTTCAATTTCATCTGATAAATCATGTGCTTTAAAAAAATAAAGGTAATGTGTTTTAAAATATCTTCTCCACAGCACCTGGAAAAGTAGCAGACAAAGTTATAATTGAAAACACTAGAGATTCAACCTTCGTCTTTATGGAAGGTTCTGAGGATGCTTATGTTGGATATATGACAATAAGGGTAAGGAATTTAAGATTTAGAGTATGTATGTTGAAATCGTTTAAGGCAGTGGTTGTCTGTTTCAAGCAGAATTTCTCCTTTTCAGTTTAACCCTGATGACAAATCTGCTCAACACCATAATGCACACCACTGCTTAGAGATTACAGTAAATTGTAGCCCTATTATTGATCACTGTATCATCCGAAGTACATGTACAGGTTAGTGTTTCCATTATGTTTTATTATGAAATGAGTTATTGGGGTGCCAGGGTGGCTCAGTCAGTTGAGTGTCCCAACTCTTGATTTCGGCTCAAGTCATGATCCCAGGGCTGTGGAATCCAGCATTGGGCTCTTCACTGAGCATAGAGCCTGCCTTGGATATATATTCTCTCTCCCTCTCTCTCTCTCTCTCTCCCCCCTCCCTCCCTCCCTTTTCCCCTCTCCCCTGCTCTTGCTCTATCTCTCTCCCTCTCTCTCTTAAAAAAAAAGTCATTGTATTGTTGTCCAGTAGATTTTTAAATAAATTTTTCTTCTTACAGTTGGCTCAGCAGTATGTGTTAGTGGTCAAGGAGCATGTCCCACTATCAAGCACTGTAACATCAGTGACTGTGAAAATGTTGGACTTTATATAACAGATCATGCACAGGTATCTTTTAATTTTGTGGGGTTTTTTTTCTTTTTTAAATTTTTTTTAAAGTTCTGCTAATGTCTATTTCTGATTAATTGTTGCAGGGAATATATGAGGATAATGAAATTTCCAATAATGCTTTAGCTGGGATTTGGGTTAAAAATCATGGAAACCCAATTATTAGACGGAATCATATCCATCATGGACGTGATGTTGGTGTGTTCACATTTGATCATGGCATGGTAAGAACATTTATTCTTAATAAAAAAAACCTGACTTCTTATCAGTTAAGCTATTTTTTTTAAGATTTTTATTTTAGGGACACCTGTGGGGGCTCAGTCGGTTGAGTGTCTTGACTCTTGAGTTCAGTGAAAGTCATGATCTTATAAGTCATGGGATCGAGCCCCACATCAGGCTCTATACTGACAGCATGGAGCCTGCTTGAGATTCTCTTCCTCTGTCTCTGCTCCTCCCTTGCTTGTACACACACACACACACACACACACACACACACACACACACACATTCTCTCTCTCAAAATTTTAAAAAGAAATTTCAGCATCATATTTTAAAATCAATGTGCAGTAATCTGTAAATTCATGAATCTAATACTATGTGCATGTAGAGAAGATGGTGTCCTTAGGGAATTGATGAATCTTTGAGGGGAGTAAGATCTAATATAGTAGTTCTCAAATGTAAGTGTGCATAAAAATCACCCAGATATAATAAATAATATAAATGGGGATTAGGATATGCATTTTTAATAAGCACTATAAGTGAGTTGAATGCAGGTTGTTTTTAGACTACACTTGGAGAATTAATGGTTTCATCATTCCATTTTAGTGCTTTAAAATTTTTTTTAACTGGCAGAATTTTAATAAGAGATACAGTGATAATAAAATATCAGTTCTAAAACTGATGCAGCAGTTAATTAGTGTCTTGATGGATATTATATTTTAAATACTATTATGTCATTTTACACAGATTTTTAGAGGCACAACTTTTTGAGCTCTCTTAGACCACTATTTTAAAATAATGGTCTTTGGTGTCTATTCAGGTATGCTTTTCATTTAATGTCTAATTTTCATTGAGGCAATTTTTAAGTCCTAGTACAACATTGGCAACATTTATTGTTAAGGAGTCTGAGATGGGAGAAGAGGTGATGATATGGTGGGCAAATCGGGTTATAGCGAAGTTGTATTGCTGTTGTATAGCATGAATCAAGCAACAGAGGAATGTTGGATTCATATATACAAATCATCAATTAGTGAAGGAAATTTTTTATTTTTATTGTTTGTTCCAAAGCCCTAATGTAGAACTGTTTTAAAACTGATCTAGACCAGGAGGGAGCACTCTTTTATGAAATTCTGATTAGATTTAAATGGTTTCAGACCATCCAGTGCATCATATTCCTGGGGTAACTGTAACCTGAGAAGAATAGTTCACTTAAAATGTAGGCTATAACTTGGGCCTTTAAATAAGAAAGCAGAGTGGGGGAAATAAAATAAATAAATAAACAAGCAAACAAATAATAAAGAGTGGAGATGACCACTTGCCCCTCTCCAGCTGGAATAAAGAAATTGACATTTCACTGTAAATTGTACCTCTGTTTTCCAAAGAATAGGGAAATAGGAAGCATGGGAACTGGGGAGTCTGGGCAAAGGTATGGAGGATATCAAAACATAAGAATCTTGAAAATCTCCCCTTCTCCCCTGGCCTATATTGCCTATAGTTCCTAAATGGAACTCTCGTTTTGTAATGGCACCACTATGCTAGCTAGTATTTCTCTGCTCGCGTTGCCTTTACACTTTGCCCCAGAGTTAACGTACAATTCTAGTATCACGTTTTTGCATTCCTCTGGTCTCATTGACAAGGGAGATTTGAGGTGCCAAGATAATTTTAATCTGAGTAAACTTCCTCATTTTTAAAAGACCTGTGGTGATGGTCACTTAACTAAAGTTCATCATAATAATTTAGTCCTCATTGTACACCTGTATTTGGGCTTACAAATTTTTTAACTTATTTTTAAACAATTCTAGGCGATGCTACAGATAGATACTTTCATTAAGGATTGATGAAGAGATTTGTAACGTATTACACATTTGTAAGGGAAGGATGGCAATTAAAGCATAACATCTTTTGGTAGGATGTTCTTCCATTTCAAGTATTCTTTTGGCTTGTCTTCTTCATCGTCTTTGTGTTGACAGCCCATGATCGGTAGGATAACATCACTGTGAATAATCTTTCTAAAATTTGACTTTGTTATCTATAGAACTTCAAAGAACATTAGAATAAACATTTAAAACTAGTTTCTATTCTGTCCACTTTCTTTAAATAGACATGTATTCTCTGAATTTTTTTCCTTTACTTGCCTGCTGACATACTTAGACTTTAAATTCCTATACTCATAAGAATTAATCATAAAAGATTTTGTACTCTTTTTATTTTAGAGAGTTGTTTTTGTAAAGATACTACATGCACTAGTATAAAGGACACCTCTAGGATTAAGTATGAACTCGTACAAAAAATGAGGGAATGAACACCTTTTATTTCAACCTGTCACCATTCCGTCATTTATATTCTTATTTTTCTCTCATAAAGATTTGTAACATTTGCATTCCTATAGTTATTGGTGTGTATTTATTCTATATTTGTTTACCTTTAGTCCTTTTATAACAGTTTGTCCATTGCTTAATTTTTTTGATTCATCCTTTGTATGGCTGGACTTTGTCATTTAGCCATTTATTATTTGTTTTTTGGGTTTTTTTTTAAGTTTATTTATTTATTTTTGAGAGAGAGAGACAGACACAGAATCCCAAGCAGGCTCCACACTGCCAGTGCAGAGCCCAGTGCCGGGCTTGAACTCACAAATTGTGAGATCACTACCTGAGCCAAATCAAGAGTCAGATGCTTAACCAGCTGAGCCACCCGCCACCCCTTTTATTTATTTTTAAAAGAGGGGTTTACAAGTATTGTAGCCTGAATTCTTACCACTTGAGAACACCTACCCCATTACCTTTTAACTTGGCTAAATATACACAGTTTTGAGTGCACTTTTTTCCCCTCTGAATTTTATAGTCAGTTTTATATTTCTAGCATCCAGTGTAGCTGGCAAGTCTGAGATCATTCTGGGGTTTTTTTGTTGTTGTTGTTGTTTTCTTTTTCTACTTCAGTATCCTTATGTAGGTTTTTGTTGATGTTGTGTTTTACTGGGTTTTTTTTTTTTTATTCCATGTGTTCCTTTGTTTAGAAACTTGGCTCTCTGTGTCCCTTACTATGTTTCTATAGTTCTTTTTTTCCTGTTTTGTTTCCAGTAGGGTTTTTAGCTCTAATTTTTAATGCATTTTGTTTTATGGAATTTTTCTAACGTACATAAAAGTAGAACAGTATAGTGAATGAATCTCCACATACCCGCTTTCCACTTCAACAGCTATCTCAATTCATGGCCAATTTTGTACTTAATCACTGTACTTAATCACTTTAAGTACAATTCATCTGTACTTAATCACTTTACTCTCTACTCTCTAGATTATTTTGAAGCAAATCTTGGACATCATCATATCATCTGTATACATTTCAGCATGTATCTTCAAAAAATGAGGATTCTTTATTTTTCTTTCTTTCATATAACCACAGTACCAGTCTCATTCTTAAAAACAATTTTTCTGTCATTGTTCACAGTTCCCCAATTATCTTTTTTTAATATTAAATCCATTCCAGAGTATTGTTTTGTATAAAATGTAATTAGAATACCACAGCAATACCAAACTGCTATAAAATTTTTTGAGACATTTATTCTTAATTTATGAATTTGACACATGACAGATGACAGAAATTTTGAAATTGCCCTCTCTCATTTTCCTTTACTTTGGATAATCTCCCTTAGATAGGAAGCATAATTTCATGCTTAGTGTGTTTCTTACTCACATTTACTTGTTGTGCCTGGGATATTTCTATGAAAATGATACGGAAATATCTCTTTCTTATGTTCCGTTCATGCCATTAGATCTCATCACTGTAGTATTGGCTAGGCTCATTGGAACCTTCAGCTATTTGGGGAAAACTACCTTGCTAAAGGTAGAAGATAGCATTTGTTAGGTTTCAGCACCTACTCTTCCTTATCCAGATTTTGCAGTATTTGGCAAGTGTTCTGTAAATAGTAGTTTGCATTGCAGACATTTATTTCAATGAAGATAGCATGCTTTTTTCCCTCTATTTTTCATTCTTGTTTTCTTTGAAGAGTTTTAAGAGAAATTCTTGAATGCCTTTTACTTTGTCATATTTAATAAAGACTGTTGTTGGGGCGCCTGGGTGGTGCAGTCGGTTAAGCGTCCGACTTCAGCCAGGTCACGATCTCCCGGTCCGTGAGTTCGAGCCCCGCGTCCGGCTCTGGGCTGATGGCTCAGAGCCTGGAGCTTGTTTCCGATTCTGTGTCTCCCTCTCTCTCTGCCCCTCCCCCGTTCATGCTCTGTCTCTCTCTGTCCCAAAAATAAATAAACGTTGAAAAAAAAAAAAATTTAAAAAAAAAAAAAAAAAGACTGTTGTATTTCCAAAAAATTTTAAATGAACAAGTCCTTCACCTTTTATTTTTATATCAGTGTT
Organism: Prionailurus viverrinus; assembly: GCF_022837055.1. Lineage (NCBI taxonomy): Eukaryota > Metazoa > Chordata > Mammalia > Carnivora > Felidae > Prionailurus > Prionailurus viverrinus. The sequence goes on along the minus strand of NC_062563.1, from coordinate 67,536,030 downwards.
AAGTTTTTAACTTTATAAAAGTTAATTTTCAAAAATTTATATTAATGTGTATGTCAAGGATTTAGAAACACTTGTGGTATCAAGTTAACAAGCCCTTATTTTATATATGGAAGAAGCTTGGGGTCCCTGGGCGGCTCAAGTCAGCTAAGCGTCCAGCTCTTAATTTCAGCTTGGGTCATGATCTCATGGTTCACATGTTCAAGCCTCGCATTGGGCTCTGCATTGACAGCATGGAGCCTGCTTGGAATTCTCTCTTCTCTCTCTGCCCCTTCCCCCCTTTGTGTTGTCTCTCTCAAAATAAATAAACTTAAAAATGTATATATGGAAGAAGCTCTTAGCAATCTGTTATCTTTGAAATGATTTTTTGGGATTTTCCAACAAAACACCCTTGCTTTTGGAGTTTTGTACATATATGTTGGAGTTTTTGTGGTTTGCATCTTACAAGGCAAAGTAGAATTCTGTCTATATCCAACTTAATATTTCTGTATTATTAGGCTATTTTACACTAAAGGCATCTCTTAAAACATGCATTCCATTAAAATGTATTTTAAAGCAGAATTATGTTAACTGAACCCTTTAAGCCCATAAGAGATAGATTTCTTTGTAAAATTATTAAACTATAAGTCAGTCAATCATTGTTCTGTAATGAATGTAATAAAATGACAGTTGTAGCAATAGAGAGGCTTCTGGTTTTCAAAGCATGTAGTGGGGGGGCGGCTCCTGGAGCATGTGACTCTTGAGTGTAGGGTCATGAGTTCAAGCCCCACATTAGGAGTAGAATTTACTTAAAAAAAAAAAAAGTATGAAAGAAAGTAATGTTTTTTGCTGCTTTCTGTTCTTGAAAGTTATCCTCAAACAAAAAATACGGGTTACAAACACCGTCTTTGATAAAACCTAGGAGACATTTTAACCTTTAAATTGCAATGTTGTAAATGACTGCATGCCTATGACCAGGGCAGCCAGTCCAGTTTAGAGCAGATTATAAAACCTTATGTTCAGGAAGATAAATTGATAAATCTGATGTGAATATAAATATATTCAAGTGTTTAAAGAACTGATCACAGGTTTAGGATAGAATTATCACTAGAGACCTAAGCAAAGGAGAACAAGATAATTACTAACTTCAATAAAAAGTTGTATGGCAAAGAATACGTAGTTGTACTTTATGGCTCAGCTCTGAGTAGCACAGTAATCTTAACCAAAATTGTGATATAACTACATTGGAATGATACAGTGTGAATGTGTGTGATGGGAGATAGAAATAGAAAGAGCTAAATTGTTACCTTCTATAATAGGAAGTCAGTGGATAATCCCTAAAACTGCAAGCTGAAGATACAATACAAGTTGTTTTTTTGGTTTTTTTTTTTAATGTTTATTTTGAGAGAGCGAGCACAAGTGGAAGGGGGCAGAGAGAAAGGGAGAGACAGAATCCCAAACATCTGTGCTGGTGGCGCGAAGCCTGCTTAGGATTCTGTCTCTCCCTCTCTCTCTCTGCCCCTCCCCTGCTTGTGTGCCCGCTCGCTTGCTCACTCTCTCTCTCTCAATATAAATAAACTTTAAAAAAATAGATAGATAAAAAGAAACAGCTAACGAATGGAAACGGGGGCCATTAGATCAGGGAAAATGAGGAGAGGAGGCTGCTGTTTGCCTTAATAAACTTGTGGATCTAGTTGACTATCTTAGGGGTGCCTGGGTGGCTTAGTGGGTTAAGTGTCCAACTCTTGGTTTCAGCTCAGGTCATGATCTCACAGTTTGTGAGTTCAGGCCCTACATCAGGCTCTGTGCTGATGGTGTGGAGCCTGCTTGGAATTCTCTCTCTCTCTCTCCCTCTCCTTTCTGTCCCTCTCCAACTCGTATGTGCTCGCACTCTCTCAAAGTAAAAAAATAAACTTAACAAAATAACAACAACAAATAAATTGCTTTAGTTGACTATCTTAACTATACAGAATCAAAACCTAAAGAAAACAGAAAGAACATCCCTGCATTTGAATCATGTTTAGTCAATACGTAGCAAAATATACTTGCAGTACTGTATGTTTAGTATAGTCAGTAGATGACAGTGGGCTGTTACTGAAATCTTTATGGAAGCCCAATAAGCAGCACATTTCCTTGCCACATTCTGAACAAATTAAGAAATAAAGCCATGAGGTAGCAGGAGGGGGCTGAAATAGCATTTTATTAACCCTTAAAGAGCTAAGTTGGAGAATACAACCTAGAACAAGAACTACATGGATCTGGTTGTAATTGCACCCCAAAATTAAATAGACTTACCCACTTAGTCCTAAGATTTGTTTGTGGAATAGTAGCAGAAGGCATGCTCCCTCAGGGCAGCTCACTTCTGTGAGGAAAAGAGTGAAGCTGAATGAGCATACCCAGTTTATTCTTCCCCAAGTTTACCAATCAGAGAAGTCATTCAACTCCCAGCAGAAAGAAACTAGGAGCCTAATTGAACTCCTTTCTCAATAATGAAAACATCAGAAATGTGGATTCATTCCAACCTAACATTAAGTCCATTTGGTCTGAACTCTTTAAATTTCTTGGTTTTTTCTTTGATGCTCAGTTTTGCCATAATAGTCTGTATATATATCCATTATACATCCATTTTTATTTGGTGTAAAATCAAAGAAGATTTTCATATTTAAAGAAGTTATTTTTCAAAGTTACAGATAATTTGTACTTGTAGAAAATGAATCCAGAAACTACTTCTGAATGTTATTCTCAGAGGTGTGTCTTCTTAAAGAGTTAAATATATAGTAAACTATTCAGATTTACATCCTGTTTTTAGCCTCTACTAGATTTTGCAAAAAGTTAATTAGTTCTTACTTGAGTGTTTAGTGTGTGTGAAGTCCTGTATAGCTGCACCAGAAATTAGTATATTCATTTCTATATAGGAGCTTATGATCAGTTAGAAATGGATATGACCAATATGGAAGTAGTACAAAGAAGTACTTAGAGGTAGCATAAGAAAGTACTTAGTATTAAAGAGAATTTAAAGAATGGAGAACACCTTCAGTTTTTGAAGGGAGATAGACCAGGAGGTAAAGTGCCATCTTAGGAATGTCTTATTTTTTTCTCTTAATTATTTACTCTTGATTGGATCTTAGAATTTAGGATATCAGTATTACAGTAACTTTGACTCTCATTACAAGTAAGTGAAGCATGTCCAAAAAATAAAAAAAAAAAAAAAATAAGCATGTCTGTTACAGAAGATTTAAGAAATTAAGAGAAGTGTAAAGGATACAAAAAGTCATCCATAATACTTCTCAGATAATCATGCCCTCATATTTTTGTTTTATTCTTCAAGTTTTTCTTGAAATAAAATTGAGATCATATTTAATGTATACTATCTTAGATAGCATGTAGAGCATAAACATCAGTCTTCAGAAGGGTTTTATTGTCTCTGATTATGTCCTTAAGTCAACTTTTTAGAATTTGATTTCTTGGGGCATTTTTAACAAGGATTTATTTTATTTAATACGTAATAAGTCTTTGTTAAAGGATCTATATATTTATTGGGTAATGGTGTTTATTTGCATTTATTGAATAAATCTTTCCCTATTTTTCTTTCCTGGTTTTGAGTATACTCAGACTAATTAGAGAATTTGTAGTTCTGTTTTACTAAAATACTTAAATCTCTTCGTTTATCATTTGAAATTTAGTGTATATCTGTTTTATTCTTACTCAGCATTTCTGATACTTAATTTAGAGGTATACATTAAAAAGGTCAATTTTTTTAATGTCATTTCTTTTTGGAAGGTAGACTTACCTACAGTTTAATTTCTGTGTTTTTCAGGGTTACTTTGAAAGTTGCAACATACACAGAAACAGAATAGCAGGCTTTGAAGTAAAAGCCTATGCTAACCCCACGGTGGTTCGATGTGAAATTCATCATGGGCAGACTGGAGGAATATATGTGCATGAGAAAGGAAGAGGACAATTCATAGAGAATAAAATCTATGCAAACAACTTTGCAGGTGTATGGATTACCTCAAATAGTGACCCAACAATAAGGTATTTATATGTAATTATGGATGGAAATTACTTTATCACATTGTTTTGTGTTGTAAGAAAAGTCAGGATACTTAGCTTTAACTCTCAGTGTTTTTCCTAGACACCTGACTGCTGTAAAATAGATTTTCCTAGTAAATGTCTATGCATCTGAATGAGCATAACAATTGCTTTTATTTTAGGGTGTTAGTTTTTTAGTGATCTAAACCATGCATTAATAATATTTTATGAACAATTGCAAATGCTGAGATTTTTATTTTAAATTTATCAAACTGCATTATAAATGGGTACGTAGAGCCATGAACTTTCTCTTGGAACCTGAATGATCTTGTCTTCTCTTTTTGTCTGAGAGCAGGTAGCATAAATCAGGAAAGTAGCTATCTCAAAGATTCTTGGACAGAGAGTCCAAGAATAACAAAAAGTCAAAACTTTCCTTTAATAGTTCCTACCACTCCCTCTGGCCACAGTAAGGAAACAAACAGATACATTCTGAAAGGCATTGACTAAGACTGTAAAACAGAACTATTATAATTTGATCAATGATAATTTATTTTTAATTGCCAAGTTTTATTTTCCACTGGCTTTACGAAAGTAGATTATGGGATTTCCATCTTGTTAATATTCAGCAAATGTTTCCAGATCAGCTAAAAAACAGTTCTTCTCATTGTGTTAGCTATTTTGAGGGGGGATTTTTAAGAATGTTATTTTGGGGGTGCCTGGGTGGCTTGGTCAGTTAATAAGCGTCCAACTTTTGATTTTGTCTCAGGTCATGATCTCAGGGTTCATGGGATCAAACCCCACATCAGCTCTGCGCTGACAGGGCAGAGCCTGCTTGGGATTCTCTCCCTACCCCCCCCCCCTTTCTCTCCCACCTCCCCCCCCCAGCCCCTGCTCGTGTGTACCCATGCTCTCTCAAAATAAATATTTTGGGGAAAAAAAGAATGTTATTTTGTCTCAAATACCAGGAGGCTCTTGTAAGCTTTAGGTCTTAGAAAGAACTGCAAGGGAATTTAGAAATCATCTAATCTGAGTCCCTCATTTTACAGATTAGGAAACTGAGGCCCTTAGAAGATAAATAATTTTTTAAGGTCACATGATTATGAGTGGCCTTAACAATTTATTGTGTAAAACAAGTAAGCTTGTAGATGTTTGAATAGATGTTTATTTTTTATTATTTATTAATTATAGGGGAAATTCTATATTTAATGGAAATCAAGGGGGAGTTTACATCTTTGGTGATGGACGAGGCCTTATTGAAGGAAATGACATTTATGGTAAGCATGTGGTTTTGCTGTATACAGTCTTGGAGCTTGGCCTTTCTTCTTGACATTAACACAGTGGACCACTTTGAAACCATCCAAATAGGATAATTGATCCAGTTTCTTTAAACTCTCAATAAAGATTATTTCTGATATCTATTTACTTAATAGTCATTATTCACTTAACATTTACCGAGTACCCATTGTGTACCAATCACTATGCCAGATTATCAGTGATGAAAATATAAATATGACCTTAGTCTCAGAAGTATCTACAGTTTCCTTAGATTCACTTCATTAACTTTGGTACTAACTATAAAAGGAAAATACTCCTCATTAAAACTTTTTGAGATATTAATTCAGCACACCATTATTAGGTGTCTGTATGCCAGACACTGATATGTTCCTGGGCTTTGTCTTTTGCTAATACGTAACATAAAGCTTACTTAGTTTCAGGCATTATTCTGAACACCTTACCTGAATTAAGTCATATAATATTCACATCAACCCTGTGAAGTAGACACTATTAAATATCCCCACTTACTGACCAGGAAACAAAGGTACGATGAGGTTAAGTATCTTACAGTCACACAGGAAGGTAGAAATCCTGGGATTCAAAATTTGGCAGCCTGACTTCTGAGTGTCTACTCTTAACCATTATACCCATACTGCCTACAGTTTTTCTTTTTATACTCCTGGTTCCCTTAGTTTTTTTTAATGTTCATGGACCACAAATATCTTTCTGAATATGACATATTCACAGACTAATGCTTTTCCTAAAATTGTAAAAATGTTTAACTACTTTGTAATGCAAAACTCTTACTGTGTTGCACTAGGCTCCTTATGTTGACATTGTAACTTTTATTTTTAAATAGGCAATGCACTAGCAGGAATTCAGATTAGGACAAATAGTTGTCCAATTGTTCGACATAACAAAATTCATGATGGCCAGCATGGTGGGATTTATGTGGTAAGTTAATGAATATAGTTCTAGAATGCCATGCATTAAAACCAAGAGAGAAGAGGTAGGCCACATTCAACTTGTAGAGTATGAATTTATGACTCTCTTTAATATTTATACAATAAGATTCTTGTTCTTTCTGCCGGTATATATGAATAACTTACTTTTATAGTGTGGGTAGTGTTCTGTAAAATTCAGTCAACTGACTGAATTTAGGCATAGAAGTATCTTCTTACTAATTTTTTAAAGTTTTATCTATTTAAGAAATCTCTGCCCCCCAGCGTGAGGTTCATGACCCTAAAAAAATCAAGAGTCGCACGCTCTTCTGAGCGAGCCAGTCAGGTGCCCCTAGACTTGAATCTTTTTGAATATTTTTTGAAAACATTTTCTCATTTGAATTTATGTTGAAACATAATTGAGCATCTTACAAAATTGTAAAAACATCTATTAGTCCTATGTCTTCTGTTACCATGGTGTCTGAAACTGTTACAACCGATTCAAGTGAGAAAATGCAGGAAGTTTTAGAAAGGTCCTTGTGTAATGCTAGGTGTGACTCTAATTTTTATTTTCAGTTCTAGAAATATCCATATCTTAAATCTTCTCAAAAATTTTAGTAACCTAAGACCTTTTTTTGAATTATTTCATCAGTAATAAATTTGAAATAACTATTAACTTACTAAATGAAAGATAAGTTTTTTTGCTGAAGAAAATTGAATGCTACTACTCTTTCTATAATAGATTTAAAAGTACAAAGCCGCATAACAGTATATAAACTTCTGGAGCTTAAATTCGTGTAGAGACTACATAAAAACAATGTAATCATTACCTCTTTAACCAGATTAAAAAATAAAAATTGAGATTTTTTTATGATAACTGTTTTTAAAGGGGGAATATAAACTATTTCTAGAAGATATATATGTATATATATATTGTAATGTTTCTAAAAGATATGTATTGTAATTTATTGTAATAAATCTCATTTAGCATGAGAAAGGACAAGGAGTAATAGAAGAGAATGAAGTTTATAGTAATACTCTGGCTGGGGTCTGGGTGACAACTGGCAGCACTCCAGTACTGAGAAGAAACAGGATACATAGTGGGAAGCAGGTAAAATTATTTTGGACTCTTATTTGGGAAACACATTGTTTGGTAAACACTTTCTTGTCATTTGAAAAATAATTTTTTTTAATTTTAGGTTGGCGTTTATTTTTATGACAATGGACATGGAGTGCTAGAGGACAATGATATCTATAATCATATGTATTCAGGGGTTCAGATAAGGTAAACGTTTTCACATTTTGCTTTCGGGAAAAAATTGGGTGGGAGTATGTGGGGCATGTAGAACTTTCCTTGTTATTTAATGCTCAATCTTTATTCCTCCATATATATATATTCACTCTCTTATCACATGCTCAGCTTTGTCAGAATATAACTTCTCTTGAACGACCTGAAGATGGTAGCCAGTGGCACATATGCCTGCCATAAGTGCACATTTCCTCTGTTCTCCAGTGTAATGGTTGTAGTTGCCAGTGTACTCCATCATACTTGGAAAAGTGGAAGGCTGTATAAAAACACTTATGAGCTATACCTGGCATGTTGTAGGCACTCGGTAGATGGGAGCTTCTTTTTTTACACTATTTCTGTAAAATTAATAGTTTTTTAAATCCCTCTTTCCTGTATTTTAACAGTTTTAAAAACTGTAATAGTACTTAAATTCAGCCCTTCATTTTATATATGAGGGGAGCATGCAGTAATGCTCGTTTAATCTAACTTCCCTCAGTTTAGTTTGTATATTATTAGGAGACTGTATAGTAGTAATATAATCTATAACTAAGTGTATTCTATAGTAAATAGAATTAAGCAAAATTAAATCAGTGTCTTTACCAATAAATTTTCTCAGAGCACTTTGGAAGGATGCCATTGTTATATTTATTCTTACTGTGATTAATATGAATTTTTCCACTGTTACCTCACATAACATGGATAAGAGAGTAAAGGCAATTTATTTTTTAACGTTTTTATTTATTTTTGAGACACACACACGCACACACACAATGTGAGTGGAGGAGGGGCAGAAAGAGGGGGACACACAGAATCCGAAGGAGGCTCCAGGCTCCAAGCTATCAGCACAGAGCCCAACACAAGGCTCCAACTCATGAACCACAAGATCAAGACCTGAGCCGAAGTCGAATGCTTTAACTGACTGAGCCACCCTGGTACCCTGGGAGTAGAAGCAATTTAAATGGCATTATTTTCTATTGTATCCATAGGACTGGAAGCAACCCCAAAATTAGACGTAACAAAATTTGGGGAGGACAGAATGGTGGAATTCTTGTTTATAATTCTGGTACGTTTAATCTTTCATCTTTTTCTCAATGCTAATTGCCTTTAAAATATACTTTCCAAATAACATAACCTACATTTTTACACTTGTAGGTCTAGGCTGTATAGAAGACAATGAAATATTTGACAATGCAATGGCTGGAGTCTGGATTAAGACAGATAGTAATCCTACACTAAGAAGAAATAAAATCCATGATGGAAGAGATGGTGGCATCTGTATATTTAATGGGGGTCGAGGTATCGTTGTTAATTTTGCATTAGTAAAAAATCAAGTTTTTCATTATTCTTCTTCCATATCTTTAATGATTAGTGACATTACCAATTAATATGTTATAAATGAGTGAATCTCAAGTTTATTTATCAGGTCTTGAGATGGTTTAGGAGATTAGTGCCTAGAGGTAAAGGAGACAAATGTTAACATAATTTTTCTTTTTTCTTTTGTAGCCATCTTGACTATGCCAGTTGTTAGGCTTTTTTAAGGTAGAATTTGTTTACATCCTCTCTCTGGACTTAATATTTAGAATAGTTATAGGATTATAATAAACCTCAAAGTCCAGTTACATAACTAGATGAGAAATTAATTGGGTCTGTAAATATATGAAAATGTCTGTAGTAAAGAAATATTGCTTTGTAACTGTTTACAACTGTATTGGAGAATGGAATTAATGAAGCCCAGCGGGCATGCCTGGTTTTGTATACATAAAGGTCAGCTCAGTTTGCATTGAGGCAAAAGTTCCACAGTCCCTGCCCCTTGCAAATGCATGTTGCTTATAGAGAGAGACTAGGGGAGAATGTCAAATGCAAATTTATCATCATTCCTGAAATGTCAGTAACCCAGCACTGTAAATATCTTATACAGGATAGCTAGTTATTGCTACAACATACCAGTCAACAAAGTTTACTACTACAGCCAAGCAGTGATGATTCCATTAATGACAGACTCTGAAGGAGCTTAGAATTTAGTAATAAAGTAACATATCTGATAGGAGTATTTACAAGATATAACGAGGAAACACAATACAGTGGATGGTTTTATTTGTAAGGTGTTGAGAAAAGGTTCATGGAGTAAAATCACTCTTGAGCTGTGCCTTGAAAAATAAGTATTCACAGGTCAATGGGGTGGGGAGGTCATTCCAAGTGTAGAAAGCATACTTATTTCAGTTTCATTTGTTCTGTACATATTAACTGAATACTCATGTACTAACAACTGTGATACCGATGCTAAAGATACAATGCTAAATAAAAACAGTACTACATCCAGAAAGTTTATAGTCTAATGGCACATTAAAACAAAAGTCTAGAAGAAACAAAGTGGTTTAGTAAGGCAAAGAGGTACTGAAAGGTGAGCCTAGAAAAGAGGCAGAGCCCAAATCTTAAGAGACTTTGTACATGGAATTCAGACTGGATCTTAGCAAAAGCAAACTTACAGATAGGGACTTGAAGCAATTTAAGGTCAAGACTGAAATACCACAGATGGGTCAAATGTCTACAGAAATAAAAACCATGTTTCACGTCTTCAGGGAGCAGAGAAACACTAGTACACAACTAATAATTGTCTATACATAATTATAGGAGTAATATAGCTTAATATTTTAGTGCTGTGTACTTTTACATATAGTAATTCATGTGATCCCCATTATAACCCTATATGGTAGGTGCCATTATTCCCATTTTACAGATAAGGACATGGAGACAAAGAGTAGGTAAGTAATTTACCTATTCAGAGCTAGGAGGAGGTGAAATCAGTGTTTGAAGACCAAGTCTAATAATTCCTCAGCTCACTATCGATCATTATGTTATACTCCCAGAAGAGAGAATAAATTTGATGGAGAGAAACTAAAAATCTTCCAGAGGACGTGACATTAGGAAGAAAGAGGGTAGGACATTCCGGAATGAGGAAATAATACAAACCAAAGCATTAGAGATAAAAACGTATAGCATATTCAAAGCATAGGTAATGTAGGAAGACAGAATAGGTTGGGGAATATTTTGAAAGGCTTTAAATGGCAACTTAATTTTAAACTTTATTCTGAAAATACTTTTTAAGCAGAGAGGTATGTGATAAAGCTGTAGGTAACTGGGAAAAATAACAGCAAGAGACTGGAGTAAAAGAAATCGGTCAAATAATGATTATTATGGTAATGGCCAGAAATAATCAGGGCTTGAATGAAAACACTGAGGGTGCTGCAGAGGTTCCAGAAACATTTAAAAGGAATTAATTTTAATTCAGTATTTTTAGTGAGAAAAACTATGTGCCAGCCACTGGGGATGCAATGGTGAATGAACTGCACATGGTTCCTGCTACCATGGGATTTCCAGTTATTTGTTAGTATGGTTACATGGCAATTTTCAGTTAAGTCTTACATTCCTTTGAATTACTAATAAACTTTACTTTCAGCTGAAAAGTTAGTCCTGTGAATTTTACACAATGCAATAAGAAACTAAAAGAATACTTAAATACCACCAAAACACCTGGTAAAACTTGTGTGCATTAGTCTTAATCTGAGGAAATATTTTATTATAGGTCTCCTTGAGGAAAATGACATTTTCAGGAATGCTCAAGCAGGTGTTCTCATCAGCACTAATAGTCATCCAGTCTTAAGGAAAAACAGAATATTTGATGGATTTGCTGCAGGTTTGTATTTTCTTTTGTTACCTGTAGCTTGTTTTCTATAAAGTGTTTGATTTTTAGTCTATTCTCATTCTCTTTTGCTTAATAACTAAAGGTGTAAATTGTATTACAAAAGTGGCTGAATGCCTATCAATTTACAATCCTTATTAGAGTACCCAATCCAAGTTCTGGATTCTTCTACTCTAAGCCCAACTTTTAAGAAATCTCTCTCAATATCTGGTAGTAATTATGAAACAATTGGGATAGAATGCAGGCTTGTACTACAGACAAATTCAAGCCCTCTGGCCTCACAAAGTATTACGCATATATTTCAACTTTTTGCCAATGAAGATGACAATTATTTTTATCCCAAATAACCATTCAGCTCCTTTTTTCTTCATGTGTATAACTAATGGCTACCTCACCATACTTCTGAGCGTTTATCCTCTTCTTAGTTTGCAAAGAAAGTAGTAAGTTATGAACCATCTGTAGCATTGCTCACTTTGGCAAGGAGAGTGGACTAGTAACAGTGGAAAATAAGTGTTATTCTCAAGGACTCTAACATTTCATCTTATTCTTTAGATATTAAGAGTTAATACACTTGTTAGTTTTTATTTGCTGTAGTGCAGGTTTCTTTTAGGAAACTGTATAATGTGATGATGTATCTACTGTTTGTAAATTTTACTTCAGGTATTGAAATTACAAATCATGCGACTGCAACACTAGAAGGCAATCAGATTTTTAACAACCGGTTTGGAGGCTTATTTTTAGCATCTGGTGTTAATGTGACAATGAAAGGTATGTTGGAGTCTGCTCTGCCTATAAATATAGAAAATACGCCATGAAAAAATAATGGTATCAGAAGCCATTGGTATTTGACTGCTTTGTCAGTCTACCAAGGCCTGTTTTCCTGTTTACCAAGACTGCAACTCACCTATTTTCTAAGTTTCAGGTTGTTCTAAACATTTGGAATCTCTTACACAAGGAAAATCCTTTAAGGTGGTTTACTCAATTGGCTAGCCGCCTTTAAAGATCTTAAAAAGTGACTCTTCTTTAAAATAATTCTATCATCTATTTTTATCTTAAGTCTTCTATATTTTGTCTTTGTCCTCTAGAATTTTACTTATTTTTTTCTTTTATTACAGACAACAAAATAATGAACAATCAAGATGCCATAGAAAAGGCTGTTAGTAGAGGCCAATGTTTATATAAAATATCAAGTTATACCAGCTATCCCATGCATGATTTCTACAGGTATATTTCTAAATTACTTGAGTCTTGCAAAGGGGGAGTTCGTGATTTTTCTTTTTCTGTGTGTGTGTGTGTGTTTTCTTAACTGGCAATACCTAACATTTTTAGATCTTTCTCTTAAGGCAGAGGAAATGGGGTATTTGCCAGTGGAAAGAAAATATAACTGTGAACTTTGTATTTGTCCACATTGTGTTTTGTGGTCAGTCTACTTGAGGATTGTGTGTTGGGGACCATAAATATGAAAATATAATACTGCAGTAACTATTCCTATCACTAGAAAGATGGAACACAATGCTTATATTGTTTAATTGGAGTTTCAAAGTAAAGCTGTCATTAAGTGTTCCATATACCCTAGTCACTGAGTGGTTTTTGACTCCCTTCTCCCCCAAGTTGATTCAATACAGACTTTGATAGGTTAAATTGCAAATCAGTGGCTTTTCTCAGAAGACACAGGAGATTCACTTGTTACATTTAAGTCCTTTTGCAGAATTAATGTGGCATGGGGCCACAAAATGGTTTTGGTCCTCTTTTCTTGTAAACCAAAGGTCATAGGGTGAAATACCATGTTTTGAGGAAATCTCATGTTCAAGAAAAATAATGTAAGCTTTTGCTTTTTAGATGTCACACTTGTAACACCACAGATCGAAATGCCATATGTGTGAACTGCATTAAGAAGTGCCATCAGGGACATGATGTAGAATTTATTAGACATGATAGGTATGTAGCACACTTACTTGCTCTATTACCCACTTATTTTCCCCCTCACTTTCCTAATTTTTGGGTTTTCATTTTGCTTTAGGTTTTTCTGTGACTGTGGTGCTGGAACACTGTCTAATCCTTGTACATTAGCTGGTGAGCCTACACATGATACAGATACACTATATGACTCTGCTCCACCTATAGAATCTAATACATTGCAGCACAACTGAATTCCTTCCCTAAAGAAAAAGTCCTGCCATTCTAACATCATAACTTAAAACATTTTTTTTGGAAGAAGATTTAAAATATTTGCCCATGCTACAGGAAGAGACTGTATTAAAAATGGATACACGAGGTCAGTTGACACTATGAAGCTCAAGCTACCAAAAAGAAAGTGGCAATATATTGACTCAGGATCTCAAAGCTGGGTGTTTTAGCATTACTGTGTAAAGACTTTTGAAGGGACAGAAGTGAAGAAATAAGCTGCAATTTTGTACAGATACCAACTTCTGAAAAAAAGCTGGTGTTTTTACAACTAGCATTGAATGCAGTCCAATTTGCAGTAGTACTCTTCAATAGACAAGCAGCTTTGTTGCTGCCTTTATGGACATGGGTACCAATTGCTTTTGTAATATGGTAAAAATGTGAGCTAGCACTTCTGCGTTTCTTTTGATTTTTTTTAACATGTATTCAGATTGAGAAATATGATTTTAATGCTTTAATCTCATGTAGTTTGTTTTTAATTTCAAGCAAATCTTCTTGTACTTGAATGTGCCCTGTTTTGTTAGCACACCTAGACTTGCTGTAACTGTACTCATGTCCCAGTATGTACGTTCTTTCTATGAAAGAGAAAACACTAATCTTAAATTATATCCAGCAATGTTTCTGGTATCCTTTAAGAAAAGTTAAGACTATTATTTCCTTCCCTTCCCTGTGCAGCATTCAAAAATCACCCCTAGAAAAAGTGAGTGTTTTAATGAGACTTCCTAGGAAGGGATGCACTGTAAAACAAAAGTATTCTTGTAACTCAGTTTTGTGAAAGGTAAAAACTACTATGTTTTAAAGTACACTTTAGAAAGTCTCTTCAAAACAGTCCTGTATTTGAACTCTGTTCATAGTTTTTTTTTGAACAGTTTAGACAAACTGCTGGAAATTAAAAACAATTTCCTGCATTAAGCTGAGACAAGTATATATACAGCCCTATACAGTTTCATAGCTCCCCCTCCCCCATTTATGTGTATTGGTGACAGTGGGTATAAACAGCCTGAAAGTGTATGCATGTACCATAACATCTAGACTTAATATATTGTGGAGTATTCAATAACCATTATGTAGAAGGTAGATAAGAATTAAAAGGGTTTAATTTCCTAGAAAGAAAATGGAAAAATGGTCATTTTTAAAAAATAAAGTTTATTAGATCATAATGTTGTCTGAATTTACCACCTTTGTCAAAAAGTCAACTCAGAGCTTCCAATGTAGTCTATAATTCCTTAATCAAAGTCAGCAACTTAGGGACAGCTTCAGCATCTATAGTCGACCTTTCACTAGCCAGGCAAACTTCCCTTAAAATTAAAAAAAAAAAAAAATTGAGTTCACATCAACCATCCCCCATTATGGTTTTAATAAGGTTGGCTGCATGGCAAAATTATATCTAAGTATAATTACCGAAATAATCGCAGTGATTGGGTCATCTTCTCAAATTCTCTTGCTTTTCTATGTCCCTTTTGAATAATCTCCTCTGGAAGATTAGCAAGCTTTGCTGCATTAAAGCCATAGCTTTTAGGACAAGCTCCCTTAATGAATTTATATAGGAAGGTAATAGTCTCCTGGCTGGGATCCTCACATTCATTTTCTACCATGCATGCCTAAAAAAGAAAAATATTTTATTACATTATATTCATGTGCTAGTAATGGAAGTACCTGATTCCCTCAAAAATCTAACCTTTTGCATAAGCAATTTACACATACCATGTGTCCCAGGCGCACTGCAACGTTTTGAGAATAATCTTCCACTAATGAATGGTAATGGGTAGAAAACAATGTACGACACTTTATGTTCTCAGCAAGTTCTTTAACAACTGCATTTGCTATTGCTGTTCCATCAAATGTTGCAGTACCTCTTCCTATGAAAGTAAAATATGCATAAATTACATATCTGCCTAATACCCAAAAGGATCTACCTTATAATAGAAAAAAAGAAAACCAAGATAGAACAGTAACATCAATTAGTGCATCCAAATAATAGGCCCTGTTTAGCTAAATAGGTCTGGTCTCATTTAGCAGCCCTTGGA
The DNA here is from genome assembly GCF_022837055.1 of Prionailurus viverrinus. Classification (NCBI taxonomy): domain Eukaryota; kingdom Metazoa; phylum Chordata; class Mammalia; order Carnivora; family Felidae; genus Prionailurus; species Prionailurus viverrinus. The sequence continues at coordinate 67,520,607 of NC_062563.1, read as the reverse complement.
GTGGGGTGCATTTCTTAAAAGCATACTGTTCAGGTACCAGTCATCTTCAGAAAGGTCCTATTGGTTTCTCCTTAAATATTCATATTTTGATAGATTAATTACCAAGGCTTGAGATCTCTTAATGTGAAAAAGTTCTCAGTATTATCTCTTCAATCTCTTATCTCCAACTATGGTCTATGGCACAAAGGTGAGTGCATTCTTTTAGAGAACTGTCCTGTCAACCATCTTCAAGAAAAGTAATTCTTTGTACTAAAGTTTTAAAAATAGCCTTCAAATGGAAATTGTAATGTCTTACCTAATTCATCCACAAGCACCAGAGAATGTGCTGTTGCGTGTGTAAGGATACTGGCAGTTTCACTCAGTTCAACAAAAAATGTACTTTCACCTAAAACACACACATATGTGAAGGAGAGCTTTAGAATCCTAAAACAGTACATTCATCTTTAAGGTTCATATTCTTTGAATCCATGAGCTACCCAGGTTAAATCTTTTTACACAGATTACGCATGCAATTCTTAAAACAATAGAATGATTTCAAATGTCTGAAAGCATTCCAGAAGAAAAACATCAAATTTAAATGACTCATATGCACGCGGATATATTTATCTGATATATCTGAAGGCAGATATATTTATCATTTAAAACATAGAAATGAATTGTCAAATTCATCAGATGTCTGATATATCTGAAGGCAGATATGTTTATCACTTAAAACACAGAATGAATTGTCAAATAATAAGGCCTTAGGTGGAAAAGAAAACTCACCTGACATTATTCTGTCTGAGGCACCAAGTCTAGTAAATACTCTATCAATAGGTGTGAGCCTGCATACTTCAGCAGGTATGTAACAACCCGTCTGGGCCATTACAGCTAACAGGCCAGCCTGTAAATGGAGGAAAAGGTCATTTCTAATTGGCATTAAAAACATAGATACATAGACAGATACAGATCTATATATATCCAGAAGACAGCAACACCAAGCTAATAAACATTATCTTTCATAAGAACTATTATGGTAGCAGTCAGGCACTCCTAAAAGGCAAAGCGAAGCCTAGAGAAGGCAAAAGGCTTAGGGCCTAACTGGCTTGAAAACCTCACCCTGTGAGGTCTGAACCCACTACATCAGTGATTTTTAACCCTGGCTAGCTACACAGTAGAATCACCTGGGAGCTCTTTAAAATTGCTGATGCCTAGAAGCAATTCCAGACCAAATCAATCTGGGAGGATGGAACCCTCCTGCACTTTGTCAAGCTCACCCCATTTTCATTTTTTAAGATCACCTGGAGAGCTTGACAGAAATACAAAAAAATCAAAACCGATCAATTAGAACCGTACTGTCCCTTGCTAGTTAGGAAATTTGATGACCATAAGTATAAGATTATACAGGAGAGCAGGGGGTCAGCAAACATTTTCAGTTCAAGGGCCCAATGTCTCAGTCACATTTTTTTTTCCTTTTTATAACCCTTTAAAAAATATAAATCATGGTTTAGCTCAGTGGCTGGCCAACCCCTTATGTATTTATTGTCTTCCTTAAAAGCAGTTTCCAACAGTTACTTGAGGTCATAAATTTTATTTGCTTTCCTATCTGAACAAGTCGGTCATGGTTTTTTATAAGGATTCCCACAAATGAGTCGAATTAAAGGACAAACCTGCAACATTTTCATTCATTATGAATACACCTACCTTCAGAGGAAATGAATCCAGTCAAGTCAAAGTTTATAAAGACATAACTTGAAATCTCCCTTGCCTTTTTATTTTTCTAGCCTTTTTAAATATAGGCTTCCTGTACATCAGACAGACATTTGATGAAGTGAATACAATTCTGTTTTATAATACATTTTTCCTTTGTTTCCTAGTATTCTAGTGACTGAACTGTTATTCATGTGCTATTTGGAAAAGGGCTTAAATATGTAATATATTCCTAAAGCGTACAAGTAACTTTGTTGTAAAACCTTAAAGGTCAGTTTACCTGTCTCATGAGTGTCGACTTGCCCCCCATATTAGGTCCAGTAACAAGCACACAATAAGCTTTGCCACTTTCCTCCTCCTCTTCCTCACAGCCTATTAGAATGTCATTAGGAATAAAGTCATCTCCAAAAAAAGTCTTCGTAATGCAAGGATGACGTGATCCTCTAAGGTCCAAGAAGGGGGGTGTGTCTTCTTCTGGAAACAGAATTACTGGACGACACATAGGGCCATCACCCCCTCGACTGTAGTTAGTCAGGCACAGTAAGACATCTGTTAAGGTAAAAGTGAGGCTTGATTTTTGAGGTCTGATAAACACAAAGACCCGACTAATTAATATAAAAAGCCTGCTGGGGATTCTGTGTCTCCCTCTCTGTCCCTTCCTCAGCTCACACCCTGTCTTGTGTCTCTCAAAAGAATAAACGTTAAAAAAAAAATTGTTTTTAAACAAAACAAACACTTTCTCAGTGGAGGGTGGTAGTATGTTCTACTTGCTTTTTAGACATAGTGTTTTTTCTTTTCTTTAAAAGGCACTCCAGAATACATAAAATGCTTTGTTAATGCATTCAATAACCTAAAATCAGTCATCAGCCTAAATGTTTTAGGGGTCTTCTATTATAGCATTTGTAATGAAAAGAGAACTCTCATTTTTGGCCCCAAATCCCACTTCTCACCCAGTCTCAAAAAGACTTAGTCCCCTAACATCCAGACCAGAGGAATGCCAGGGGAAGCTAAGAGATACAACTGGGAAATGCTATACTGACCTATTTTACTTGATCTAATCCTGGAGCTAACACTTCTTAGAAGCAGAATGTTTTCACAATAGGCACACTGATATAAAACAATCTTTTTTTAAGTTCTTTTAAATGTTTATTTTTGAGAGAGAGAGAGGACAAGTGGGGTAGGGGCAGAAAAACAGAGGAAGACACAGTTTCTAAAGCAGGCTCCAGGCTCTGAGCCATCAGCAGAGCCTGACACAGTGATCAAACCCATGAACCTAAGATGATGACCTAAGCCGAAGTCGATACTTAACCAACTGAGCCACCCAGGTGCCCCTAATATAAAACAACCAAGAATAAATTCACAATTTTGAACACCTGTGCTGAGGGAAGTTTGGTTTGTTTTTTTTTTTAATTATCCACTGAACTATTCAAAGCTGTATTGGTTTAAGGAATAAATGTGGCACAGGGGCGCCTGGGTGGCTCAGTTGGTTGAGCATCCGGCTCTTGATTTTGGCTCAGGTCGTGATCCCAGGATCGTGGGATCCAGTCCCTGAACGTGGATGGGGCCTGCTTGGGATTCTCTCTCTCCATTGCCCCTCTCTACTGCTAGCATGCACTCTCTCTCTGTAAAATTAAAAAATAAAAAATGTGGCAGAAAAAGGATGCCAATTCTGGACAGCCGTGTTCAGGTCAAAATAGTTCTGTTACAAATTTGGTTACTGTGTTTTTAAAACCACAGGGAAAAAACCTGAACTGAAACACCAAGGGCTCCAAATAAGTTGGCCATGAAATTTATAGAAAAAGGATATTAAGCTTTTGAAAAGGTTACCAAATTACAAATCTATAAATCAGGGCTCTGAGAAATCAACTGCAGGAAAGAAAGTGTGATAATTTGGGCTAAAAGAAAAAAGATCAAAATCTTGAAATATGCATGTAAAGAAAAGAGATGCACTGAAAATATAGAAAGGTTGCAAAAGTTAAAATTAAGAAGTGATGGGCCAAGATTTTTTAAGCTTCTATTTTTTGTTAGACTAAATTAAAACAGTATCAAATACTAAAAAACTCCACTGTAAAGGAAATTTGATCTAAAACACATTGCCTCATTAAAAGTACTAAAAATATTTTATCTTTTGTTCAATTATTCAAGACTGAGTAAGGCCAAAAAGTGAACAACTTAAATTGCTATGGACAAACTAGTCATTTTGTCTAGTGAGGAGGCAAGCATACACACATCAAGACGTATATACCTTGTTATCTATGCTCAGAGATACACCTCAGTGGCAACTCTCCAATGGATGTAAATCTTAATGTACAACTAGGACATAACGCATCACTAACCAAAGCTTTAGGAATAAACTTGTTCAAAGTCTTACCCAATACTGCGATGCACTCAACAGCAGACTGCCAGTCCTTGTAATTTTTATCAAAGTTATAGAAGAGTCGCCGCATGCAGTCTTTCAATGATACGTCTCTCCGCTCTTCAGCGTTTATCAGATTAGCCAACTTCTTCTCAATAGTTTTGGTCCAGTATCGTTTACAGCCCTTCTTGGTGGATTTCAACTCATATTCTTCTGGCAAATTACGAGTGATGAAATTCTCTGGAATTTCCAACTGGTAACGGTTCCTGCCAATCCCCCAGTAGACAATGGTCCTACAGCCAATTCGACTGCGCTGTTTCTCCAAGTATTCCAGGAGGCTCTGTTCATTTTCTCTTATGTCAGCAAGAGCTTGGTCATAATCAGGGTCAAATCCTGCTTTGGGAGTAATTAGTCCAGTCCTTCGAGCCTTTTCATGGTCAAAGGCTGTATCCCATCGGTTCAGTTCTATAGTCAAATCAGGAAAACGGCCCTCAGGATTTTTTGTCTGCAAAGTAATGACTTGCTTAAGGATTTTAGACTTAAAGTTGTCAGCAACTTCTTCCATAGTCTCTATAATTTTACATATTACTTTGAATCCTTCTAGAGCAGAAAGAAAATCAATAATCTTTTTTTTGCTGTATGTAGTTTCTTCATACATTATAGCCCTGCTATCTGGGTGGTTCTGGCTCTTCAGGGGAGACCCAACATTATGAATTTTACTCAGCAGCCTCTCAAGGTCTGGAATCTTCTTTAGAAGGTCTGCAACATCAGAGATTTTGTCAGGCACAGCCATGAGGTCTTCTATAGCATCTAAACGATCATTGATAGCATAAGGGCTACAGAGTGGGGCACAAAGCCACTGCTTTAGGAGCCGCTTACCAAAGGGAGTATGGCAAGTATCAATCTTTTCTAGCAGGGTCCCTTCAGTAGAACCATTTGTTCCATTCAGGAAAATCTCCAAGTTGCTTAATGTCACAGCATCTAGCACCATCCGTTGATTGGCTTTTGCAAAAACAGCACCAGGTCTTGTAGCACTAACCCTGTCAGAATCCAAGGGAATGTATTCTTCAAAATTAGCCATTGATAAAAGCTCTTGATCAATAAGGCATTTTTTGAGGTAGAAGACACAACCACCTAGAGCAGAGAGGGCCAATTCACTCTTCTCTCCTGGTGTTAACCCAAGAGAATCAGACTCTGAGGTCATACCTTTAAGCACCTGGGGTAACATCACCCCACTGTCCTCATTTAACTTTTCCTTAAAATATGCTTCTTCAAGGAGAGTTCTCAAAGTTTTGGCTGCATCCCAAAACTGGGAGCCTGGTATCAGACCTTCCTGAAGAGAGGAGGATAATGAACCCTTCAGAATCATCTTAGTTTCTGTTGAGAGATTTCCTTTCTCAAACAAGACTTGTACTGGAGGGTAGTGTGCCACTAGAGTCCTAAATCTAGAACAGTGGCGATCATCTGGAAACTGACCTATGAAAAACTTTCCCAGTGAGGTATCAACAAAGCATACTCCATACACTCGAGTGTGGCCAGAGGAATCCTCCTCTTTTTCTTTGAGGCTAAGAAGATACTTACTGTAGTTCTCAGAGGGGTCACCTTCCAGTACACTGTAGGTCTGTGTACCCTTGGTAATGACTCTACAGATCTCCCTCCTCACCACTCTGTCATACTTAGATATATGTGCCATCTTCCGGCATCGTGCCTCCATCATTTCCGGGGTCTCAGTCTGTTCCACTCGTGCTACTTTATAGCCCTTCTGAACCAGAGAATCAGAGTATCGGCCAAATGCAATTTCAGGGAAACCAGAATGAGCCCAGTTGCCTTTCATGAATACCAGCCCGAGTTCATTGACTCCAACAAGAGCATCCATGTGGTACAACTCATAAAACTTCCCCACCTTATAAAAAATAACAAGATCAAAGTTCTGAGACTTAATCTGCCACCACTTCCTCATCCCAGGAGTACAGGAATTAAGGAAATCCTCAGGCACATAGAGTGTGGATGCATCAAAATCGGGGTGATCAGGTCGCCTCCTGTGGAGATCTCGTCTCTTTTCCTCCTTAAGCCACTCTAAAGTTTCATGATACCAGAAAGTGGGGCGACTACTATCCTCACATCCTCCACCAGTGTGGGCTTGAGATTCAGAATTCTGAGGGGCAGAGAAAGCACTCAGAGTGCTCTTGGTTTCTGATGAAATGCCAGTTGATCGTTTGGTGGCCAAGGGCATTTCCTTCCTTGAACTTTTCCTTTTGAGAGCGCCATTTCCAGACACCATTTTCTTCCGTTTTGAAGCAACTTTGACAGGGCTGTCCAAGCCTTCACTGTCACTGTCCCCCACTCCACTGCTTATTTCATCACTGCTTCCTTCCTCCTTAGCATCTGGCTTGAATTCCACATCAGAGCCACCAACATCACTCTCAGAGTCTGATATGACCCTTCGTTTTTTTATCTGGCGGCTACTTCGCCTAGATCCTTGCACCTTAGGTGGCACTTCTTCTTCACTTTCAATTTCCTTATCTTCTTCACTCTTATCTGATGAGTAAGTTGCACCTACCTGGCAGGCAAGGAAAGAGTTATTTAAATACAAAACAATCTGGAAAATGACAGTACTGCTGTGAAGTATTTCTCAATACTTCCTATGTCAAGAGAAGAACCCATCTCCAAAAATGAGAAACTATTTTTTTCCTCAAAGAATATCAGTTTCAATAGTATCACATTACAGGATTAAGTGATTCTATCATGACAGTTCTATCTTATAGAATAGTGATGCAGCCCATTAGCATGACCGTACATCACAAATGCCCGTAAAGTGATGCCCCCAGGAACAGTCAGCTGTGGAAATAAACAACTTTAAATAACTCCATTATCTTTCTTCCAGGGTCACCTCTCCTCTTACAGATGGACATATTACGAAATTTGCCACTTTATAAATTCTTAAGTGTTAAGAAAGCAGTAAGCAATCTCTACTGGTTCTAGTCCTTGCCCTTCCACAAACCAGCTGTATCTTCTTGGGCACGGCACATCCACTTATCGTGGATCTCCCACATACGTGAAGTCACAGGAGGCTAAATGATTTCTGTATTACCATCCAGTTCTAAACCTTTGATGAATGTTATGATCCCTGCTCTCAACCTCAAACATAAGATTAAAAACACTTTTCCTCTCATTTCTCTTAAAATACCCATTAGATTAACTTGTTTATTCCCTATCTGTAATAGAATAAAACACAGAATCTCTTCAGCACACCGCTCACTAATTTCTTAGAGAATAATGACCATGTTTGTTTTAAATGAATCAATTATTTCTTCCTTAACAGAATTTAATTCAGTCAAATAGTGACCACTAACATTTGAAACCCAGGTTGTATGTCAAGGTTATTTAACCTTTATTCTCATCCATACAAAATACAACAAAAAAAAAGGAATGAACGCATAAAACCAGGCAATTAATTACCAGGGCTTGACCACACCCTCCTATAGAGGTTTACTACCAGATACCATGACCAATTTTGTCACCATGTCCTTACTGTCCTGAGCTCATTACTTGTTACCAAAAATGGTTCTACCTCTTACACGATGTGTCCTCCACCAGGCTTGAAGCTGTAAAACTTAAGCAAAATGACTGCTGAGATTCCAATCTAATTTAACCTACAGTCCTGAGGAAACACAGACGTATGTGTACAAATATTAAAGTGTATATATATGCAAACAACATATAAATAAGAGAACATCACTTTGCATATCCACCCCCTCCTTCCATCACTCTCCCAACAGAAGTAACAACTGACTGTTTAACAATGTCCCACCTCCATCTCTTCTTCTTCCTCTGGTTCTGAGGGCTCATCACACACTGCCAATTCAAGCCTCTCGATCTTGTCTTTATTCAAGGCTTCATCTGCACGTTGCATTGCTCTGAGTATTTCAGGCTTTGAACTATAAAAATGACCTCCTTTTTGTGCTTCTTTCGATTTTGAACCTAAAAAATTTACATTTAGATTGAATTTATATTTCTTAAGCAAATCTTATTCTTTTTTTTTTTTTTTTAAATTTTTTTTTTTTTCAAGGTTTATTTATTTTTGGGACAGAGAGAGACAGAGCATGAACGGGGGAGGGGCCGAGAGAGAGGGAGACACAGAATCGGAAACAGGCTCCAGGCTCTGAGCCATCAGCCCAGAGCCCGACGCAGGGCTCAAACTCACGGACCGCGAGATCGTGACCTGGCTGAAGTCGGACGCTTAACCGACTGTGCCACCCAGGCGCCCCAGCAAATCTTATTCTTATAAATAGGACCTGTTGGTGGGGTAGTGGACTCAACCTACAACACCTGTCCTAATGAACAAGAATGATGAGAATCTAGTTTTTAATTTAATGACCCATTACTTTTAATTGATAGTAGACCAGGAAAGCCTACAAGGAAGGAATTCTCAGGGAAAAAATTACCAGTGAAACTTAAATTACCTATTTTACCTCCTTGAAGTTGCCTTAACTGTTGGGTCATCCAGGACCACTTCATCTCTCTTCTAATTTCTTGGGAAGTGGCCCTAAATAGATAAAGCCCACCTCCTCTTCAGGTGAGGCATGACATGTAAAAGGTGTTTGTGTTGAGACCCTTTTTTTATTACTTCAGGAAGGCCAAAACTACACCGTCAGTTAAATGGAGTTATGATACTAAGTTTATCCCTAAGTTAAATAGGATATATTAAAAACAAACCAAAAAACAAACAAACAAAAAAAACCCTCTACTGGTAAGGATACTAATATTTTGGAAGGGTACCCCAGTTCAGACTTTGAGTGTTTTTTGTTTTAAAGTTAAACTGTCTTGTTTTCAAGCAAAACTCTTTCTTTACTCCTTGCATTTAAAGAGCTGTAATTTTAAATGACACTATCCACTGAGCAAAAGATTAGATGCAGAAGATCACAAATCTAATGGCACAAACTAGGAATGTCTGTTTTCTTCTAACCAAATATAATTAGAAAACAAACCTGCATTTGTCTACATTTGAAAGCTCCAAACATGGCATTATTTCCTTCTTTCTACTGAATACTAAAACTAATAGTACATGCTAAAGTGTCATGGAATTTGCAACTTTAATGAGCTGCCTAAATAAAATAAAGGTACAATTTTTCATTTTTCTATAGAGCTGCACCAACACTACGAAGTTAGGATAATCAAAATCCATTGGAGGGTGGCTCCTAACTTCCTCCAGTGCCTTGTTTGCAGCTGCACTCACCCCCCAGCTATCTAATGACATCATTCCCCGAAAAACCCTGATGCAAACTACTTTACAATCCTAAGACCAAAAAAAAAAAAAAAGAAGAAAATTAAAAACCTACTTTTCCTCATCCACGCTATTGCAATGATTTAGAAATTTAAAGGGCCAAATGCAGTATGCAGAGGGTGCCTTTACAAAATAATGACAACGTAAATGCAAAATTTTTTGGTATTTTTAAAGTCATACTGCCAAAGCTTTGTTTAGAATCTCCAAATCAGTCCTAGGAAAAGATCTTACTTGTCATCTAGTTCAACTCTCTCACTTTATATATGAGTGAATAGTATCTGAGTTGCTTTGTTGGCCAAGATTATACAGCAAATTAGTGCAGGAGACCGCACCAAATTTCCAGATTCTCTTTCTGTCCTGCAGGTCAGATTTCTGTGCAGGCTGAACTTTCTTCAGTATGCTCTCCTTGCCCTGCAGGATGAGCGGTGCTAGGACCAAAAGGCATGATTCCCAGAGATTCCTGGGAAACTGACCCTTATTCTGACTCCAAAAAACTTGAGTTCAACAACATCCTAGCCTGGAGAGTCTGGGATAATAGATAAGGACTTATTCATCATCAAGTGTATGTATAAGCACTGAATCCTGCGAACATCATGTGCATGCACTATATAATTCAAGAAACTGAGAAGGTGCACCTGGCCCAAGTGAGGCCCCACAGGCGGGACTGCTGATGTCTAGGACCATAAAAAAGCTGGGCCTGGAAAAAGAAAGTTATGGTTCCAGAAATCTGATGTAAAACTCACCTCAGACGTAATCATAGGTGAGGATTTTGAAGGCCAGGTAAGCATGCATCTCCATCTGTCCTAGAGAATGACACTGATTTATATGCTACATATCCTGACTGCATTGCCTTTCTCTTGGACCCTTGAAGATGAGGACACTGTCAATTTACCTTTTTCATATCTGAATTTGGTATTTTGGTCCAAATGAGATCTAATCATGAAAACATTTTTCCTTTAAAGGGATGATATTGCCATAAGTCAACTGAAAAGACAGAAAAATTCCACTCCATGCAACAAATCTGCTGAAGACCAGCTACAGCATCTTATATTTTCCCCATCTATCTTATCCTTTTCCCATGCTAGAAGCATTTCCTGCCACTCCTGAAATTTATTGGCATAAAATACACTTGATTTCACTGTATAGGAGACAGAGACACTTGTGCTCACGTGCATGCATGCTTGCTCTCTTGCACACTCACTCTCACAAACATTCTGCAGAGTGGACTCCCTTACCTGTATATGGCTTTAATAGCCTTCTGCTAACCCAGCCCCTTGTTGGGCTGTCATCAAAAAACTGTACATGAACTCGGACAGACTTCCCTTTCTCGCGGATGAATGTTCCATCAAAAGGGTGGTTATAAACCAGGCAAGGCCACCAGGGGTAACCCTCCATCTTGGCCCAAACCAAATCACCTGGTGAGAAGTCACAAGAACTGTTGCCAAAAGGAAATATATAACTTGGTTAATATTTGGTTAAGTTGCATTCAAGGCAATTACCTACAAATAAAAGCAATTCCAAGGAAGGTATCATTAACACTCCTATGAATTCTGGCATTAATATTCAAGCATAAAAATCCTAGAATTAATGATTTTTAAAAACCAGATGTTCAAGTCATTTTAAAAACATAAGCAAATAGCACAATGCTTATTATTTAACTATTAAGACAAACACAAATACAATGAATTCTGGTATTAAGGTGAGAAACTACTTCTCAGAATCATTCACAGTTTAAAAACTATAGCAGAATTCTGGTAGAATAACAATGTTAACAACAAGACTCATTGTACATGCTCTCCAAGTTATAATGCATCACATCAATGCCTGCATACCACAATATAGTATATATCAGGAACAGGACCTGACCCACAGTATTAATAAAATACCAAGCATACTATGTAATTTGCTAATGATATTAAATATTACCTCATTAGACTTTGCTTGGAATCAGTCTCCAGTCAAGCTCCTATGTATTCCACACATTCCAAAAGCTACCTAGCACACTACTATCCTTCACTCCTAAAAATCTAGTTTTATGGAAAATGTCAGTAAAGTGCCTAACATCCCTGAAGTATTGAGTACATATGCCTTTAGACTCGAAAACAGAAATTCAATCTTAACAAAATGATTTGGTCCTGAAGGTTTCCTGAGAAAGGGAAAGGAGGAGAGGATAGGGAGAGAAAAATCTAGCTTAAAAGACTACAGCAGATGTACACCTGAAACTAACATAACACTGTATGTTAACTAATTAAAATTAAAATATAAAAATAAAAATTAAAAGACTACAGCACAGTCCCTCAGTGATGAGGAAGCCACAACAGCTGATAAATTCTGCTCAAGTACTATATACCAAGATTTTCTAAACTTGCTTAAAGATTTCACTGAATATCAACTGCAAAAGTAAAATAAATATGACAAACAGGGAACATTTTAGAATAGCTTCCGTTAGTCACCTGGGGCCACTGTATTCAGACCCAATAACGAAATTATTCCTTTTCTTCAAAAATGTGAATATGGAAACCCCTAGGCTAGACAATTAGAAGAGAAAAACAACAGCATGATTCAGCTGGGACTTTTCTCAAGGGCCTTTACAGTATGTGCATTCTTAAATCTACAGCAACCTACACAAGCAAAGATCTATAAATATTGCCATCAAGCTCACCACATAGGTCATCTTTAACAGGAAGCTGTGACTGTACAATTTCAAACAAACTTCTGTTAAGTGCCTCCTGGCTACTAACATCCATTAACAGGAGACAAAGACCCTTACAGCTGTGCAGAATGGTTTGTTTACAAGCCTCCCTACTGTCAAGCAGTCTTTCCCTTGACTCCAGCCAGGTAGCGACTAACCACACAGCCTTTGTGCCAAAGTACCTGGGACTACCCTAAAGCTGGACTTTTATTTCTGCTGCTAAAGGAAGGAAACATCTTTTGTCTTTGTAAAGACACTAACAGTTGTGAGTCTGAACCGTGGCAATAATTTTTACAAGATTGGCCAAAGAGCAAATACATGTTATTTCAATGAACATGTCTCCCCTCATGAAGCGTATTTCTGTATAGTCTTGAGACATCAGGCTTCAAATTGTGTTATCCAAGCAGATTTTTCTGAAAGGGGGACCAGTCGGGATACCTATCTGTCAAGCCTGGCTGCCCTTCTCAAAGACACTTAAATCCCTTAAAAGATGGAGACTCAGGTAAGGTTTTGGTGTGTTTGTAGCTAAGCCTAAACCCCATCATTGGCTAGTTTGAGGCAGTTCCTCCCCAAGTATTGAAGTTATTCAGTATACGTAGATGAGCCCTGAGCCTGACCATTATGGAGCGAGGTTTACAAAGTTTTCTTGGTTTGGAGTGCCTGGCTGGCTGTCGGTGGAACATGAAACTCTTGACCTCAAAGTTGTGAGTTCGAGCACCACATTGGGTATGGAGATTACTTAAAAAATAAAATCTTAAAAAAAAAAAAAGCGTTCTTGATTTGTGAAATTAAAGACAACTATTCTTCTTGCCTGTGTGTACAGAGTTATGCAGGGTAAGGACTAAGGGCTGAACTGGACACCAGCTGTTTCATTACATCTGTGTCTTATAAAAGTTACAAATTCTCGGGGCGCCTGGGTGGCTCAGCTGGTTAGGCAACCAACTTCGGCTCAGGTCATGATCTCACAGTTTGTGAGTTCGAGCCCCACGTCAGGCTCTGTGCTGACAGCTCAGAGGCTGGAGCCTACTTCAGATTCTGTGTCTCCCCCTCTCTCTACCCTGCTCACGTTCTGTGTCTCTCAATAATAAACGTTAAAAAAAAAATTTATAAAAGCTACAAATTCTCAAGAATGGAGTTAGTGCATAACAGACTGACAAGAATGCACATCTTGGTAATACATTTTTTTAAGTTTATTTATTTATTTTGTGACACCACAAGCGGGGTGGGGGGGGGGGGAGGGAGGAGGGAGGGAGAGGGAGAGGGAGAGAATCCAGAGCAGGCTCCACGCTGTTAGCACAGAGCCCAACGTGGGGCTCCATCCCACAAACCATGAGATCATGACCTGAGCCTAAATCAAGAGTTGGACACTTAACCAACTGAGCCACCCAAGGTGCCCCATCTTGGTAGTACATTTGAAGTTCAAGGGAACAGGATGCCTCAAATCCAGTGGAATTCTGTTTTGCCTGGTATGAGGCAACAGAGCACTTGCAGGAATCTCAGTTTTCTTATGGGATCCCAGAAAAACTGTCATGACTAGATCAAAATTCTTGAGCCAAAAATGACATGGCCACACCTGCCTCCTGAAAATTCCTTTCTATACTCAAGTAAGAGTAACTCAAGTTTCTGAGACCCAAAGACATGAAAAAAAAATTTTAGTTTTATACCTAAACTTAAGATGTAATAAAATATTACTGTTTTAACATGAATAAGTTCATTAGTTTTATCCCAAAGGAAATAACTTGAGCTAAGTAAGACTCAAGTTATTAACTGCCATTTATACAAATGTAGTGCAAATTGTAAAACAAACTGTACAGTGGTATTCAAAGGTCTCAAAAATAATTAGAAAAGATAAATTTCCAAAGCAACCAATTTAAAAATTCAATGTCTTGGGTACCTGGGTGGCTCAGTCAGTTAAGCATCCAACTCTTGATTTTGGCTCAGGTCATGATCTCACAGTTCGTAAGATTGAGCCCCATGTCAGGCTCTGTACTGATAGCAAGGAGCCTGCCTGGGATTCTCTCTCCCTCTGCCCCTCTCCTGCTCATCCACACTCTCTCAAAATAAATAAATTAACTTAAAAATTGTTAATATCTTTATCTTGAAAGGCAGATAGCCATACTTACTGGAGGAAAAAAAGCGTAAAAAGCTAGTTTTGAAATAAATTCCTTATTTGTAAAGTTAAAATTAACTGTTCAAATTGTTTTTCAACATCACCATACCCTAAATAGAACCTTATACTTAAAGAATCTTACACACAATCTAACTTTTCTGCTGTTAGGAATTGGCAGTAAACTATAAAATGCTAAGGCTAAAATGTTTAGTAATATGCACTGTTCCTCTACTAATGCTAAAAATGACATTTTAAAAATTCCAGCCCAGGAAACAGTGGTTTCCAGCCAAAAAGAGAAGTAAGTGGGTAATAAAATACACTGTTGTATACTGTGTAATAAAACTAGGTTATTTTAAACATTTCAATTAAAAATTTTCTTCACTTAATGCTAACAGAGTTCTTATTAAATCTATTAATTTTGTGGGTACACTCCAATTGTTTAAAAGTAATTTTAAAAATTTAATCTCAAAATAAGTAAATAAAAAATTTCTAGCAGTTGTGTAGTTTCCAAAGAATACCAAAATAAAAGGAACATATATTTTAATCCATGCAAATATTCAGGTTTTCCTACCAACACTAAATCCTGTCTTTTAAAATATGGAAATATAGGGGTGCCTGGGTGGCTCAGTCAGTTAAGCATCCGACTTCGGCTCAGGTCACAATCTCACAGTTTGTGAATTCGAGTCCCACGCGTCACTAAGAGCCTGCTTCAGATTCTGTATCTCCCTCTCTCTCTCTGCCCCTCCCCAACTTGTGCTGTCTCTGTCTTTCAAAAATAAATAAATGTAAAAAAAAAAATGTGGAGGGGGGGCGCCTGGGTGGCTCAGTCGGTAAGTGTCTGACTTCAGCTCAGATCATGATCTCACAGTTCTTGAATTCAGGCCCCGTGTCGGGCTCTGTGCTGACAGCTCAGAGCCTGGAGCCTGCTTCAGATTCCGTGTCTCCCTCTCTCTCTGCTCCAGCCCCACTCACACTCTGTCTCTTTCTCAAACATTAAAAACAAATTTTTTTCTTAAATTTTTTAAATATGGAAATATAATGCAATCTTGAAATATGCTATAATTTGAATACCTGCCAGTTTTTCATACACTGGTTTTCATAAAAGCCTGATAACCCTATGAAAATCACATCCACCTATTTCACTGGCTCTACTTTCTACTTAAAACTTTGCCCAACAGTCATGTATTAACTGTATTTTAATATTTGGCTATGTTTTCTGACAATCTTAACATTTTTCCCTTTTCATATAACTGTATTAACAAGAATCTTTAGCCCTATGCAAATCAAATTTGAAAATATCTGGGCCAAAAAGTCACCTCTCATCTAAATATTTTATTACAGGGGAACCTGAGTGGCTCAGTCGTCGGCTCAGGTCATGATCTCACAGTCTTTGAGTTCGAGCCCCGCGTTGGGCTCTGTGCTAACAGCTCAGAGCCTGAAGCCTGTTTCAGATTCTGTGTCTCCCTCTCTCTCTGACCTTCCCCTGTTCATGCTCTCTCTGTCTCAAAAATAAATAAATGTTAAAAAAAAATTTAAACATTTTATTACAATGTAAAATACACTGGCTCTTCCTAAAGCCCAAGCTGAAATGCCAAAATAAATACTGGAATGATATCTTACAATATACTTATAAATAAGATCTAAATAGGGTGCATGGGTGGCTCAGTCTGTTGAGCTTCCGATTTCAGCTTAGGTCATGATCTCACAACTCATTAGTTCAAGCCCACTTGAGCTCTGTCTGTGCTAACAGCTCAGAGCCTGGAGCCTGCTTTACATTGTGTCTCCCTTTCTCTCTGCCCCTCCTCTGCTTGTGCTCTATCAAAAATAAACATTAAAAAAATTTTCTAATCCAATTATGACTTTATATGTTTTTAAAGTGTTAATATAAATGTTTTTAAATCTATTTAAGTAATCTCTACATCCAACATGGGACTCAAACTCACAACCCCAAGATCATGAGCTGCAGGCTCTTTCCACTAAGCCACCCAGGCACCCCAAAAATGTTAATATATCTTAAGTGTTTAATATTCTTGAGATTCTAAAGATAGTGTTAAAAAAAAAAAAAAGGAAAAACCAGAGAGCTCAGAAAAATAAATGTAAAAACCTTCATACAACTAGGGTGCCAAGCTGTCTCAGTCTGTACAGCATGCAATTCTTGACCTCAGGGTCAGGAGTTGGAGCCCCATTTTGGGCATAGAGCTAATTATTAAAAAACAAAAAACAAAACTCATACAACTAAAACTGAGAAATGACTTAGTAAAGCTAAATATATATTGAACAGATTTTTAAAACTATGCTTTAAAAAAAAAATCACGTTATTGCTTTCCTTTTGGTCCATAATTTTGTTGTCAATTACTGATTGTGCCCCCAAATTTATAATCAACTTTTTGAGCTATCTACTTAAAAAAAAATTCAGTAGGTACCAAAGCACTGCTAGAATCTGCTTCTATAAACAATAAAAGATGTCAAACAAAAATATGTGCATATAACCCAAAAGCACTTTCAGACCAACTTCAGAAATCAGCTACCAGTGTTTGCACCTAACTCTCAAGGTGGACCATTAGTGCAGACTTCCTCTACCCTCAAATAACTAAATGCAGTACTGAGAAAAGAGAAGTAATCAAAGCAACTAATTCCAAGGCCCCTACAAGACCTACCCCCCCCCCCCCCCAGTACACCTCTGCCCATATATACCCTTTCCTTCTCCTTCAGCTTGGGTTAACTGTTACCCATCACTCATGCACTAAGGATCTAAGGTGACCATACAAACTGTCATCCAAACTGGTGTCTACTATTTTCTAAACAGGATCAGAAAAGAAACCTAAAGGAAGTTAAAAAAAACAAAAACAGGTTCTTTGTGGAGCAGCTTAATTCCATGCCTTAGAGCAGGGAGGGAAAAGTGTCATCAGAATGAATGTTTTCAAAAGTCCTGAGGTAATGTTAAAAAGTTGTAAAAGCTCACAAGAGGCTCCCACAGACCAAATTATGACAAGCTGAGCATCTTTAAATACCCGTTTTAATTATATCAATTAAAACAAGTTAGGTCTGTGAAACTGAGTCCACAGGATACTTTTTAAAAGGGCTAGAATTCTTTCTCTTACAATAAGTAATATTATATTGATGTCATATTAGTTGGAAAAGTATACCGCTATCTACAAATACATTTAACTATGAAAATTCTTAGGAAATGACTTACAACTAGTACAGACAAGGGTGCTTAAAGAAGATTTGCCAGGTCTGACCACTCCTCCTCTGAATGCGGATGGGGCATACACTTCAAAGAGAGACAATTATCATTGAAATAAGATTGTAAAAAATAAACTAGCCAAGATTTGTAATAATAATTTTTAAAAGCCAGATTTAAAGCGCTCAAATTTTAAAAAGCCATACGTATTACAGCTCTCTCAATTATCTTAGTCAAAAATAAAGAAAAAGGGGGTTCATGACTGAACCCCTACACACCTCTCAAAGGCTCACTTCTCCTTTCCTTCAATCCACAATTTGCTGGACCTTCTTCCTGAACCAGCTTCCTAACACCCCCTTATTCCCACCATAGCCTAACTCCTGTCTGTCTGCTGGGTTTCACCCGGAAGAGATGAAAGCCTACCCTGTCATATATACTCTCTTCCTCTCACCAAAGCTCACAGAGCTCATACACTCTGCTCCTACTCTAAGAATTACTCTTTTGCTTGTTCTATATAAGGTTGTATCCTGGACCCATAATGCCTAATACTGTGCCTGGCAGAGCAGGTACATGGGCATTTGTTGAATGAAGGTCAAATCTATATACTGGAGTCTCTTTAGAAGCTTAGTATCAAATGCTGATCTTTCTTGAATACTCTGGGAACAGTCCCTTTAGCAGGTGGTCAAGTGTAAACAATGTCATGTTTTTACAAGTCTCCTGAATTCAGACCTCAAAAAAAAAAAAAAAAAGGAGCATGTACTTTTCAATACATAAAACACAAACCACACAATAAATGCGTCCTTTTAGCATGGATGCAAGAATAGTCAACTCCTGTTCAAATAAACATTATAACACATCTTGCATTTCTTACAATGAATGATGAAAAATTTTATGAAAAACAATGTTATGGAAGATACACATGTTAGGAGAGGAAAAATGTTTTTCCTCAAGCCTTCTGAGTTCTTGGCTAAGACCCGCAGTAATAAAAGATTAACGAAAGAAAACCAAACTGAGGTTTATTAACATGTACACCTCCTGCATACATTGGAGATACTGAGGGAAACAGTTAACTCCCAGAGATAGCTCCAAGTTACCACCTTAAATGCCATCTGCAGCTAAAGACAAAAGATGGAGGAGGGGTGGGGAGAGGGACAGGTACCGAAGGGTACCAGGGAAAGAACACCCAACAAGGGTTGATTGTTATGCAGATTTAAGTCAGAACCATCTCCATTAGAAACGTTTTATCCACTTTTAGTTATCTTTCCTCTTCCTGGTTCAAAGCAGGAGACATCTTTACAAATGGAGGTTTCCCTTATAAATGTAAATTGATGAGTAAAGTACCCTTTTCAAGAACTGCTCTAGTGTCTGCTGTTTCTCAAAAAGAAAGCTCAAGGAGCGCCTGGGTGGCTCATCTGTTGGGCTCTTGACTGTGGCTCAGGTCATGATCGGGCTCAGCGCAGCTTAGGACTGACTCCCGCTGCCCCTTCCCCGCTCGAACACCCGCTCTTTCTCTCAATATAAATAAACTTAAAAAGAAAAAAGAATTTTGACAATAAATTTCATATATTGAAAAAAAAAAAAGAAAAAAGAGCCCCAAATAATCTCTAAGCCAGAGGCATACCCTACTACTCTTCACACAACTACATAAACTCACTGCTTGAAAGGGTCGCTTAAAGGAAGGTAACACTATAATTACACTTAGACTTCACAATCTGTAGGACACCTGAAACTAAAGACATTTGGATTACTCAGAACCACTAACACTTCAATCTTGAATGAGTTGGGTTTTTTTTTCTTAACCTCTATTTCTTCATCCTTTCAAACGGCTAGCATTACATTTTGTGCCTAATACAATACCTAGGATACAGCAAATACGAGCTTTTCAAAATGTCGCCGCTTCTCCGACAAAAGGCCAACCAAGCCGTGGAACAGCACCGAACTGCTCGGAGAGCTAGGACACCTCCCGGCCGGATTCCCCACAATCGTGGCGGTATATCCCTGTCCAGGGCCAGCTCAAGGCCTTTCCAATCTCACTCTCAACTGTGAAAAAATTACAGTGCCCCCTCCTCCCATGGAATCGTCAACAAAAGAGACACTGTATCATAACATCTTTTTCAACTCCACACGACACTTCCACGTGTGTCAAAATTAACACGGCTTCTAAATTCTTCATTTGTTGGTGCCTGTTCGGCCTACCTATGGGATGACCCAGCCGGATCCCAGCACTTTCTGCCCCCCCCCCACCTGCCCCGCCCCACCCCGCCCTGCAATTCTCCTTCCGACCAATCGGACCCCTCGGTCTGCGACGTGATACACCCCCGACGCACACAGCTCGTAGCCCACCCCCACTCCCACCTCCCCAACAGCCCACACAAGCAGGCCGAGGGCCCATCGCCCCCACAGTCTAGGCGTCCAAGGCTCAAATCAAGCATCAAAGTGTGTTCCCCGAACGTCTAATGGCCCCCAGTTCACTATCCCAGCTCTGAAGGAGGAACCTCCTCCTCGAATCCCAGTCACTGCCGCGCCCCCACAGCCTCTGGGCTGCAAGCGTTTATCCCCCCCCGCAGACATTCCTCTTTCCCGCCACCCCTCCCCCGCCGCAGGCAAACACCACCCCCTCCCCCGCCCTGGGTGCGCACCCCGCAAGGAGCGTGCAAAGCTCCCTTCTCTTCCCGCCCCACCCCCAACGCTCCCATTTCCCCTTTCTTCTCGCTACCCCAACCAGTTTGCACTCCATCTCTACCGCGGCCTCCCACCTGGCGGAACGCATCTCTTCCTCCGAAGTCTGCACGTCTCCTCCCCCCCCTTTCTTCCTGCAGCCAATTTCCTACTGCCCTGTTTACAATCTACGCCCCCTAACGCCAAGGCTACGAACTCAACCCCCGCACTGTTTCAAGCCAAGTATACAGCCCCACCTCCTCCGAGCCCAAGGCCTGGCTACGCACCCCGCAATCCTCCAAAGCAAGCCTCCCTTCCCCAGGCTCCCTGCGCCCCGCCGCTGTGCCCCCGCCCTCGGCACCCCCCCCCACACACACACACCGCGCTACCTGGGGGGGACCGCGGGCGCGGCCGACTTCCGCAGCCCTCCATTGATGTTCCTCGCCTCGGGTGGCGACGCAGAGCCCGCTAGGGGCCCAGGCTCGGCCTCGCTCCAGGCCGCATCCCCACCGGGAGAAGCGGAGGCCCGGGTAGCAGCGGCGGCACCACCGCCTTCACCTGAGGCCCTGACCGAGGCCTTGTTAGCATTATTCAGCGCTGGAGACTTGGGGAAGAAGCTGTACAGCGTGCTCTGTCGCGACATAGCGACGGCCGACAAGGCCCAACCGCTCGGTCGGACCCAGCGCCTAGAAGCTCGGAATTAACCGCGCGGCGACTGCTGGCGGGAAATCTGGGGGGAGGTGCGCTGCGCAGGAGGAACACTGGCCCCAGCGGCCAATCGACAGGCGCTGGGGCGGGCGCAAGAGGCGTAGCGGCCCGTGCGCGACCTGCCCCGCCCCCTCGGGGCGCCAGGCGACGTGAGGAGGGGAGGGGCTGGCAGGCCGCGCGGGGCCCCTGCACCCCAGGGCAAGAATGGCAACAGGCCTGCTGCGCTCCCTCCGTGGCTGGTCGAGGAAGGAACGCTCGGGCCGGTAGCCGGCGGCAGCCTCGGAGCCGCCGCTTCGGAAAAGCCAGCCCTCTGTGGAAGGGCGGTGGCGGGACCGTGAGCTGGGGGAGAGCACGCACCGCGTGGGCATTAGTGGCCGGGGTGCAGAGGGCTAACCCAAGGGCCGGGGAAAGCGGCCCTTGCGGAGAAACACCTTCCCGCGCCTGCCTGAAAAATTCCGTGGTTAGAGCGCTTCCGCCAGGAACTCGAGGGAAAAAAGAATTCAGTCTGCAGTGAATCAAGCCCCCTGTTTATCCTGAATTCTCAGAGTGTTGCACTTAGTAGGCACTTGATACACTGCTAAGTGGCAGGCACTTTATGTTTTTTTTTATTTTGTTTAATGTTTATTTATTTTTGAGACAGAGCATGAACAGGGGAGGGGCAGAGAGAGAGGGAGACACAGAATCTGAAGCAGGCTCCAGGCTCTGAGCTGTCAGCACAGAGCCCAACGCTGGGCTCGAACCCACTAACGGTGAAATCATGACCTGAGCTGAAGTCGGATGCTTAATGGACTGAGCCACCCAGGCGCCAGGGCACTTTATATGTTTATGAAAACCTGCCGGCTACACAGAGCTTTCCAATTTGTTTACATAGACTAGTTGAATCTGCCCAATAACTGATGGAAGTACCTCAGGTCCACAACTCCTTATCTGAACCTTTTGGACCAAGTGTGTCTCAAAATGCAAGGTTTTTCAGATTTGGAAAGTGATGTGGAAAGGTTCAAAGTTCAGAGCGAATTTTTGAGAAATCTTTGGTGTAAAATGGTGGCTTTATTAACGCACAGGGACAGGACCCGTGGGCAGAAAGAGCTGCACTGGGGTTGTGAGGAGCAATTGATTATATACCTTCAAACTGGGAAGGGGTTAGAGATAGCTTAAGTCTCTAAGGAAGTTTGGAAACAAGGTTTGGGGGGGGGGGGGGGTAGCTGTTGTAAGGAGGTCATTTATTACTGTCTAGTAAAACCTTAGTAATGAGACTCTTCAGAGGTGTATCAGTGGGCCATATGCTTGGAGGATGATTGCTAACATATATCTTGGGGGGTAGAGATAAAAGAAGTTTCCAAAGGAATATTTATATGTTAAAGGAGACCTACAGGATCCTGGAGGTCAGAATAATGTGAAGCTAAGATTGCTTTTTGCCCTTAGCAAATATTAACATGGAGGCAGTTGAGTTCCTAGAGGAGGGTATTCTGCCTGTCTCAAGGACTTGTCAATGAGCTAGAAGTTGTAAGGAAATTTAAATTTTTCTTTTGTCTTTGTTCTCCACATCAAAAAGATGATAGGGTGTGACTGAAGTTCCCATTCTTCAAAGCCAAAAAAGAAATAGGAAGACTGACACTTCTTTGGCCTTAATCCCAAATTGTGAATAAGTAACTAAAATCCAGAATCCTGGAAACCAATCCCAATCAGCAACAGCTGTGCTTTGGTAAAAACCTTTATAGGACCAGTTCTCTGCTTTATTCAGGAAGGCTGTGCTCTACTACAAGTTCTCCTTTGCTAGACAAAAAGTAAAACCAACATTGTTTCAAATATATTTGAGAGGTGCTTTCTTCCCTCTGTGGGTATAATATGTGATACCCCCAGAGATTCTGGGGCAACACCCTGAAATCAATATTAATGCAGTAAAACCTGTTCAACTCACAGTAACTGGGATAATTATAGACCATCAATAGCCTCAAGTAAACTCAGGTCAAAATTTGCTATCACTTGAGTTTGCCACAAAACTTGTTTTTCAGAGATATTTACATTTCAGAGTTGTAGGCAAGGGATTGTTGACCTGTATTATATCTCCACACTATGGCTGTAAAGACTGAGGTACACATGGTGCAAGTAAGGTGCCTAAAATCAAACAGCTAGAAGTGATGGAGTAGGGATTTTAATCCTGGAGAGATGTTTCTGGGGTCTTGTGTTGTTATTATTATTTTTTCAGTGTTTATTGTTTATTTCTTTTTGAGAGACAGAGAGCAAGTGTGCGCGCGCACTAGGAGAAGAGGGGCAGAGAGAGAGGGAGACAGAGGATCCCAAGAGGGCTCTGTACTCAAAGCAGAGAGCCCAATATGGGACTCCAGCTCACAAACTGTGAGATCATGACCTGAGCCAAAGGACGCTTAACCAACTGAGCCACACAGGAGCCCCTGGCGTCTTGTATTATTAACAGAAATGTTATACTGCCTTCAATTTAACATAATTTCATTTCACTTAATCCTCACAACAAACTTGGATTAGATTGAATTGTATGAAATTGCCAATACTGAATTCTTTTTAGGAATGAATCAGTTATGGGACTGAGGTTAAGTGCCACTGCTTTTAGATAGATCAAGAGCTAGGCTCCATCTCAGCCTACCAGCCTGGTAACTGAGTAATTTTACTTCATTGAACTTGTTTCTTCATTGTTATTGAGAACAGTCCTAACTTGGGGCCAAATTTTGGAGGCTACAGTCAGATGTCTCCCACATCTAACTTTTCATTAAGAGTCTAAAAAGTAAGAAGTCACACCACACATCTTAGAATTCTCAAACACAATTTTTTCGTAGGTGAGATCACCCAACCATCTCCAGAAGGCACATAATGTTTGTAATTATAAATGAAGAACACCCAAATAAGAGCAGACAGAACAAGCTACTTAATCAGTGCTTGCTACAGCAAGAGACTCAGCTACCATCACGGGCAGAGATTCAAGGGCAAGCTAAGGAGTAGGAAAGCTTCACAGTGAGCAAAGAGAAGGCTTCAGATGTGCTCTGATTAGAAGTAGTTGGCCTGGGGAAACTAGACATGGGCTAACTAGAAGTAGAGCATCCTTTGTGGTTGATTTGGGAAGGATATTTAGCCTTCTCTGATCGGTCCTGAGTTGGAAGAGGGAACAACAACAACAACAAAATAGAGAACCTGACCAGTCATTCACCAAGTCCTGACAGTTCTGGGCCAACTGCTGCAGAAATCTTTGGTTGCTGCAGAGGTTGTGGTTTGGCTTCAATCTACAGCAACTAGCTCAAGAAGTCAACCATATCTGCAGCAACCAGTCCAGGGAGCCAAACAGCATCCCTGATAGCCTTTGAATCTCTGCAACATGCAAATGGTGGTGGCTGTGACTCCCTTGCTGTAGCAAACTGAATAAATAGCCTTTGCTCGTTCTCATTTGGGTGGTCCTAACTATTTCCACATGTCTGACAAGAGTCTTCCAGGCCAAGGGCACAGCTCCTCAGTGAAGAGCAAACACCCAGAGATTGGGTGTATCGAGGAGGCCTGAATTGTGAGAGAAGAATAAGCTGGGAGGAGCAGCAGGACAGGAGGTCAAGGAAGAAAGGCTAGGGTGGATTATCTGTGCCCTTATGGGACTTTTGACATTGACTCAGAGTGAGCTGGGGAATCATTGCAGATTTTGAGCAGAAAAGTGACCTGATGTGACACAGACTGCAATGTTGATAATAGAGTGCAGTGTAAAAAACAGTAACCTAACTCAGCTCTCTTGTTCTTGACAGAAGAAAGTATGGAAATAGGGAGAGTGCAGTCTGCATAAAGTCTAGGAAAAAAAAGAGCCAGAAGAGCAAGAGAAATTAGTGGTATTTATATCTGAAAGTCTGGATGTATTTACTCATGTATTACTCATCAGTGGGGGAGGGTGAAATATCCCCCAAAACTTCATCATGTGTGCTCTGCACCTGTGCTCCCTAAGCTCATGCAACATCTCCTCCAACTGAATTCTTGCTTTGTGCCAGGCTACTGATGTTGGCACAAGGGATACAGTCATGGGCCAGAAGGGCATGTCCAGAGGAGGTAGAGACTACTGAGAAAACAAGCCCAGTCCCAGTGTTCCTATCACTTTTGATAGGGATTAGGCTACCACCATGGTTCCCAAACTGGGCAGCAAGGCATCCCAGAGAATAAGAGAAAATTCATAAGGGCACCAAGGGTATTTTAAATTTTCAAGGGAAACTCAGCAACATCTGTTGGACACCAAGCAAAACTACTACAGGTAGTTTACAGTTTCAATATTAAATCATGTTACATTGCTTTTGACAATATTATTGGGGAGGAAAAACAACATGTTCTCTACCCTCTTAGGTTCACTTCTTGGAAGTCTGTAAATTTAACTGACAAAATGCAGATTAGCAAGAGAAAAGAGACGAAATATTTTTGCATGCAGTGCAAATACATGTGGGAGTACTCAGTGATAAGTAACTCACAGGAGTGGTTAGAATTTCGGGCTTATATGTCTAGTTTAGTGGGGGTAGGAGAGAGGAGGAAGAAAAGGCTCCTATAAGGAAGAACAAATCACGGTTTTTTTTGTTTTTTTGTTTTTTTTTAGAAAAGACAAATTGGGGGTGCCTGGCTGGGTCAGTCAGTAGAACATGTGACTCTTGACCTCAGGGTTGTAAGTTCAAGCCCCACATTGGATGTAGAGACTACTTAAAAATAAAATCTTGGTGGCGCAGTCGGTTGGGCGTCCGACTTCGGCCAGGTCACGATCTCGCGGTCCGTGAGTTCGAGCCCCGCGTCAGGCTCTGGGCTGATGGCTCAGAGCCTGGAGCCTGTTTCCGATTCTGTGTCTCCCTCTCTCTCTGCCCCTCCCCCGTTCATGCTCTGTCTCTCTCTGTCCCAAAAATAAATAAACATTGAAAAAAAAATTAAAAAAAAATAAAATAAAATAAAATCTTTAAAAAAAAAAAAAAAAAAAAAAAAAGGAAAGAGACCCCTGGGTGGCTCATTCGGTTAAACATCCTATTCTTGACCTTGGCTCAGGTCATGGTCTCACAGTTCATGGGATAGAGCCCCCAGTTGGACTCTGCACTGGAAGCTCAGAGCCTGCTTGGAGTTCTCTCTCTCCTCTCTCTCTCTGCCCCTCCCTCATTCTCACACACTCTGTCTCTTTCAAAAAAAAAAAAAAAAAAAAGGAAAGACAAATGGGTTTTTACAAAAACAAACAGAAGATGAGAAAGTTTGTGATAATTGTTTATGCAGGTATGAGTGTTCGTTTTCATGGCCAGGAAACTCCCCAGGAGAAGAGATTTATGACAGCTTCATTTCTCAGAACTTGCTGCTTTTAGTCAGATAAAGGAAACTCCAAGAAGACTTCTTTTGGCATCTGTTACATCTCAAATGTCTTCAGCTTAAAACACTTAAGCTGACACCTGGATGGCTCAGTTGGTTGAGCAACCAGCTCTTTATTTTGGCTTGGGTCTTGATCTCACAGTTTGTGAGCTGGAGCCCCGTGTTGGGCTCTGGGCTAACAGCACGAAGTCTGCTTGGGATTCTCTGTCTCTCTGCCTCTCCCCTGCTCTCTTTCAAAATAAATAAATAAACTTAAAATATTTATACAAATTCTTGGGTTTTGAATGGATCCCCACACATCTTATCTTTGTGAAACTGAGTTTTTGGTGTTTTCTGTGATAAAAAGCAACTACCATGTGTTATAAAGAGAAGCAACAGGCCCAAAATGGCATAACTTGGGCCAGGACAAGTCACCAAACCAGGGCTTATTACCTAACCTAATTGCAGTTTCAACCTTCTTCAGAAATTAAGTTTCAACCTATCAATAAAGAATTTTCTTATTTTGTTAAGTATTCTTTTTATTTAAATAATCTCTACACCCAGCTGGGGCTCAAACTCATGACCCTGAAACCAGGAGTCACACACTCCTCAGACAGGGCCAGCCAGGTGCCTCAGAGTTTCCTAAAAAGCATCAATGAGGTAATCTGTCACATGGGCCCTCTCTATCCCCTCCCCAACCCCACACCCCAAAGAAATAAGAGATAATCTGCACAATAAGACCCACTGCCCTTCCCCCTAAGGAAAGGCGGTCTTGCCTGAAGCAATCCTTTCTTTCGCTTGTAACTTTCTTGTCCCACCCTCCTTTCTACAAACACCTTCCCTTCTGTACAGTTCCTCAGAGCACCCCTCACCCTGCCAGACCAGGTGCTGCCCATTTCAGGAATCATTTAATAAAGCCAATTAGATCTTCAAATTTATTTGGTTGAATTTTTTTTTTAATTTTTAAAAATTTTATTTTATTTTTCAGTAAACTCTACGTGCTCAACGTGGGGCTTGAACTCACAACCTGAGATCAAGAATCACGTGCTTTACCGGCCAAGCCAGTCAGGTGTCCCTGAACTTTGTTTTTTTTTTAACACATGAGAAAAATGAATGTAGAGTAAGGGTGATGGTGTCCAAATCTGATCCCAAAGTTGGAAAAGTGTGTAGTGCCCAACTAGCACACATTCCATTACTAGGTGCAGGTTATTTAAGAATGAAATACAATTTTTTTCTTTTAATATAGATGTTTATATATATATTTTTTATATAATATATATATTACATATATATTTTTATATAATATATATTATATATATTTTTTTACTCTACCCTCTTAGGTTTATTTATTTTTTTAATGTATGATTTATTTTCAAATAGTGATGGCATTGTTAGGACCTAAATGTTTATTAAGGTGTATGGACATAAAACTTAATACACAGAATTGTTAAGTATTTCTTTTGGACTGGGGGGGGTGGGGGGGGAGAGGGTTGGTGAAGAAAGTACTGAGATACTAAGAGCATCAGAGGTTTAGGACCTAGTGGTTCAGGGCTCTGTACTCAAACTCTGCACTCAAGCTCTGTACTTAAACTTGATGTTTCAAATTCCAACTAAGCCACATACTAACTGCATGACTTTGTTGGGCAAGACATTTAATCTCTCTGTGTGCCTTAGTTTCTTCACCTATTAAATGGGAATGATGATAAGAGGACCTACTTCGTGGGGTGTGATAAGGATGGAGTAATAAGACACTGTAAGGCCCTCAACCCAGTGCCTGCCACACCATAAGCACCAGAGAAATGAGACAGTCATATACAGAAAGCTGTTAGGATTTTCCAGAAGAATGCGATGCTCTGTGTGCTCTCTGTCTATCCAAGGAGCAGGCTGACTCAACAATTCTTGCCTTTGTCTTGGGCTTTAGGAGATAAAGTCAAGTCCTAGCCCAATCACCCCATGGTCACCAGAAACTTGCCTATAGTCTGAAAAAGTCAGGGTTTTTTGGTCAGTGGCAAGGAAGGAGA
This sequence comes from Prionailurus viverrinus, assembly GCF_022837055.1. Lineage (NCBI taxonomy): Eukaryota > Metazoa > Chordata > Mammalia > Carnivora > Felidae > Prionailurus > Prionailurus viverrinus. Next base: position 67,492,601 of record NC_062563.1, on the reverse strand, counting down.
GTCCATAGCACAACAGGAACCACGAGGCATCTCATCCAACAAAGAAGAACCTACAGTTGTTATGGGGGAGGGTGGAGGTTAGAAATGTACCTGAGGGGCGCCTGAGTGGCTCAGTCAGTTAAGCATCCGACTTCGGCTCAGGTCATGATCTCACGGTTTATGAGTTCAAGCCCCACGTTGGGCTCTGGGCTGACAGCTCAGAGCCTGGAGCCTGCTTCAGATTCTGTGTCTCCCTCTGTCTGCCCCTCCGTTGCTTGCACTCTGTCTCTCGCATTGTCTCAAAAAATAAATAAACATTTAAAAAAAATTAAAGATTAAAGAAGTGTACCTGAACCCATGTTTGGATGGGTTCAAAGCAAAGTCGAAATCTAGACTGCAAAATGAACCCAAGGCCGCATTTCCTGGGAAACTACTAAATTCAGATAGATGTAGAATGGTGTGCCCCCAAATCCTTTATCTAATGCTGTCCACCTGGGTTGTAAATTGAAGTTGCTTCTCTGTGTCAGAGTGCATCAAATACTCCAGGCAAGAGCGGGATGTTTCATTCCTGCTGATACAATTTCAAAGAGCAAAGTTTCTGCTGGTCTCTGCATGTAGAGATTGGAGATCTCTCGACAAGTATAAGTAAGCACCAGTCTTCATGGCCCTGTACAGCTAGGGCTTAGCCTTGACAGAAAGTGTTTCTTCTTTAACTTTGTAGCTGGCTTTGTCTTTGCTGTCCCTGCCCCATGCATGGCAGGGCACATTTTTAACTTCTCATTCCTTGCTAATTTTTACTTTCTCAGTCCCCAGAAATAAGGAGGGCAGGAACTTTGTGGCAGCCAGATAGAAGGAGACAGGAGCTGTAGCCTGCCTTTCAGGCAGGAAGGGGACAGAAGTCAAAGGCACCTGTGTACTCCTCAAAGTGCCCAAGGTGTGCTAGAGGCACTGAGGCACTGAGCCTAGGCTCTGTCGCTCAATGCCTCCACCACAGGGAGAGAGAGCTGCAGCCTCGGTGTGTTTCCCCTTCACCCCCCCACCCCCCACCGCCCCTAGCATGCTTCTCAGACCAGGAACAGCAGCTGGAGGAGGGCTGGCTCAGGTCTTTCCCTGGCTGCCAGAACCATCTGGGTGGACAGGTTTTCTAATAACTAGAGAGGCCCTTTCATGTTTCAGATGGTCTCAGCCTCTGATCTCCAAAGTCTGGCCTCAGTGTCCCTTCCAAGCATCCTCTGCCTCCACTGCTCACTGTTTGATCCTGGGGACCCCACATACAAGTTGTGGCAGTTTGAGTGTGAGAATGTGTGAGTAAATTACTTGCACTTGAGCCTTGGTCTTCTAATCTGATCAGTGGGGATTGGACTAATCCTTACCTCATAGGATTATTGGGAAAATAGAATGAGGTGAAGTAAAGGCACATAATGTGTGCCCTGTAAATACCAGTCCCTTCCCTCCCACATGCTGTCTCAGCCCCTGCAATGCTCTTGCCCACTTCCCTTCACAGATTCCAATCCACAAAGCCTTTGCCAGCTCAATTGAATTCACCACCCTCCCCTGAACATACTGTCCCCAGACCAAGACACCAAGGTGGAAGACACCAAGCAGTGGTTTGAGAGCTGTGGCCCCAACTGCTGTGGCATGCATGTGACCCTTGTGACATGCCTCACATTGTCATTTGCCATTTTACGGTGAGCCACAGAATGATGGAACTGGATGAGACCTGTGGGGACCCACTCAAACCCCCAAAGTTCATATAAAGATTATTTTAGGCTGAAGACATTTGAAATTCAACAGATACAGGGGGAAAAAATGCCTTCTCGGAGTTTATCTAACTAAAATGAGGGCTGCCATAAATTCCCTCTTTGGTGTGGTTCAGCTCCCAGGAGACAGACCTAGAGCAAACATGCCCTCAATCCCCTCCCCAGGGAAGCTCTATGGTTCCAAGACAGAAAGACTATTCGCCTCTGCATAAACAAACACGATTACAAACTTTCTTATCTCATGTCTGTTCTTCTAAAAGCCCATTTGTCTTTCCTAAAGAGATTTATTTGCTCTTCCCAGGAGAGCCTTTTCTCCCCCTCCGTTTTTCCTAGTAAATTAGATACATAAGCCCCAAATTCTAACCACCCCTTTGAGTTACTCACTGAGCACTCCCACTTGTGTGTGTGTGTGTGTGTGTGTGTGTGTGTGTGTATGTGACACATGCAGAAATAAACTGTTCTCTTGCTAGTCTGTCTTTTGTCAGTTTAATTGCAGTCTCTATTCACTTAACAGGAGATGATTGAGGGAAAGTTTTCCCTCCTGACAAAGAGTCTCTCCTTGACCAAATTTAGACAGGCTCCGCTGAACTCCCTTCTCAACCAGGCTCCGACTTTCAGACTTCCTGTTCATCTCTGCATTGTCCACTTTGAGCAAGACTCTTGCTGAGTCAGTTTAGTGAAAATCCCCCACTGTTGGTCTGACACCCTGAATATCTTTTCACTCTGGCCTACCTTCAGCCTACATTCCTGCTAGGTCAGCTTAACAAAGAATTGCCCTATTGTGGAGGCCACTTCCAAGTAAACAGGCTTGGGCAATGAACTGTAGAAAAGCCCCATCAAAGGACCCACCTCAAAATATCCATAGGCCCTAACTGACCAATGGGGCTACTTAGAGTTAGACATAGTTACCAAAAAAGGGAAAATTCCATACGTTGCAATACCTCCTCACCTGCCCTCCTTAAAAGCAGCCCCCTCCCACTGTCTCCTGGCAGACAGCCTCTCCTCTGCTGTCCTGCCCACTGCTCCCTTGGGTATTCAATAAACTTCTATCTCCTTTGTTCTGCCTCCGGTGAATTCTTTCACCTCCTGCACCACCGGGTGCCACCCAATCATTGCCCACATTTGGGGCCCCCATCTGATCAAGAGACCCCCCCACTTATTTTTAAAATGTCTATTTATTTTTGAGAGACAGAGAGAGAGAGTGGGGGAGGGGCAGAGAGAGAGGGAGACACAGAATCCGAAGCAGGCTCCAGGCTCTGAGCTGAGAGCAGATAGCCCGATGCGGGGCTCAAACTCACCAGCTATGAGACCATGACCTGAGCCGAAGTCGGACACTTAACTAACTGAGCCACCCAGGCACCCCAAGGAACACCCCATTTAGACACCATACCTACCTCTTCATAATTTTCTATCCACTGACCATCCCTTGGTCCTTGGCAGTAAATTCCCACTTTTTCTTACTGCATTCAGAACTGAGCGTGATGTCTCTTCCCTACTACAAAACCCTACTGTACTAGCTCTTCTTGAATAAAGTCCCCTTACCACCTTTAATAAGTGTCATGAATGATTATTTCTTTAACATCCCCTCCCCCCACCCAAAGCCCTTATCATCTGAGCCACCCCCTCATTGTATATAAGGAGAAACTTGAGAAGTGAAGCAACTAAGCAAGGGAGTGAGTGAGAGTTTGGATTCTGGGGCCCAGACTTACCCCTAACCAGCCATGTGACCTCAGACAGGTTACCTGTCTGTGTTTAAAACAAGAAGCATATCTATAACGTGGGCAAATAAAAATACCCCTCTTATTGGGTTGTTGTGAGAATCAAGGGAGTTAAAACTGTCCAGCGGGGTAAGCACCATATAATAGTTGTTTCTTTTTTTTTTTAAATTTTTTTTTTCAACGTTTATTTATTTTTGGGACACAGAGAGACAGAGCATGAACGGGGGAGGGGCAGAGAGAGAGGGAGACACAGAATCGGAAACAGGCTCCAGGCTCTGAGCCATCAGCCCAGAGCCTGACGCGGGGCTCGAACTCACGGAGCGCGAGATCGTGACCTGAGCTGAAGTCGGACGCTTAACCGACTGCGCCACCCAGGCGCCCCAATAGTTGTTTCTTTTAAGGTGCTTGCTTGAAGACACTCAGTTAATGATGAGAACTGAAATGAACACACTTTCCCTTCCCCATGTTAAACAATGCTAGGACCAAACAAAAATAATCCAGCTGCTTGCTCCAGGAAATACCTGGTACTAAAAGATAAGATTGTAAACTAAGCAATTGACTTCTCAAGACTACTGATGGAGACAGGCCAGGTCCAAGGACCCAGAGACGGGGTCCCACAGGACTAGCCAAGAGGGTCCCTGACTTCTTGAAAGATGGAAGTCAGATGGCAGCCAGCAGGAGGTCGAAGCAGAGTCTATTGAAGAGAGAGAGAGAGAGAGAGAGAGAGAGCACTTCCTCGAGATTCAGAATGGAAAAGAGCATGAGTCTCACCTTTCCTTGGGAGGCTGGGGTTTTTTATTAGCGATTGTAGCACATATTGTGCACATCTCCTCTCAGGCAACCAGGAACTGGTCAGAATAAGGACAGGGGCCAGGTGTCCTTCGTAAGCCATTCATTCCCTGAAGTCAGGGGTCTTGGCATCAAGGTGTTTGGTACCAATGGTCTTGGAGAATGTTCATGACCACCCCACCTGGTTATTCCCTAGATGCTGTCTATGGTGCTGGAAGACTGAAGACTCCAAAGATGGCATCATCTCTTGGTCCCTTACAAGGAGGACATATGCTATTCACATTACAAGGCACGTATAGAGTGGGGTGGAGGTTCAGGTCCTAGCAAGAATGGAAGCCAGAAAAGGAGCAAAGGAAAAAAAAAGGCTTTTTCCTTCCCTTTAATCCCTTCAGTTTCCCTGTCTCACCAAGACTTGTTCACCAACTCTCTCAAGACCCTTGCCTTTAGGACCCACCAATCCTTTAAGTCATTAATTCTGCCTCACCCAACCACTTTCCTCCCTTGTAAGACCCAGAATCACAAGACTTCTTTCTGGAGTTCTAAAGCCATATACCCCACTGCCTGGTTGTCTCAGGGACATCTCACACTTAACATATTCAAAGCTGAGCTCTTGTTCCCTCCTCCCAGCCTGTCCTCTGTCTCTTCTCCATCTTAGTAAGCAGCACCTGTCTGAGCACCCAGTTGTCAAGCCAGAAAGCTGGATCCCTCCCCTCCCTCACTGTCCACATCCAAAGCCCCAGCAACTTCTGCCAACTCCACCTCCAAATACAGCACAAAACTGTCCTCTCCCTTCTCTCCACTACTGGTGCCATTCTCCTGACTGGTCTCCCTGGTTATCACCCTAACATTCATCCATGCCCCCTGCGACAGCCAGGGTGACTTTTTTCTTGAGTGATCTTTTATTTTTTTATTTTATTTAAAGTTTACTTATTTATTTTTGAGAGAGGGAGAGGGAGAGAGAGAGCACAAGCAGGGGAGGAGCAGAGAGAGAAAGGGAGAGAAAATCCAAAGCAGGTTCCACAATGTCAGCACAGAGCCCGATGCAGGGCTCGAACTTACAAACCAAAAAGTGAGACATGTAACCGACTGAGCCACCCGGGCACCCTTAGATTGACCTTTTAAAAGCACAAATCATGTCTGGCTGGACCCCTTCCCCAACACACACACACACACACACACACACACACACACACACATAGACACACAAATCTCCAGCATCCTCAGCACTTACTGCTTGGCCCTTATCTGGGTCCTTTCATGATGGACTTTCTTTGTGTCATAGATGCTGCTGTTCCCCAATCAGACTGGAGGTGCCAGAGAACCAGGGCCCAGCAATAGGAAGGGCACACTGTCTGCTAATGTCATGACCAGCCACTTCCAGGCCATCCCTCCTGTGGCCATTTTGGTGCCTGATGCATGACATCTCTGCCTTCAGTCCTCCCTGCATGCTGCTGCTTCTCCCTACATTGCCTGCCTTCCTCCACTTGGTCATCCTTCCTTCTTTTTTTTTTAATATAATTTTTAAAAAATGTTTGTTTGTTTGTTTGTTTATTTAGAGAATCCCAAGCAGTCTCCATGTTGTCAGGACAGAGTCCAACTTGGGTCTCAATCCCATGACCCTGACATCACAACCCTGGCCTCATGACCCAAGCCGAAATCAAGAGCTGATGCTTAACTGACTGAGCCCCCCAGGTGCCCCTCATCCTTCCTTGCTCTTCAGGGAGCTGCCCTGATGCTCCAGGCAGGGCTGGGTGGCACTCTGAGCTCCCACTATAGCCTACTGACCTGTCATGGTCTCTTTCTCCCACTAGGCTGTGAAGGCCCAGAGGGTCTGTTTCCAACTGTGTGCCTGGGACACCCTCAGCGCTGCATATATGTTTGGTGATGGAAATGAGAGGCTAGCTTTGGCACTCTGGTACCCTGGCAAGACACACAGCTTAACAAAGGACTGTTTGCAGGGCACCTGGGTGGCTCAGTCAGTTAAGCATCAACTTTGGCTTATGTTGGGATCTCATGGTTCTTGAGTTCGGGCCCCGTATTAGGTTATTTGCTGTCAGCACAGAGCCTGCTTCAAATCTTGTCTCCTCTCTCTGCCCCTCCTCACCCCTCTCTCAAAAATAAATAAACGTTAAAAAAAAGTGCTGGGGTAGGCAGTGGTAAGTGAAGGGACCAGGAGATGCCACTTCAAAATATGTCACTTTGGCATTAGGATTAGTTTGAACTGAAGATAGTTGAGAATCAACAGATCTGAGAAGAGTTTTCTGCCCTTGCCTTAATCCACCTAAAAGCAGAGCATATATTTCTCTAGCAAAGTGTCCCCCTCTCCTGGATCAGGAAGAGGAGAGTAACTCGTATCATCAGAGACAGAATCAGCACCAAGATGAATCTGCATAAACAAAACTTACTGAAATAATTGGTATCTTCTAGTAGTTTCTCCCATATATTTCCTAGTCACTTTCCTAAAAGTTATCATCCCTTCAAGCCCAAACCCTCTTTCCTTACTTAAAATAGTATATTAAGTCCCTGAGTCCAACCTCTTCTTTAAATTTCACTTCTTTTCTGTGAATGGCCAGTGCATGCAAATATTAATAAAAATTTTGTGCCTTTTCTCCTGTTATGCTGCCTTTTGTTACTTTAATTTGCAGACCCTCAGGTACTTAACCTAAGAAAGGTTTTCCCTCAAGCCACTACCCCCTAGGCCTAAAAGGGCAGGGAAAAGAGCCCTTACCAGAACTAGGGGGAAACCTGCAGCTATAGGAAAGAGTGTCCATAAAGCTGTGGCCTCAGGTAGAGGAACACAGCCATTGCCAACCCTCAGGCCAGTGGTGGGGAGGGTGGGGGGAACTCTCTTGCCCCTCTATCTCTTGCTAGTGACCCTCCCCTCCTGGCTGACCCAAATCTGAAGCCAGAGGGCAAAGGGAGCCTGGTGAAGCAGTCAGCCTGCAGGCACAGAGTAGGGTGGAGGTGGGTGGAAAATAAATACAGAGGGAAGAAGGAGGATAAGCCCTACAGGCATGTGAGTGTGGGCCCTCTAAAGTTCTGTAGGGCCCTGTGCTGCATGTAGAGAACACAATGAGTCCTGACCAAGCTGCCAGTGACACCTGCAGGGCCAAACACACAAAGAGTATGAAAAGTCAGCTGGGTCCCTGGGAAGACACCCTCACTACCACCTCAAGATATTCTGGCCTCCGCAATTCTCAGAAGAAAGGGGCCATTAGGTGGGCTTCCTTAGGGCCTGGGGTGGAAGCCATTCTGTGTCCTGTGGGACCGTTTTTGGGACCTGTGGGACAGGTTTGTCTCCTCAACAGCCCTGAGAAAGCAGGCCCCACGGGAACCATGTTTGTGACCTTCAGAACATGACATATGCCACCACAGAGTAGGACACAGTGAAAATCCAAAGAAGAAATGAGTCTCCAAGGAGGATGTATGGACCCTGCACAGCACAGACCAGATGTACTAAAAAGCAGATTTACACGAAGGTAACTCCTAGAATTCCATCCTGGAAACAGACTCCCTGAGGCTGGTTTTAATAATGCGCTCGACTCGGGTGCTGCCGTCAGTTAGGGTTTGACACACGTTGGAGTGGGCTGGCAGGAGGTGCCAAGGGACCCCATAGGTGGCAGGGAGGAGGAGGCAGGATTTCAGTAGTTCCTACTCTGGTGCCCGAAGATTTAGGAGCTCCAGAATCTGCTGTTTGCAGGTGAGCCGCCTGGTGGTGATAGTGGGGCCGGCCCAGCGCAGGGAGCGGACCTCCAGTCTCGCCGAAGAGATAGAAAACCCTCGCAGATGGCTCCGAGCCTGGTGCGCCCTGCTTCGCCACAGTCGCCGGGTGCACTCTGCTCTCGGTAGAGTTCAGAACCCAGAATAGATGTCCATCTCTAAAGGCGCGGGCACCACCGCTGGGGCTGAGCAGCTGGGGCTGCAGGACGCTGCGCGGCCACCAGGGGTCACTCCTCGCCAGGAGCTCAAACTGGAGACCTTGTGCGGACTGTTCCCCTACCTCCTCCCCGACAGCCGCTCCCTGAGCTCCCGAGCCTGACTCCCATCCCCCAATTCAGCACCAGCACCCCACACCCCTTGCCTTGGGTAGGGTAACCAGGTAAGATACTGAACACCTGAAAAACTTTGAGTTTCAGATAAACAACAAATACTTTTTGAATTAAGTACACAATCGTTTTTTGCTAAATCTGGCAACCTAGTTTGGAGTCAAACCCTTGAATTCAGATACAAACCTCATCATTCACTGAGTGACAGGAGCAACTCTGGCTCTTCACTTTTCTGAGCCTCAGTTTCCTTATGTTTAAAATGGGCAATGATACTGATTCATGGAGTAAGGTGAAGTCTACTGTTTCAGCTAAGGGGTCAGCACACCTTAGCCCATTTTCATTTCGCAAAAGCTATTGATTCTTGACTTTAGAGATGTAATGTCTTCTAGCTAAAAGCTGACCAGTAACGGGAGACTTGCAAGAGACCAAAGACAGCAGGAGGGGCAAGGCAGGGGCAGGAGGCTGAACTGGATGCCCAGGGTGAGAACTGAAATCATCCACACCCACCAGGTTTACAGTGCACATTAACAGGACTTTCCTCTTCCACTATTAACTGACTTTACTATTACAGGAAATTCTTGCTAAAGATCATAAAAGTTGCAAATATTTTTATTGTTCATTCCAGGAACTTCCTGGAAGACTCCTTTAAATTTAAACCCCCCCTACCCTTGTGACTTGGCCATGCATGGAGACATTTTTGGTTTTCACTACTGTAAAGGGAAGGACTATTAGCATCTAGTGAATATAGGCTGGGGATTCTGTTAATATCCTATGATGCACAGGATAGCCACAGAGAATTATTTAGCCCAAAATGTCAAAAGTACCAAGGTTAAGAAACTGATTTAGGGGTGCCTGGGTGGCTCAGCTAGTTAAGCATCCAACTTGGGCTCACCGTTTGTGAGTTCCAGTCAACACTTCTGGTTGTCTGTTGTCAGGCTCTCTGTCCTCAGCATGGGGCCCACTTCAGATCCTCTGCCCTCCACTCTCTCTCTGCTCCTCCCCCACTCTCACATGCAAGCACATGTGCTCTCTCTTTCTCTCTCCCTCAAAAATAAACATTAAAAAAAAAGTTAAGGGGCGCCTGGGTGGCTCCGTCGGTTAAGCGTCTGACTTCAGCTCAGGTCATGATCCCACAGTTCATGGGTTTGAGCCCCGCATCAGGCTCTGTGCTGACAGCTCAGAGCCTGGAGTCTGTTTCATATTCTGTGTCTCCCTCTCTCTCTCTGACCCACCCCTGTTCATGCTCTGTGTCTCTCTGTCTCAAAAATCAATTAACATTAAAAAAAAAAGTAAAAAAAAAAAAGTTAAGAAACTCTGGTTTAAATGAACATCAAGCTGTTCAACTCTTCAATAGGGAATATCAAAAGACAGTTTACTACCCAAGACTCTTCAAAATCTTTGCCTCCAAACCCTTGCCTTTCTGTGTCCATAAATCCTAAACTCCTATAACATGACCCTCACCTGGTTCTAATCAAGCCCATGCACCGAAATATCCACCTTATTTTTTTTAAGTTTGTTTATTTTGAGAGAGAGAGAGAGAGAGAGAGAGAGAGAGAGAGCATGAGCTGGGGAGGTGCAGAGAGAGAAGGAGAGAGAGAATCTCAAGCAGAGCCTGTCGCAGGACTTGATCTCACCAACTCGAGATCACAACCTGAGCCGACATGAAGAGGTGGATGCTTAACTGGCTGAGCCATCTAGGTGCCCCCAACATATCCACTTTAAACCAGTGTTGGCCCTTCCTCCTCTAGATGCTCTAAGACTCTGGTGAGGTAGTGTTCTGCCTTGTCATGTTGAGAACAGACTTAACTTTGACCATTTTGATGGTCATTTCAAGGAGCAGGTGTCCTATAGGCACCCCCCCACCCCCCGCATCACGTGGTTGGAAGTTCTGCTCAGGTGTCTCCATTTCTGCATGGGAGGATGTGGAGGGTGGGGATCCAGCCCCGATATCTGGGGACAAGCCCAATGCCCTCTTGCCCTTGAATGGGCACCCTCCATCATCACAGCCTCCCTCAGGTTGCCCACGTGTTCAGACTGTGCAGACCCACCAAGATGCCAAGTGACATGCAGAAGACCTGGGTTCTTTCTCTCTGACTCTCCAGCTAACCCTGTGGGAGATCCCTGGCAGGGCTTTCTGGGCCCGCGTCTTCAGATGAGGGTTGCTGCACTGATGAGATACAATCTGCAGGGCACTCTGAAGGTGACAGAGGCAAGGAATGGCCCCCACCCTTTACCAAGTGAGTTCCAACTCCCAGGCCTGGCCCATTTAAAAATAATCAAAAGAGAAAAGGAAGGAAGACATAAAAAAGAAGAAGTGCCCACCGTCAGCAACAGAAGCACCCAGTTCCCAAGACCTGTTAACATTTGGTGTGTTTCCTTGTAGCCTTTTACTCGTGCCTATAACCTATGATCATACTGGTGTACAATGTCACCTTATCTTTCCCACAAAGGGCATGTATAAGGAAACCAAGATCGAAGTCAGCAAATGCCTCAAAGTTACTAAATTGAAACCTAAGGACAACCAATCACAAACAGCCAACTAGCTTTCAGTTATAACCAATTAATAATTTCCTTACTTGACTTCTGCCTTTTCTCTACAAAGTCTCTCCCTGAGTTCCCATCCATGGAGCCTCCAACCCCTTCCAGTTTTGTGCTTCCAGATTCCAATAGATTTTTGATCAGATAAACTCTTAAAAATTTTAAATATGCCTCCGTTTATCTTTTAACAGGGTCAATGGCTTCCAAATATTGCATCAAGCAGATATAACCTAGTGTTTACTTAAGAATTCTCCTACGACTGGATACTGCTTTCTGGTTTTCACTATTATAAATAATATTGCAGTGAACATCTTTAAGCATGAGGCCCCCTTTCCCCTTCCTCCAGTTATTGGTGTTTGATCAAGTCCACCAGCAAATAGTTTGCTTCTTGAGCACAGTGAGTAATTCATTTATATAGCCTTTTTACCCCAGTACTTAGTCAAGAGCTTGGCACAGAGCACGTATTCAAAACTCGTTGATTGACATCGCTCCTCATCAGGGAAATACAAATCAAAACCACACTCAGATATCACCTCACACCAGTCAGAGTGGCCAAAATGAACAAATCAGGAGACTATAGATGCTGGAGAGGATGTGGAGAAACGGGAACCCTCTTGCACTGTTGGTGGGAATGCAAACTGGTGCAGCCACTCTGGAAAACGGTGTGGAGGTTCCTCAAAAAATTAAAAATAGACCTACCCTATGACCCAGCAGTAGCACTGCTAGGAATTTACCCAAGGGATACAGGAGTACTGATGCATAGGGGCACTTGTACCCCAATGTTTATAGCAGCACTCTCAACAATAGCCAAATTGTGGAAAGAGCCTAAATGTCCATCAACTGATGAATGCATAAAGAAATTGTGGTTTATATACACAATGGAGTACTACGTGGCAATGAGAAAGAATGAAATATGGCCCTTTGTAGCAACGTGGATGGAACTGGAGAGTGTGATGCTAAGTGAAATAAGCCATACAGAGAAAGACAGATACCATATGGTTTCACTCTTATGTGGATCCTGAGAAACTTAACAGAAACCCATGGGGGAGGGGAAGAAAAAAAAAAAAGAGAGGTTAGAGTGGGAGAGAGCCAAAGCATAAGAGACTCTTAAAAACTGAGAACAAACTGAGGGTTGATGGGGGGTGGGAGGGAGGGGAGGGTAGGTGATGGGCATTGAAGAGGGCATCTTTTGGGATGAGCACTGGATGTTGTATGGAAACCAATTTGACAATAAATTTCATATATTAAAAATATAAATAAACAAACAAACAAAAAACAAAACTTGTTGATTGAGTGGTGCCAGGGTGGCTTAGTCGGTGGAGCATCTGACTCTTAATTTCTGCTCAGGTCACCATCTCTTGGTTCACAAGTTCAAGCCCCACATCAGGCTCTCCTCTGTCAGCATGGAGTCTGCTTCGGATCCTCTGTCCCCCCCCTCTCTGTCCCTCCCCCATTTGTGCTCTCTCTCTCTTTCTGTCTCTCTCAAAAATAAACACTAAGAAATAAAACTTGTTGATTGGGTGGTGATGATGAGGCTGTCCTGTAGGTCTCCACCTTCCTGGTCCTTGTGTGACTTTTGCCTCCATTTGGCTGCCACAAGCCATATGACCCCTTTTCATGAGGCTTTGGTTTGACTCACATAACCTCCCCCAATTGTCTTATCCTTTATCCAGATCACTGAAGCTTAATTCTGGCTGGACCCTGAAGTCTTCTGGGGAGTTTAAGGAAAGCAGGCTCTGATTTGTCTCCAGAGAGTCTGATATAATTGCTCTGGGGGTGGGGTCCAGGTAGGGTACTTTTTAAAAAGCTCAGTAAGTGATTATAAGAGCAACCACAATTGAGAAATCTTGAATTAAATGGCCCTTGAGGTCCCTTCCAGCTTTCATGGTTTGTGAGCTTTGGCTGGGTCAAAGTCAATGGAGTAGAGACTCTATCATATTGCTCTAGGAAAATAGAGTATATTAATAATTATTTCTAGGCATATACAGTTAAGTTGTGGGATCTCAAGAGAAAAAATTCATAATCCTTCTCCATCCTCTGGAAATATCTTGGCTCTCCAACATCCCTTCCAATTCATGGCTCTTCAAAGACTGCAGGCTAACCCAGCCTCTGATGATGTCCATTTCACAGATAGAGAAGTTGAGAATAGGAATGGTCCTGAATGATGTGGAGAAGAAAGGCAAAAGAAATTTAGAAAAAAAAAATTAAACTTCCTTGCAACTTACAGCCCACTGACAAATACTTGAGACAGGCAGAGTGACCTTCCTCAAAGACCTTTGCTGCCTCAATGTTAATACTTTGCTAGAAGCAATAGGCAGCCATAGCTTGACATTAGCCCCATCTCCAGGATCCTGTAAAAATCCCTTTAGAAAATTCTTTTATCTCTACCCCTCAATGATATATGTTAGCAATCATCCTCCAAGCATATATGGCCCACTGAGATACATCTGAAGGGTCTCATAACTGAGATTTTACTAGACAGTAGTAAGTGACATTTTCCTAACAGCAACTAGCTCCTCAAGGTCCTGGAAACCTTGCTTCCAAAATTTAGAGACTTATGCCGTCCCTAACCCCCTCCCAACTTAAAAGTATATGATCAGTCACTCTTCACAACCCCAGTGCAGCTCTTTCTGCTCACGGGTCCTGTCCCTGTACTTTAATAAAACCACCTTTTTACACCTTAAGACATCTCAAGAATTCTTTCTTGACTGTTTGCTCCTGAATCCTAATACTGTACATCATGGAAGATGTCAGGAGTCCAGCTGCTGGTGGAATCTGTAGGAGGGAGTCGTGTGTGTGTGTGTGTGTGTGTGTGTGTGTTTATTTTGAGAGAGACAGAGCGTGAGCTGGGGAGGGGCAGAGAGAGAGGGAGAGAGAGAATCCTAAGCAGGCTCCATGTGGTCAGCGGGCATGATGTGTGGCTACAACTGACGAAAATGCGAGATCATGACCTGAACCAAAACCAAAAGTCAAACAGCAAATGAGGTTTTCTAACAGTTCATTCCCTGATCCAGTAGTGAAATATTGCCTGGATGCATGTGAATCACCTTCAGGGGAGTGTGAGACAACCTGGAAGAGATTAAAGTGATTTCCCCAGAGAATCCCATGACTTAATGATAGCTCAATAAGGAATGAAGAAAAGAGAACACTGCCATATAGGAGAAAGTAATTATTTCCTCCTGTTCTTAAGCAGATACAGGGCACTGTAGAGGCAGAGCAGCTAGGAATACAGCCTGCAGGATGATAGAAAATTACTGTGGGCTTCCGGTCTGGGGCTTCTTCCTGATCCGCCGAGTTTCTGAGCAAGTGAGAGAAGAGGGGGCAGCACCCCTGTGGCTGGGGTCCAGACTTGTTCCGTCCCCAATTCAGGATGAAATGCAAACTTCCTCTCTGCCTAAATGGCCCTATATTCTTTCTGAAATGACCCTGGGAACAGAAGACTGAAATGAAGTACATCATCTGGACCATCAATTCTCTTTTCTTACATTAAAACATTAGCTGAGGGGCACGTGGGTGGCTCTTGATTTCGGCTCAGGTCAAGATCTCATGGTGCCTGAGATCGAGCCCCATGCCAGGCTCTGTGCTGAGCGTGGAGCCTGCTTAGGATTCTCTCCCTCTCCTCTCTCTCTCTCTCTCTCTCTGCTCCTCTCCCACTCACACATGTTCTCTCTCTCTCCCTCTCTCAAAGTAAATAAGTAAACTTAAAAAAAAAAAACATTAGCCAAAGTTTCAAAATTTTTAGCTGTAACAGATTCAACAGCCTCATATTTAATCTCAGATGTGGTTTCATATACGACCACCTTTGAAAAGTGAGGTGTTTGCTTCCTGTTTCATAAAGGAAGTGAAATGGGCTAAATGAGAATTACTTCTCTGATGGAAATAGAATGCTACTTGCTCATTGCAAAGATCATTTTTATGTCTTCTAAATAGCGGGGAATGCTAGCTGAAACTAAACCATAGATGTCTCAGCAGTTTTATTTGCTCACTCTATTTTGGGCTCCATTATTGAAGCAATCTCTGTTGGCAGACATGGTTTTACCAATAATTTTTTGAAGCAGTTAAATTTTTTTCTTCTCCTTAATGCAATAGAACTGAATGCATCCCTCTCTCAGGATAATCTGGAGCAGGGTGACGGTGGGTGGGCAAGAGGGAGATAGTGATCTTCCAAATGGATTTTGTATTGATTCAAAATCTATAAAAGAGGGGTGCCTGGGTGGCTTAGTCAGTTGGTTGTCTCTTAGTTTCAGCTCAGGTGGTGATCTTGCAAGTCGTGTGTTCAAGCCCCTAGTCGGGCTCCATGATGACAGTGTGGAGCCTGGTTGGGATTCTCTCTCTCTCCCCTTCTCTGTGTCCCTCCCCTGCTCATGCTCACTCTCTTTCAAAATAAATAAACATTTTTTAAAAATGTATAAAATATTCACTGGTTACTTCCCATCCACAGGTTTCTAAAAGGTTTGGGACTTGAGGAACACAGAAAGCTTTCCTAATGGCCCTGCTGTCTTTCCTGTAATCCCACTGGTATCCTCTCTGACTAAGGAACTGTATCTCACAATGTGCAGAACTATATCCTGAGGACTTATTAAGGATCTGGGCTAGTGTGGGTGATTTTGAGGAGTACTCAAAGAAGCAGGGTTTTGTTCTGAATGAGGCAGTGTCAGAAAATGGAGGTAAATTCTATCATATCTCTGATCTAGAAGACAGGAGGACAGTGGAGACTAAGGTTGTAATTGGTAAAGCACAGAAACCACTTGTGTTAGAAAATTGGAGAGATGTTTGGTCATTCTTGTGGTTTGGCCAATGTTCGGTCTGTGTTCTGACATGATTATGGGATGAACGGTTTTGTTTGTGGTCATGTTCTGTCTCGGCTCACAAAGTGGTCCTGTCTGATGTTGATGTTCTGTGAGACCTTTTATGTTCAACAACGGAATACCACAACCTACCTCTGGGTGCCAGATCAGCTGCTGGCTCTCAGGGTCTGCTTTTCCCTTATTGTACTGTCATTAATAATGGGATATTGATAGTATTCAGGTTAATTTCTCAGTTTAGAGAACCTAAGAGATGGGGCCTAAAACAGGTAAGCATTGGCAAGCCCATGCACTTAATCCATAGGAGGGTAATTGAGACATTAGGGAAAGGTGCAAACAGCCCATGTGCCTTAAATGGCCCCAGTCATGACGTCATAGTATAACCACTGGTGGACATGACTGTGGTTTTGAATTATCAAAGGAAGGTTGATTACTTAAAAAAACAAAACCAAAAAAACAATATTAGGGGAGCCTGGGTGGCTCAGTTGGTTGAGCGTCTGACTTCAGCCTAGGTCATGATCTCATTGTTCCCAAGTTCCAGCCCCGCCTGGGGCTCTGTGCTGACAGCTCAGAGCCTGGAGCCTATTTTGGATTCTGTGTGTCTCCCTCTCTCTTTGCCCCTCCCTAACTTATGCTCTGTCTGTCTCTCTCTCAAAAATAAATAAAACATTAAAAAAATTTAAAAAATATTAAATCTTGGGGCACCTAGGTGCTCAGTTGGTTAAGCGTCTGACTCTTGATCTTGGACCAGGTCATGATCTCACATGAGTTCACACCCCGTGTCAAGCTCTGTGCTGACAATGTGGGGCCTGCTTGGGGTTCTCTCTCTCCCTCTGTCTGCCCCTTCCCTGCTTGTACTCTCTCTCTCAAAATAAATAAACCTCTTAAAACATTAAAAAAAAAAAAAAAGAAATCTCTACACCCAACGTGGGGTTCAAACTCACAGCCTCAAGATCAAGAGTTGCATGTTTTTCTGACTGAGCCAGCCAGGTGCTCCACGGCTGAGTTCTTTTCAAGATGGTAGTGATAAAGCAATCCATTTTAGAACTATGATTGTAAAAATTATTAAAATATTTAGGAGAAAAGTAGCATTGGAATAGATATAGCCCCCCAGCTTTGAGCCTTCCATTCTAGTGGGAAAGGTCTGAAAACCCTCTAGGGGAGCCCTTGTGGATCAGGGACACTGGGACTTTATTTGCACACCACTCCTGATCCTATGAGGGAAGTGGTTCCCACTGTTGAGGAGCCTCTGATGGATCCAGGCGATCAAGCCCCTGCCTGTGGGGATATGGCAGGCCAATGGAAAGGCACAGGCCTCGCCTGCTTGTTGTGGGGTCCATAACTGTGGCTCAGCCTTCAGTCTCGATGGTGTGGTACACAGAAGGTGCAGCTCAGCTCGGCCTTTCACTACTGGCCAAATGATACCGCTCACAAAGCCAATTTCTATAAAATCTGAGGGAACAGGCTAGGTGAAGCCACAAAGAATAGCTAGCTGTACATTAAACTTCCAGGAGGGCCCTGGCAATGTGATAAGCTGGCTATTAAATGGCTTAAAAACTGGAGACATGTCCTGGAAAGAAAAATCCGCAGTTCAGTGATTGTGGAACATTAGCACGAGTGTGAGAGAAGCAGAAAAACAGAGGTAAGTAAAGCTAGTACAAATAATAGCTTCCTACGTTCCAGGTACTATTCTGTTTTCCACATGTTATTACAGTTTTCACAACAATCCCATAAAATATGTATTACCATTTTCTTCATTTTACAGCAGACATTGAGGCACAGGGAGGTCAAGAAACTTTCCCATGTTCTAGTGAGATTTGGAGCTAGGATTTGAGTCTGAGCCATCAGGTTTCAGAGTCTTGCTCTAACCGTCTCCCTTACACTAGAAGGGATAAATCATGAGCAGTGCTGTGGATTCTGATCAGGCAGAACCTGTAAGTCTGTGGGTTCTTTAAGACAAAAGTGGAGTCTGCAAGCAGATGCTAAGATTTTTGTGAAAAAGCAAAAGAACCAGAATAGTCCAAGCAATTTTGAACAAGAACAATGTTGGAAAGTCCACACCACCTGATTTCCACCTTTCCCATAAGCTATAGTAGTCAAGACAGTGTGGCATCAGAAAAAGGAGAGACAGATCAGTGGAACAGAAGAGAGAGTCCAGGAAGAGATCCACATACATAGGGTCACTTGATTTTCGACAAAGATGTAATTCAATGGAGAAAGTGTAGGCTTTTCAAGGAATAGTGCTGTAACAATTAGATATCCGTACGAAAAAAGTGAACCTCAATCCATACTGTGTACCCTATAAAAAATGGGCTTGAAAAGATCATAGACATAAATATTAAACTTCTAGGAGGAAGCACTGCAGCCTTGGGTTACACTGAGATTTCTGAGATGTGATGTGAAAAGCATAATCTATAAAGGAAAAAATTAAGAACCTAGACTTTATCAAAATTAAGATTTTCTTTTATTCAAGAAATACTGTTTAAAAAGTGAAAAGACAAGCCACAAACTGGGAGAGAGTGTTTGCAAAATGTACATCTGATAAAGGAATCCAGAATATACAAAGAACTCACAAAACTCAATGAAAAAACAACCTAACTTGTAAAAGTGGGTATAAGGGGCGCCTGGGTGGCTCAGTTGGTTAAGTGTCTGACTTCAGCTCATGTCATGATCTCACAGTTCATGGGTTCAAGCCCTGCATCGGGTTCTGTGCTGACACGTCAGAGCCTGGAGCCTGCTTCAGATTCTGTGCTTCCCTCTCTCTCTTTGCCCTCCCCTGTTAGCACTCTGTCTCTCTCTCTCTCAAAAATAAATAAACATTAAAAAAATTTTTTTTAATATTTAAAAGTGGCTATTTGAACAGACGCTTCCCCCAAACCAATATATGGATGGCAAAAAATCACATGCAAAAATGTTCAACATTATTAGTCATTGGCGACATGCAAATTTAAACCACACTGAGATCCGCCACACCTATTAGAATGGCTAAAATTAAAAACCCAACGAACCCAAGTTTCAGTGAGGATACAAAGCAACTAGCATGCTTGTACATTGCTGATAGGAATGCAAAATGATACAGCCTTTTCAGAAAAAGTTTGGCAGTTTTGTATAAAGTTGAACATTTACCATACAACTGAGAAAACACATGCCCAACTTTTTACCCAAGAGAAATGAAATTCTGTGTATAGCAGTTGTATTCATAATTGCCCAAAACTAGAAATCCAAATGCTCTTCAGGTAGGGCATAAATAAATAAAAGGTGATGTATCCATACAACACAATGCTATTGGCAATGAAAAGGAATGAACTCTTGATGTATGGAAAAGCATGGATGAATCTTAATTGCCTTATGCTAAGTGAAAGAAGCCAGACTCAAGGGGACATACTGTATGTTTCCATTTATATGGCATTTGGGAAAAGGCAAAACTATAGGGACAGAAAACAGATCAACAGTTGCCAGGGACTGGGTTGGGGATAAAGGTTGACCACAAAGGGACACAGGGAATTTTTTTTGTGGCTGAAGGAACAGTCTTATTTTTTGACTGTGACGAATGACTGTAGTCAAAGCTCACAATACTAAACAGTATAAAGGGTAAATTTTACTGTATGTAAATTATATCTTAAATTTTTAAAAAGGAAGAAGAAAAGGAGGTTGCAACAGCTTGTGGGTATAGGGGAGCAAAATTTGCAACTCCAAAATGTGTCTTTTTGGCATACAAATTATTTTGGGCTGATTATTTTTAAGAAACAGAAGACTTAAGTTTTTCTTTTTGCCTGCCCCCCACCTGCCTCAAAGAATATAGATGGAGGACCTGCTCCAGGAAGGGAGCCATCACATAGATACTACAGTATATGAACTAGGGTGGTAGACAGGGAGGAACCTAGCAGTCTCTTTGTTACAGTTCCTCTCCGTGTCCCAACATTTCTGGATGGCACAGCAAACATTCGGTTACCAAATGCTTATTTTTTTTCACCTTCTGCGAATTGTCTTCCTTCCCTTTGGAAGTCTGACACCGACCCCCACCCCCTTCTTAGCTCTGGATGGCAGATAAGCCTCACTTGCCTGACTGCCTGTGGGCCTTGTATTCTTAGGGAGCCCTGGTATGTATGTAATTAAATTTGATTTTTTTCCTGTTAATCTCTCTCATGTCAATTTACTTCTTAGACCAGCCAAAAGAATCTTGAAGGGTGGAGGGAATTTTTATTCCCCAATGTGGGGTATGTACCCAGAGTTGTAAATTCTACAGGGGATCTTTCAAGAATATGGCTGGCATTCTTAGAAGCTCCATCCAGGCCAAAGAAACCTTCCAAGTTCCAGACCCTTTGCTGTCTGCCAATTGGTAGCTTGTGTTAAAAACATTTTTTTTAAGTTTATTTATTTATTTTGAGAGAGAGAGGCCAAGAGAGAATCCCAAGCAGGCTCTGCACTGTCAGCACAGAGCCTGATGCAGGTCTCCAACTCACAAACCATGAGGTCATGACCTGAGTCGAAATCAAGAGTCTGAAATTTAACCAACTGAGACACCCAGGCACCCTGCCAACTGGTAGCTTGAAACCTGAAGGTGGTTGGACTGCCCCAAAGCTCTGGTCCACATGGGGAAAGTGCTAAGAGCAATAGAATACAAGATTGAGTCCGGCTCACAGAGCAGGCAGCCAGGCCAGCTGATCCTCCTGTCTCCCAGCATTTCTCCAACCCATTCTTCTGGTTCCTTTGGGTGACACCGTTTTCCAAGTGGCCTGAGGAACTGCCAATCATAATGATATTTATCAATCCCACTCTCACCCCAGGAACAGATGCATGAGCCACAGTGGTATAGCCTTCTACTACTTTCTGCAATCCACCATGATTAATTCAGGAAGGGCACATGACCCAGGCAAGGCCAAACAGCATCTTACTGGAGACTGCTAGATAGATGTTGGCAGAGAGAATTTCTCTCTTCATGGAGGTTGCAAAATTGGAGATGTTTAGAACCAAGACTACTCGTGGTCCCTTTGCCTGGAGAGGGGAATCAACAGAGCAGAGAGATGAGGCCATGGCCCTGATAACATGCTCTGAGCCCTTGGATCCAGTCATGCAGGAAGCAAGAACCACCCCTGATTTCCCAGTTACCGAACCATTAAATCCTCTTTCCTCTTGACTACTTTCTCTCTACCTGAGAGTCTTCACTGACACACAGATAAATACTGCCCTGTGGTCATGCACTTTTGAGAGTTCTGTTCAAATGAGTTCAGCCAACAGTAACAGACACCTTCTTTGTGCCAGACACTGGGGACACAGGGCCCACAAAGACACGGTTCTTGCCCGGGAGGAACTCAGTTTCAGGTAGGAGACAGATAGGTCAGCATATGGTAGGGGTCAGATAAGGTTAACTAATATGAGAAGCTATTAGAACCCAGGAGCCCAGCACTTACCGCAGCCTGGGGCTTCACTAGGGTGTCTTGGAGATGACTGTCAAGTTGAGTGTTAAGCATCACCCAGGTGGAAAGGGCAGAGGAAGGGTCTTTTGAGCAGAGGCATGAGCAGAGACCTGGCAGGGTGGAACAGCATGATGTATGCAGAGAAACACAAACCTTTGGGTTTTCCTAGAGGAGTGTCCAGCAAAACTCTCTGTGTTGATGGAAATGTTCTATCTCTGTGCTATCCATTATGTAAGCTCTAGCTATTAAGCACTTGAAATGTGGATAGTGCAACTGGGAAGCTAAATTTTTAATTTTATTTCAGTTTAATTAAAATTTAAAGAGCTGCATGCAGCGTGTGGCTCCCACACCAGACAGCACAGTGGCTCTAGGCAGTGATGTCAGGCAGGAGTGGAAAAGACAAAGCCGGCCACTACAGCTCAGTGAAGGGTCATGGATGCCACCTTAAGGGTTTGGACTTTAACCTGTAGGCGATGGGAAGCCTTTGGAGAGTTGCAAACTGAAAAGCGACTTGGGTCATGCCACTGGACCAGGGGCTGGGGTGGAGCAGAGGAAGACTGGGGTTAGAGAAGGGCATAGCTGTAGCTTGAGGGAGAAGTTATGAGGATCTGAAACATGGCAAATGCAAATGGGCTGGTGAGGAGGGCACTGATTCTGGGGGCTTTTAGAAAATAGAATTGGCAGGACCACTGGTCTCTTGGTTTTAAAGGGTAGAACTGCATCTCCTTCTTGGGAAGGTTTACACGAAAGATGGATTCTTGGGTGGTAAGGCCTTGGACAGGGCGCTGCCCCCAGGCAGAGGGCCTGGAGGTTGGGGGAGGATCCTGCAGCAGCACTGGATTCCCAGTTTCCTCTTCCCTGCAAGGCAGGCTCTGTCAAGGTCAAAGATGCAGGTTGAAGAGACATCTTGCCTGGCTGTTGTTTCTTCTTAACTAGAAGGATCATGGCAGCTTTGAAAACTACTGAGTCAGATTGTAAATATTGACACCAATTTCCACAGCACCAATTACAGGAGTGGGAAGACTCCCAAAAAGACAGAGAGGCAATTTAAAGCATTTGGTAATTAAAATAACACCTGAATAATGTAGTAAAGTCAATGTATCATTGAGAATCAGAGACTGCCCGCTCATGGGGCCTCCTCGGGTAGAGGGGGTGGGGAGCAGTCTTCCTTTAGCTTCAAGACAGGACTATCGTCTAGACATAGGGTGGGAATGGGGACCCTAAGCCTGGGATTTTTTTTTCTTTAAGTAATTAAAGAGATTATCCCCTTTCTGAGATATGCTGTCAAGATTCTGTCTATCCCTGTTTTCCCATGACTTGTTTCTTCGCTCATCAAGTATTTATTGAGCAACTGCTATGTGACGTGCCCAACCCTCTTATAGAAGCTGAGACGATTGGGACTAATACCACGGGCCTTGCCTTGAAGGAGCTCTGAGTTTCATGGGACAATCATAATACAGTGAATAACCTTCCCTGAGATCCACTATGTCTGGAGCACTCTGCTGGGTTCATTATTTATATGAACTTAATCTTTCTAAAACCCTGAGGTATGAATTGTCATGATCCCAATGTATAGATGAGGAACTAAGACAGAGAGGCCTTGAGTAACGTACCCAAGAATCCAGAATGCACTCACTTAAACACTTAACCTTAAATCCTGGAATAGCAAACTTCCTCTGTTGAGAGACTGAACATACAAATGGACAATGGCCAGGTCACATATAAACATAGGACTCTGATCCATAATCTGAGCATCCAGCCCAGGAAACCAACCCATGATCTGCAGTAACCAGCCCAGGAAGCCAGCTTGCTCTCTAGAGGTCAGAGGACCACCTCTAGCAATCAGAAAAGGAAGCCAAATAATAACCTTGGTAACTACTGCCCCAGAACAGGCAGGATTTGATTAATAACTAACAGCTTCCCTGCTTCTGACTTAAGACTCACCAGGAGAAGCCTAATACGGGCCCCTAACTAGCTTCGTTGGTTGTCCTGCTTCTAGTGGCTCATCTTCAGCCTCCTGTGCCAATGGCCCCCAATCTGAGTACATTGAAGCCTTCCCTTTTCCACCATAAACCTTCTCACTGCCCTGCTTGCCTTTGTGCTGCCAACCACAAGTGATGGCGTCTGGCTGCCTGGTTCATTTCCGCACTGTAAAGGGCCGGCTACAAAGTATTTTCGGTTTTCTGGGCTATACAGTCCTTGCACCAACTACTCAATTCTGCTGTTAGTGTGCAAAAGCAGCCACAGATAGTATGAATGGGTGTGGCTGTGTTCCACAAAACCTTTATTTACAAGAACAACTTCTGAGTTGGATTCAGTCCATAGGCCTTAGTTTGCTGAATCTGGTTTTAACATATGCTGCTCCTTTGGTAAGAAGGTCACTATAAGCAGGGCACCTCAGTGGCTCAGTCCGTTAAGCATTCAACTCCTGATTTCAGCTCAGGTCATGATCTTGAGGTCGTGGGATTGAGTCCTGTGTCCGGATCTGCACTGACAGCACAGAACCTGCTGGGGATTCTCACTCTCCCTCTCTCTCTGCCCCTCCCTCACTCTCCCTTTCTCTCTCAATCAAAATAAATAAATAAACATTTTTAAAAAGCGTTACTACAACCTCTAGGCTTCCAGAAAAAGTACTGACACTTTTCTTTTCTAAAGCACTTTCCCATTTAATTAATTATTTTAAGTAGAGTCCAAGCCCAATGTGAGGCTTGAACTCACAACCCTGAGATCAAGAGTTGCATGCTCTACTGACTGAGCCAGTCAGGCGCCCCTAAAGCACTATCCTATCTAAAAAGTTTTTTTTTTTATGTTTATTTATTTTTGAGACAGAGAGAGACAGAGCATGAATGGGGGAGGGGCAGAGAGAGAGAGGGAGACACAGAATCTGAAGCAAGCTCCAGGCTCTGAGCTGTTAGCAAAGAGCCCAACGCAGGGCTGTGAGATCATGACCTGGGCCAAAGTCAGAAGCTCAACCCACAGAGCCACCCAGGCACCCCAGCACTATCCTATCTAAAATGTGGTCTGAGGAGCTCCTGGGTGGCTCAGTCTGTTGAGCTTCCACTTCGGCTCAGGTCATGATCTCGCAGTTTGTGAGTTGGAGCCCCGCATCAGGCTCTGTGCTGACAGCTCAGAGCCTGGAGCCTGCTTCAGATTCTTTGTCTCCCTCTCTCTCTGCCCCTCCCCCACTTGTGTGTGCGATCTCTCTCTCTCTCTTTTTCTCTCAAAAACAAATAAATATTAAAATTTAAAAAAATAATAAAATCAAATGTGCTCTGGGACCCACAACAAGCAATTCTCAGGAGGCCAGCTGGGTATCCTACAATTCATCTCAATTCTGACACTGTTTATCCAGAGACAGCTTCAGATTCCACAGGCTGAGGATTTGGTCCCACAAGACCACCCCACACTGCACTGCCTACACTTCAGATGCCAGTTGCAAGTTCAGGTTGTCACCTGTGCTTCTGATCCACTGGCTGTAGGTTGGAGATTCTGATGAGCCCTCCTTGGACTTGAGACACCAGTCACAAACCCAGGTTGTTACCTGCACTTCTGATATACCAGAGGTTCCCCAAACTCCCTGCTCAGCATCCAGCCTTGATTAATTTCCTAGTGAGGTGCACAGAACTTAGAGAAACACTTCACTCACTACATTACCAGTTTATTATGAAAAGAAAAACTCAAGAACAGCCAGATGGAAAAGAAGAAAAGGGAGTGGGGCTTCCCTGCTATCTCAATGGGCCACTCTCCCCAAATCCTCACAGGTTCACCAACCCAGAAGCTCTCCAAACCCCAAACTATTGAGATTTTTATGGAAACTTCATTATATAGGCATAATCAATCATCAACTCCATTTTCAGCCCCTCCTCTTCTCAAGAGAA
The DNA here is from genome assembly GCF_022837055.1 of Prionailurus viverrinus. Classification (NCBI taxonomy): domain Eukaryota; kingdom Metazoa; phylum Chordata; class Mammalia; order Carnivora; family Felidae; genus Prionailurus; species Prionailurus viverrinus. The sequence goes on along the minus strand of NC_062563.1, from coordinate 67,467,671 downwards.
TGGCAGTTGGGGTTGAGGCTAGAAATTCCAAGTTTCTAATCATGGCTTGGTGTTTCCATTCAGGAGCCCACCTTGCATCACCTCATTAAAACAAAATTCACTCCTGCCACCCAGGAAATTATAAGGGTTTCAGGAGCTCTGTGTCAGGAACCGGGGGCAGAGACTAATATATGTTTTCTATTATTTCACACCATCTATTAGTTAATTTGGTCCTGCCAGATTATGAGCTCTCTGATGTTAAAGACTGTGTTTTATTCTTTTTTCTGTTCTCTGCAGGGTGTACCTTGCACCATACTAGGCATACAGATTGTCAACAGATGTTTGTTAAAATGAGTTGATTTAAGGGGCGCCTGGGTGGCGCAGTCGGTCAAGCGTCCGACTTCAGCCAGGTCACGATCTCGCGGTCCGTGAGTTCGAGCCCCGCGTCAGGCTCTGGGCTGATGGCTCAGAGCCTGGAGCCTGTTTCGGATTCTGTGTCTCCCTCTCTCTCTGCCCCTCCCCCGTTCATGCTCTGTCTCTCTCTGTCCCAAAAATAAATAAACGTTGAAAAAAAAAATTTTTTTTTAAATGAGTTGATTTAAGGGGCGCCTGGGTGGCTCAGTTGGTTGAGCGTCCAACTTCGGCTCAGGTCATGATCTTGCGGTCTGTTAGTTCAAGCCCCGTGTCGGGCTCTGTGCTGGCATCTCAGGGCCTGGAGCCTGCTTCGGATTCTGTGTCTCCCTCTCTCTCTGCCCCTCCCCTGCTCATGCTCTGTCTCTCACTGTCTCAAAAATAAATAAAAATATTTTAAAAAATGAGTTGATTTAAATCAACACAATGATTTGGTAATGCTGGGAGTTTAACAGTTGTTATTCCCATTGTACAGAAGATAAAACAGAGGCACAGAGAGTTAGGTGACTGTTTATCTAGAGGTTTTTGCAGAGCAAGAATTTGGACCCTATCTTTGAGTCACTGTGCTGCTGGGGCAGGACAGACCACTCCCCTACTGGGCTCATTCAAGAGCCCCACAGGGGCAAGCTGATCTTCCTTTGTCCTATTTGGTTGAATTCTGTGATCTTATAATTGTCTAAACATTGAACATACATCCCTTCATCCTGCCCCATCCTTTTATCTGAAGTGAAACCTGGAAGCAATGAGTCATTCATAGAAGCCAAGATGTCTAGGCAATGAAGTGGATCCCTCTAAGCCTCAGAGAGCTTACAGGGTTTATATCTTCCTGCAGTGCAGTGTCTGGTGTCCATCTTCTCCATCAGAGAACCCCAAGCCTGAGAAGAATTTAGCCCTTTGTACTAAAACAAGGGCCTTGGCTACAGACCCCAGTGGCTGGGCTTTCTGGCAATTCCAGATGCCCTTGTGACACCCGAACAGATGTGGGGAACGGCTAATGACCTGGACTTCTTGGAAGTGGTTATTGTTTTGTTTTTTCTTAAATAGATGTTTTTGTCTGTCCCTCAACAGTTAGGTTGTCATCTGTCACTCCGTAAGCCGAAGGAAGGCTCCTGTCTGAAGTAACATTCCTCTCCCCTTGTAATTTGCTATCTCTTTCCTCCTTTGGGTTTGGAAACCTGTTAACCAAACTTGGTTAAAACCTGGCAAGGGAGTGAACTTTTCCTATGCCAACTTAGGTCCAGTAGTCAGGGGCCTGCAGGTTAACTGACAACAGGAGATCAACAGGATTAACAGGAGAGAAGAAAACTATTCACATGCATGTGGGAGCATTCAGATGAGCAGGCTCCCTGAACAGCCGGAAACAGGGGTTTATATACCAACTTAACAGGGGAAAGGGCGTCTATGGAATGAACAAACGGGCCTTTTTTGGGGAAGACAAATGGACTTTTAGGGAAACAAATGGAAGGTAGGACAGTTTGCAATAGTGTTTCTTTATGCAATTTCTCATCCAGTAAGAGTGACTGGTCTTCCTGGGGGGAGGAGTTTTATGGCAACTTCACTCTCCAAAGGTTCTGTCTTTAGGTCAGATAAGGGAAGCTCAAAAAAGGCTTCTTTCTGCATTGGCTGCATCTCAAATGTCTTCAGTTTAAAATAATCTCCACCCCAACTCTGTGGAGCCAAGTGAGCCCCCACAAAGGGAAAATGAGCTGTGAGTGAGGATGAAAGAAATGCATGAGCTTCAGTGACATTTTGGTGACACTTCAGAGTCATTAAGAAAATTTTTGGGGTGCCTGCATGGCTCAGTCTGTTAGGCATCCAATTCTTGATTTTAGCTCAGGTCATGGTATCATGATTCGTGAGTTCAAGCCCCACATCAGGCTCTACACTGGCAGCACAGAGCCTGCTTGGCATTCTCTCTCTCTCCCTCTCTCTCTCTCTCTCTGCCCCCTCCCTTGTTTGCAGTCTCTCTAAATAAATAAATAAATAAATAAATAAATAAATAAATAAATAAATGAGAGAAAATATCTTATAAAAAAAGTTTTGATGCTTAGTTGTGCCCTGGTTGCCAAGTAGCTGAGTAATAGATAGGGGAGGTGTCTGTACAGAGACCATTTCCAGAGGCCAATCCTTTGTGTCCAGTTGTTTAGAACTGGAACAGGTCTCCCATGAGCTCCAAGACGTACTTGAGAGATTGGCAGTGCGGTGACCTCTGAGGAGTCCTGGGAGGGTCAAGTCCTAAAATTACACCATTAGGGCTTCATTCCTTAGGCTGAAGTTTCCTCTGTCCTCTAGGCAGTAACAGGTGAGTGTTCTCACTCTCAAAATGCTAAGGCTAAAAGGACACAAAATGATAAAGATAAAAAGCGTATGCAAGGGTATCTGGGAAAAATAAGCCTCCCTCCTGTCTCTATGCCGCATCCCTGTCCAGGAGTGACTAGTTTCTAGTTTCTAAGTGCATATGCATTTTTATTTTTACACAAATGATGAAACACCACACACATTGTTCTGCACCTTATTTCCATTTTCATTTCAAACAATACACATTTGAAACCAGTTCATAACTGGTTTCATTGAAACCAGTACTTAAAATTTTTTCTTGTTCTTGTTATGGATACAATGGTATTTCATTGCACAGAAGCGCCATTATTTATTTAACCAGCCTCCTGCTGATGTTGTTCCTCTTATGGCTGCAAATGGCATTAAAATGACTAGCCTGGCACAGAGGTTGTTGCACACATATATAAAACACACCAGTAAGAATGGATTCGAAGACGTGAAATTGAAATTGCTGGCAAAGGCCATGAGAACTTTTTCTGTTGAAAAATGGAGTGTCAAGTATGCTGCTGAGGTGGGCAGATGAGAACGCTGTTTGAATACAGCCTCATGAGAATTTATCTTCTGCTAGGTGAAAGCAACCTACACAAACTTCCCTTTACAAGACAGTTTGGATTACCACACAATAGGCTTTCAGAAAAACTGTGGAATCATTGAAAGGAACAGTGCCAGAAGAATCTTAAGTGCTCTGTCTGTAAGGAAAAGAGGAGTGGATTAGTAACCTTCAGCCCCAGATCCAGCCTGACCACAAGCTCCAGCCCCCAAAGCTCTCACTTGTTCCACCTGTGCCTCCAGCCTTTCATTTTTTTAAATTAATTAATTAATTAATTTTTAAATGTTAATTTATTTTTGAGAGTGAGAGAGACAGAGCATGAGCGGGGGAGGGCAGAGGGAGAGACGCAGAATCTGGAGCAGGCTCCAGGCTCTGAGCTGTCAGCACAGAGCCCGATGTGGGGCTGGAACTCACGGACCACAAGATCATGACCTGAGCTGAAGTTGGACACTTAACCGATGGAGCCACCCAGGTGGCTCCCAGTTTTTAAAATATTTATTTATTTTTTTAATATTTAAAAAAATATTTTAAAAATATATTTTAAAAATATTTATTTATTTAAGTAATCTCTGCACCCAACATGGGGCTTGAACTCATGACTCTGAGGTCAGGAGTTGCATGTTCCTCCAACTAAGCCAGCCAGGCACTCCGGGCCTCTCATTTCCTCCATCTTCTCCTCTTCTGGTTTCACTTCCCTCCCCTCCCAATAAGCCCCTACTTGTCAACCACTATTTCAACTACCTGTCAATGCCTTCAACTCTAATCACTTTTTCCTTCCATGGTACCTGTTCTAAACAACCCAAACTTTGTACCCTCTCCCTGTCCCTTCTTCCAGGTTATAGAGCAATGCCAGAAAAACCTCAGGCTTGGGGAGACCACAGATCTGAGGTCATCAGGCCCACCTGGGTCCAAGGCATGGCCTGACAACCCTTCCCCCTGTTTCTCTCCAGCTCCTTCTTCATTGCCCTCCTTCTCATGTCTCGTGTCTGCTGCGCAGGCCATGCTTACTCCTCCACCTGGGCTCAGGGTCTTCTTCCTTCTCATTTTTCCAGGGTTCCCTTTCCTGTATATCTTCAACTATTTCCTCTTGGCTTATTCTTTCTTCACAGTTTACAAACCTTGCACCTAGTAGGTGCTCAATATATCTTGATGAAATCAGATTTATTCAGGTATAATTCATGAATGACAGGCACATTTAATACTTTCATATAACATGCTCTATTGTCCCTAGCTTCTTTCACTCAACATACTGTTTATGAGATTTTAACCATGCTGTTTCATGTATTAACTTTTTGTTCCTTTTTTATTTTATTTTATTTTTTAAATATTTTCCTCTTATTTATTTATTTTTGAGAGAGAGAGAGAGCAGAGGAGGGTCAGAGAGAGAGGGAGACAGAGAACCCCAACTTTGCCCCTCCCACACTTGCACTGTGTCTCTGTCTCTCAATAATAAATAAACATTAAAAAAAACTTAACAACAAAAAAGGACTTGGATGCTTAACTGACTGAGCCACACAGGCGCCCCTTAAATGTTTATTTTTGAGACACACAGAGAGACAGAGAGAGAGAGGGAGAGAGAGAGGGAGAGAGTGCACGAGTGTGCGCATGTACAAGTGGGGGAGGGGCAAAGAGAGAGAGTTGAGGATCCCAAGGGGGCTCTGCACTGACAGCAGAGAGCCTGATGTGGGGCTCAAACTCATGAACTGTGATATCATGACCTGAATGAAGTTGGGCGCTTAACCAAGTGAGCCGCCCAGGTGCCCCCATTTTGTTCCTTTTTTTAAAAAACTATTTTTTAAAATTGAAGTACACACAATGTCACATTAGTCTCAGGTGCATTTTGTTCCTTTTTAATGTTGAGTAGTATTCTATTGTATGGATATACCATAATCTGTTTATACATTGATCTGTTAAAGGACAGCTGGGTTATTTCCAGGTTTTGGCTCATAGGAGCATGGTAGCTGTGAACATTTGGCCACAAATCTTTTTATGGGTAAATAGTTTCATTTATCTTCAAGAAATTCCTAGGAGTGCATTTCTGGATCACAGAGTAGGAGTATATTTAAGGTTATAAGAAACTGCCAAACTGTTTTCCACATCTATATCATTTTACATTCCCATGAGCAGTTATGAAAAATTACAGTTGCTCCACATCTTTGCTAACACTTGTTATTGTCAGTCTTCTAAGTTTTAGTTATTCTATTGGCTGTGAAATGGTATATGTCATTGTGGTTTTAGATTGTCTTTGATGACTAAGTACTATATATCTTTTCACGTGCTTATTGGCCACCTGTATATCTTTCCTTGTGAAGTGCCTGTTCAAGTCTTTTCATTATTTCTCATTGTGTTTCTTTTTTCTTTTTTTAAGTAGGCCTAGGCTCCACACCCAGTGCAGAGCCCAATGTGGGGCTTGAACATGACACTGAAATCAAGACCTGATCTGAGAGCCAGAATTGGACACTTAACCAACTGAGCCACCCAGGCACCCCATTTTACTGTGTTTCTTTAAATTGATTATGAATTCTTTATATAATCTGGATACAAGTCTTTCATCAGAATATGAGTTACAAATACACAGTAGGATATAGACATAACCTGGTCCATGGCTTGTTTTTTCAACTTCTTAAGGATATCTTTTGATGAACAGAAGTTTTAATTGTGATGAGATCCAATTTATCAATCTTTATGGTTACTGCTGAGTCCTGCCTAAGAAATTTTTGTGTAGCCCAAGAGTATTAAGATTTTCTTGTATTCTTTCCTCTAGACACTTTGAATTTTAAGCTTTTCCCTATAGGCTCATAAACTGTCTAAAATTAATTTTTATGTCTGATGATAAGTTACTTTCCCCCATATGTTTAAAAATCAATTATCTGCTTCCCATTTTGAAGTTGAATTCTATTTTTTTAAGTTTATTTACTTAGTTTGAGAGAGAGAGAGCGAGAGAGACAGCACAAGTGGGGGAGGGGCAGAGAGAGATGTGAGAGAGAGAATCCCAAGCAGGCTTTGCACTGCCAGCACAGAGCCTGATGTTGGGCTCAGACTCCAAAGCCTTGAGATCATGACCTGAGCTGAAACCAAGAGTCAGATGCTTAACCAACTGAGCCACCCAGGTGCCCCTCTATTTGGCTTTTTAAAAATAGTTTTCATTTCAGGGGCGCATGGCTGGCTCAGTCAGTAGAGAATACGACTCTTGATCTCAGGGTTGTAAGTTCAAGTTCCACATTGAATGTAGAGATTACTTAAAATCTTAAAAAAATAGTTTCCATTTCTCTGCTAAAATTCTCCATTTGTTTATTCATTATATTTGTCTATCTATTTACATCCTTGAACATATTCATAAAAGCTGTTTTAAAGTCGTTGGCTGCGGGGCACATGGGTGGCTCAATCAGTTAAGCATCTGACTTTGGCTCAGGTCATGATCTTAGAGCTCTTGGGTTCAAGCCAGCATTGGGCTCTGTGCTGACACCTCAGAGCCTGGAGCTTGTGTCAGATTCTGTGTCTCCCTCTCTCTCTGCCCCTCCCTCCCCCACTCATGCTCTGTCTCTCTCTCTCAAAAATGAATAAACGTTAAAAAAATTTTTAAAGTCATTGGCTGCTATGCTAATTACTAATTTATTGCCTCTTAGTGCTAAATCAAACTTTCATGAGCTGTGCTATGATAATCAACAAGACCCTTTAAGTATTTCTCTTTTGCAATAACTACAATGTTCATTTTTGTCAGTAGAGGAAGCTGGAGGGACTTAGTAGGAAAGAGCTTCTCCCAGTTCCACTGCTTCTGTGTTTATTTATTTGTTATTGCTGTATGACTGCCAGCTTCATGTCCAAAGCACATAGTCCCTCAACAAACTTGCAGGCCTGGCTCCCGTCCACCAGCTATGTCACTGTAGTACTCCTGATGTCAACAACATGAATACCAAGCCTTAGGCTTCCCTGTCAGCAAGTGGGTTCCCTACATCCTGACTTCCTCTGTGTACCCATCTACTAGCCTTGGCCTACCTGTATCCCAGGTGGTTGCTTCCCATGGCCCTCCTGACATGGACATCATACAATCCAGGTTTCACACTGCCCTGATGCTAAGTTGATTCCCAATGCCTGGATTCCCTCTGCACTCCTACCCACAAGCTCTGGCCCACCTGAGCCATAGAGGCAAGTATTTTCTACTTTCCTATCCACTGTAGACCAGATCTGACCTGGGCAGTCCAGAGAACTTCTCCATCCTTCGATGGATTGAAATTAGATCTGAATTTTGCTCTTGGGAAGGGATCTCTGTCTTAAGTTGTTTCTTCCTTAGTCCTTTTTCCTCAGAACTAGGTTGTTCCTTAGAGTACCTCCCCTTTACCTGTATAGTTTCTCTACTATTTAAGTTAATAATTCTTTACATTAAACATTCTCTGTTGTAATTATTGGTTTCTGTCTCCTGATCAGACCCTTGACTGGTACATCTGCTAATTTAATCATCTCTGTCACCTGGAGGTCTATTTCTTTGGACTGATTTGCCTCTGAATTATGATTTACATTTCCTTCTTTAAACATGTAGTAATTTTTGTTGTATGCTGAACGGCATATATGGGAGACCAGGATGATGAAGCACTTGGAATTCATGTCGTATCAAAGCATTGGGAGAAGTAGAGATGTTTGTTCTAAAGAAGATGCAGGTGGGTTGCAATGGCTATCTTTTCATATTGGAGGGTGGCTGCTGCAGAGGATAGAACTAAGGTCAACGAAAGGGAAGGAAAGCAGCGTAAGTATCTACTAGGAAGAATTTTCTGTGCATCAGAACTTTTGCCTGAAGATTTGGTGCTGGTGGTGAAGTAGAGGCTGGGTCACTGTTTACTGAGGATTTGTGTATCCCTTTGGGTAAAGGAGAGGTTGCAGTGCACCTCCTCAGAGTTTTCTGGCAAAAGCATAGGCTTTGTAGTCAGTCAGATTTGAGCTGGGTTCCAATTTTTTTACCTACCAGCAAGTCACTTATCTGTGCCTCAGTTTCCTCATCTATAAACAAAGGTGATACTACCTATCTCTAAGGGTTGTTGTAAGGATTAAAAGAGAAAGCCCTAGCCTTCCTTGTCCTGACTATAACCAGCACCCTGATGCTCCTACAAATATCTACAACTCTGGGTCAGTTATGTCTTTGGGGCCTTCAACAACCTTTCACCTGATGAAGTTAGTTACCTGTTCCATCCCCCTTCCTGACTTCTCCAAATGTCACTGCCTGCCCAACTTCTTTGATGTCATAGAGAAAAATAAAAGACAAAATTTTCTCGACTTAAGCTCTTACTTACCCAACCCCTTCAATTTCATAGGTACATCCTTCTATGGCCTCCGACTTCCCAGACCTCCTCCTTCTATACCCCCAAAATGTGCTTTGTGTACCTATTTGTGGTTGTATTTATGTTGTTTTAATCTTTTAAACTATTTTAAAATCAATATATGTGACATAGATTGAATGTTTGTGTCCCCTCCCCCACAAATTCATATGTTGAAATCCTAACCCCCAAGGTGATGGTATTCAGTGGTGAGGCCTTTGAGAGATGGTTAAGCCAAAGGGTGGAGGCCACATGAATGGAATTCATGCCTTACAAAAGAGACCCCAGAGAGCTCTCTTGTCCCTTTTGCCACGTGAGGTCACAGCAAGAGGACAGTCATCTATAAACAAGGAAGCAGACTCACACCAAATCGGTCTTGACCTTGCACTTCCCAACCTCTATAACAGTGAGAAATACATTTCTATTGTGTATAAGCTACCCAGTTTATGGAATTCTATTACAGCAGCCCAAATATGTTTACGATTGAAACATTCAAGAAATGAAAAAGGGTACAAGTAGGAAGTTTATAGTTCTCTTCCCTCACTGGTCCAGTGCCACCCGGGAGAGAGCCATTTTAATTTTCTTGCATTATTTTTCCAAGAAATATATGCACAGGCAAGTATGTACACACATATGCACATGTCACATAGGTGTCTTTTTGGTTTTCGTGTAATGGGACCTTGCTCTCCAGACTGTTGCATCCAGTGCTTTTTACACTTCATGTGTCTTGTTCATCTTTGCAGATCAGTAAGGAAGGCCTCATTCTTTTCAACAGCTGCTTAGTGTTCCCCCATGTAGATGCACCAAGGGTTATTACTTCAGTCCCCTCTTGCTGGACATGTAGTTTGGTGTGGTGTGTTGTCTTTCACCACGGGGCTAAGTTATATTTTAAGTGTCCAGGACTGTGTTTTCAACCTAACTGGGGAGGACAGGGGCTGCATTTCATTTTTGGGTGTATATCCAGCAACTCGCTCTGCCCTTGGCATGTTGTAAAAGCAATTGAACTGAATTCTATTCCATAGGATTGTTCCTGCCAAAGGTCTGGCCCAAGACCCTTCCCCGGGGGGTGCCACCAGCAAAGAGGAGTCTCCCCAAATTTGATATATTACTTAATCCTCATCTGGTTCAGTTGGCAGGTTTACACCCCCAGAAGCAGCCTCCTACCGCTGATTTCCCTGGATCCTCTAGGTCACCATGGAAATGTGGTCTCAGAAAACCCCTCTTCCGGGGGCCCTGGCCCCTCCCTGTCCCCACAGTCATCTGTTCCCTAGTCCCTCCCTTAGGGAACCAGTGCTCGGTGGACACTCAGGTATCACCCTGTCCTCTTAACAGTTGGTCCTGCTCCTCCCAGCATCACCTCCCAGGAGGAGGCGGCAGTTCATTTTCCCCTGAATTCAAGCCCCTGGCACAGATAAACCCCTGGGAAGCATATACTGAAGCTTCCCAGGCCTTTCTCTGCATGAATATTTAACACTTCTGCAGTAAACTAGATTGTTAAGGCAAGGAAGAGGAGTTGTCTATGCCACACTGCTACATGCTGGCAAGGATCTGGGGTGTGAAGGTGGTGGTGAGGATGGGCCTCTCATCCCTTCCAATCCAATGCAGAAATTATGTCCCTCACCCGAGCACCCAACCTTCCCCAGCAGTTTGAGTGGGTGGCTGCCGTCACCAGGCCAGCAGTGTTCCTACTCACTGGTCCACCTTTATGGCACTCCAAAAGGTCATCTTGGATTTCTGCTTTGTCATTTTAGTCCCTGCCTCTGCTTCTATCCCCATCATGAATACAAGCGCCCACCTCTGAGGTCCTGTCATCCAGCCACCTTTTACAGAAGAGGGAATGAGACCCACGGAGATGAAGGAACTGCTCAAGGTCACACGTGGATAGCAGGTGTGAACACTCACTCAGGGATCCAGACTCACAGCAATGGGCCTTGTCGACTCCACTGACCTCAGGCAGAAAGAGTCTGTCAAGCTGCTGCTGCTGGTTTACTCTCCCTTCCCTGAGCCCAGGATGATGGAAACAGCTAAAACTTACATAAAACTTCCAGTATGCCAGGTCCTGCTGGAAGCGCTTTACATATATTCATTTATTTTATAACTCAACACCCTATGAATTATATTGTATATTTTACAGATGAAAAAAACTGAGGCCCAGACAGGTTAGGTTATATGCCTAAGGTCACACAGTGACAGAGCTGAGATTCAAGCCCAGGCTATATAGCTTCAAAGTCTAAGTCCTTAACTTCTGCACCATCTCTTCCCTCCCCCACTCCCCACTGGAAATAACAAACTCTGGTAGGCTCTATTTTAAGAGTGTATATGCAATATTTCATTTAATCCTCATCACAGTGCTATGAAGAAGAAAATACTCTTACTGAACCCATTTTATAAGCCTCTGAGGGCTTAGAGAAGTCAGGTAAATTGGTGAAGGTCACTTAGCTGGTAGAGTCAGGAGTGAAGGAAATCAAAATATGCCACCCCCAAATATGCCACTTTGGCATAAGGATTATTTTGAGCTGAAGGCAATTAAGAAACAACAGATGCAGAAAAAACAAAAAAGCTGTCTGCCCTCCCCCTATCTGGCTGAAAGCAGGATATTAATTTCCATTTGTAAAAGTGTCTCCCTCTTCTATACAAGGAAGCGGAGGACAACTCCTAGACTCTTAATCACCAGGGACAACTCTAGAATCTTATCAGCCCAAGGCATCAAGAGCAATCTACAGGGGTCCCTGGGTGGCTCACTTGGTTGAGTGTCCAACTTTGGCCCAGGTCATGATCTCACGGTTCGTGAGTTTGAGCCCCGCATTGGGCTCTGTGCTGACAGCTCAGAGCCTGGAGCCTGCTTCAGATTCTGTGTCTCCCTCTCTCTCTCTGTCCCTTCCCTGCTTGTGCTCTCTCTCTTTCAAAAATAAATAAGTAAACTTAAAAAAAAAAAAAGGAATCTACATAACAAATTTTACTAAAATAACTCTTAATAACTCTGATCTTCTTTGGGCTTCCTCCCATATATTTACCTTCCTACAGTTTGTCACCCCTAAAAGCTAATCCCCTTCTTTTTTTTGCTATGTCACTTCTCTACAAATTTATAATTAACATGCTAAATAAGCCCCAAGTTCCAACCATTGGAACATTCTACATGAATTAATAAACTCTGGTTTTTTTTTTCTGGTTAATTTTTGTCAGTTTGATTTCTAGGGCTTCAGCCATGAAACCTAGGAGGATAGAGAAAAAGATTTCCCCTCCCCATAAGACTAAACTCAAATCTGTCAACAGCAAGGCTAGACCTCAAACTGTCTCATAAAAGATGCTCAACAAATGAAGAATGAATGAATGGCCCTGTATTAGTCTACTCAGGCCCTCATAATCTAATGACTTAATATAAATTAATTTTTTCACAGTTCTGGGGGCTGGGAAGTCCAAGGTCAATGTACTGGCTGATTTACTTCCTGTGAGAGCTCTCTTTCTAGCTTGCAGAAGGCAGCCACCTTGCTGTGTCCTCACATGGGGGAGACAGAGTACTCTGGTATTTCTTCCTCATCTTACAAGAACACCAGCTCTATTGGATTAGGGTCCATCCTTACGACCTCATTGAACCTTAATTACTTTGTAAAGGCTTTGTTTGGAAAGAGGACACAATTCAGTACCTAGTAGGCCCTTTTCCTTTCCTCTGGGGAAAAAGTAACAATGATAAAATAACAAGAATACTCAAGGTCAACCTATGGGCATTGAGAATGGTTGTTGGGTCCTTCCCTTGGCTGGTCATGGGAAACCACCCAAATGGAGAAAAACACCAGTTTCTATGAGTGTTGATGGTGTTGTGATTTCTGCATATAGTGAGGCCTTGGCCATGGCCACAATAGGCTTTTGAGTGAGGGGAAACACAGAAGGAAGATGGGTTGCCAGCGAAAATGAAATGATCATGGACTAATAATGTGAGAATGATTATGCTATTGTGTCCCATCTGTCTTCACACTTTTCACATCAGAAGATCTACTTTTCCAAGTGGGGAACATGTCTCAGTCCTGAGATAGTCACCTGCACAATCAGTGAGTGTGGTGCCCAAATCCTGCCAGAATCTAGTGTCTTTGCTCTTTGCACACAGGGCATGCTTTAGGGAGGCTGAGATTCTCTGAAGTAGGTGTATTACTAAAACTAGTCTTATGATTATGGAATCATAATTTCCTTTCTACTTTTACCTAAAATTATACATGGGTCCTGCCAGGGGAGAAAACTGGCTACATAAGGCAGTCAGAAACATTTGCACAATAACAATCTTTTTATTTTATTAAAAAAATTTTTTTTGAGAGAGAGAGTGTGAGTGGAGGGGAGGGAGAGAGGGAGAGAGAGAGAGAGAGAGAGAGAGAGAGAGAGAGAGAATCCCAAGCAGGCTCCAAGCTCAGTGCATAGCCCAACACAGGGCTCAATTCCACGACCCTGGGATCATGATTTGATCTGAAATCAAGAGTCAGGATGCTCAACTGACTGAGCCACCCAGGTGCCCCTATAACCAATCTTTTAAAAAGGCACATATATTTTTAAAAAGTAATTCCTGAAGAAATAATAATTATTTGTAACATTTCCTGCAGAGCAGCCAGGGTTTGCTGGAACAACTTCCAGATCCAGAGGAAGCAATAATGGATAAAACCACCAGAAGAGAGTGGATACTTCCCATCCCTAATCCCAGAGCATAGGACTATTATTCCCAGTCACTTAGAACTCATTTCCTGGGGAGCCTAGGTGACTCAGTCAATTAATCATCAGACTCTTGATTTTGGCTCAGGTCATGACCTCATGGTCATGAGATCAAGCCCCACGTAAGGCTCCATGCTGAGTGTGGAACCTGCTTAAGACCGTCTCTCTCCTTCTCTCTCTGCCCCTCCCCCTGTTTGCATGCACATGCTCTTAAATAAATAAATAAATTGTTGATATTAAAAAAAATAAAAGAACCCACTTTCTGGCTCACTTGTGGGAACTTCCAGTATTCAGAAACCCACAGGTGAATCATAGCTGATGGTTTGAAGGGGTAGGGATGGGCTTCAGACATAGAACAAAAGCTAGGGCCAAATAGAGGCTGCAAACATGCATAACACCTTCATTGAACCAGGAAGAAGGAAGGGAGGAAGCTGGGAAAGTGAACCAGGAAGTGGAGCTGGATGCCCTAAGAATTTTTAGTCTACCCTGGGGTGATGAGTAACTAACTCAAAGGCGGTGGTTAGAACTTGGACTTCTACAACATCTTAACAAAAGAACAATAAATTTGTAGTGACGAGGCAAGACAAAGGACTTTGAGCTTCTAGGGGTGACAAATTTGGGGAAGGTAAATATATGGGGGGAACTAATGGGACATAAGGGCTAGTTAGTAAAATTTATCATGTCAGTTCCTCTGGTGCCATCTCTAAACTGATAAGGGTCTAGAGTTATCTTGGTGATAAACATCTGTTCTTCCTGGAAGAGAGGGGAGGGGGACAACTTTACAAATTTATGTCCTACTTTTAGGCAAAAAGCAGGAGGACTGAGAGTTTTTCTTGTATCTGCTTCTTCTCAATTTCCTTCAGCTCAAAACAATCCTTGGGTCAAAGTGGCATATTTGGGGGTGGCATATTCTATTATCTATCAGTAGCAATATTGGGACAAACTTTCAGGTCTCCTGATTCCCCAGTCCTATACTGTGGCCCTGTATTGTTGATTTCTGGGGGCACAAATGGAGTAACGACTATATGTGGACAAGAGGTTCCATCCCATGAATGAGGACCAGAAGAGAGGACCTGCCATTCAGAAGCAAACTCTTTCCAGAACGCAGGGAGGGATGGCAGCCCAGGGAGCTGTCACTTCTCAGCAACTGTGTGGGAAGGTACATGATATAATAGGTCACACTGTCCCATAGAATACACTACAAGCTGTGTATGATTAAAAATTTTGTAGTACACACATTTTAAAAAGTAAAAAGATATGAGGAAGTTTTTTTTTTAAGTTTATTTATTTTTTATTTTGAGAGAGAGAGAATATGCACACAAGGAGGGGAGGGGCACAGAGAGAGAGGGAGAGATAAAGAGAGAATCTCAAGCAGGCTCCGCACTGCCAGGGCAGAGCCTGACGCAGGGCTCAAACTCACAAACCGTGAGATCATGACCCAAGCTGAAGTCAGATGCTTAACTGACTGATTTCGGCTCAGGTCATGATCCAGGGTTATGGGATACAGCCCCATGATTGAGATTCTCTTTCTCTCCCCTTTGGCCCCTCTCCCCTGCTCATGCATGCTCGCTCTCTCTCTCTAAAATTAAAAAAAAGAGGGGGAATTGGAAAGAGTGAAGTCTTTAGAGTGGCTAAGAGAAATAATGTTTGCAAAAGTTTGCTAATTTAGATACAAAACTGCTTAACATCCATACATTCAGCCAGCATGGTTCTAAACAGAAAGATAGTAATAATCCCTTTTCCTTAGTTCCAAGTTTTGGAATATTTTTCTGAACATGTCTTTGGTCAACGAAAGGATTTGTTTGTTTCTTTTTTGTTATTTTTTATATTAAAATTTTACTGATCTACTCCAAAACTTTGGAACTGCTGGCTGTGGGAAATCTGTGCTTTGTTGTTGTTGTTTTGGGTTTTTTTTACACAAGTGCCAATTTAAGAAAAATTTAAATGCTGGGGCTCCTGGGTGGCTCAGTAAGTTAAGCATCCTACTCTTGGTTTCGGCTCAGATCATGATCTCACATTTCCTGAGATCAAGCCCTGGGTCAGGCTCTTCAATGACAGCTCAGAGCCTGCTTGGAATTCTCTCTCTCTTCCTCTCTCTCTCTCTCTCTCTCTCTCTCTCTGTCTCTCCCTGCATGCACTTACTCTCTCTCTAAATAAATGAATAAATAAACTTAAAAAAATTAAATGTTTACAGAGGCATTTTCCACTCATTCAATACAAAAATAGCTTTACTATATCCCTTGGAAACAATGTAAGTTCTTATAACTCTGATAACCTACATTTTGGGATAGAGAGAAATGAATGAGAAAATGAGGCTGCTTTGAGCAGCTGAGCCTTTTCAAGAAGCACCTTTCTAATCTTCATCTTGAATTGTGATTTCCAGTTTAAGTTTGTTCTCAGGCTGCTCAAACTGGCTTGGACCCCCATTTAAGGGATTTAATGGCAAAATCCTACAGGAATAGGACCCCCGAAGCTGGTGATGGGATAAGGTTTGGGGAGCAAGCAGGGAGAGGGTCCAGAAAAGAAGGTGGGGTTTGGGACACTATAATTCTGCAGAGGCCCAGACCAACAGTCCAAGACTGCTCAATTGAGATCCTTAAGAGGGCAGGAGACAAGTTTACTGAACCAGAAGTATGGAGCTTTCAAAGCAGCCAATTGGGCTTAGAGAATTGAAAAGGAAAGCATTTCATTTAAGGACCTAGTCTTTCCTAGATAACTGAGGGTAGGGCAGAAAAAGTCCTAAGAGACATTTCTCTGCCTCCAAGTCATTATGGCTCTGATTGGGTGGTGTGCTAATGGCATAGTCTGCTGGATCAATGTTTTAACCCTCCTAGATGGCACATCTGCAGGTACAGGTGGCCTTCTGAAGATGATGCTTCCAGCCATAAGAGTAGCCCATAGTACAATTTCAGACACTACGTCAGGGCAGAGGTACTGGTATTGCTGGGTAACATGATGGTGGACTCTTACTGTTCCTCTGCTGCCCAGTATGGTAGCTGGTCCCCGCATGTCCCTACTGAGCACTTGAAATGTGGCTAGTCCAAGTTGAGATAAAATACACATCAAATTTCAAAGACTTACTAGACAAAAAATATATATATATCTCTTCAGTAATTTTTTAATGTTTATCTATTTATTTATTTTTAATTTTAATCATGTTTATTTATTTTTTTTAAATTTACATCCAAGTTAATTAGCATATAGTGCAACAAGGATTTCAGGAGTAGATTCCTTAGTCCCCCTTACCCATTTAGTGCATCCCCCCTCCCACAACCCCTCCAGCAACCCTCAGTTTGTTCTCCATATTTATGAATCTCTTCTGTTTTGTCCCCCTCCCTGTTTTTATATTATTTTTGCTTCCCTTCCCTTATGTTCACCTGTTTTGTATCTTAAGTCCTCATATGAGTGAAGTCATATGATTTTTGTTTTTTTCTGACTAATTTTGCTTAGCATAATAGCCTCCAGTTTCATCCACGTAGTGCAAATGGCAAGATTTCAATCTTTTTGATTGCCAAGTAATACTCCATTGTATGTATATACCACATCTTCTTTATCCATTCATCCATCGATGGACTTTTGGGCTCTTTCCATACTTTGGCTATTGTTGATTGTGCTGCTATAAACATGGGGGTGCATGTGTCCCTTCGAAACAGCACACCTGTATCCCTTGGATAAATGCCTAGTAGTGCAATTGCTGGGTCATAGGATATTTCTATTTTTAGTTTTTTGAGACACCTCAATAGTGTTTTCCAGAGTGGCTGTACCAGCTTGCTTTCCCAAGGAAGACTCAAAGTTTTGAAGCTGGATGTTAAATACCTTTGGGGTAATTTCCTCATCACTGTTCCCCTTCTCCATAGGCAGATCTAAGTCTGCCTCATCACTGACCTGTGGGCTCCAGCTCGACTTCTTCCAAGAACTTGACTTAGCCTTACCTCCCTGGGCAGGGCAACGCTCACACTGCCCGCCATTCAGAATAGTGCTCATCAGTTGAAACACTTGTCCTCTCTCCTCTCTTCAACACACATAGTTCTTCTGTGGCTTATCACAAACTACCTTTTATTGCATTCTTCAGGGGCTAGCTTTCTAGTGGCCTGTGCCAGAGTCTGTCCATCTCTGCTCCTTCCCAGCACCAAGGCCTTGTCTGGAGAGGGCTTCACACAAAAGAACCTCTAATTTATTATTTTTTAAAATAAATTTTTAAAGTTTATTTATTTTGAGAGAGACAGAGAGAGCATGAGCTAGGGAAGGGCAGAGAGAGGGAAAGAGAGAATCATAAGCAGGCTACACAGAGTCAGCACAGAGCCCAATGTGGGGCTTAAATCCCAGAAACCATGAGATCATGACCTGAGCTGAAACCAAGAGTCAGACGCTTAACCAACTCAGCCACCCAGGTGCCCCAAGAAACTCTAATTTCTTTTATAGAATTTCTGGAGCAGGGAGGCAGAAAAACTTTGTGAGGTTCCCAGTGCCTTCAAACTACACACAGGAGATTGCCAGCCTAGAGCTCACACAGGACTGCCTGTGATCCAGATTTGTCCTAGAAAGAGAACCAGCCTATGGACACGAGCTTCCCACCACAGAAGGAAGGTTTCCAGGTGATCACCCAGCTTGTGCCTGTTCCTTGGTGTTGCTCCCACTCACAGTCAATGGTAAGTCATAGTCACATACTAGGTGAGGTCATTGAGGAACAGAAAGACTATGTAGAAGCAAAGAGGGGAGAGCAGGCAAAAGGCTCCCTAGGAGGTGGCAGGGAAAGCCTTGTTCCTAACCTCCCCAGTCCAGGCCACAGCAGGGCCTTCCCACTGGTTGTTTTCTAGTCCCAGGATGCTTGTGAGATTGACAGCCTCACACACTCACCATTCAGAGTGGGTATCCATCACGAGACCAAACATGTCTAATATACCTTGCCTGTCTAGAGCGAAGCTATCAGTGTCTATAAAAGCTTCCCTAACCATTCCAAATACACAGACCTAAGATAACAAATGTTTGAGGCAGCAAGCATGGCAGATTCTGGTCCAGAACCATTCCATGCCTATTTGCAGCCCTGGCTGCTCCTGAAGAAGACACTGCACCTGGAATATTATGAACAGGATGGAGAGAGAGTAAATGACAGACAGAGGCAACACTCCAAAGATGGTCATGGAGTGAAGAGAGCCTTCTGCTTTGAGACTGCATAAAATCAAGTGCAGTTTTCAAGAGATGCTGAACTCAGGGCTATGGTGAATAGAGATTGTCCTTGGATGTACAATTTCAGACTCTTGAAACTGATATGATCTGTTCTATGAGTGGAGGCTCAAATACAATCACCTCTCTTTGATCTTATAGGGGAGTGAAATTTCCCACCCCTGAATGTGTCTCTTTGGCATGTGGAATATTTTAGGCTGATTATATTTTTAAGTTTATTTATTTATTTTGAGAGAGAGAGTGTGTGTGCAAGCAGAGGAAGGGCAGAGAGAGAGGGAGAGAGAGAATTCCAACCAGGCTCTGCTCTGTCAGCCACATAATCCCCATAATTCATTTAAGGTGCTGTGTGTATCAATAGTTTGTTCCTTTTTCTCACAGAGTATTATTCCATGATGTGGATACACCAGTTTATTTAACCATTCACATCTTAAAGGTCAACTAAATTCTTTACAGTTTTTGGCTACTGCAAATAAAGCTGCTATAAAAATAGTACAGAGTTTTTTGTGAACATAAGTTTCCATTCGTTTGAGATAAATGCCCAAGAGTGCAAATGTTGGATTGTATGGTTATTGCATATTTAATTTTATAAGAAACTGCCAAACTGTTCCTCCAGAGTGATGATACCATTTTACACTCCCACGAGCAACATATCAGTGATCTGTTTTCCCTTCATTTTCTCCAGTATTTGCTATTTTTTTATATTGGCTAGTCTGATAGGTGAGCCTGTGGCTTTAAGTTGCACATCCCTACTGACAAACAATAGTGAACTTCTTTTCATGTGTGTATTTCCACTCCCTTGGTGAAATGTCCCTTCGTGCCTTTTGCTCATTTCTTAATTGTATTGTGTATTTTTTTTAAAACTGAGTTTTTACATATTCTAGATACTACTCCTTTGTTGGACACATGATTTGCAAGTATTTTCTCTCCGTAATTTGTCTTTTCATCCTAACAAGGTCTTTCACCGAGAAAACCTTTTTCATTTTGATGAGGTCTAATGTATCAATTTTTTCTTCTATGAAACATGCTTTGAGTGTCAAGTCTAAGAATACTGCCTGGCCCTAGATTCAAGTTATATAATTTTACTTTTTTTTTTTTTTTAAGAGAAAGAGTACAAGTATGGAAGAAGGGTAGAGGGAGAGAAAGAGAGAATGACAAGCAGGTGCCACACTCAGCACAGAGCCTGATGCAGGGCTTGATCCCATGACCCTGGGATCATGACCTGAGCTGAAATCAAGAGTCGGATGCTCAACTGACTGAGCCACCCAGGCGCCCCTATAGTTTTACTTCTTAAACTGAAGTCCTTGACCCTGTGGAGGCCAAGGACAGACTGCCCCAAAATGTACCACTTAGGCATATTGGTTATTTTAAATTAAAGTTACTTAAGAAACAGCCAGCATGAGAAGAATGCTCTGGCCCCCATCCCACCTGGTCTCCAGAAAGCAGAAACGAAATCTCCCATGTGAAAGATACCCTCCCTGTACCAGGAGTGGAGAGACGTCCTTACCATGAGACAGGAAGAATTCAGAGCCAAGAAGGCCACGCAAACAAACCCGGTTACTTTTTACTAATTTACTATCCCAGCACAAATTCTGTTTGAAATTCCTTACTAATTGAAGCTCCTGAACATAAGTTTTCTTTGTCCTGTCAGTTCCTCACAGACATGTTTCTTTGCCTAAAATGTGTAAAAGCTGTCTGCTTTGCTCATTTCTATAGGTCTCAATTTTATTATTGGGCCTCCGTGCCCAGGTAATTAGACTGTTTGTTTTTTTCCTGTTAATCTGACTCATGTCAATTTAATTCTTAGACCTGCTAGAAAATTCTTGAAGGGCAGAGGAAAATTTTTCCTCTCTGCCAATTCATTTTGAATTAAAAACTCCCAAGTCTCGATGTTAACGCTATTAAACTGGAAGTCCCCTTCTAGGGCCTGTACTCTGTGACCTAATTCTTTGCCCAGGAAATAAGAACCCTGTTACCTCAGCACCAGCTCCTCTCCTGCTTCACTCAGGTAGCCCTGCTGGTGCCAAATGGTGTGCCTATGTGCTCCTAAGGCTGCGTCCTCTAGTATATTTGGATCCCCCAATACCCAGCTGATGTAAAGATCTAGTGAATGACAGACATGGGAGGGGAACGCTGCTCAGGAGAACAGGGCTTTAAAGGACCAGGGGTAGTGAATGGGGGCCTGGCCTCTGGTAGGCATTTTATAATTCAGCATTTACAGTGAGATCACCTCAGTTCTCAAGTTACTCCTTCCAGGTCCCCCTGTGTGTGTGTGTGTGTGTGTGTGTGTGTGTGTGATATTCTAGTTTCCTGAGCCAAGAGGAGCAATGCAAACCAGGAAAGTGCCAGCAGTGTATTCCATAGATACTAAACTAATGAATGAGCAGAGAGGAAGGGGAGCCAAGAAGGGGCTTTCCTGGGTTTCTGGAACCAAATCACCACCAATGGTCCCTGCACTTTTTTTTTTCTGGATTCCCTATGCTATGCACGGAATTTTGTCCTCCCCCAAACTCATATGCTGAAGCCCTAACCCCCAATGTGACTGTATTTGGAGACAGGGCCTTTCAGAGATGATTAAGATTAAGTAAGTTTGGGGCTCTGATCTGATAGAGCTGGTGGTCTTAGAAGAGGAAGAGAGACCACTTCTTGCCCACACACTGCAGAAAAGCTGTGTGAGGACACAGCAAGTAGGTAGCTGTCTGAAGTCAGGAAGAGAGCTCTCACAGGAATGGAACTGGCTAACCCCTTGGTCTAGGACTTCCGGCCCCCAGAACTGGGAGAAAACAAATTCCTGTTCTTGAAGCCACCCGATCCATGGTATTTTATAATGGCAGCCCTAGCTGACTCAGACAGATTTTGGTACAACAGAGTGGGGTGCTGCTGTAACAAATATCTAAAAATGTGGAAGCAGGTTTGGAACAGGGGAATGAGTTTTGAGATGCATGTGAGAAAA
The DNA here is from genome assembly GCF_022837055.1 of Prionailurus viverrinus. Lineage (NCBI taxonomy): Eukaryota > Metazoa > Chordata > Mammalia > Carnivora > Felidae > Prionailurus > Prionailurus viverrinus. The sequence goes on along the minus strand of NC_062563.1, from coordinate 67,446,262 downwards.
ACCTAGATTGTTGTGAAGGGACTATTGGTAGCAATATGTTAAAGCCTGTGCCTGGCCGGCTCTCTGTGAGCGGCTGCCTGCCTTGGCCACAACTCTCAGAGCTGCCTGAACACAGGACACAGGCTGCCAGCGGACCTGGCCAATGCCGTTAACCCATGATCTCCTGTGCGTATGGGTGGTGTCAGGATAGACGGGCTGGGAAGCCTTTCCTGGAAGTAGACATTCCCCATGCCCCCACCCCCGACACCCTTGCAACACAGTCCCCACTTACATCCACCCCACGGTTCCCGAACCTCACTCTCATACTTCATGGTTTTTATAGCTGCGTTCTACCTTCCATGCAACTATTAAGTACATTTATTTTAATCAATTCCACTTTTCCCACTTGAAAATAGGTTTTTCTTAAAAGTGAACCTTATGTCCTTAGCACTGCCATAAAATGGAACACATGATTTTTATAAGGAAGGAAACTCTACAAATATAAATGCAATTCATTCTTTCAAAGTGTATTTATGGGAAAGTGTTAACTAACCCTGCTGTGTTCATCATTTTCCAATATGTTAGTGTATCAAATCATTATGTTAAGCTTATACGATGTTATATATCAATTATGTTTCAATAAAGTGGGGAAAAAAGAAAGTTTGACTTACACTTTATATACACGTAAGTGTGTATGAAAGCGTGTGCATATGTGTATGTGTGTGTATAGTTTACTCTGGCCAAGCAGCATAGTAGGTGCTGGGAATCTGAATGAGACAAGTCCCCCTCAGGACATATGGGTGCTCACTGCACTGTTCTTATTTCCTTTTAAATTTCTACTCTTATTACCTTACTAGAGTACTAAGTAAAGAGAATGTTGAAAAGATAACACATATATTTTTCATCAAGACATATATATATATATGCTTTATATATATACACTTTATATATATATATATGTGTGTGTGTATATATATATATATATATATATATATATATATATATTAAACAAATATCTTGGATATCAAGATGTCAAGGGAACGTTTGGGATTACAACACATTTGGACAATTCATAAATACATAGCTGATCATACCCAAAAACTGATAGATCTTATGGGCCTGGAGTTAAGTATCTTAGGGGTTTGCCTGTCCTTGGCCCTTTTTGTTTGATATTTGTCATTTTTCAGCCAGGTTTGTGGAGGTATAAAGTGGGAGGTACAAACAGGGAGAGCCCTCACATGATGAAGCCACCTGTGAAGGGAGAACCAGGGTATGTGGTGGCTGGAAAGTGTCACTGTAGCCAGGCTGGCCTGTTTTCGGGGTTCCCTTCCTGGTATATTTCTGGTTAGGTGGGCCACGAGGGACATTTTACCTGAGACATGGTGGGTGAAATAAATCAGTAGTCCTGTTGCTCTTACTATAGGAAGGTCATTTTGGGGGCACCAGTTGTGGTTGTCACTCCCTGCTGGCTACCTGTTGTCTGTGATGGCTCACACTAGTGACCAGAGACAGGCTGGCAAAACGGTTTTAGCTGAGCTCTCTATCGCTATGCTGGGTCTGTTCCACCCGAGGCTCACCTGCCTTGCTTTTCCTTGGATTCAGTGAGCTATCCCAGCATCCTTCTTTTTCTCCCCTCTTTTAGCTAGCCAGAGTTCCTTCCTTTTGTCCATCCTCAGAAGAAATTTAGCTAATGACCCTTCTCTCGAGCATGACCAACTCATCCTGGTTTGTCTGGGACTTTCCCATCAGGAGAAGACATCCTGCTTGTCCCGTCGCGCCATGTCCCCTTTCGGGAACTTGGCTCCAGCCGAGAATGCCACCACACTACCTCCTGTGAGGAAGGTGTCATCATCCCCTTCTCACAGATGGAGAAAACAAGGCCTAGGTGATCTCTGAGAACCTTGAGGCCTGTCACCTCTCATGCAAGGAGTCACATTTTGGACAGATCACAGTGGTTGTAGGAGTAGCACTTGTACAAGTAGGACCTGTAGGGGTCACTACAAGATACTGACAGGGTTCAGAACGTGCTACCCCAAGATAAGGCAACTTGGCATATTGAATATTTTCAGCTGATGGGATCTGAGAAAATGGCAGGTGCAGGAAATCATTCCAACCTTCCTCCACCCTTCTTCCCTGAAGCAGCTCATAAGACCCTCATGTGAGAGATGCCCTCCTCATTCCTGGAGGAAAGGAGCACCCTCACATCTAAGACAGAGGGACACCCAGAAGACTCCTAACAAACAGGCCTTGCTAAGTTTCTCCCAGTTCTTAACCTAAGCTCAGACTCCCCCCTTTGTCCTGTCCTGTCTTTCCATGACTTTCCACTCTTGATCAAGCCTAGTTCAGAAACACTGAGGTTAAAACACTTTGTTTCCTGAGGAAGGCTCTCCTGTCACATAAAACTTACATCAAATAAATACATTAAATAAATTTATTTCCATTAAATAAGTGTACATTTCTTTATTTAAACAAAAGTGTTTAAGGAGGAACCTTCCTGCCTTCTCAGGCTGCTTCCTCCCTCTCTCGTCCTCCCCAACCTCCAGGTTCATGTGACTAAATAAGCTGGTCCTGCCTCTGGACCTCTCTACTTGCCATTCCTTCTACCCGCAATTCTCTTCCCCTGGGATCCCAAGGCTTGCTCTTTGTCTTCCCTCAGGTCTCTGCTCAAAGTCACTTTATTGGAAGGCCTTCTCTGACCACCGCATTTGAAATACCTGCTCCTCCCCTTTTCTTTACTCTGACTCGCTTTCTTCACTCATACTTAATGCCATATGGTATTTCCTTGCATACTGGTGTTGGGCCTGGGTCCCTGGTCCAGACTCCTCATTCCCTTCTGGGGTCCCCTGTGTCATCTTATCTCAGTCAGTGTATCCCAGGCCACAGAGCTATTTGAAGAAAACTGATCATCAAAAGGAAAAGGGTCAGAATCTTTATCCTTTGCTTCTCGAGATGCTTCTGCAATGGTTTGCTTATAATCTGTTATCCAAACTGGCCACGAGTGGAAGGAGGGCGCTGTTCATATACCATCAGTACAGTGGGCACAGACCCAGAAGTATAGCCACCCTACCCAGACTTCCCATGCAAATATGCTCACTCCTACCCCCCAGCAGCCAAGCGAGAGCTTCTAAGCACAGGGGTAGAGTGAACGCTTGACTGGCAAAATAAAATGCATTGGCTTATACCGTTGGCCCAGAACAGGGAGTAATGGAGGTCTGCAGGGGGTGACTGGAGGGCCTCCCACTACCACACTGACAACAGAGCACTGAGCAATAGGTGGCTTTCTAGCTAAAAGGAAGAAGTAATTTTAATGTCCTCACCAGATAGAGCTAAATCAAATTGACCTCTGAGGCTAAAATATAAAATAAATTATTTGCTATATCAGAGTAGAGATATACAAAGTTTTATGGAGATAAAATAGCTCCCTGGTTCCCAAAATACCCTAATTGAAAGAATCAACCGGCCTAAAGAAGGAATCCACAGATCAGAAGGGCTAACTGTGATGAGGGAACCACCAAAGCAATCAGTTTTCTGCAGGTATATCCCTGGAGCGGAGGCCTGCAGACTTTGAGCCTCAGAAGAATCACCTGGAGACTTAGTTAAACCTGCAGCTACCTGAGTCCGGTGCCAGAGATGGTGAATTCTTAGGTCTGGAGTGGTGCCCAGAAATTCATGGTTGTAACAGACACACCTCCGGGTGACCGTGGTCCCAGAATGGCCTTGTGACATAGTAGATTTATTTATAATGGGCTATCTGCTGATTCCAGTCGTTATTATCATGGGCCACTGTCCACCTAATCAGAGTTCAGTGCTCACTAAGTAACCTCTGGTAACCTCCTAGCTTTCCTTGTGCTGGACCTATCCATCAGTCTTTGTGGGCTTGGCTCCTGTGAGATGTTTTGTAGAAACCGATCACCTCTGGGTACAAAAGCAATGAATTTCTGAGCCTGGGAAATGAAGCACCAAAGGGGATAGGATGCCCTCACAAAGGTCTTGCCACCCATCACCCTTTCCGTGGGCTCTGTTGGAATTGTAGGCCTTCTTCAATTTGCCACTCTTAAAGCTTCCTGGAGGAAAACCTCAATGCTGTTAGATAAGATATTGGCCAGTCAGACTCACAGTTAGGGAGGAAAAACTTTTCCTCTACCCTCTTATGTTCATTAATTGAGGACTTGTAAATTAAACTGACAAAAGACAGATTAGCAAGAGAAAAGGAAGCTTTTTATTCATTTACCTATATTAGGGAGTTCACAGAAAAATGTGACTCATGAAACTGGTTAGAATCTGAGGCTTGTATACCACTTTATAAAGGTATGGGGATGGGCGGGGGGCACATTGCTGGGGAACAAGTGACTTTTAGGAAGAATAAATGCGCCCTTAGGAGAATGAATGGGAGAATTGATAGTTTTAGGACAATGTCTGTTTAGATGATTTCTTCTCCCAGTGCTAACTTGTGCTGGCTTCTTGTCTTTAGTGATAAAAGTCAATCTTCTCTGCGATGAAGCTCCTGGAGAGGGGATTTATGACAGTTGAAATCTTTTGGGAGACTGCTTTTAGGAAGCTAAAGGAAGTTCAAAAAAAGCTCCTTCCTGCAGCTGTTAATTCTCAAATGTCTTCGGCTCAAAATAATCCTCATGCCACTGTGGTGAAGGGTAACAGAATTTGCGGCCCTAAAATATGCCGCTTTGGTATATTGATGATTTTGAGTTGTAGGCACTTGAAAACCAGCAAAGACCAGGAGAGGCTTTCTCTGAACTGCCCTTATCTGCTTAACGACAGATCCTCTAGAAGGAACTCACTTGTCATAGATCTCCTCTGGGTTTCACCAACTGGGGACAGATTGTCTCCTCACAGGAGAGGAGACTAAAACTCCACACCACACCCAGACAACCTCTGTCACAGACTATCATACCCCCCAGTAACTCTTGTGGTGTGTGTGTGGAGCATTCATCTTCCCTAAAAATCATTTGGTCTCCCTTGTGGGGCCTGTTTTCCTCTCTCCCCTTCCCAATTTGGATGGCATTTAATCCTGAATTCTAAAGCCACCATTTTGAGTTACCCATTTTTTCCTGGGTATCTCCCATGTACACATGAGGTATACATGTTAATAATTTCTGTTTGTTTTTCTCTTACTAATCTTTTATTACAGGGGTCTTAGCCAAGAACTCAGAAGGGCAGAGGGAAAATTATTTTTCTTCCCCTACACTGGCATATCCTGGACATTTTCATCATCAAGCTGAGTCTGGTGCTGGGCCTGGAGCAGAGGAATAGGGAGGAGCTGGCACAGAGGGAGGAGACTACCTCCCCTCAACCCTACAGGAGCCCCAGGGTCCAGTGGGGAAGTCACTGTCTCCATGTTGAGGGAGCTCCTGGCCAGGCTCCAGAGCCAGCCATAAGTCAATCTCTTAGGAAGTGATGGTTGGCGGGGGGGGGGGGGGGGGTGTTTAAAATAAAGGCGGAGAATATTATATGTAATAAACACACAGCATCAGCCACCATTGTTTGAGTACTTACTATATGTCAGAGACCTTAAATGCTCTATGTGATTTTTGTTTAATTTTCATAACACTGTTTCTCAGGTAAGGAATTGAGGCTCTGAGAGGTTGAGTAATGTGCCCAAGGTCACACAGCAAGTAAGGGAGGGGCGGACACTTGAAACCCAAGCATCCTTACTCCCTCTCACTTGAAGGAGAAAATTCAGAGCCTCCTTTGTTCCTCTTTCTATAAAAACAACCTTTTGGGTAACCTGAAGATGTAAGGAGAATTGTAAAACAGAGCTAAGATGTTCCACATCTTTTTGGATTTAATTTGTCATAAAATTAGCTTCCCCAAGAAACCTGAGCTCCTATCAGAGCCTCCAGTCACATGCACACCCACTTTTCCTACTGTCAGTACATCTGGGAATATGAAGAACTTGCAGGAATTTCTAGGAATGCAAGGTCCCAGGTCAGGACTCACCTAAGGCACCACAGATGGTTGGAGGATCTGAGGACACCCCAAGTGAGGACCCAAAACACCTGCTCAAAGGCCTGCAGTCTGAAACGCTTTCCTTAGAGGCAAGGCATGGGTTCTCAGGTAGAGCCCAGGAAAGAGTTGGGTGGAGGGGGCATGCATTCCTGGGCTATTTACAATATTTCAGAAAGCCCAAGTGAAAGCTTAAAATTTCCCCAAGATGAGGCTCTACTGCTAAGTAAAGCCCCAGTTCCTTCCTTTTCAGCTGGAATGACATCATCTGTGTGACAATCTTGCTCATCTCCTACTCACCAGGAGCATGGACTGGTATCTACAATGACTCCTGGGTAATCAAACTTGGAAGCATATCAATTCATAGAAAAAAAGTCCAGTTTGCCTTCTGGAGGCATCCTCGGTGGAAGAAAGGCTGGGAATAACACTCATCACAGGAACCCGCAGATCCTGGGTAGACGGCGGCACTTCCCATTTTCAACTTCCTGACTTCCTCCCGGTCTGCCTTCCACACCTCCCCAGTGAACAGAAGCAGCACCCAGGTGCCCTCGGCCAGTGTCCAAGGCACATTCAATGACCTCAAGTAAAAGCTTTTTCTTTTCCCAGTGATACCCCTACAAAGCTTCCATGCATGGCTGACATAGTGAAGTTCACATGAAAATAACAACACTTCTGTTTCACACTTCCAGGTGCAGAGAATCGTTAGCAGTTGGCCTCAGGCACGCTAAGATGTTCTCTGGACTCTGAGGCTGGGTGTTCTAGTAGCCTATTAGGGTCCTGCATCTCAGATAACTGACATCAGGGAGATTTCTGGGAAGCAGCAAGGAGAAGAAGGCACGAGGGCCCCTCAGGCAGTTCTACCACATATCTAGCTTGGCTCAGCGCTGGATGGTCTTGTGCTTGGCTCCTGGCTCCTCTGGCACAGAGCAAAAAGGAAGAGTCTGGGAGAAGGCTCAGAGGGAGAATGGGGTTGTTCAACAAGTGAGAGCCCAGCTGGCCAAGCCAGAGCAGATGCTAAGGGAGGAGATGGCCAGCTCAGTGCATCTGGTCTGGGAGTTGGACTTTAGGAATGAAAAGAACACTTTTAGAGAACCAGGAGTGGCAGGTTAGGACTTCTGCTTTGACCACTTTATGGAATGACCCCTGCCTGCCTGTCTGTGTGGCTATCGGGAGTGGTATTTAATAAGGTTTAGGGGTACAAAGGGGCTCCAAAGGTGAAGCCAGGCTTATTCCCCTATGAATAAGGAAAGGAGGTTTAAGGTGCCACCTGATACATGTAAGTTACACACAGGTACCAGGGGCCATTCAACATGGTGCCGATCTCTTGCCTTAGAGGCACCAGCCACCGTCTCAGTGGTGATCAAAGCCTTCTACAGCTCTGGCCAGCTCCTTGTCCCCTTACTTCCTAGCCAGGCTACTTCTTGTCCTGCCTCAGGCTAGAATGCTCACCGGCTTGGCTTCTGATTCTCTAAATCCTACCCACCTGGAGGCCAAGTTTATGGACCCCTTCTAAGACGATCTTGAGAGCAGACACTTGTTGGCATGTCCTATCAGTTCAGATTAGGCTGAGAGCAGCAGCAGTAGCAGCAGCAGCAGCAGCAGCAGCAGCAGCAGCAGGGAACCAACCAGAAATGTATTTCCCTCCCATTCAAGAAGCCTGGAGGTGGCAGTCCAGGCCTGACTGAACACTCCAGGAGCCAGGGGCTCAGGGTTCTTCTGGCTCTGCCATCTACCATCTCAGGTGTGGACTACAGTGGTTTTTAAGTTCCAGGCAGGACAGGAAGAAGGGGTGAAGAGTACATGTGGCTGTCCTTTAAAGCTAGGAGCTGCCCTAACTCTTCTGTCCACATCCCATTGGCCAGAACTTGGTCACGTGGCTAAGTGTGGTCTCCACTCTGACTAACCCTGTGGTCAGCCAAAATCAGAGCTCTGCCACCTGAGAAAAAGGAAAAGTGGATATTGGGAACAACAATTCAGGCAGACACCCAGTTTGTCTGGAGGTGGTTCCTTCTCCCACAAGACTCAGGAAGGATGTCAGCTCTAGAGCCTATTGGCTCCCCCATCTCGAGTGCATCACCCCACTGGTCTTTCCAGATCCCTTATATCCAGAATGAGACCCTCCCATCATCTCTACTGCCACTACCCTGCTCCAAACTACTGCCAACTTTCTACCACAAACACATGAAAAGATGCCCAACATCATTAGTCATCCAGGAAGTAAAAATTAAAATCACAATGAGATACTACTATACACCCACTTGAATGGCTAAATTAAAAAGACTGATAAAACCAAGCATTGATAAGAATGTGCAACAAGCACCCTCTCATTCATTGCTGGTGGGAATACAAAATGTACAGCAGCTTTGGAAACTGGTTTGGTAGTTTCTCTGAAGTTAAGCACACACTTATCAACTCTGTTGTAGCAACCTGTCTCCCTGCTTCCACCCTTGGGGCCTATAGATGATTTTTTTTTAAATGTATTCATTTTAAGAGAGAGAGAGAGAGAGAGAGAGAGAGAGAGAGAGAGAGAGCATGAATGGGGGAGGGGCAAAGAGAGAGGGAGACACAGAATCCGAAGCAGGCTCCAGGCTCTGAGCTGTCAGCACAGAGCTCAATGTCGGACTCGAACTCACAGACGGTGAGATCATGACCTGAGCCGAAATCAGACACTTAACTGGCTGAGCCATCCAGGTGCCCCTCTATAGACTATTCTTAGTACAGAGTGATCCCTTAGAGCCAACATCTGAGCACATGGCTCCTCTGCCCCTAACCTTTCACTGGTGTCACTTGAAGAGAAAATGGCTGCTCATACTCCTGTGTCATTTGCCCCTTCCCCTCCCCTCTGCAACCTGTCACTTCCCAACCTCCCCACCACATCGTTCTTCCAGCAGCAAAGGTAACTGCCAGGGAACTGAGTAGAGGTCCGCAGATGCTTACCTGTACTGCTGCCCAGAGTAACGGATTTTAAAAAGGACACTCCCCCCATCACAACCCCTGGCCAAGAAAGAGTCTACCCTCCAACTGTGTTTCTCAGAAACTCCATGCACACTCCTGGCTCAGATCTTTCCATCTCTGTTCCCCTTTCCCAGAAGGCCTCCTCCAGATATCCTTAGGGCTTACTCCCTTTGACTGACCTTGACTGAAGCCCAGTCATCCAGCTTAAAATCTCAATCCCTTCCTTATATCACCCCAAGCTCTGCCTAATTTCCCTAGTGGGCACTCCTTGCTTTCTAATTCTCTGTGGCTTGTTTATTGTCTCTCTCCCCACCAGGGTGGCAGGAATTTTTATCTGTTGCCTTCACTGCTATGTCCCCAGGCACACTGGGGAAGTCTCACTGAATGAATTGAGGAGGCCTCCAGGGCTCAATGGATGGCTCATCTCCTCCCTGATGTACCCCCTACACTCCAGTTTCTGGAAGCCCTCCTGCCTCTTCCAAGCCTCAGGTGCTGGTTTTCCCTGCATTATTCCCACGCATCCTTTCTTCCTCCCACACTTACACGTGAGCTCCTTTAGGGCAGGGGCCCTGGCATGCTGTGGGTGGTCAGTACGTGCTCAATTCAGGTTTTGTGGGAGGGAATGCTGTACCTTATGACAGACGGACAGCTGGCCTTCATTTCACACCTTGGATGCATTTGCTGAGAAAGTCCCTGGATACAGGACAGTGACATCAATCAGTCATTTCGCAGGAAGAGGTTCTTAAGTAAAAGAGAAATTGAAAAGGAAAAGCCAGTTAGGACCAGGGAGATCGCTGCTCTGTTGTGCCCACTTCTCCCTTAGCTGAAGTGGCTTTTGACTGGAATGGCCTCTCTGAGTTGGAGCAGAAACTGATGGAAGGCTGTTTTTTTCTTACTTTGCAAAGGGTGCTGGCTGTTCATCAGAACAGTGGGAACAGTGAGAGTTCAGCCTTTGGCTCTGCGTTTAAATAAAAGTAGCCTTGGGGATGAATGTGCGAGAATTATCCTGACCAGAGTCCTTTCCCGGAAGGACAAGCCCAAGATGAGTGGTTAATGCTGAATCCTGAGGAAATCATCTCCATACCGTGCTATTTCCAGCTCAAGACCATCTGCAAATGGGGCCTGTGCTTTCAAAATGGAAAAAAAATGAGAGAGTGGGCTCTTTTTTGAGGGGGTGGGGGGGAATGCTTTTTAAAGCAGTTAACCTGAAGAGGGGACACTTTGGGGTGGAAAGAAAAAAAATTGCATGTTCCAGTTTAGCATTCTGTTACTTACCAGCTATGTGACACGTGCAAGCCACATGGCTTCCGTAAGGCTCGACTTCCTCATTCATAAATGGAGGCAATGATTTCTGTTCTACCTCCTGGGACAACCGTGTCGATGAAATTAGATTGTATAGAGGACAGTACACAGAGAAAGTATAGAGCCCTCTACAAATGTTGGATGTAGTGTGACCTAGCAAAGCCACACTGTACCCCTCCACCCTCTAGGAACCCCAGCCTGGTTGGGGAGAGGGCACAGGACAACGTACAGACTAAGTGTGAACAGGGGCCACCCTGTCCCTTGAAGCTCCTTCTTGTGATGGCTTTGAACCCCCACTCCACAGCTGCCCCTGCCTAGCATTTCTTTATATTCTTGTGGGGAGGGGCAGAGTTTACAATCTCACTGCAGTAGGGGGGGATTAGGAGACCATATGGCCCAGTGGTTAAGAAGAGGGGCTCTGGATTCAGATGGCCCAGGTTGAAGTGCTAATTCACCAGCTGTGTGATCTTGGACAAGGGAAGTAACAGCTCTGTGCCTTGGTTTCCTCATCTGTAAAATGCGGATAATGGCATATACCTCACTGGATTATTGTTAGGACTGACGAAAATTCTTTGTTTGACCAAACTTCAGCAGGGCCCTGAATCCTGAATCTTCTCATTGGCCCACCTGTGCACTTCCTTATAAAATCCATTTTTAGCAAGATCCCTGCTAATTCAGTTTAACCAGAACCCCTAACCTCAGTATCTCCTCACCCTCAGCATCTGATCAAATTCCTTGTCCTCTCCCATCCTTGTCTCCTGGGAGGTCAGTTTAGCTAGCACCCCCATCACCCCCAATGTTTCTTCTCATCCACCACCTCCCTCCTGCTCACCAGCTACAAATTCCCACTTGCCCAGGCCATATTCTGAATTGAGCATAGGTCTGTATCCAAATCTCTTCTCCCCTATTGCAGTAGTCCCAAATAAAATCTGTTTTTACTACTTCCATGACTGCCCAGCTCTGATGTTCCTGTGGCAGGATTAAGTGACATTATGGGCAAAGTGCTCTGAGCTCCCCTGAATAGCAGTTCAGTCTATAGGCCATCTCTCCATCCCATAGGTGCCGGCCCTACCCTGTGTCAACCACAGAACTCAACTCCTCTCCTTGGCTTATTTTCAACCAAATGAAGGCAAAAATGAAAGTGAAAAGGCCATTTCAGTCTTAGCAAAGGTCACTGAAATACTGAAAGAGGTGGAGGAAATTTATACAAACAAAAACTTAGAATTTAGGCAGCCTGTGTTTCAAAGTCCCAATTGTGTACCTGCCAGCTTGGCTTCTGCTATGTCCTTGGGTCTCCTTCCTTCCTTCTGTTGAGCAAATGGCCTGTCTTGTAAAAGTTATTCTGCCCTCACTTCCTTCAGTTGTGCCCCTTCAGGTCCTGACCAGGGCCTAGCTGCTCACAGCCAAATGGCCCCTAACAGTGTTTTCCTGAACAAAGACAGTTCCCTCCCTTTTCCCATATAAAGTAATACATTCACAGATTCCAGGAATTAGGACATCTTTGGGGGCCATTAATCAGCCTACCCCTTCCTAGAAACAACCTCAAACCAATTTCTTGCCCTCAAACATCCTGACAACTAATTTTGGGGTCAGTGTGTATGTGTGGACCCCACTTTGCAGTTGTGAGGCTGTGAGATGCCAGGTGACTTATTTGAGCATCTCTTCAAACCCTGAGAACCCATCAGGAGAAATGGGTTGGGCATGGCCCAAAGGAGATCATATCCTATCTGCTAATCCAGGGGCCAGATGGTAACGTGCAAGGTCAGGGGTCACCTCTCTTCCTGAGGTATCTTCCCTACTCCCACTGCTCAGTTCTGCTCTATGGATGACCTATTTTGCTGTGTGATCTTGGGCAAATTAATAAACTTCATAAGTCTGTTGCCGCTTCTGAAAAATAGAGCCCAGAACACATCATCTCTTGGGAGCCCCTTCAGAAGCTCTAGGATTTAGGATCCTCACACTGTCCGGTCCAGGCTGATGCCAGATAGGGAGAGGACCCTGAAGGCAAGAGCAGAGGCTGCCAGTCTGAACTGGTCTGACCTGGGCTGCATCTGGTTTCAGAGCTCAAGACAGGCCAGCCTTAAAAGTGCCAGGAACAAGGAAACCCAGGCTCTAGCCTCAGGTCTACTTATACCTCTGTGACCTCACAAAAGTTACGTTTAACACTGCAGAGTCTCACCCCTACCCCCTGCCCCAAGTATAAAGGAGGAACAAAGAATATCTTCCTCATCTATCTCCTAGGAATGTCCTGAAGATAAAATGATATGAAGTTGGAAAAAGCATAAGCCCGGCTATCAAAGACAAAAACCGGACAAGTAAGGACATTCATTTTATTCAGCCTACTGCAATAAAAGCAGACACCCGACAAGATTAGATTGCCTCAGGAGTTTGAGTTGGACTTTTACAGGGAAGAACACGCAAGGTGCAGGTAAGGTGACTGCAATCAAGAGAAGTTTCCGCTGAACAGGTAATTTTATCTGTGTGCTGTGTGTAGCTAGTTTCAGGGGGACAAACAGGTTTTTTTTTAATGTTTAATTTATTTATTTCTGAGAAAGATAGAGGGGGAGCATAAGTGGGGAAAGAACAGAGAGAGAGGGAGACACAGAATCCAAAGCAGGCTTCAGGCTCTGAGCTGTCAGCACAGAGCCCAACGCGGGGCTCAAACCCACCCACCAGGAGATCATGACCAGAGCTGAAGTTGGATGCTTAACCGACTGAGCCACAGGCAGCCCACCAAGGTGACAAATAGTTTGGATCTTAACTAATCATCCATGAGACAAAGAGCTGGGAAATTGGCAGGGGAAAAGGGAAAAGGTCTGTGTTTGACTTTGGTTTGGGCTGCAAGGTACATCGGGTCTTTCTCTGTGTCTCCCTCTTAGGCAGGCTGCACCCACCTGTAACCCCTAGGAGCAGTTGATTTCACTCACCTGGAAGTCAGTCTCAGCATCCAAAGAATCATCAGTCTGGCATCGAAACGTAACTGAAAAACAATGTAAGTTTTTACTATGGTCATCCGATAAGACACCAAAGGCAGCTTATAACCATAGCACAAAAAACAAATTGATGGGTATTTCTACCATGGCTTGGTTACCCCAAAGTTGCTTGCCTCCGTTACACCTTCTCAAAACCCAAATTGCAGGGCTCCCCCTGCTCACTTCCTGCCCTTTTCTATATAAACCAATTCAGCCACCAGCCACCCTTAAATATCAATTTCCCTTTCACTCTACAACAATTTATACCACAAAAGCCCAGAAACCTAGGCTGAATATGAACCTAAGACTGTCTTCTTTTAGGTTCCTGTCCATTTCCCACCCTTCTTCCAAGAGGTCTACCTTCCTGCCATCCTTCACACTCCTCCTGTGGGGTATGCTGCCCTGGCTCCACGTGGGGATGCCCACTGGGACCCCCTAGGTCCTCCTCAAGGGTCCCTGGTAATTCATCTGAGGCTCAGGCTGCCCTTCCTGATATGCAGCCCATACTGGGAGAGGGTCCTGTTCCCACGGTCATCCAGTAGGGATTTCTGTCACTGTCAAGGGTCTAGCTTTCCCCATTAGACTGCACACACTCCCAGGACAGTTTTGGTGTTTCATTTACCTTTGAATCCCATCCCCACCCCCAAAGCCTGGTACCCCATTTGCTCTTACAGACTTGGTGACAAAAGAAAAGTTAGGGACGATCGAAAAGCAAAGCTCTTATTTTATAGGGAAACTGAGACACAGAAGAGTTCAACAATGTGTTAGTAGTCACACAGCCCATGAGAGCAAGTGTCCCACCTCCTGGGGGTTGTGATTCCTCCTGAGCCTCCTCCCTGCCCTCCCTTCCTCCCCCCTCCCAGTTTTAGGGGAGGGACATGGCTCCCCTTCAGATGACTTTGGCTGAGACCCAGCCAGGCCAGGCTTCCCTAGCCCCTCTGGGGACCTGGGGGCTGAACCCTGGGGCACCCCAGTCTATGGGACTCCAGCAGCAGGTGGATAGAACTCCAGGCGCCATGGCCTGTGGAGACCCACTTCTACGCTAGGCTTGCTGTGTCTTTGACTTTCCCACAGCTGGTAGTGATGAGGGAAACAAAGGCAAGGAAAATGTAGTTTAAGTTAAATTCCCTTACAGCCTGCAGCCTATTGATAGATGTCAGAGACCCGCAGCATGCAACATTCCCCAAGACATTTATGGCTGCCTTCATGCCTTAATGTTCACACTTCCTTAAAAACTAAAAGCAACCATATCTTGACAGCAGCTAAATCTTCAGGGTCCCTGCTTTTAGCATCCAGAAATCTCTAGGAAACCAACTTTATCTCTATCCCTCCTCCCTCCACAAACTTAAAAGTATATAATGAGTCACTCCTCACAACCCCAGTGCAGCTCTTTCAGCCCACGGGTCCTGTCCCCATGCTTTAATAAAACCACCTTTTTGTTCCAAAGACGCCTTGAGAATTCTTTTTAAATTTAAAAAAAAAATTTTTTTTTTATTTTTGAGAGACAGAGGGAGACAGAGCACAAGTGGGGGAGGGGCAGAGAGAGAAGGAGACACAAAATCCAAAGCAGGCTCCAGGCTCTGAGCTGTCAGCACAGATCCTGATGCAGGGCTCGAACTCACGGACCGCGGGACCATGACTTGAGCGGAAGTCGGACACTCAACCGGCTGAGCCACCCAGGCGCCCCTCGAGAATTCTTTCTTAGCCATTTGCTCACACCCCACTTCAAATGCCATCAGTAGGAGCCACTGCAATGCCCCCACAGTTACAAAGGGCACTTTTTCCTGAGATCTGTGCTCCTGGCCAGCAATGGTCTTCACGCACGTTGCCCCCAGCAATGGGCTTAAGGCACCCAGGTGCCAAGAAGGAAAGTTTCCTGGCCTGGAACTTGTCCCCAGCTACTCAACCCCCACTGAGGAGGGGACTGAGTGAGGAGATTCTGCTGGGAAAAGGGGAGCCTGGGCCTCCTAACCCAAGGGGGCCCCCGAGAGCTTCTCTGATTCAGGCCGCTGAGGGCAAGAATATATCACAAGTTGAGGCGGGCTGTTGTCCATGAGGCAGGAACCCAGATTGGCAGTGGGCCAGGAACCCTCTCCAAGGTGAACACATAACTGATCAGATTAATTTCTTCTGGCTGCTGCCAACAAATTACCACAAACTTGGAAGCTTAAAACATAAATATATTGTCTCACTGAAAGCCTGAAGTCCAAAACCAAGGTATTGTTTGGGCTCGGCTCCCTCTGAAGGCTCTCAGGGAGGAAGGCTCAAGAGGGCTCCCTAGACTGCAGGCATGCTAGAGGTGTGAAGTCACACCTCGGCCTCCAGCTGGCCCTGAACCTCTAGCTCTGAGGCACTTGGGCATCAGTCCTGTCCCAGAGCCTCCAAGAAAGAGGGTCTCAACCCCATTGTGAGGCTTGTAGAACATTAATGGTCGTTCTGTAATAAAAGAGCTCCATGATTAAATGCTAGGACATACTGGATTAAATAAAGCTAACAGGAATTTGCAGACCATTCACCTGCTCCAGGGTCTCAGCATTCTCTAAGAGGGCACCGAGTACTCCTCCTCTGGCTACCAGAGCCCTGCCGGGAGCCCTAGGTGAGCTGGTGCTCCCAGGGGAGCCAATCCAGGGCCTAGTCACAAAGCCACACCTTGCCTTTTGCTTTGGTTACTTCCTTGGTCCTGCCTGGAATTGAGTGATATCCATCCTGAAAATTACAGCCTGCCTCAGGTGTGCTGGGGTGGGAGTTTCAAGGCCAGAGCCTTAAAGGGAAACCAGGCCCCTTGGGGGAGGGGGTGTCATGACTACCGCAGTGGCCACAGAGGCCCGAGGGAACGAATGGTGGAACTCAAGCTGCCTGAGGCCGACTACTCAGCCTGCCAGTGGCCCCACTTGCGGGGTCTCCTTCACTGTACCCCTCCCCCAGCCCTCAGGTATCAGACCTGTTTGTCCCTTTTGCTAAGGTCAGGTCTTCTCTAGCAACTGAAACTGGGGGTCCCTGGGCCAGCCACAAAATTGTGCCTCCTGGCTCTGGCCTCCCCTCTACACATCTTCCCTCCTTCGTGGCTTTTTCCTCCTGATGCCCCTGGCACCCAGCGCCTCTGGGGAGGTCCTGCTGTAAGGAGCCACACTTCAGCCACACTGCACATTTCCCAGAGGTGTTTGCTTGTTTAAACTTAGCTGTGGCCTGAGGGGTTTGAGGAGAAGCTGGAAGAGAGGAGGTTTGTTGGTGCTCTGGAAACTCCTCGCTTGCAGTCTCTGCTGTGGCTTTCCTCAGCCCACCTGTATGTGGGGCTCACTGACCACCTCCAGTTCAAGGAGTCCCTGGTACCAAGCATCAGTATTTTATGAAAGCTCCCCAAGTGATTCGAATGCACTCCCTCTGCGTAAACCACTGCTCTGAAGCCTGGCTCCTCCAAGCGCAGCCCCCAGGTGCTGGTTAGAAAAGCAGACTCTCAGCCAGCCCCTGCCTGCTGAATCAAAGTCTGCATTTCAACCAGGTCCCCTTGGTTCCAAGTACCCTCCATCCCACCACCTGTGCCAGCATCCTGCTGGGGTGGCAGGGATGCGGGACCACGCAAGACATACTCTCCACTCTGCCCCTAACCTACGGAGTCACTCTGGGCAACTCACTGCCCCTCTCTCTGCGCCTCGGTTTCCTTGTCTGTAAGACGCACGGGTTGGACAGTGACCCCTGCCACCACCTCTTACTGAGGCCTACAATGTGCAACCACAGCCGGGCGCCTCTGTGCTCTGCTGCAAAGACTCTTCATTGTGCAGTGGAGCACAGGCGTGCAGTGCCCCCACTGTCCCCACACAGCGGACTCCCCACTCTGGAGCTCAGCTGCCCAGTGACCACACCCCTCTCTCAGCAGTCATCCCCAGGCTACATCTCCCTGTCTCTAACATTCTATTTTTCTTTGCTTCCCAGCAAATATCTTCCAAAGGACAAACAGCATTATTCTCATGGTTAAAAGAAGCTATTATGGCAGCTTAAGGGGTGTGGGTTTCAGATGGAGTGGGGATGTGCTCCAGGCCTACCATCAGCGCCACTGGGAAGGATGGAGAAGATGGGTATCTGCCAATAATCCCCTAATGGTGTGCTGATCCCAAGCAGTAACCTACATTGTCAGAGAGTTCTGCAAAGAGCTCGATATAAAGATCCTAGGAGCCCTGATTCGGGTAAAGACCCCACCCTAACACCTCAACAAGTGGGATATGCTTATAGTAACCCCAATCCCAAGACTGTTGTGTGCAGCCATGATAGTTGCCTTCCTGCTGCCCCTACATCTGACCCCCCTCCTTGAGATTGTGGGTCCCCCTCCATAACTCTTTATGGGAGCAGGCTGGCTTCCCATTCTTGAAACTGAAAAGGCACCAATTTTCTTCCACCTCCCTTGTGGTCAGGGTGTGGACAGTGACCCAGGTTTCTCACATTAGGCATTGGGGCAGGAAGGGACATTTATTCTCAGGTAAGTGACTTCTAAGAGCAGACACAGAGGCCACCCTATTGGGCCCACCACAGTGCCTGCGGTAGGCAATGGGGTGACAGTTCGTAGCAACAGGTCACCTCAGCCTCTGGTGTCCTGTGTTCAGCCTGGGCAGTGGCCATGCTGCCTGTGGTGGCATCTAGTGTCTGGAGCCGTGGGGTCCTCATCTCCTCATTCCCTGGGGATGGATTTGAGCTCCTGGCTACTTTGTCTTCTACTAGCTCCCACCTGATTTCTGAGCTTGCTGCTTCAAATTTAAGGGAGTTCTGTGAGCCCTCCCACCCCAAAAAATTTTTCACTCATTTCTTTTTCTGTTTAAATCTGCTCTTACTAAGGATCTGACTGAATCACATATTAACTGAGAAATCCCCAGGAAAATGTTTGTTAGTTGTCTGCATTCAAGGCCTCCAGGCATAAAACCCTCACAGACACCCCATGGCCACCCCTAGCCTGGCCCTGGGGGGGCTCCCACAGCAACCTCCCCTGCTCCTTAGAGTCTGCTGAGCCGGACCCCACAGATCTGCCCACAGTCTGCACTGCCCGGGCAGACCAGGTAAGACAAAATGAAATAGGTTTCTCAACCTTATTTCTCTTTCAGAGAGCCAAGGACATAAAATTGGAAATAAATACACCAGCCAGAAGGTGAAATGGGGTCCACTCTGTTTCATGGCCACTGTAATTACTAATAAATAGGATGCGAGTGCTGTTGGGGCCTGGCTTGCATGGAGCTCCGGAACACGTTTTCCTGTCTTCTGCAAATCTAGGAAAGAGGGAACGACAAGGGCTCTAGTACCCAATGTCCCAGTGAAGGGGAGTGGCTTGCCAAGGCCACACAGAGCAGAGCTGGAGTTTGGCTGCAGCCCCCCAGCCCCAACCCACCCTGAGGGACCTGCACACAGACTGTGCATGGAGGTGAGGCTTCAGCTCGAGCCAGGTTTAATGGCAACATAAAAATTATATGGTCTTGAATCACACTCGAGTTAATGTGCTGCATCCATAAATACCCTCATCAAGGTGGGTTCACATTTCCACCTGCATACCTCTCACCATTTTACAATAAACCAGCCAGGTCTTTGGAGACTGCGCCATTTGGTCCAGAGCCTGAGTGCCCTCCAGAGGGTTTATGGCAGGAGGAAGGGGAGCCCGGCCTCGCTACTTCTAGCAATATTAGGATTATTCCTACTCACATGTGACCCGATGCCCACCCAAGGTTATTCATTGTGGACTTGTTTATGGTATCAGGGAACCTAGTCAACAACCCATGTGTCCATCAACAGGGCATGGCGCTTCCACACTGTGGATACTTCCTCCGCTTAAAAAATATATGAGCAGGCTCTCTATGACAGATATGGAAAGATCCCCAAAATATATCATGAGGTGAAAACAGCAAGTTACAAAACTAGGTATAGTAGCTACCATTTGTGCAGAAAAGAGAAAGAGCAGATCTATGACTATATATGTATCTCCTGAGAATACTTCAGACTGAAACACCAGTGGCTTCTAGAGAGGTGGACAGGGTGGTTGGGAGACAGGAGTGGGAGGGAGAATTTTCACAGAACTTCCTTTTGTTCCTTTTGAATCTGAAACTATGACAATGTATCACCTATTCAAAAAGGAATAAATTCATGTGATAGTTTTGTTGTTGCATATGATGTTTTCAAAAATAAAAATAAGAACTGAAAGAAATGGATTTCACATGGTTGGGTTTCAGCCGTCAGTGAGGGGGAGACTGAGAGAACTGGAGACCCTCCCACATCCAGAAGTGGTGGTCTTGTTTGTGAGAGGGAGAGAGAGAAGGTGAGTCATTCCCAGAGCCCCCTTCCAGGGTGGGCCAGAGCCACCTGTGGGGCACTCCACTCATCTCCGCCCTGGCCCCAGGAGGACAAAGGACCCCAACAGCCTTCAGGATGAAGGAGGTGGTACAGGAGTCCCTCCTGCTGTCATGACAGGGCAGGTGTGACTCTCCTTTTGCACAACCACACGGGCATGGCCGCTGCCCCTCAGGAACAGGATCACCAGGGAGGCATCTTGTCAGAAGGTCTACCTGCAGGATCACCGTGCCCAGTGTCCCACCATGAGGGCTACATCCTCTCTGGTTAAGGTGTTGTGCCATCCCAAACTCTACTTCCAACATATCCACCTCTTGGCTGTTGATCAAGGAGCATTTGGAGCATTCTGAATGCTGTCCCTAACAGCAGTTTACCAAGCCTTTTCACTCAGACAGGAGGAGCCTGAGTGACATGATAGCCTCTACAGTGGGTTGAATAATGCCCCCCCCCCCACCCCTGGCCAAAGATTTGTTCACCAGGAACCTCAGAATGTGATTTTGAAAAGGGGTCTCTAAAGGGATAATTAAGGTCAGGATCTCACAAGGAGATCATCCTGGATTAGGGTGGGCCCTAAATCCAATGACAGGTGCCCTTCCTTGTAAGAGAAGAGGTAGAGAGATGGAGAAAGCCACCTGAGGACGCAGGTAGGGAGTAAGACATCTACAAACCAAGGGTTGCCAGGGATTGCCGGAGCCACTGGAACCTAGAGGCAAGCATGGACTGGATCTCTCTCAGAGCCGCTGGAAGGCATCAACCCTACCGACACCTTAATTTTCCTTCTGACAGTCGCACAGTCTCCCAGAATTATGAGAATATAGAATTCTGTTGTTGTAAGCCAGTTTGTGGGATTTTGTTATGGCGGCCCTAGGAAACTGAGACAGCCTTTGAGCTCTGTTGGGGAAGAGGAGGGGGCTTGGGGCACTGAGGGTCACCTCAAGGACTTTGCAAATTAAGTGCTGGCCCCACTGCAGTGGGACCCTGGGAAGGAGGAACAGCGTGGCCTGTTTGAAGACAAACATCCAGGGAGGCTGGGTCCCCTTCTGCTCTGGGACGACTAGTTCACAGTTCCCTGGGGCAGGAGCATCCCCCGCAGTGGGTGTTTTTCTCTAATGGGGAAGGTGTGCCTGTCCTGTCGCTAGGAAACGGGGAGCTGGGCCTGTGGGCTCCCAGCCTGGAGCGAAGGCAGATGGTGACAAGATTAAATAGTGCCTTTCATTTCAACATAGGAAATGTTTTCAATTCTCCTCTCTTCGTGTCTCTAAAAAAAGGCAAGTGGCGGAAACGTCCCGCTGGAAATTTATTAACAAAAGCCCAGGCAGCCCAAAAAAGCATACTTTTTTCTTTTCACATGTCTTTCCAACCAGCCTGCAGGCACTTTGAGAGTGGGAGCACGGCCCTGGCCCTATCGCAGTGACCTGCCAGGCACTTCCCTGAGCCTCACTTAGTCATCACCAGCACTTGACAAGGGGTTCTACTGCTATCCCATTTCATAGATGGGAAGACCAAGGCCTACAGAAGGGAAGTAACCAGGTGGTAAGTTGGGAAGCTGGGACTTAGTACACAACAGTGCTGTTGTTCATTAGATGCCCCTTGGTGGTGGTGAGGCTTGTCAAAGTCCTTGGAAATGGGAAGAAGAACTCGAATACAGAATCTCATTGATATTGACATAATGAGACAAAACAGCTCTGCTTTCTCTGCCAATGAATTTGGGGCAAGGAGCTACGTGGACCAGGAGAGGTTAAGACCCTGCAGGTCTAAGTGTGCTGGCTGAGTCAGCCTCTCCTCCTCTGTACCTCTGGGGTATAACTTCGGGGTCTGCAAAACCCAGTCTCTCAGGCCACTCAGACCACAGCAGTAGTGGCCACGGGTGGCCAGGGCAAGTGCTCCCCCAGCACAGTCTCCTGATTGCTGTGTGCCTGTAGTGAACAGAACAGGAGGGGGCGATCTCAGGCTCCCCAGGACGCATGGAGTCAAGAGCCCAGATTGCAGCTGGGTAACTGCGGGGCATGGACAAAGAGAGGGGAAGAGAGAAGTGTTGGATTTTATTTTATTTTTTTAATGTTGTTTGTTTGTTTTAGTGTTTATTTTTGAGAGAGAGTGAGAGCACGAGCAGGGGAGGGGCAGAGAGAGTGGGGGACAGAGGATCTGAAGCAGGCTCTTCGCTGACAGCAGGGAGCCCGATATGGGGCTTGAACTCATGAACCATGAGATCACGGCCTGACCAGAAGTTGTATGCTCAACCAACTGAGCCACCCTGGGTGCCCTGAGGTGTTGGATTTTAGATCCATGAGGGATGAAATGGGGTAGAGGGATGCGGAGCTGGGCAGATATGTCCCCAAATATCCTCTAGTCTCTTCTCAGCCTTAGCTCCCTCTGTCCTAAAATAAACACTGCTCACCAAGTGAGTTGTTCCTACAATAGTAATCCCTTCAGTGTCTACACCTTCTCTCCTGTCAGAGTACTTTCCTATCCATCAAATCCCATGATGTTCAACCCAGTGCTGGGGGATAGGTGGGACAGATGCTAACCCATACACCCTCATTCTGTGCATGGAGAAAGTGAGATGCAGACCCATCTCTTTACCTCATCCTATATCTTCCTTTCCTCTATAATAATACTCAAAACTCTGCCTCCTTTCCACTCCTATTACCAAGATCTTATTTTAGGTTCTCACCATGCCAAGGCTCAGGACTCTACCTTCAGACTCTCCCCAGACCAAGCCATTTTACATGCTACCTCTAAATTATGCTTCCTAAAGTTGTGCTTTCATCATAATCAGACACCTTAACACTCACCTTGTTCCTTATTGACAACCCACCAAAACAACATCACTGCCTGGCTTCTAAGGTCCTCTTTAATTAGATATCACCCAATTATATTGTCTTACTACCTCTACCTCAAACCACAAGCACTCTCTGCTCCATCCAGATCACTCTCCTCTCTTACTAATAAATTCATGATGTCCATTTCCTGCCTCAGTGCCTTTGCTTATGCTGTGCTCCCACCTAGCCTGCCTTCCCTTAATTCATGGACAATTCCCCAGTGGCTAGTCATTCTTCAGGCTACAGACTGAATCAACCACTTTCATCAGCCAGAGATTGTTCCCTTCTCTGAATTCATGCTCACGCATGCACAGGGCATTACACTTCAGCACTTGGTATTCAGCCTTAACAAAGGCCCACAACGATCCTCATCTCTTGGTATTCATGCCCCTGTGCAGTCAACCTCAGTAGGTAGAGCTGCCCTGTATAACCAATAGGAGGTGGCAGAAATGACATAGTGTGAATCCCAAGGCTCATAAAAGACATTGTGATTTCGGGTTTGTGCTCTTAGACCACCTGCTCTGGAAGAATTTAGCCACCATGTCAGGGTCAAAAGGACACTTAGGCAGTCCTATGAAAAGGTTCATGTGGGGGCGCCTGGGTGGCACAGTCGGTTAAGCGTCCGACTTCAGCCAGGTCACGATCTCGCGGTCCGTGAGTTCGAGCCCCGGGTCAGGCTCTGGGCTGATGGCTCAGAGCCTGGAGCCTGTTTCCGATTCTGTGTCTCCCTCTCTCTCTGCCCCTCCCCCGTTCATGCTCTGTCTCTCTCTGTCCCAGAAATAAATAAAAACGTTGAAAAAAAAAATTAAAAAAAAAAAAAAAAAGAAAAGGTTCATGTGGTGAAGAACTGGGGCTACTAAACAACAACCAGTACTAATGGCAGGCATGTGAGAGAGCCATCTTGCAAATGAATCTTCCTGCCCCAGTCAAGCCCTCAAATGACTATAGGCTTGGCCTTGAAAGAGACCCAGAGGCAGACCCCGCAGCTAAAGTCTTTCCAAATACTGACCTGCTAAAATGGTGTGAGATTATAAATGTTTGCCTTAAGCTGCTAAATATGGGGGTAATTTTTATTTAGTAGTAGATAACTATACAAATGTCTTCGTCAAGAGATAGTTTCCTAAATCTACTAAAATCCAGGGACTATGATTTTTTTCCCTCTTCCTTACATTTCCCATGACTCCTGCCACAAAGATGGACATTTTTTAAATTCAGTTTATTTATTTTGAGAGAGGGAGAAAGAGAGAGAGAGTGTTCAAGCAAGCGGGGGAGGGGCAGAGAGAATCCCAAGCAGGCTCAGTGCTGTCAGCACAGAGCCCAGTGCAGGGCTCAAACTCATGAACCATGAGATCATGACCTGAGCCAAAATCAAGAGTCAGATGCTTAACCAACTGAGCCACTCAGGTGCCCCAAGATGGACACTTTAGAACAAGCATACCATGTTCTTGCTTGTTCATTCATTTAACAAATATTTATTGAGTATCAATGTGCTGGGCACTATGTCTACCAAAAGAGACAAAATAGATCAGGTCTCTGCCTAGAAGAGCTTATGATCCAATGATTAAATAATCACAAGAATATATAATTACCATGTACATGCTATGAGCACAAAATAAAGGTAAAAGAGACAAGGGACTTCATTTACATTGGGGGTGGGGTGTGGTCAAAAAAGGCTTCTCTGTGGGGTACCTGGGTGGCTCAGTCCATTAAGCATCCCACTTCAGCTCAGGTCATGATCTGGTAGTTCGTGAGTTGAAGTTCTGCATCAGGCTCTGTGCTGACAGCTCAGAGCCTAGAGCCTACTTCGGATTCGATGTCTCCTTCTCTCTCGCCCCTCCCCTGCTTGCTTACTCTCTCTTTCCCTCTCTCTCTCCCTCTCTCTCTCTCTCTCTCAAAAATAAATAAACATTAAAAATAATTAAAAATAAAAAAGAAAGGCTTCTCTGTGGAAGTGATAAAGGATAAGTAGCAATCACTCAGGCAATGGGATAATGCTTATCCTCTTATAATGATTGTAATGATCATTATACATTGTACATTGTATACATTATACATTGTATATCATTGTACAATGATGTACAATTCTCATTGTTATGATGTGGTCAGTGGCTCCTGCCATCATACTTGGTGGGAGAGGACAGTGGCTTGGGTTGAGATAGTAGCAGGGGAAATAAAGACAACTGCACGTAGCAAGAGGTATTTTGGAAGCAGAATAGACAGGAATTGGAGGTGGATAGAACAGGGGGAAAGAGGGAGGTATCAAGACTTACTGGTTGATCAGTTGTAGGTACAGAATCCTTCAGCAGACATTCCACAGAGGCCACCTGAGCCAGGCCCTTTCCTACCCGGAGTGAAATGGGACTGCTTCCTCTGACCCATGACCCCACATTCACTTCCCAGCAGCTCTCATGAGGCCCAATCAGCCCTGTTAGCATCTGCCCAGTGGCTCTGCCAGATTTTTGTGCCACCCGACACAGGCAGGGAATAATATTCATTTTTGTCCTTGGTGGTATGGCCAGGGCCTGGCCCAGCATCTGGTGCAGAATAGGTGCTCGATCATATTAGATGAATGAATGTACACCGAATAAATGAATAAATGGGTGCATATCAGCCTTTCCACGCCTCTCCCCCCCCACCATATCTGTCCCTTTGATCTTGCCCTAGATATTGAATCCAGCCCCAAGGAGATCCTGTTAGGGCTTGAGCCCTACATACTGGCCTGGTGCAGGTGGGAGAATTCAGGAGCCAGAAAGGGCATAAACCCCAGTCTGTTGGTCCTACTTGATGCCCCTTCCAGGCCTAGACCTCTTGCCTGGGTCCTGGCTCTGGCCCCAGTCCTCTGCCACAGCACCTGAGACGTCCTGCATCATATCCTGAGACCTGCTTCTCACTGACTCTGCACAGCTCTCTGCCAAACAGAACCAGTGTCTATAGAGCTCCGGTTCTTATACCTGACTATGTATCAGAAATACCTGGGAGCCTGTTACAAGTACAGCTTCTCGGGGCCCTCTCCCAGATAATCTGGTCCAGTAGGTCTCAAGGGCCCAAACTGCATGTCTAACAAGCGTTCCACACGTTGTAAGTGGCTCCTGGAGGACATTGTGAGAGGCACTGCTGTAGAGCGTTAGGGTCCGGGTCGTGCCCGGATCGTCCTGGGCCAAGCTAAGCGTCCTCACAAACTAGGCAGCAGGTTGAGTGGGAATCAGGCCTTGCCCAGAGGTCAGGGTCTCATGGCCATTAGAAAACACATCTGCCTGGACCAGGCCCTGGGCGTGCTGACATTAGGGGACATATCTCACTTCATACCAAATATTAAAATGCAACTATACCCCATGTTAAATATATCTCTTTGCTCTAGCAAATTTGAAAGGGCTTTTATACATTTTAACTCTTTAAAAAATTTTTTTAAGTTTATTTATTTATTTTGAGAGAGAGAAACAGAGAACAAGGAGGGGAAGAGAGAGAGAGGGAGGCAGAGAATCCCAAGCAGACTCCATGCTGTCAGCACAGAGCCTGATGCGGGGCTCAATCTCACAAACCATGAGGTGGTGACCTGAGCTGAAATCAAGAGTCAGATGCTTAACTGACTGAGCCACCCAGGCACCCTTACATTTTAGCTTTTTAAAAACTAAATATATGATATAAAATATATAATAATATAACCACATATTTATTAGACATTTATATAATAGTGGAGTTCAATTGTAGGTGCCCACTGACATTTTCTGGGCATTTAATTAACATTTACTAATTTCAATTTAGAAATTTCTGTCTCTTGGAGCCATACATTTTATTTTTAATTAATTAATTAATTAATTTACAGAGAGAGCATGATCAGGGGAGAGGGGCGGAGGGGGAGAGAGAGAAAGAATCTCAATCAGGCTCTATACTCCGCACCAAGCCTGATGCAGAGCTGCAGGGCTCCAGGGCTCAATCCCATGACCTTGGGATCATGACCTGAGCGGAAATCAAGACTCTGATGCTCAACTGGCCGAGTCACCCAGATGCCCCAGGAGCCATACATTTTAAATTCAGGTTTAAAGTATTTTTCTACAGGCCCTTAAAAAACCAGCAGACCCAGAGCACAGTGCCCATAAAAAGGCACTGTGCCACCTGAGGCAAAGCCCTGGGGCTAGGAGGGAGGCATCTGGGTTAGTGCAAGGTGTGGGGAGCCTCCACGTTGCCACATAAGCCCTCAGGTGTCATCTTGACACTGCTGGAGAGGTGAGCAAGGTAGTGCTGGGCGCAGTGTGGCAGATGTCCACCTGCCATGGGCGCTAAATATAGCCCATACACAAAGCCCTCACTGCCCGGGAACCTGCAGAGTCGGCTTAATTGGCTAGAATTGCCGCAGAGAGAAGCTCAAAACGAATCGAAAATAGGCTTTGCCCCATAATTCTAGGATGCCGAGGTTCACAATTAGACAGTGGATTTCTCCTGCCAGCAACAAATATTGCCGGCCTCAGTCACTGATAAATCCTTCAACTTGATCATCCCCTGGTGTCGAGCTCAGACCTGGTGTAGGTGTCTGGGGAATACTTACTTTCCACAGTGACCCAACAGAGTGGGATGTTTTCCCTCCAGGGTTCTGTTCCCTAGTGGTATAGACTAAATGTTTGTGTCCCCCTAAAATTCATACGCTGAAGCCCTTACTCTCAGTTAGTTGGAGGTGAGGACACTAAGGAAGGCAGTCAGGAGGTAGTTGTCATCACCTGTCCATGCACATCAACACTGGCTGAGATTGTCAGCGACTCGGAAGAAAATCCTGGGTCAATAGTGGGGTATTCTTTTAAGAAATGCTACATCATCAAACTTACACTTGTAAAGATACAGAGGACAGTACTTGTTGGAAAACAAGGACATCAGTGGTCAGAATCAAAATAGGAATATGAAGACATTTTAGAACTACCTTAGCCAATTTATTTTACTTATCTTTTCTTTCTTATGTATGTCCAAGTGTAAGATATGATGAACTTCTATGTCTACATAAGTCTAAAAGTGCTCTCTCAGTAAGCATAAATTTTAAATTTCAAGCACTTTGTTATGGTTTAATTGGTAGTTATTGGTTACACTTCTTTCCCGCTGGTACATGAAATCATAGTGGACCTTACTATCAATGGCATCTTGATTGTAATTGTAAATGAAATTGTAAATGAAAAATAGGTATTATAAAGCAACAATAATTAAAACATTGCACTACTAGAGCATAACAGATTCACTCACTCATTCATTCATTCAGTAAGTCAGTCAACAAGTATTTATGATGGATTTAGTATATGCCAGGCACTCTTTTTTTTATCTTACTTTATTTTTAAAAATGTATTGTCAAGTTAGCTGACATACGTTGTAGTATTGGCTTCAGGAGTAGATTCCCGTGATTTATCACTTACATACAACACCCAGTGCTGATCCCAACAAATGCCCTCCTCAATGCCCATCACCTATTTTTCCCACACCTCAACCCCCCGCCCCCATCAACCCTCTGTTTGTTCTCTGTATTTAAGAGTCTCTTACAGTTTGCCTCCCTTTCCGTTTGTATCTTATTTTTCCTTCCCTTCCCCTATGGTCTTCTGTTACGTTTCGCAAATTCCACATATGAGTGAAATCATAGGATATCTATCTTTCTCTGACTTATTTCACTTCACATAATACTCTCCAGTTCCATCCACATTGTTGCAAATGGCAAGATTTCATTCTTTTTCATTGCCAAGTAGCATATATATATATACCACATCTTCTTTATCTGTTCATCAGCTAATGGACATTTGGGCTCTTTCCATACTTTGGGTATTGTTGATAGTGCTGCTATAAACATTGGGGTGCATGTGCCCCTTTGAATCAGCACTCCTGTATCCTTTGGATAAATACCTAGTAGTGCAATTGCTGGGTCATAGAGTAATTCTATTTTCAATTTTTTGAGGAAACACCACACTGTTTTCCAGAGTTTTTCCAGGCACTCTTTTAGATGCAGAAGAATGTCAGTAAAGGAAAATAACAAGTCCCTGCCCTCATGGGGACTTACATGCTAGCAAGAATAGGTATATAATAAACACATAAATACCATTTATACTGTTTATAAAAAATACTGTTTGTAACATTTCAGGGTTGGTAAGAACAGGGTAAAAGGATAGAAGGTAAGGGTGCAGGATAGGGTTTCTATTTTATATATAATTTTCAGGGAAGACCTTTCAAGAAGGTGGCATTATGAGTGGAGACCTGAAGGAGGTGAAGGAGAGAGCCATGTGTAAAACTGGGGGAAGGGCCTTGTAAGTAAAGGAAAGAGCATGTGCTAAGGCCATGAGGCAGAAGTCCTCTTGGCATATTCAGGGAACAGAAGGGAGACCAGTGTGACTGGAACTCAGCAATCAAGTGGGTGCATGGGAGGGGATAAAGGTCTGAGGGGAGGCACAGCTCAAGCAGGCTTTGGGGACCTTTGTGGGACTTTGAGAGACACTGGAGTGCTTTGAGCAGAGGAGGACATGAACCGACTAAGATTTTTAAATCTAAGGGAAGTGGGATCAGGGCCACTATAGGAAGACCAATTAGGTAGCTACTGCCATAGTCTAAGTAAGAGTCAGGGGGGCAGGGATGAAGGTGGAGGTTGCTGTTTGGATTCTGGGTGTATCTGAGGGCAGAGCTGACAGGACTTGATAGAGTGAATGTGGAGAAGAGAGGAGTCAAGACCTGAATATTTTTGAGTTAAGCCATGGAATGAACAGAGCTGCTATTTCTGGAGGAACTTTGTGGGGGAAGCAGGTATCTAAGTGGAGACTCAGAGGACAGGAGTCTAGAGATGAGGGAGAGATCTGGCCAGAGAAGTAAGTACTACGTACCATCCAGGCATATAGGGTCTTTGCAGTGAAGCTGGAGAGACCCGCCTGAGAGAGAGAGAGAGAGAAGGGAAAGGTACCAGGATGGAGCAGGTGGTGGGTGCCTTGAGACACAGGAGGGAGGGGAGGAGAGCCTGGATCCAGCCATCTGAGGCTGAGAAGGAGTGGCCAGAGACACGGGTGAGAACCAGAGGAGATGGGACTCTCCAGCCATGTCTCTAGAGAGTACCTGTGGCAGATCATGGACAAGAGCAGAAATTCCTGAAATAGACCCCAATACATAGAAGAATTCAGTGTTCAGTAAAGGCAGCATGTTGAAACAATGGGGAAAAAGGAATTGATTTCACGGGATCAAGCCCTGCATCAGGCTTGGGATTCTCTCTCTCTCTCTCTCTCTCTCCACCCCCCCACCGCCCCTCCTCTACTCGTGCATGTGTGTGCACGTGTGTCTCTCAAATAAAAAAAATTTTTTTAATAAAATAAAGTTTACAAAAAATAAATAAATAAAGCAAAAAAGAGTGATAAATGTGCCTACATAATAATAAAAACTATCTGAGTGACAAAAACTATCTCCAAAAAGTCCAAAGACAAATGACAAATTAAGAAAAATATTTATGGGGTGTGTGAGTGGCTCAGTCAGTTAAGCATCTGACTTCTGTTCAGGTCATGATCTTATGGTTTGTGGGCTTAAACCCCGTGTCGGGCTCTGTGCTGACAGCTTAGAGCCTGGAGCCTGCTTCGGATTCTGTGTCTCCCTCTCTCTGTCTGCCCACCCCTGTTCACACTCTCTCTATCTCTCTCAAAAATAAATAAACATTTAAAAAAAATAAAAATATTTACTATTCATTTTGGCTTAATTTCTCTCATCTCTAAATCAATAATGATAACAATAATAAAAGAACAATAAGCAATAAAAACATGGGGGGAAAAATAAAAATAAAAACATGGATAAAGATTGTGCACTGACCATTCAAGGAAAGGAAAATGCAACTGGCTTCTAAGTCTTTCTGAAAGACATTCAGACTCACTCACAATAAGAGAAATGCAAATTAAAATTACATAAGAGAATAGTTTTCACCACTTGAATTATTTTTAAAAATTAAAATTTGATAAGATACTGTATTAAGGAGGGTACAGGCCTCCCACTGTCTCTAAGCAGGAGTATATATAAATTGGTAACAGTGCTATGGAGAGCAATATGGGCAACATTCATTAAAATTATGAATGCCCAGGCCTTTTTAAAAAAAATATTTATTTATTTTTGGGAAAGAGAGAGCTGGGGAGGGGCAGAGAGAGAGGGAGAGAGACAGAGAATCCCAAGCAGGCTCCTCGCTGTCAGCACAGAGCCTGACACGGGGCTCAGTCTCACGAACTGTGAGATCATGACCTGAGCTGAAACTAAGAGTCGGATGCTCAACCAACTGAACCACCCAGGCTCCACCATATGCTTAGGGCTTGTGACACAGCATCTCTTCTTTTAGGAAAATGCCTGCCATGGAGGAAATGATGCATGTATAGGGTTATTTGTGTATGACTGATTTTGCTTTTAAGGCATTTATTTTGAAAAGTCTCACACTTGAAGTAAAATTGCAAGTATGGTTCAAGGAACACTTTTTCCCCTGAATTATCTGAGAGTGAATTGCTGACTTCATGACTCCCGCTAGGTAAATACCTTAGTATTTCTCTCAAATAATTCTCCTTCACAAAAACATTCTTCTTCATAACCACAACAGAGCCATCAAAATTAGGAAGTTAACAATTAAGGAAAAAGAGAATACTAGAATAAACACTGTGGTGATTGGGATTAGAAGTATCGGTGTGAACACGTGATTTCCCATATACAGAGAGATAGAAATAAGCGTGGACAAACAGATGTGCGTGTTCTCTAGCTCTGTCCCCTGAGGGCTTCTGGAAGCAGTGACATCCCACTGGCAATGAGCACATCTAGGGACTGGAACTGGCTTCTGGATACCATTTCCCATACTACCTCCAAGGAATGAGTGCTCCTTAGAGAAACAGCTAATTCCAGCGTGGGACAAGGCAAGTACAGGATGAACACAGAACCTTCAAGACGGTGATAATGTTTTGAAGCTATTAACTCTTTGTTCATTTGTCCAGTAGCAGTAATGTTGCTATATTGAAAACATTAATGCCGCTTACCATGAATTTAGCATTCACTGCGTGTAAGGCACTTTCAGACATTGTTTTGATTAATCCTTACAATAACTTTGAGAAGTAGATTATCTTACTTTGTATGTGAGGGAAACTAAGGCTTACCAGTAACTTGAACTAGTGTCCTTGAACCCTGCTTGGGGTCCACAAGGGTCTCACACTGACCTCCTTTTTTGGCCATGCCCTCCGTTCTCAGGGGGGCCCAGCAGCCATGACTCTGTGCCCTGGCCTTCCTTGGTTGACCAGGAATCTGATGCTGGAACCAAGCAGGTCAAACAGCATGTGGAGGGACATGCAGATGTGAGACTTGAAACTAAAGGATGAGAAACACCAAGATGGGGGATTGCTGAGGCTGAGACAGGTTACTGGCAGCACTTGGGAGCAAGGGCCCTGACTGCTGTTGCTGTCAGTCCTGCGTGTGATCCTTACTGCAAATTTTCCTTTTGTGCTTGAGCTAGCCCGAATCCTTTCTACTGCTGGCAACCAAAACAGCCTTAATTAATAAGCAAGAATCACATATGGTAGAGGTGGGATTTGAACGTCAGACTCCAAAGTCTGGTTCATTTACTCTATTCTGCACCATCACTCCTGGGAACCTTTTAGTCATGCTGACAGATATTCATATCCATGGCTATTCTAACAAGAGTTTTAATGGGATCATTCCAGGTCCTAATCCATTGGGCCATCCTGCTGGAAGACCATGCAGAGAGGGCAAGCCCCTAAGGTGACACAGAGAGGCCCAGCCCCCCTCGTGTCCCAGCTGGGATATTCCTGCCAAGATGCCAGACATGTGAGTATAGGCATGGTGACATTGTGAATGTTTCAGCCCCAGCAGCTGTCTGACTGCAGCCACTTGAGAGAGCCCCAGGCAAGACCAGCAGAGGCATGGCCTAGCTAAGCCCCTGGTACTTCACAGAATTGTGAGAAATAAGAAGATGGTGGTTGTTTTCAGCATCTAGGTTTGTAGGTAGTTTGTTATGCTGAGCAGATAAACAAAATAGATGGCTTCTTTGGGAAAGGGGCACATAGATGAAAATCAAAGACTGAGTGGAAGTCAGGGGGTAGAGGGGACCCTTGGAGGAGGCAAGCCAACACAGAGGGACCAGGAAAGAGCTGTCAGAGGCCAGTGTGGCACAAATGCACAGTGATGAGGATAGTGGTAGCAGTGGAGGTGAGAGCGGGAGGCCCTGCAGGTGCCAGAAGGAGCCTGGACTATATTCTAACTGAAATGGACACCACTGAAGGGTTTGAGCAGGGGGCGACCTGATTAGACATGGGGCTTCCAATGTCTCTGTGGCTGTTATGTGGGATGGGTCAGAGGCAGGGAAGACCGGCTGGAGAAGTGTGGAATAGTGCCTGCCAGAGGCTTGAATGGGGGTTGTGGGTTTCAAGGTGAGGGAAGTAGAGGAGCTCAATGCATATTTTGGAAGGAGAATAAACAGAGCTTGGTAATGGGTTGGATGTGGGGTATGAATGAGAAAGAGGTGCCAAAAATGATTCCCAGGTTCCTGACTTGATGACTGGGTGGAGGCTGGTGCCATTTACTGAGATGGGAAAAACTGTGGGAAGACAAGATTTGGTGTGGGGAGGATAGAGAGCTCACTTTTGCACATATTACATTGGTGATGTCAAAGAGACATCAAGTGGAGATGTGAGCCGGCAGCTGAACGTACAAGTTTACATTTTAGAAAACTGATCTGGGCTAGAGATAAACATTTGGGAGTCACCTGCTCAAAGATGACATTTAAAACCATGAGAAGCAGTAATTTTGCCCAGAGAGGGAGGTGAGAGAGAAAAGGCTTCCAGGGACACTTAACATGATACGCCTGCAGAGAAGGACACCCTGGCAAATAACCTGGCTTAACCAGTCAGAACTTCCCTTGAGAGCACAGGAAGCAAATTCAAGATGTTTCCATGTAATAGCTGTTTGGATATTTGAAGACAGGGCAGTGCCTCCCTGAGTACACTCCTCTGGATTACACCTTCCACTCCTCCTGTGTCTTTTTCCCCATAAGGCATCATTTAGAGTCCTTTGCCATACGGGCCTTTCTCTTCTTGAAGTTCCTATAACTGAGTGTAACTGTCCAGGTGAGACTGACCAGCCAGGTGAGACTAGCTAAGCAGCATGACAGATACGAAACAAGCAGTGACATGAGGACAGCTGAGGACAGATGAGCCACTCATGGTTGTTCCTGAGAGATTTTTCATCACTTTCCCCATCTGTGGAAAAGGGCTTAAGATCTCAGAGAAAGCCCCATAAACAACTGAATGAGCTCAGGCACTCCGTTACTGCCTGACAGCCTTGCTGGCAGAGAACTAGATTGTTTCTCAGGGCAAAAAAAAAAAAAAAAGTGTAGAACTTCTAACAAGATGTGAGTGTCAGAGGCTGCTTGCCTGCTTTATGGGGACAGCTCAAGATAGATTGCACGGGAAAAGTTGAAACCTATACTTATAGAGCAGAAAAAGTTCTCCATCTTTTGTTCATATACTCCACATCTTCACTGCTGAGACACCAAGGCCCAAATAAATACGTGAGCTATGCGGCTGTTTCCATCCAGGCCCTGGCTGGGATAGGAGGCCTGCATTCTCCATCAGTACTATTCTGATTCACCATATGACTTTTCAGCTTTGGTTCACTATACATTGTGCCCAGAAATCTAAAGAGCAGTAAACACACATGTGAGCACATGTGCCGCGCCCCCCGCCAACTGTGCAGGTACACACACACACACACACACACCACCATGCACCATACCGCACTCAACACACACTTCGTACATGTGGAGTTTGAAATCTGTGTTCAGTATTATTTTGGCAAGAAAGTGTTCTTCATTTCTTCCCTTTCCTTTCTCCCTTCTGGGCTAGCCAATGTGAATGACATCTTTTGCAGGGACAGACTTGGTCAGAAAACAATGTGGAAGTTCACCTGGAGAGGCCATCAGTGTTACTGAGAACAGCGCTGGGGCACAAAATCAGACACTCGGATCAATGGAACAGAATAGAGAACCCAGAAATGGACCCACAAACATATGGCCAACTAATCTTTGACAACGCAGGAGAGAATATCCAATGGAATAAAGACAGTCTCTTCAGCAAATGGTGCTGCGAAAACTAGAGAGTGACGTGTAGAAAAATGAACCTGGACTGCTTTCTTACACCATACACAAAAATAAACCCAAAACTCACAATTAAACATAAGACAGGAAGCCATCAAAATCCTAGAGGAGAAAACAGGCAAAAACCTCTTTGACCTTGGCCACAGCAACTTCTTACTCAACACGTCTCTGGAGGCAAGGGAAACAAAAGCAAAAATGAACTATTGGGACCTCATCAAAATAAAAACTTCTGCATGGTGAAGGAAACAATCAGCAAAACTAAAAGGTAACCAACAGAATGGGAGAAGACATATGCAAATGACATATCAGACAAAGGGTTAGTATCCAAAATCTATACAGAACTTATCAAACTCAACACCCAAAAACCAAATAATCCAGTGAAGAAATGGGCAAAAGACATGAATAGACACTTCTCCAAAGAAGACATCCAGATGGCCAACCAACATATGAAAACATGCACAACATCACTCATCATCAGGAAAATACAAATCAAAACCACAATGAGATACCACCTCACACCTGTCAGAATGGCTAACATTAACAACTCAGGCAACAACAGATGTTGGCGAGGATGCGGAAAAAGAAGATCTCTTTTGCACTGCTGGTGGGAATGCAGACTGGTGCAGCCACTCTGGAAAACACTATGGAGTTTCCTCAAAAAATTAAAAATAGAAATACCCTACGACCCAGCAACTGCACTACTAGGTATTTATCCAAGGGATACAGGTATGCTGTTTTGAAAGGGCACATGCATCCCAATGTTTATAGCAGCACTATCAACAGTAGCTAAAGTATGGAGAGAGCCCAAATGTCCATTGATGGATGAATGGATAAAGAAGATGTGGTGTATATATACAATGGAGTATTACTCAGCAATCAAAAAGAATGAAATCTTGCCATTTGCAACTACGTGGATGGAACTGGAGGCTATTATGCTAAGCGAAATTAGAGAAAGACAAATATCATATCACTTCCCTCATATGAGGACTTAGAACAGATGAACATAAGGGAAGGGAAGCAAAAATAATATAAAAACAGGGAGGGGGACAAGAGACTCTTAAATACAGAGAACAGAGGGTTGCTGTAGGGGGGTCTGGGGGGGGTGGGCTAAATGGGTAAGGCGCATTAAGGAGGACACTTGTTGGGATGAGCACTGGGTATTATACATAGGGGATGAATCACTGGAATCTCTCCTGAAATCCTTGTTGCACTATATGCTAACTAACTTGGATGTAATTAAAAAAAAAAATTATTAAAAAAAAAAGAGAGAGACAGAAATAGGGTTGGTTTGCCTTATAGATGCTCCAGTCTGAAGAGGGAGGGAGACTAGAGAGAGGAGGGGCCCCATGTGATTGATTATTTGGGTGTTTTTATTTTATTTCATTACTTTTTTAAGTTGTATTTATTTAAGTAATCTCTATACCCAAAGTGGGGCTCAAACTCACGACTCCGAGGTCAAGAGTCACATGCTCCTCCAACTGAGCCACGAGATATCCCTGGCTGGGTGTTTTAAAGAAAGGCTTGGCCATTCCTCCGGCTCTAGGCAGGGAGTATGTGAGGATAATCATTCTAGATCTGTGTTTCTCCAAGTGTGATCCCCCCACCCAGCTGCAAAAGCACCACCTGGAAACTTGTGAGAAATGCAAATTCTCAGGCCCCACCCCGGACCTCCTGAATCAGCCTCTGGGGGTGGAGCCCAGCCATCTGTTTAACAAGCCCTGCAGGGGATTCTGATTCACTGTGAGCTGGAGAAACTCTGCTCTTTGAGTATGACTTTCTTTCCAGTAATGAACTATACCTTCATGCTCTGTTAAGTATTATGTGCATGTAATTTTACATTTGGAAAATGTGGAAGAAGCTTTATTTTTGTAACACAAACTCCAGAATATTTGGGAGGGGAGACACAGAGGGAGACAACGGCACACTAGAATCCCAAAGGTAGAGTTTTGTGCTCACCAAAGTGAGGCAAGGGCTAATAAAGGTGGTGAAGCCCTGATTTAGAGAAAAGGAAAATAGTCTTTCTGAGGCAGGTCCTAGAGACCTTGGTCGGGGAGTCCATGCAGCAGGAGAGTGGGAGAATGCCAGGCCCCCATCCCTGACTGCCAAGATCAGGACTGGAGCAGGCTTTTCTTAGGTGAGGTTCTGTTATTACCCAGCAGACCTTAGGGGCCAGTAGTGTGCATGTGTACTGACTTGTGTGTGTACACTGGGGGTGGGACACTTCTCTCTCACACACCCCAGCCCTCACCAGCCACCGGCATCTATCTGGCTCTCAGCCCTGGAGCAGTCTGGTCTGCAATATATCAGAGACCCTAGAATGCAAAAGGCGGTGATTTCTCATTTCCAGGGACTCTCCGGGTGGTTCCTGAGCTGCTTTCTCACTAGCAGTGGCTCCCACCCCAGAGATTCTGATTCCATTGGCTTGGAGTGAGGCTGAGAAATTTGCATTTTAAACAAGCCCCTCCCCACCGAGTAATTCTGATGCAGGAGCTTTGTGGACTGCACCTAGGATATTAACAGATTATTTTATTTGGGGTGATGGTGCTTGGGGAAGGCAGGGGTGATGCCGAGGGGCTGAGAATCCAGTGTGAACCAGTTATTCAGTATCAATGGGGCAGAAGGATGGCCAAGTAAGAAGTGTCACCGCTGGACACAGAGGTATTCATTTGGGCAGTGAAATGTCAGGCTGGTAGTTGATCCGAGAGTTGCCTAGTCTGTCTGGTTACCAGAGGCATGCTGCCTGTTCTTTCTGGAAGGGACGCATCACAAGGCCACAGTTCCCTGAGTTCAGAACGAAGCTTGGGACAGTCTGTAGAATGAATGTCTACCCAAGGTCAGAGAGACATGTAGCAGCATCGATTTTATAGATAGTTCATTGTAAAGCTGATTCGATGAGTTCTGTCGAGCCTCTCCCAAAACCCACAGCCCTTTCTAAGACAGCCTCCTGTGATGACTGAAATGTTCTGTATCTGCACTGCCTAATGGCCTAAAGGCAGCCGCCAGCCACACGTGGCCATGGAGAACTCGAGATGAGGCTAGTGCGGCTGAGGAACTGATATTTAAACTTTATACTTCATTTAAATTTATTTAAATGTAGCTTTAGTGACCTCACATGGCTGTGACCATTGCTTCAGATAGCTGACCTCAGCGAGAATCTCACATCCCCTGCCACATCGCAGTGCTGGCATGGAGGGAGCTCACCAAGGGGTGAGCCTGGGGGGAAATGGCTCCTCTTTGCCGTCCCAGGGAATTCTAGGTGCTTTGTAAGCCAGAGGCTGTGGAGGCAAAGCATCCTGTCTCCCTCCAGCTCTTCTCTGCTCTGCGATAAGGTCTCTGAATTATTTCACAGCAGCTGCCCCTGTTCTGGGGCTGTCAGCCTTGCCTGGTTCAAGGTCAAGGGGCCCATGCCAGGCTGGGATACAAGCTCTGCTCTTTAGTTCTGGAAAGCA
Organism: Prionailurus viverrinus; assembly: GCF_022837055.1. Lineage (NCBI taxonomy): Eukaryota > Metazoa > Chordata > Mammalia > Carnivora > Felidae > Prionailurus > Prionailurus viverrinus. The sequence goes on along the minus strand of NC_062563.1, from coordinate 67,408,386 downwards.
CGTGCAGGGGCAAACGGGGGGGGGGGGTGAGAAACATTCTCACGTTTCTTGCTTTGAACACCGATGAACCTCATGACTGCTTCCTCATGCTGGCCTCCCCATTTCCCACTTAAAGATAAAAAGGGAGATCGAACACAAAATGAAACAGAGCTATTCTGGACGATGACATTTTTAAAAGGCAAGTGCATAGACACTAAACATCCAGCTGTGGGAAAAAATATGAACCCTCAGCTAGCCAAACAGGGCTGCCCCAAATGGTCAGGCAGAATCTCTGGGAATAAAAATCCCTCACACAGGCAGAAAATGGCTTCAATTACTTTAGACGATTCGGCACATCTCTGCCAGGGTTGGCAAAAGACTTTCATCTTCAGCTTCCACCCAGGCTGACCCTGGCAAAGGCAGAACCCTGCAGCACTGGGCCCTAAGCTCCAGATCTGCCTGAGGCCAGGGCAGAGAGCAGGGGGTAGGCACTGACCTAGGTGAGGGATGGGGGCCAGGCTGGGTGGGGTGAGGTTGTGACCTAGGAGGTCACGGAACACAGAGCCGGGAACAAAAGAGGCCAGTAAGTCTAGCACTCAATAACAGGAAGATCTAGAAGGGTAGGAGCTGACCCAATAGTGACTCTGGCCTCTGGCTCCCTTGCAAGTGGGTCCCAGAGGTAAGAAAGGGCTGTGGCTGTTCTCAGCTGGAGTGATCCTTCCCCCTGGGGCAGGACATGGTGTCTGGCAATGCCACTCAGCAACAGCTAGCTTTTCAGTTGCTCTGAGAACTGCCCACACTTTCGGGGGGCGGGGGGGGTGGTGGTGGTCTGGATATTCTCCTTAGAATATCAGAGAAGTCCTCCTGTCTCTGGGCAGAAGACCTCCTAGAAGGTCCAGGGGTCCCATACGAGGAGGTCTTGGGGAGAAGCAGGCTGCTGAGAACACAGTGAAAAGTCATTCCTCCCTCCCAATGTCACAAACCAGCCCCACCGTCTAGAAGAGACAACAGTCCCATGGGGCAGCTCCAAAGGTAAGGGTACTCTGGTTACTGCAGCCCAGGACAGTGGTCGGTGGTTGGGTGGCTGTAGTCCTTAAGGTCAGGTGTAGAGCTTCTGATGGTTTAAGGATAAAGAGCAGCAGAAGACCTACGAACAGAGGTCAGTTAGTCATATAGCTTTGCAAAGGTTGATGATGAGGGATGACAAAGATCTCAAGCTCAAGGCTCTAGCAAGAGGCAAAGCCTGACATTTGGAATCTCCAGAGCCTGCCTCCTCCTCCCTCCTTCTAGAGAGGCTGGGTTCTGGCAGGTCAGCGTCTCAGGGTGTGACTCATGTCTCCCTGCCTGGGATGCTGGCAGCCACCCCCCGCCCTCGCAGGCCTGCTTGAGACAGGACTGCTCATTCCTTTTATTTATTCCCTGTTCTTCAACCACCTCTCCTCACCCCAACCCATGACTAATGTGCTCCCACCACCCCAGGGCATGCCGGGAGGGCATCACCACCACTGCAATTATCTGGATCATTTAGCCCCCAAAATGTCTCTCCAACCCCCAGCATCAACTTTGTCCTGCAATTATCCATATAACTCCAGCAATTCAGATGTGTGGTCTACTCAGTGAGAATGAATCTTCAGCCATTGGTTTCCACTGGTTGTGAAGGTTAGCTCCAGGCTGGCCGAGAATTCCTTCATGTTAGCCATTTCACCGTGGGGCTCTATTCAGACCCTCAGTGTTGGTAAAAGATTATTTTAAGCAAAAGATCTTTGAGATTCAACAGATGCAGATAAAAGCCTTCTCAGAGCTTCTCTTATCTGACTAAAAGCAGAAACTTCTGAGAAATGAGGACTGCATAAATTCCCTCTTTGGTGTTGGTCTACTCCTGGGAGACAGATCAAGAGCAAACATGCCATCAGTTCCCTCCCTGGGGGGAAGTTCTACTGGCTCTTAAGACAGAGAGATCACTCACATCTGCATAAACAAACATCATCACACTTTCTTATTTCCCATTTGTTCTAAAAACCCATTTGTCTTTCCTAAAGACAAACCCATCGTCTTTCCTATTAAGTTTGGTATATAAGGCCCAAATTCTAACCACCCTTTGGAGTTACTCATCACTGAGCACTGCCTCACATGTGCATCAGTTTAATACGCAGTATCTAGTCACTGAACCTAAGAGGGTAGAGGAAAAGTTTTTCCTTCGCTACATTACCATCCTCTCAAACCTCAGAAACATGTTCATTTTAGAGCTAACGGGATCTTGGAAATGAAGTCATCCAGTGTAGACAAAAGAAGTAGCAGTATCTTTTAAAACAAAGACATGTCCAGACCATGCCCCAGAGATGTTCACCAGTATGTCTAGCACTAGATGTGGGTATTTGTTAAAGAGCACCCTTGTCCTCCTAATCAGCAGCTCCTGTCCCTGTCCTCCCCTGCCACCTGGCCCAGAGGGAGGAACACTTTGCCCAGGGCTCAAGATGATCAGCGGCAGGGCCAGGATTGGATGCACCTACAGACCTGTGCCACCTCTCCCCTCTCCTATACACAGAAGAGCCTAACTCCCTGGACAGGCATTCAAGGCTCCCTGAGTCTGTCCACCACCCTCCAGCCTGCCACCCATGTCCCCGGGCTCTTCTTTTAGCCTTTGGTCGCACAGTTACTATAGCCTGACATGCACTTGTCACTCCTCACATGTCTCTCTCTAGGAAGTGTCTCAGTTGGGCCTACCCCCCACCCCCACCGCCCCAGGGCTGGTTCCCAACCCAATTCACAGTGAGCCCTTCCTCCACCAAACCCTCCCTGCCTGCCTGACAGCACAATGATGTGGGCTTTGGGATGTAATAGGCTGTGAATTTGTCTTTTTGTTTTAGAAGCTCCAGAAGGGCAGGGTGTCTTCTAAGTCTTCAAGAGGGTCTTACACGTAAATAAATGCGAGGAACATGAGTTGACAGGACACCAGCTTTCCTTCCTGGACTTGTGCTCAGAGAAAGCACCCTTCACCTTCAAACATTTGCTTTTGGAACTTCCAAGCCTGGGCTCCTTTACGGATTAAATGCTGACATTTTCCATTTGTGTAAATGCTCACGATAAGACTGAAACCCTGCCTACTCTCCCATCAACCCAATAGGACTAGGTAAGTGCTGGGGACTGGGGGCAGTCCCTGCAGCCCAGGCTGACAAGGGCATGGAGGAAGCATTAAGAAGTAGTAAAAAAAAAAAAAAAAAAAAGGAATGACAGTGTGAACGGACAGAACAGGAAACATCCAAGTTGTGATTAAAAAAAAATTCAAGAATCCAATTAGGAGCCCAGCTCCTTCCTTCTGCCAGTTTCATCTGCAAGGACACAGTTGGCTGGAGACAGGTGGGGGTGCCAAGTGTGGACACCTGGGAGGGCGGATATTGGCCTGTGGGCCCCTGCTGTCTCCCACACGCTCAAAAGGGCACTGCCAGCCCAGCGCGGCTGCCCGGCTGGAAGGCAGGCCTCACCATCTGCCCACCCCTGAGGGCGCGGGCATCTTCCTGCTGGTGGCAAAGGGGATTTCAGCCCAGAAATCAGCCCTTCGAGGTCTCTGTCCCCAGAAGTGCCCCTCCAGGAGAGTGGGTAAGGAGGCCTGGGATCTGTAGCTGCTGCTGGCAACTCAGGGGTGAGTCAGGCAGCTCCCTGCAGAGACCTATAATCCAAAGCAAAGCAGCCGTGACCAGTGCAGGGCAGCCCCAGGTATACATGGATGGAGACTAGCTGCACATTCACACCTGCCTCTTTTCCACTCTTCTTGCTGCTACAGCTACCACAATTTCCCTCTCCTTAAAAACCTGCCCTTTGCCTCCAATATCAGATTCCCTTCCTTCTCCCCTGCTTGATCTCCCTGGCATTTTTCTGGCTCCCCCCACACACTTATATGTTCCCTCCTTGCACTGAATTTCTTCCAGTCCCCTACACAATCATTTCTGGGGCTCAGTTCCTTTGCTCTTACTGTTCCCTCTACCAGCAGCTCCCTTTCTCGGACACCTGGAGAACTTCTATGCATGCCTCAAGACCCAGCTTAAATGTTACTTCCTTAGTAAAGCCCTTCCTGACACCACTGTATACTCTTGCTGTACAGTGTAATAACAGTCTTGCCGTTATTATGGTACCTACTGCATTGTTTGGTAACTCTGCTTACATGCATGTCTTGTTCCCTCTTGCCTCTAAATATTGAGGTCCTTGAAGACAGTGACTGGTTCTGTAAATCCATTATGTGGCACGATGTCTAATACGTCCAACTTGTCAATAAATATTTGTTGAATGTATGAATCCAAACTTTGTCTTCCTTCTGCTATGCCCTGCTTCATAACCCTCAATGGGGCCCTCTAACCTGGAGACTAAATTCTTGGCAGTTTGCATTCTTGTACCCACACTTTCTATACACAGCATGGGAAAATTATCCCCACATTTGGCATTGTGGAGAACTTTAAAAATACAAAAGAAAGTATCTCCACCCAGAGTTCTGAAGAGTGAGGCAAGAGTCCAGATGAAACTCTGAGGAAGACAGTGGGTGCCACTAGGACTTTCCAGATGAAGTGAGTGTTGTGTCCAGTGGGGAGGGATCCAAGACAGTCTCCTGGGACACCAGGTCACATTTGAGTCAGCCCCAAAGAACAGATTTCAACAGTTAGACATGAGACTGAGAGGCATGAGGGCACGGGGAAAAGGCATTCCTGTTCGCAGAGGCAAACGTGTTTAGGGTGTGGGGCGCCTAGGTGGCTCAGTCGGTTAAGTGTCAGACTTTGGCTCAGGAAATGATCTCACAGTTCGTGAGTTCATGCCCCGTATTGGGCTCTGCACTGATGGTGTGGAGCCTGCTTGGGATTCTCTCTCTTCCTCTCTCTCTGCCCCTCCCCTGCTCATGATCTCTCTCTCTCTCTCTCTCTCTCTCTCTCTCTCTCTCAAAATAAATAAATAAACTTTTTTTTAAAAAGTGTTCATGATGTGTTTAAAGGGTGTTTGGTTGAAGTAAAGCCCACGTGGGGGGAACAGCAGAAAGTAGAGGTTGACAGGACTTGTCCAAAGATCTGCCCAGGACCAGGATGTGGCTCTCATCAGCAGCATGGGCTCCAGAAAGACTCATTCAGAGCTGGGTCGCACGGGGTCTCTGAGGACCTATGTTGGGGACAGGTCTTACCAACACTCCAGCTGTCACTGCCCCAGCAGTGAGTGAGGGAAGGGAGCAACGTGGGCCCATGAGGAGAACAGAGAATGTTTCAGTTTCCTCACCTCTCTGACATTTCCTAAATCCCATACCTAATAGTGGCTTGGTCTAAGGGGAGCATCTCACTCTGCCAGCTTCCAGCAAGTTAACCCACAGAACCTCTCCTGCCCCCTCTCCCTTCAGTGGATGGGGACCTGTGGACCTCTCAACCGCAGGACAGGCAAATGTTTCTTGGGCACCACCTACCTGGAAGGTACCAGGTAAAGCAAAACAGGAGATACCAAGGACAGAGGACACAGACCTCTAGTTTAACTGCACACAATATAAAACACCCACAGAGCCAGGCCGGGGAGTGGCATCAAGTGAAAACAGGAAGCAACTGGCCTCCGCTTTTTTAGAGTGGCCATATAAATTATTGTCCAAACTGGGCAAGGAAAAGGAAAAACTATTAGTTAATATGCTAGAATACAGGCACGAACAAGGCTGCCCAGGCCAGCCAGCACAGTGGTCAACCATCCACATCACTCTTAGGTTTCCAAAATGTCCACATCTAGACCTGTCCCTGGCCCTGAGCTCCGGAGCCCTAGTCAGTTGCCTGCTGGGCATCTACATTTGGACATCCTGTAGGCTACTGGACAGCAATATGTCAAAACTGAAGTCAGCATCTCCCTTTTCCTCACCCCTTGCCACTGGCTCTTCCTCCCATGTGCCCCATCTTGGAAAACAGCACTGGTGCTCACTCACATGTTCCAAGCCAGACCCTGGGAGTCATCCTGGATCTCTCCCCCTTACCATACGAGACAGTCACTTCAAGAGCCATTGCCTCTACCTCTTTGTGTTCCTTCACCTGCTCAAGACTCCTTGCCCTTGAAATACTGGCTTTCCTGCCATTACAGTCGTTCATTCACTTACTGAAAACAGTGTCAGATGCTGGGGGTTAGAAATACGTACAACAGGGGCACCTGGGTGGCTCAGTCGGTTAAGTGTAAGACTTTGGCTCAGGTCATGATCTCACAGTTCATGATTTCGAGCCCCGCATCGGGCTCTGTGCTGACAGCTCAGAGCCTGGAGCCTGCTTCAGATTCTGTGTCTCCCTCTCTCTCTGAACCGCCCCAACTCGTGCTCTGTCTCTCTCCCTCTCTCTCAAAAAGAAATAAATGTTAAAAAAAAAAGCATTAAAAAAATACATACAAAAACATACAGAGATAAATAAAGCAAATGCGGCAAAAACACGACCAGTCCCTCCACCTATGTGAGAGGACTTTGGGTGTTGATTGTACCATTCCTGCAACTTTTCTCTGGGTCTTAAGTTTTCAAAATAGAACACTAGGTATTAAAAAAAAAAAAAAAAGAATAGAATGTGGGCCTGAATAGAAATTCATTCACACGTAAGTTTATGGTGACCTGATTTGAGAGAAACCAGTATGCACTGAACATCAGGGCCATGGTTTGCTGTTACAGTTTCACATTTACCAGTAAATTTATTGTGTTTGAATTTAAACAAATATGTATTTAATTTGAGGGAAATATTAGAAAGAAAAAAAGAAAACCTCGGATAAGTGGATAAAAGAAAACGAAATCACCCTGAATCTCACCACCCAGTGATAACAATTATAATTATTTCAGAATATGCCTTCCTGGTAATTTTTACATGTAGATATATTTTAAAATGCAAAATGGGTTATGCTACACATGGTTCTTTTACTCCACAATATATTATAAATGCCTTTCCATATTGATGAACACACTGGAATTTTAATAGCTGTGGTGCCTTCCATGGACTAGGTGCCCCATAATTTATGTAACCCCGTGATCCTTCCCTTCACATGCAAACACAAGCCTTAATTCTCTGATTCTGGCACCTTGAATGACTCTAACCCAAAGAGGGGAATGAAAGTCAATGCAGGCCCTTTGTTTGGGAGATGACACGTTGCTATTTGGACTTCAGTGGAAAAAATGAATAGTGACAGGTTAGAATTAACTGGGAAAAGCACCTCATCTCAAACGCTGTGAGCATTTCAATAGGTAGGGTTCAATCTGCTTGGCAGTTCTGCCCGAGGAGGCCAGCAGAACTTCAGGCCACGCCTGGGCCGCCAGCAAGATTGAGAGGAGCTAAAAATAGATCCAGAACTAAGCATTGAGACTTTTCTGAATTCATAGGCATAAAGGCTGCCCCAGAAGGACTTACTGCTCCAACATTTTCCATCCATAGCACGTCACGGTACCTAAAATTCTTAAGAGTTGTGGTTTTTCTAAAAGGCTCTTGTCAGAAAGTAGGCAGCTGTCCTGAGAGGAGGGCAGAGAGAGGCCCCCGTCGGGATAGAGCTGACAGAATCGGGGTTTTGGAGTCAACAGCCTGGGGTTTGCTTATGTTCTGGCTCTGCCCCTCACTAGCTGGGTGACCTTGAGTCAAGTCCTCAACCTCTCTAAGCAGCTATGTCCTCATCTGTAACAAGGAGATAAAGGCCACATCAAAGAGCTGTTCTGACGGTAAACTGGACTGGTGCCTGGAACGGCATTTGAGAGGTAAACAAAATGAAGCTTATTGTTATCACTAAGGACTTGAATTTGTTTCTCAGACTGTTCAGGTGTGGTGTTAGGAGAGCTGAGTTTTTTCTGGGTTGGTGGAAAGCATGAGAGAAGTACAGCAGAGCCCCCAGGCATGATCCAGAGCAAAGGTCTGCACATCCAGGACCAGCCAGGGCACTTAGGGCAGGCTAGAGATGCGCTGGCATAGTATGGGACGCCTCCATCACTGCCGTGCTCTCCGCATTCATACATTTAACATTCAGAGAGTCGAGCATTCTTCAGTTGACTCTGAAGATTCGTGACCTGAAATAATTTCTGTTTTGCTGAGACATCATTTGAATCCCATTAACTCAGTGAGAAAACATGTTTTGTAGATTTCCCAGGAGTGGGCCCTAATGAGGATTTGCAGCAGACATATCGAAAGACCAACCTGTGACCCCAGGCCATTATAATCTCTGCCCTAGATCCCAGTGGGGATCATCGCTCAAGGCCCCCTTGCCCTGATTATGACCAGACCCCACCTCCGGCCTTCTGGGAGTGGAGCGGTGAGTGGGACAAACTGGAGGGTAACCGATGAGTCTCGGGGCCATACTGGCACCGTTGACAGTCTGTCCCATCCAGGAGCAAAAAGCTTCTCTTCCACCAGAGCCAACACCATCGAGCCCACCCTTCCTGGGTGGCGAGGGGACTGGTGAAAGGCCACCGTGTGACATGACCAAATGGAAGGTTTCTTTAAGTAATTTGTAGCTAATAATAAGAAAATTGAAGCTTGGGAATTATTTTCTTTTTATTGAGCCTCCTGAGGGTTATATCTCTTCTGGTCACTTTATCTCGATTACCTCCGGCTAAGATTTGGGGATTGGTAGGGAGTGGACAATGTTAATGTGACTCAGAAGGGTACTCCAGAGTGAAGTGTTTCTCCTCTTAGTTTCTTGGGGCTGCCATAACAAAGTACACAGCCTGAGTGGCTGAAAACAAGAAAAGTGTGTTGTCTCACGGTTCTGGAAGCCAGAAGTCTGAATGAAATCAGGGTGTTGACACAGGCATGCTCCTCCTGAAACTTACAGGGTAGAACCCTGCCTTGTATCTTCCAGCTTCTGGTATTTGCCAGTGATCCTTGGGGTTTCTTGACTTGCAGATGCAATCCAACCTCTGCTTGCATCGTCACATGCTGTCTTCTGAGTGACTCTGTCCTCTTCTTACAAAGACATTAGTTGTACTGGACAAGGGGCCCAGCCTATGCCAGTATTACCTCATCTGAGTTAACTACTTCTGCAATGACCCCATTTCCAGGTAAGATAAGATCATGTTCTGAGGTACTGGGGGCTAAAACTTCAACATCTCATTTTTGGGGGACACGGTGGGATCCATAATAGCTTCTAAACCCATTTTGAGATGAGCATTCTCTCTTCAGTGCCTGATCTCAGATCAGAGCAACATCAAACACCCTCTCCAGGGGAAGAACTCCCAGGAGAGCCATGTCTGAGGATGCACCAGAGATGGGGGTGGAAGACAGACCCAGAGAGATGGATGTATACAGGCACGTTGGCCTCCCTTTCAGCCCATCGTCATGACTCAAGTCTTTATAGGGCCAGGCAGTGACACTCCATGTGCTGGGGCACTGAAGTCCTGGCCCTGCCTCCTGGGCATTTACAGTCCCTATAGAACAGGGAGTGAAGAATCAGAGAACAGAAAGAAGTCCCTTTTCCCCACCACCCCCTCATTCTCCTGGCTCAGGTCCAGGATATGTGGCCAGAGGGATTGCTCGAAGGGGATTGAGCCCCAGCTAGCTGCCTCATCCTGGGACCTCTGGCCACCGGTGCTGGCCCTGCCAGGGAAGACAGAGGCCACTGCCGCTGACCTGCCAGAGAAGAGGCAGGCAGGGACTTCCTGATCCAATTGCTCAGGTACGCTTGAAAGGGAAAAGTGATGACCAAGCCCTTTGCACATTTCTTAATCCATTTTAAAGTCCTTAACAAAACAAACCTGAGGGCCTGAATAAATTGGCTACCAGATGCTGGCCACAGATCAAGCTGGTTGGAACGTGGGGGGAGTGAGAGAGAGGACAGGGTCAGTGACCAGGGTGACCGAACAGCCTGTCCCCACACCCGGTGCCAGGCAGTTTCTTAACGAGGTGCCTCTGCTGGCAGGCTTGGAACCTGGAGCCCCCGGGACCCCTGAGCATGCAGGGAGGCAGGGAGGGGTCTCCCTCCACCCTCAGCACTTGGTCTCCCTGCCCTGAAGCAGCACTGGGAGAAAGGCTGTCAGCAAATCCTCCCTGGTACCTCCTGAGGTGGAGCTAGATGAGCATCTGAGTCTGGCCCCATTCCCTCACCTGCTCAAGAGGAGGCCAGCCTTGAAATCACCACCGCCCAGCCCCCAGGAGGACGGTCACCTCTGAGTCCAGATGGCGGCCACTGGCAGGGCCTGCTGGGAGCAGAAGTGAAGAGGGCCTTGGCCAAGCCCTCCCACTCACGAGCTGTTCCATCATGATAGATGTCTGAGGGGTCTGGGAGGAAATGGGCTGCTCCCTCGTGGCAGAGACAACCTGCCACAGCTTTTCCTCTGTCATCTCCCAGTTCAGTGATGTCTTCTCGAATAGCCTCGGAGGTGAATTTTCTTTCTCTGTGGGCACCTTCCCCCATAACTGACCCAGCAGTGGTCAGTCCTGTCTGGCTTTTTTATTTTTTATTTTTTTTAAGATTTTATTTTGTAAAAAGTAATCTCCACACCCAACATGGGGTTGAATTTACAACCCTGAGATCAAGAGTCACATGGTCTACCGACTGGGCCTGCCAAAGTGCCCCAGGCCTGATTGGCTTTGTGTCTCCCTCCTTGACCCCTGGTCTGCCCGCGAGACACCCAAGTGGAAGTGCCTGAGATTGAGTCTGCAGCTCAGAGGGAAGGCACAGCTGTGGATCTGAACACCAGCGTTTGGGGATAGGATTTATAGACCAAGAGGAGGGTTTGGCCTCAGACAAAAACAGGACGGTTCCTCTTCAGGGACAGGAGTGAGGGGCAGGTGGGCACTGATGGCATTGGTGATGGGTCAGTGAAGAGTTCCCTCTGATGGGTTGTGCTCTCCAGGAAGGATGTGGCATTTAGGAAAGGGGTGGGAGTGGGAGGGGGAATGTGGCTGTGATCCCCAGGAGAAGGCGGAACACTGTGAGGGCAGGCAGGAAAGAGATTCCCTAGGATAGAAAGGGATACAAGGATTGCCTGAGGCTTTTGAGTACACATTTGAGATTTGGGCTCATAAACCTAAAGAGGCAGCACAGGCAGGATGCATGAAGGATCTCTGTGGGGGTGGGGCAGGGGGGTAACTAGGGCTCAAGGGGGAGACAAGGAAGTGAAGGGTATTTGTAACCAAGGCATGACAAGATGGACTGTGGACTCCATGTGGGGGGATGGTGGGGTCAGTATGATGTGACCCTGTGCCCCGGGACCTGTTGGTGACACTTCCTGGAATGAGGGAGGACAGTCCGCCCCACCCAGGAGCAACAAGCAGCTCCTCCACCAGAGCGAGCACCGTCGAGCCCACCCTTTCTGGGTGGCGAGGGGACTGGCAAAAGGCCACCGTATGACATGACCAAATGGAAGGTTTTTATAAGTAATTTGTAGCTAATAATAAAAAATTGAGGCTTGGGAATTATTTTCTTTTTATTGAGCCTGCTGAGGGTTATCTCCTCAGGTCACTTCATCTTGCTTACTTCCGGCTAAACTTTTGTGGATTGGCAGGGACACACTAGAGTTTCAGCGTTCCAGATACTGGACAAAATCTGCAGCACAGCCTTTTATGCAGAGCCCATAGTGAGCAACAGTTCTGGGGCTGTCATGTGTGGATGGCAATGCTTCAGGGGTCTCTGTGCCCCATAAACAGGCTCACATTTCTACTCTGGCTGCAGAGTTTTGTGGCTCGTGGCATCGGGGCCATACAGATTCACATTCAGAGGTTGTCTGGGGGCCCTTGTCCATCTAACACCATCCTCTTCCATCTTCCAAAGCAGGAGTTCCAGCCTGGAGCAGCTGCCCAGCCACACACTATTCCCCAGCATCCCTGCATTTGTATGTAGCCATGGGACTAGGTTGGAGTCACTTAGTGGAGAGGTGCTACTTCCAGGCTGGTGTCCCAAGGCAACCGTGCTGCCTCTACATTCTCTTTCCTGGTTCCACCAACAGGTGCACAGAGGGACCTGCAACCTGGCTTTAGCCAAGAGCAAAGCCAAAAGGATGGTAAAGAAACAATGTAGGAAAAACCTGGCCCCTCACTGACTCAGGGCAGCAAAGCTACATGCCACCTGAGGATGCTCACCTTGGGCTGTGGCTTAGGTGGGCCTATGTGGAGCAGACTCTGTCCTGGAGTTCTACTGGGGGACACTCTCAAGGTCAGCACCTGCAAGTTTCAGGGCAGAAGCTGAACTGCAGTGACATCAGATGAGAGGAGGCTGCAGCTGATCCAGTGGGGAGCCCTGGAGCTAGGATGGCCCTTCAGTGTTGTCCTACATTGAGACAAGGGGGTGGGACTGCTGTAGTCCATATCAAGGAGTTCTCCTTGAATGTAGGCTGCCCCCATCAAAGGGTGTAACTTGGGTCAGGTGGATCCCTTTGGTCAAGGGCAATTCCCAGAGAGGGACTCAGCTATGAGCCCTCAGCAACCAATGCCCCTACTGGCATTTGGGCAAATGGTGTCTCAGTCCTGAAGGGGGGGGTGCCTAAGGGAGAAACTTCTTTTATTCATTTGTTTATGAGAGAGAGAGAGAGAGAGAGAGAGAGAGAGAGAGAGCAAGCACAGGGGAGGGGCAGGGGGAGAGAATCCCATCCAAGCACAACATAGAGCCCAACACAGGACTCAGTCCCATGACCCCAGGATCATGACCTAAGCCAAAATCAAAAGTCAGATGCAATTTAACCAACTGAGCCACCCAGGTTCCCCTACTAGGGGAGAAACTTGTATGTTCTCTAAGCTCTTGATTGATTGTTGGGTCTCTTTATCACAGCACCCTCTCCTCAGCCCCCCTAATAAAGCTCTCTGCTGGTTTACAGGTGTATATCCTGTCCTGAGCCAGAGAGAAACTCCCTGAGACATATACTAGGTCACTGGTTTGCAGAATGTGGTCCTCAAACCGGTGGCATCAGCATCACCTGGGAAACTGTTTTAATTGTAAATTTCATATCTCGCCCCAGACCTACTAAGTCAGAAACTCTACAGATGGGGCCCAGCAATCTGTGTTTCAACAGGCCCCCTGATGCACACTGAAGATTGAGAACCACTGCTCTGGGTTTTCTTTCTTCTACACTCACAGCACCAACCACTATGCAGAGCACACACTGGCCTGGAGTGTGATTTGCAACAGCCTCTCCTTGAAATCCCGGGGCTGTGTATTAAGATGCTCACAGCCTGATGTTTCACCTGCTGTCTGGGTCCCCACTCTTTCCCTCTGACACTATCCACAGCCTCCTCTCCTCTGTCCTGAAGAAGGAGTGTGGAGCAGAGGGATCCTTACAACTTTGGGGCCAGGCTGATGTGGCTTGCAATGCCAGCTGTGTTGACCACTGGCTGACTGACCTTAGACAAATTACTTACTGGGCCTCAATGTCCTCATTATACAATGGGGTGAAACCCACTCTACATAGATACTGTGAGACCAAGACGAGAAAACTTACCTTAGTGTGTATCGCTGCCTGGAACCCCAGATTCCATGACTGTTACCCCTGTTTTTCACTGTCGCCCAGGGCCCACATTCTTTGCTCCAATACAGATTTCTGAGACTAGGTCTAGAACTCATTCACATGGGAGGCTAAATTACCAGTAACTAAAGGATAGTGATCCTTCCAGGGGAATTTACATTTTAGCTGCAGCCCAAGGATCAGATTACAACAATTTTTTAAGTTGGTGTGGAGGAGAGGCTAGGCCTCCTTTCCAGCTTCTGGAAGCACCCTGCATGCACATGGTGCTCTCATGTCTGGATTCCTGGTAACTCTTCCCCAACAGCCTTTGACCTTGAGGAGCCTCCATTCTTTTTTTTTTTTTTTTTTTTAATGTTTACTTATTTTTGAAGAGACAGAGCATGACCAGGGAGGAGCAGAGAAGGAGACACAGAATCCAAAGCAGGCTCCAGGCTCTGAGCTGTCAGTATAGAGCCTGATGTGGGGCTCGAACTCACAAGCTGTGAGATCATGACCTGAGCTGAAGTTAGATGCTCAACTGACTGAGCCACCCAGGCATCCCTTGGAGCCTCCATTCTAATAAGTGCCACTTTATTATTTTTTAAAAAGTTTTATTTATTGAAGCAATGTCTATACCCAACGTGGAGCTCGAACTCACAACCCTGAGATCAAGAGTTGCACACTTCTTTGACTGAGCCATCCAGGTGCCCCAGTAAGTGGCCCTTTATAGATTTAGCTATGCACACCAGCTGGGCTTCAAGTGGTAATGTCCGCATTCATCAGATGAACTCTGAGTGCCCCACCTGGATCAGAGCAGAAATCCCCTTAGACCTGCGTCTTCCATCTGAAAGTTGAAAATCATCCCCAAGATCCACAAGACACTTTGTGGCCCATATCTCAGGGTTCTCCAAGGTCAGCCCGACTCCAAGATGGAAAGTAAGAAATTTCAGGGAAACCAAAGAGACCTCTTACTCCTAAGAATCATCATTGACCTGCTAGTCGAGGGCTGATAGTTCTTAATTCCAGAGCCAATGCCTTCCATTCTGCAGTGGGAGAGTAGAAACCCAAAGGGGAAGGACCGAGTGGCTTCCATTTCATCAAAGATGAAGTGACTGACATCAGGCCTTTCCTGAGAGCTCATCCTGATAGCTGGGAGCCCCAGGCAGCTGAAAAGGGAGGGTACGCAGATCAAACCAGCCACAAATCTGAGCTCACTGATCACACCTCATCATCCAGTATGATGCTGGCATTTCATCCCAACTCTTGCTTTTCTCTGAGATCTTCATTCATTCTATAAGCTTTCTGCATTCCATGTCAGTGGCCAGTAACAGGAGGAACTAATTCCTCTCACCTTATGCACATGCAGTTCACCCTCAACAGCACTGCCCTGAGCTGCAACTTGCCTGACAGGTTCAGGGATGCATTAAGGGAGCCAGGCCTTACAGTGTCTGTCTCCAGAGCAGTCCTGTGGAAGTAGGCATCACTCAGTTCTGTTTTGGAATGTCCTTCAGAGATTTTGTGCAATGCCCCAGACAGGGAACCTGGAAACTTATGCTGAGTCAGTGCCAGTTATGACCGTCTATGTTTAGACAGAGAGTTTGGGACTCACTGAGCTCTTTCCCATGCATTTCACATCCATCCAGCGAGGAAAGGAAGGCAGGCTTAGATGGGGAAGCAGGTTCAGAGAGGCAAAGGGATTTGCCCAAGTTACACAGCTAGTAAGTAAGGGGTGAGGTGGGGCTTATTCCCAGGACTTCTGTCTCCAGATCTGGTGCATTTCCCATTGCCGAGGGAACCATCCTAGCGTCAAAGCCCAGAGCACGCCTGCTCACTCCCATGACATCCACCAAGAGGGAGAGAAAGGAGGGAGGTCTGGGCTGAATACGACTGTACAATCCAGTAGAAGAGTCTGCTGCATTTCCCCATTGCTGGTCATCCTTCTTCAGTGCTTCCCAGACACATGCACTGGGTTTTGCAATGGCTCTCCCTTATAGTTGTTCATTGTGGGATTGTTTCCCTTGCAGGATTGTTTCCCTTGTGGGATTGTTTCCTTTATGGTTTGGGATTGTTCATTACTTTCCCAAGGAGACAGAGGCCTGGGATTGGGTGAGTGATTTCTCCAGAGAAGGCACTTTGCATATTAAGACTTTTCTCCACTGAAGCCTCCAAGATGGATCCAGAGGCAAGAGTCTTGATTTACTAGAGAAATAGAATCTAGCCATGGGGGTTCCAGTCCCAGGCATGGGACATCAGAGCGGCAGAAGCTCATGGTCTCCAGAGATACCACTGAATGTTTATGTATGGATCTGTGAGCACCACTGCCCTGCCACAGTCCTTCTGGAAGGGGTGTGGGGCGTGGCTCGCCTGTTACACCATCAAGCACAAGTGGCACAGTTGACCCTATGTGTTCCTGCCTCTAATGGGCCTCCAATCTCTTCAGGCCAGGCTGGTCATAGTTACATCGGGGAAACTGAGGCAGCTTGGCAGACTCTTCTTCCCATGACATCAGAGCTGGAGTCAGGCTGACTCCTTCAGAGCAGAGCAGAGCTTTACAGAGCAGAGGATGTGGCTGCTCTAGCTGGGGACGACATCTCACAAGCTCCCCGCTTCCCTAGGACCCCTCAGGGAATACTCTCATCCTTTATTTGGAGCGTTCTGAGAGCCACACTGGGATGGTGAGAGAGGGTCTAAGCACCTGTGAAGTTTGGGCAGTAAGAGAAAAACTTGTACACGTAGTATGCAAAACCTTATCTTCTAGTGGAAAAATCTATTCCAGGACACCATCCTAACAAACATATTGAACAGCCTCCCTGGTGTCAGCAGGTAAGGAGTACATTCTATGGCTCTTTCATGCCTTCCTTCCATGAACATATTCACTTAGTAGAAAAATATGTATATATATCTTTCTTACTGTTTTCTCAGAGAAGCTAGTTCACATATCCAAAACACTACAGTCTTCATGGCCCAACAAAAATATTTAAATACATGTTGGTAGTTATAAATCAAAACCTTATTTAAACACATCTGCAGTAGATAAAGACGTCTTCATTTTGCATGCATATATGTTCATGTGCAAAAACCAGTTGGTCGATGTCCAGTCTATGCTGGATCAAAACAAGTCATGGGTGAGTAACAGCATGATTTAGGAGAGGGCCACTGGTCCATCTCTTCAGTGGTCAGACATCATAAGGATTTGAGAGATGGATATGCCAGGTCAGGTCAGTTCTTGGTTACAAATGAGCCTCTGGCTGATCTTGGGTTCACATTTTCTGTCGCTTAATATTCGCTAAAAAACCGAGATGTCTGTGATCACATGAGGTAAAGGTACAGGGATATAATTCACCTTGACTTCTGATCAGTCAGTATTCTTTTTTATTATCCTCTAGCAGACCTGTTGGTGCATCTCCCAGAGCCTCCAGGCCTGCCCTTGAGTGTTTCTATGCACCTTTTGCCCAACTTCCATGTGCCTTTATTTTGAACACCCCACACCAGAAACTGTCTTAGAAATATAGTCCTTTGGTCCCTCCTTTCCCCAGCTGCAAGCACCTGGGAGTTCATGCCCCCAGGGGTAGCCCATAGCCAATGATAGACCAGCATGGAAGCGAGGCAGATGATTGTTCCCAGAAGGGCCATGGCAACATCTCCTGTCGCACATGTTCTTCCAGAACTTGGTTGCTGCCCCATCAGCAGGTGGGGTCTATCTCCCACCCTTTGCTAGACCACAACACAGAATGTGGTAAAAAGGAGGCTCTAGGATTTATGAGGCTGTGAAAGGCAATACTGCTTCCACCAGCCTCTCTCTGTCTCTCTCTCCCTCTGGACAGTTAGCCGTGGAACTCAGCCGCCATTTGTGAGGAGGCCCAGACCACATGGGGAAGGTGTGGGTGAGTCTGCTGGTCTTGGTCTTAGCTGCAGCTGGGATGAATGGCCAAGCCTTCCAGCTACTCCAGCTGACACCGAGTGGAAAAGAGGTGAGCTGTCCCCACCAACCCCTGCCCAAATTGAAGACTCGTGAGGAAAAAAAAAGGAGTGTATCATTGTTTTCAACCACTATGTTTGGAGATATGCAGCCACAGATACCAGATAGAGATTGAGGTACCCAGAAGTGGGTGCTATGGTAAAGCCCATGATGTGGAGCTTTGGGAGTGGGTGGCAGATGAGGCCAGAAGGACCTTGGGGAAAGGGCTTCAAAGAGGTTGGATGGCCCTGGCGGCTCACAGCAGTACTCCGGTTCCACGTGCTCTTCCAGAAGCAAGCCCCTGCCCACGAACAAGCTTTATTTCCCCTGTCTCCTGAAACATTCTGCCATTCTGCCTGGTAGAGGAGAGCATTAATACTGTCCTTGCTTATGCTAAGCCACTGTGTGGGAGGCGCAGGGTGAATCTATCAGTTGCTCTTTTTTTTTTTTTTTTTTTAGAGAGAGAGTGCTCATGTGAACAGTGGAGAGGGGTGGAGGAAGAGAGAGGGAATCTTAAGCAGACTACACAATCATGATCAGTGCAGAGCTTGACATGGGGCTCCATCCCACAACCCTGGGATCATGACCTGAGCCAAAATCAAGCAGTTGGATGCTCAACTGACTGAGCCACCCAAGGGCCCCATCAGTCACTCTGAACAAACACTTAAGCCATAAAAACATGGAAGCATTACCATTCTCTTGCTGGGCTGAGGTTACTCAGAGAACACAGTTTTGGGTGGAACTTGAGATCTGCAGCTACAGACAACTAAGGAGACTTTTCTCTTGACAATGTGGATAATTTGAACCCGATTATGTAGTAGCTCTGCTTAAACTTTGTGATTCCCAGTCCACACCCTCCAAACCAAGTGGTCTCACAGCCTGTGCCCTGGACTGCACCTCTCCTGCTCATCACATTTGGTCTGAATTTGCAAACCGCCACCCCTCCCCACCCCCCAGTCCTTCCTCACTGTGTTAGAGCTCCTCTATTGACTGCTTAATGCTATTCTGAATTCTTTTCTTGTACTTCCAATCTGCCTGGGCCACACCTCTTGCATATATTTAAATCCAATTGGATTCTGAGCATCCTTCCTGTCTTTGTCTGGCTCCCACTGAGGCCATCTCAATGATACAAGGCACAAAGATGATCCTTGGAGCATCATTTATAACAGCCTAACAATTGGAAACAGATGAAATGCCCAGTAAAGAAACTGTTGCATCTCAGTTAGGTCACACACAGGGTAAGTCAGCAAGGGGGTGGGAAGCACACCAGCAGCTTATCCAGGCCTAGGGAAGCCTAAGGGATAGCTGGGGCATGGGAAATCTCCAGACAAATGCAGCACTTGGGACTGGGTGGTGGACAGAGGAGCTATGACCCACACAGCTCCTTAAATCAGTGCTGACCCCACACAGTAAAGTCTGACAGCTGCCGGGGAGAAGTGAACATCAGTGGGCGGGGCAAACCTAGTCTGCTTCTTGCACATGTACTTGCGGGTCCATGGAGGCACATGAGACCAACCTCATACCCTTGCCCAGAACTTGAGGTGCAGAAACCCAGCAGCTAGAACACATCTGCAATCTGGGTCTCCCTCACAGGGAATGGCTGGATAAACTCGTTCATACTGAGGCTCAGGAATGTCTACGTTGGAAGGGCTTGGGGAGAGCAATCTGGTTAGAAGGAGAAAGGTAGCAGACATGGGTGGAAGCTGTGTCAGCATATCGAGTGCAGTGTTTTTATTTATAAATGGAGATTATAGTTCACCACCCTCTCTGACATTCTTGCAACTACCTCTATAGAGACCAGGAGCATAAAGACGACCCTGCTTTATTTACCAAAAAGACCCTGAAATGGTGGAGTTTGAGCACCAGAGGTAGGGAAAAAAAAATTGGACCTGATGGGGGAGGTCCCTCTAGAGCAGAAAATCACACTCAAATCTCTCACAAGAGAATATTTTCTCTGGCGAAGTGAGCAGACAGGTTGGCAAGAGTGGCTAGGCATTGCTTTCCAGGTGGAGAAAGCCGGAAGAGAAGACCACATCGGGGCAGGCAGTGCTGTCTGGAAGTCCCGAGGGTTTTGTCAGCTGATCCTCCTGTTGGCAGAAGACCGCGGTCACTGAATTCTAGATGTGGTATCAATATCGGCGCCACCCCCGGCTGAGAACTAACCAGCCTTTGCATGTATGGGTGATACTCTTTCCTTGGAAGTGGAGGAATTGAAAGAGAGTAGGAAGACAAGTCAAGCTGCTAGGGAGGGCTGCTTCCAGCTGCTTGCACAAGGAGAGCCCCAGGCCAGGCTGGGCACAAGTAAGTGTGAGCCCCACACAGCAGGCATGTGAGAAGGCACTCAGGCTGAGATGCTGATGGCTTGACCTGGAGAACATTGAGCAGGGACATAGCCGGAGCAGTGGAGGCAGCCCCAAGCTCTGCCTGCAGAGGAGGCCACATGCCTTGCCAGCTGTAGGCAACGCCACCAGCTCTGGTGTGCACCCACGCCACCCAGCCCCGTGTCAGGCGCTGTGTGTTTTTGGGTGGGAGTAGGGTCTGAAAGAAGAGCAAGAGGGGCCTCTCTGAAATAGAGTAAATGCAAGGCTCTGGGCCGGACTCAAAGCATGAGGGCAGAGGGTGGGGTGCATTTCCCTGGCCATTAGGTATCATAAAACCTAGGTTCCATTTAGGGCTCATTCGTTTTGATACAGCCATCTGACACATGAGTTTAAGGTACGGCACAGATGATATATCTAAAATGGCAGCATTACAATGAAAGAGCCCAGGGAAGAGAGGCTGGACATGGAAGGCCACATGTCGTATGATTCCACTTTTACGTAATGTTCAGAATAGGCAAATCTACAGAAGCAGAAAGGGGCTGGGGCGGGGGGGAGGAGGTAACAGAGAGTGACTACTTAACGGGCACAGGATTTCCTTGTGGAGTGATGAAATGTTTTGGAATGAGATAGAGATTTTGGGTGCACAACACTGGGATCATACTGGATGCCACTGAATTGTTCACTTTGAAATAGTAACTTTTATGTTATGTATATTTTACCACAGTTTATTTTATTTTATTTTTATTTTTTTACTACAAAGTGCTAAAAATGGAAGGGCTCACTTGTTTTTCTTGTGTGGCCTTGAAGGGAACAACCTCTCGAGCTTTAGTCCCCTTCCTCTGTACCATGAGGCTCTCAGCCCTGTTTGTCCTCCAGGAGTGGGTGTGGGAAGGGCACAGGTGTGGGCTCAAATCCACCACAATGCCCACTTGCTGTGGGACTTGGAAAGTTACTTAGGCTCCCTGAATCTCCATGTCATTATCTATAATTAGGGCTATTGGGAGCCCAGACTTTTGATGTTTAAATTAGAAACATTTTTTACAAGGAAACAAATGTTTATAAACCAAACAAAAAATATGAAGTGTGTGTGTGTGTGTGTGTGTGTGTGTGTGTGTGTGTGTGTGGCATAGATACCAGAGCTCTCATTAAGTGGGAACTCTTACTAATTATTGTTAGCTAATAATAAATTATTTTATTTTATTTTTCTTAAGTTTACTTATTTATTTTGAGAGAGAGAGCACATGCATGCATGCACAAGTTGGGGAGGGGCAGAGAGAGAGGGAGAGAAAGAATCCCAAGCAGGCTCTGCACTGTCAGTGTGGAGTCTGACATGGGGCTCGAACTCACAAAACCATGAGATCATGACCCGAGCTGAAACTAAGAGTCGGACACTTCACCGACTGAGCCACCCAGGTTCCCCAATAATAACTTATTTTAAATAGAACTAATGAAGTTGAAATCAAGTTGTAAATAAAACCCATTAAATCTAAGGAACAGAGGATGGCTGGGTGGGCTAGAATTGTTAGCAACATTTCACAGAAACAGGGGATTTGAACTGATCTTTAAGGAGCTGAGATCTGAGCAGGTAAGTGTAGGGGAAGAGCAGGACAGGGCATGCATGAGCAAAGGCTTTGGGATTGGGAGCATGCTGGGGCCAGTGAGAATATTGGCCTGGGTGGAATAGAGTGTTGGGGGCATGTGGGGAAGGAGCAGATGTTGGGTTTCCTTGAATACCAGACCATGGAATTTGAACTTTATCCTGAGGATACTGGGGAGTCCCTGATGGTTCTTGATCAGGAGAGCAATTTGATGAATATAATGATATATAAAGATAAATCTAGCCCACCCCAAGCAGAAATTATCTGGAGGTGAGAGTCTAGAGGCATCCAGCCTGGCATCTACAGCTTTAACCCAGCATGAGGGGATAGGGCATAGGTAAGGGGAACTGACCAATCTTAGAAACACCCCATGGATGAATCCACACAAGTCCTTCTGGGCTCCAGACTCACCCTACCTTACGCTACTTCTTGGCTTTTGGCATCGATAGCACCGATCTGGCTATTTCTCATCTGTGGGTGTTTTCCTGGAAAAACTTAGAGTAGTGTCCAAGAAAATGATTCAAGGGACATATGCAGATCTGAGATGATGAGTCTATGTCAGGTAGGATGTTCACAAAGCTGAGTACAAGGAAGGAGCTGGCTTTCTGCAAGACAGGCTCAGCCCTGCTTCTGTGGATTTCGGTTCCAGGCTTGGGTTGGTCATGAAATGGCACAGCACTTGGGCTGATCTTGGAGATCTATAGGATGGCAGCCATAAAGGCTCACCAACCCCCAAGCGGCAGTCACAGGATGCTTTCTGGTAGGGAAAGTGGGCAGTGGCTGATACTACATGTTCATCACCACCTCCATATCCCCAGCAAGTAGTCCCAGGCAGGGCAGGGGTCCTTGCTCTATCAGTCAGCCAGAATAACTATTGTTACAGACTTAGAGCTCACCTAGTAGGCAATCATCCTACGCTAAGACATGTGGGAGCACAGATACTCCTGCAGAGACCTGGACGCTGAAAGCTATGCAACTGCTGAGAGCAATCAAAGATCTAAACAGATGGAGAGATATGCTCTGCTCATGGCTCATAAGACTCAATATTGTTAAGATGTCAATTCTTCCCAAATTGTTCCATAGAGTCAGTGAAATCCCAATAAAAATCCTTGGAGGTTCTTTTGTAGAAACTGACAAACTGAGTCTAAAATTTACATGGACTAATCAAAACAGCTTGAAAAAGAACAAAGCTGGAGGAACACTGCCTGACTTCAAGTTTATCATAAAGTTAGTCAAGACGGGTGGTATTGGCATGAAGATAGACAAATAGATCAATGGCACAGAACAGAAAGTCCAGAAATAGACCCACACATATATGCACAAGTGATTTTCAACAAAGGTGCAAAGGCAATGCAGAGGAGAAAGAATAGTCTTTTCAACAAATAGCACTTGGATCCACTGGAGATCCAAATGCAAAACTTCAATTCATACCTCTCACCATATAAAAAAGTGGCCTCACAATGAATCACAGACTCCAATGTAAAGCCTCCAAGTATAAAGCTTGTAGAAGAAAGCAGAAGGAAAACTTTGTGGCCTTGAGTTAAGCAAGGTTTTCTTAGCTAGGACACCAAAAGCATGATACAGAAAAGAAAGAAATTGATGAATTGGACTTCATCACAATTAAGAATTTCTGCTGTTCGAGAATACTGCTACAATAATGAAAAGATAAGCTACATATTAGGTGAAAATATTTGCAAATCATATATCTGATAAAAGACTCATATCTAGCATATAAAATGAACTCTCAAAACTCAATAATAAGAAAACAAGCAACAATTTTTTTTAACGGCCAAAGATTTGAACAGACACTTCTCCAAAGAAGACACAGAGGGCAGATAAACACATGAAAAGATGCTCAGCATCACTGGTCACTGAGAAATGCAGATTAAAATCACAATGAGATACACCATTACACAGTGATAATAGCTAAAATTAAGAAGACTGACCATGCCAAGCGGGGGAAAGGATGTGGAACAACTAGAACTTTCATTCACTGCTGGTGGAGGTATAAATGGTACAATCACCTTAGAACACAGTTTGTTAATTTCTTTTTTAATGTTTATTTCCTTATTTTGAGACAGAGAGTGCACATGCATGTGCACAGAGGAGCAGCAGGGGAAAGAAAGACAGAGACAGAGGCAGAGACAGATTAAGCAGGTTCCATGCCCAGCATTGAGCCCAACACAGGGCTCAATCCCATAACCCTAGGATCATGACCTGAGCCAAAATCAAGAGTCAGACGCTCAACTGACTGGACCACCCCATTGTTCCATAGTTTGTTAGTTTCCTATAAGTTAAACATACATCTACCATATGATCCAACCATTGCACTCTTGGGTATTTATTCAAGAAACCAAAGCATATGTCCATTCAAAGACATGTACACAAATGTTCATAGAAGCTTTATTTGTAGCAATTTCAAACTAGAAACACTCCAAATGTCCATTAACAGGGAATGGATAAACAAACTGTCGTGCATACATGTAATGAACCACTACTCAGCAATAAAAAGGAATGAACTACCAATAAAAGCAACAATATAGACAAGCCTCAAAATAGTTATGTCAAGTGAAAGCAGCCACATGAAAAAAAGCACATACTGTTTCATTTCAGAAAATGCAACTGATCTGTACTTTGATCAGTGATTGCCTGGGGATGGGCACAAAAGGAGGGGCAGGAGTGGGAATCACAAAGAGGCACAAGGAAACTTATGGGGATGATGTTCACCATCTTGCAGTGACATTTTCACAGACACACATGTTAGAATTCATGAAATTGTACACTCTATGTGCAGTTTGTTATTTGTAAATTAGACTTTGATAAACCTTCTGGGGAAAACACAAACCTGCAAATTCTCTGCATTCCATTCAGAGTAAAAGCCAAAGTTCTTACCATGGTGAAGCTGCATGGCTGACTGACCTCCATTCATAGTGCTGTTTCCTTAGCTTCCAGAACTGTGCCTGGAACACAAAATGAGCTAAATAAGTATTTGTTGAATGGTTTCCTGGAAGGTCCATGATTAATATAAGTTGTTTGATAATTGTCATCAAGAATAAGTTGGGGGTCCTCAAATGATTAAACTTTGAGTTATATGACCCAGCAATTTTACACCTAGGTATGTTCCCAAGAGAAATGAAAATATGTGTCCATGCAAAAAATTATTCATAACAGCCAAAAGGTAGAAATAACCCAAATTTCCAACAGCTACTGAATTAATAAACAAAATGCAGCATATTCATACAATGGAATATTCTTTGGCCATGAAAGGGAACTGCACACTACAAGATGGACCTTGGAAACACTGCACTAAGTGAAAGAAGCCGGCCACAAAAGAGCATATATGATTCCATTTATATGAAAAGTCAATCTATAGAGAGAGAAAGGAGAGTTGCTTCTGGGGTGTTGATAGGGAGATGGGAGTGATAGCTAAAGGGTACAGGGTTTCCTTTGGGGGTGATGCAAATGTTCAAAAGTTGTAGTGGTGTTTGTATATATCTGTGAATATACTAACAACCACTGGATCATACATTTAAATGGGTAAGTTGTAGGCTGTGTAGATTATAGCTCAATAAACCTGTCTAAACATAAAGAACACAGTGGTGTATCAGGGGAAGACACAGCTATTGCTCAGAGTTTGAGTGGAGAGTGGTAATCCCTTTTTACTGTCAGTTCACCAGCATGGTTAGGACCCTATCAAGTGCCCCCTGAGAATGGACGTAGCCCAATGTATCCAGCAATAAAGAGGCTAAGGGCCCAGAGAGGGCACTGGATTTGCTCAGGTCACCTTGATGATGAGCCCTGAACAAAGATAGGGCTCTTTCTCTTGGGATAAGCAAATGAAAACATGTCGCTCTCAGCCCTACAGCTCATGGCTGGGCTCTCTCTGCTGCCTTGAGCTGGACTGAGCAACATGACGTCCCCCAATTTCCTCACAATGATAATACCTTCTATTTATACCCAACACCTCTCCTCCCAGGAGAGCACTGTGTTTTCCCAACATTGATTCACCAAGCCAGCTGCACTGAATTGAATTAAAATTCACAGCAGCTACTCTCAACAAGCCTACCCCTGTCCCCTTCCTGTCCACTCCTTCATGCACTGCTGTGATGCTCATAGTAAAAGAGGCAAGTCAAGAACATCAGTCTTCTATACCCCTGCCCCACTCGAGGGACCTCTCCCCTGATCCTGCTCCAGACCAGGGGTGGGAGGTGGGGGTTGTGTCACCCCAGGGCCCTTCTGTCGTGGGAAAAATCTAATGTGAGAGAGATGGGTCTTCAAGCATAACATTCCCCTTTCCATAAACATTTAAATCATCAAAACCCAAAAGTGAGAACTGCTAATGATGGGAATTCAGGCACAAAAGAGAACTATATTGAGGAAATTTTTCTAATTCTTAAAGTTATACCACATAGGCTGCTGTCTATTTTGCCTCAGCAAAAGGACAATACAGGATCCTAATCACCATGGTCAGAGGGTTCTCCCCTGGGTAGAGCCTCCTGGCTCACTGGAGAAATGAGAAGGAAGGGGTTCATGGGCTCTACTAGCCCTTTGCCCTTAGTGCAGATCCAACTGGCCATGGTCAGTCCAGAGCCCTGGCCTGAGGGACAGAGAGCAGGGAGGGGTCCAGGAAGGAGCCTGCATTGGTCTGACAGGAATGATGGATGGATGTCCCATATGCATCCCCACCATATACACAGTCTTAGCCTCTCTGTGCCTCTATCCTGCTCTGCTGCCTGGCGCAGTCCCCAGGGATCAGGAGAAGGATAATGCTGTGCTGAGGGCAGGGGTCTCCTACATGCATGCCCACTCCTGGCATTGTCATCCACAGTCAATCAATCCATCAAGAGTGAGTCCCTCTCATTCGGTGACTAGACACTGTGTGTGCCTGCCTGGGCCGCCTTCTATGGGGAAACCACATCCCCTATCCTGCGAGGGCAGATGCGGAGGGTTGGTTAGGTGAAAACCCAAGAGCGTCTCTCCAGGCAGGATGGGGCCATGGGCACAAAATCCTATGGGGCTGCAGTCCTAATCAATAGATTTTCCCACAGAGCCTGGGATCTCAGGATGGGGAAGTGTTTAGGGGTCTAAGGACTAAATTAGTCCTCCCCATATCCCCACCCATCCCTCATCTGTCTCCTGCATCCCTTTGTCAACACCAATAGTACTGAAAGAGCAGGAGCTCCAGTGTCCATCTTTTCCACCATGGCTTTGCCCATCCCCCTCCACCCTTCATTACCAAGGCCTCTTGGTGGTCCCAGTAGTCTTGGTAACATCTGCTCCTTGAGAGGACACCAAGGGATGGGGCAATGGAGCCCTAGGGATCACATAAAACCCATCTTTCAATAAGGCAGTTTACTGGCCCTTTGAAAATCAGGGGTCTGTGACATGAATAGAGCATTCCCAAACCATACATGCCTCTCCTCCCATAGAGAGGGTGTCCAAGCACTGGCTTCTATCATTCATATTCCAAAGACCAGTTCAAAAGCATTAGATTTTCTATCTTTTTTTTAAAGTTTATTTATTTATTTTGAGAGAAAGAGAGAGCATGCATCCACAAGCAGGGGAGGGGCAGAGAGAGAGGGAGAGAGAGAGAGAATCCCAAGAGGGCTCTGCGCTGACAGTGCAGAAGCGGGATTCAAACCCACAAACCATGAGATCACAACTTGAGTTGAAATCAAGAGTTGGATTGCCTAACTGAGTTAATGAGGTGCCCCAAGCATCAGATTTTATGGAAACTTAAAAATATTTAGATGCTGAAAATCATTATGAAACTGCAATTAGAAAGTTGTCATTTATATCTATCGGATTTATATGATTTGGGTAATAATAATAATAATAATAATAATAGCAATAGAAACCATACATCTTACTCTGTTATAGTGCTTTTGTTGTGCCAAATACACTTACTATGTTTTAAAACAGAGTGAATGTTTGATTAGAATAACAGAATATTAGAGAGAGGCATTCTGAGGTGGATACTTAGTATGTGAAGGCTAGGCTCCATGATAGCCATTTGCATGTGTATAAAAGACAGATACACAGATAGGCACCCCTATTGCTGCTCAGCCCTCCAAGGTCACTGGGAATGGGCATGTGGGGGCATCTAGCAATGCTGCTATTGATGCAGATGAACTTGACAGCTGTGAGCTGAGCATTTAAACAGGGAGCCACCTCCCCAGGCAGCCCCCAGAAGTTCCAACATCACTAGATGCCTGTTGTGGGGAGCACCTCTCATCATCTATCTGCTGGGTAGCTGCTGTTTGGAGAGTCGCAGCTGCAAGAAGGCGCTGGTGCTAATAGTGAATGGCCTCAGTAGCCAGCTCTCACCTTCCACACACAATGGCCAGCCAGAACCAGCATGCACACACCAAGAGTGGGGACGAGGGGCCAGAGCAGGTGGTCTGGATTGTTGCTGTGCCTCTGGCCAGCTACAAAATCCCAACTTTCATGAAGATTCAGAGAAGGAAACTTTGGGAGCAAGGTGGGGTGATAGGCACCCAGCCCCCAAATGGTCAGTGTGATCATCGGCCCCTCTCATTTGACACTTGAGAAACTGAGGTCCAGAGAGAGGAAGGGACTAACTTAAGGTCACATGATGGGTAGATGGCAGATAAGACCCCAAGTGTCCTGGCCATGGCTCAACTCTCTCCATAGTCAACTGGGTTGGCATTCCCACACCTGATGATGGATGGCCCCAGAGGTCTGGGTCTATGGAGAAACAGACTATTCTACAGCCTCGACCCTAGTTGAAATTCAGTAGGGCCAAATTAGCCTGCCACCTCTCAGCACCACTCTGGGGGAGGCTGCCCAGGAGGAAAGTATGCATAGACAAACTAAGAGAAATTGCCCAAAAGAGCCTCTCCCAGCAGCTAAAGAGGCTGTTCTGGTACATGGCTCCTCAGGGGTGTTAGGGGCAATGGGATGTGGCTCCTCAGCAGTGATCATTCCTGGGTGTCAGACCATCAGAGTCACCAGCCCCGGAACAATTCCAGACCAGTGAGGACCATTCTCCAGGAGGCCCTGGGAACAGTAAAGGGCACAGACTTGGCATCTCAGCTCTCCTCGAGTCATACGGGACAATAAAAAAGGGAATTTTATTCAGCTTCTGTGGAAAAAGAATCTGACAATTCCTCAGAAAGGTAGACATAGAATGAATGTATGACCCAGCAATTCCACTCCTAGGCACACAACCCAAAGAGTTGCAAAGAGGTATTCAAATAAATACTTGAATAAGTCCATGGATGTTCATAGTGGCACTACTCACAATAGCAAAAAGTGGAAACAACCCAAGTGTGCATCAACAGGTGAACAGATAAACAGAATGTGGTATATCCATACCACAGTACACTATTCAGCCTTAACAAAACAATGAAGTACTGACATATACTAGTGTCAATGAACCCAAAAAGCATTATGCTAAGTAAAAGAAGCCAGTCACAAAAGTCACAAGTAGTATGAGCCCATTTATATGGAATATCCAGAACAGGAAAATCCATAGAAACAAAAAGTAAATTGGTGGTGGCCCCCTTAGCAGGCTTGGCCACATGCTGGCTTCTGGACCCTCTATTCAGACATTATCCCTAGAGCTAGTCATTCCCATCAAAAGTCCCAGGTGTAAGTCTCATTTGCCTGAGCCACCCCCATGGCAGATGGACAGAGTGCAGTGCTTGGCCAGGCTGGGTCTCACCATCCCCGTGGTGGGGATGGGGTAGGGTGGGGGTGAACTGCATAGGACCTTCCCCACCCAAACCAGAGGACTGGATGGGCAGAAACAACAATGTCCACTCCAGGACAACGAAAGGCGTGACTTCTCATGCCCTTCTCTTTCTTTCTCCTCCTCTCCTCCTGCTGACACACAGCATGAAGGGAGTAATTTCTGTGTAAGTGGACCTGATTGTAGGTCTTGGGTTCCTTGGTACAGTCCTAATTTTTAGTTGTCTGTCCCGATAGCACATTTGGATGAGACCATGTGTACTAATTCCAGATTTAAAAACATGGTTGGCATCCCTCACAGCCCCACTGACTATGTGGAGCTTTCGCTAATCACCTCTTTGACCACTGAACATCTTTGCTCTACCAGGAATGAGCTGACCCTCTGGAGTTTTATGTCAATGGTAAATAGTAGATTTGGTTCCAGGAGGATAGAGCTAGTGAGAGAGACAAAACAAGAATACCTTTTCCCCTTGCCTTTTCCCTCCCTGGGGGCTGCCATTTTTCTCACACAGCATCCAAGTCCTCCTCTCATGGACCTCATTCTGCGATCTGTGGCCCACCCCAGGATCTTCCTTCCCCACTCTCTCTGTGCACACAGGACCCCTAGCGCCTCCACTGTAGACATGGTGATGATTGACCAAGGAATATATCCAAGAGAAAGCATTCATTCCAGGAGGTTTCCATCCTCTGAAGCGGGGAATGACCTACCCCAGGGACCCTACCCCTGTCCCCACTCAGATCCTGTGCCTGGATGAAGGAATACTGCAGGCACTGGGCTCCTCCAGAAGCAAGGAGGTGGGAGTAGGGCAGAGGGAGGGAGAATGTGGGTACCAGGCCCTTTGTCTGGGCCCGAGTCAGGCAAGCATCCAACTTATACTCAGAATCTGCTGAGTCTCTACAATGCTCTTTTTAAAGAATTAGTGCTGACCCCCATGTCAGGGAACTAAGGAAGCCACTGCCTACTTACTTGAAAATTTAATTAACCATCTCTGTCTAGCTCCTTGCCTAAGAAACAGGACACTTCTCTCTAGAGGACAAGGGAGATGATTTGCAGTCTTTTTGAAATGTGGAAGGAATCCAGTGTGCTGGAGGAAAGGACAGGAGGCTAATGAAGAATATAGTTCTGGAGTGTGCTCCATAGGGTGGAGAGGCAGGGAGCTAGAAAACAAGGCTGACCTCTCCACCTTCACTCTGCTCAGCTCACCTAGCTTCACTATGCTCCCTGCTAGCTCCTAACCCCTTAACCAGCCTACCTGGCCAGTTCACAAACATTCTAAAACACTACTCTCTGAAGAAAAAAAAAAAGCCTGTATAATAGAAAGCCTTTTGCAATCACAAATTAACCTTCTGTGGGATCCCTACTATATGAAGAATTACCTCTGTGAACTGTGTTCTCCATCATGAATGTTTTAGCCAAAACTCTAAGTTTGCACTGATTGCCTGTCCCATGAACCACACAGTCCTGTGGACTCTATTTTTGGATGGACTCTGGAACGAGGCTGCCTGAGTTCAAGTTCTAGCTCTGCCATTTGCTAGCTGTGTAACCTTGGGCAAATTGCTAACCTCTATGGCTCAATTTTCTTATCTATAAAATGGGGAATAGTAATACCTACCTTATCGTGTTGTTATGAGGACTGATAGTATTAATATATCTAAAGCATTTAGAATAATGCTTGTAACATAGAGCCATGAAAATGTTAACTTATAACAAATTACTACTGAAAAGAGGTGGAGAATGGATTTGAATAGGAACCAGCAGTATCCTTTAGAAGCCAAACGCAAACATTTACTGATATTTTAATGGAGAAGGGAAAGGTGAAGAAAAAAAAACAAGAAAGAGGGAAGAGGGGGAGCCTAAAAAAATCAGGAAGACCTGCCAATGTGAAATTCAGCTTAAACTGAATTGGGAGGGCACTATGTAAGCAAATGAAATTCTCTCCATTGATAGGTAGGTAGGTAGGTAGGTAGGTAGGTAGGTAGGTAGATAGAGCAAGCCAGCCAATAGGGCATGCTGAGTCTACAGAGCATATGACTCTTGATCTTGGGTTTGTGACTTCGAGCCCCATGTTGGGTGTAGAGATTACTTTGAAAAAGAAAAAGAAAAATAATGATTAATGACAGCAATTCTCTATGGATAATGGGATGGAATGTGTGGGGTTTTTTTTTTTGCTTTATTTAATTTTTCAATTATTCTATGTTAATCACACATTACTTATACAGTTTCTAAAAACTTATGTCAAAATTCACTTGGGACAATACATGGATGGTCTTACCTATAGAACAAAAAAATCTGGGTCAGTTTTTAAAATAAAATTTTAAGATTTAAAATTTAAAAATTAAGAAATGATTTGGCATTGGAAAAGAGGGCTTGTGAAGATGTTTAGATAAGGACCCCACAGATTTCAGGATGGACAAGAGAATTAGGAGGCAAGGAGTTGTCCCCAGTGGCCTCATGGCAACCCCTCACTCTAGGATTCTGAACTTTATTTCCAAGCTCCTTGTAAACAGATAGGCATCATTGGCTTCATTAATCCTTGAGCATCATGCTACATAAAGATGACAGCACACTCTTCACAAAGACAGATATGGAAACAGGTACACAGGGAGGTTTTAACACGGGAGCCTGTGACTCTATACCCAATATGTTTTTCATTTGTCCCTCGTTTCCTCTGCAGATACAGCTGATCCACCACCACCACCCCTGCCCCACGCCACCTCAGTGTGGTGGTGTATATGGGGAACCCAAAAGTTTGTCATAAAATTAACTTCATTAATCCATCTGAGTTGGATATCTGACACTCACCCTGGAAAGAAAACACCCTGAGGTTTCACAGGGTCAGTTATTGCACGCACTCAAGGTGTATTAAAAGGCGGACAGGTCAGCCAATGAAGTCATGGATTATAAAAGACAGAGGATCTTTCCTTTATGCTTGCCACAAATGCTCTTTCCTTCTTCCACACTAGCACTCAGGTCAACTCTCCTGGCTGGGATGTTCCCTTTGTTTCAGTCCATCTGACCTCTACCCACATTCTGCCTGCTACCCAAAGCTTCTTCTGACTCCTGCAGTCCTCACCACAGGCTCCTTTCTCTGATCTGTGATTAGCACCACACAGCTCCTAACTGTATCTGCTGTGTCATAGTCCTTACTGCTTCATATACATGTATCTTGACTCCTGAGCCAGGCCTTAAGCTCTTGCAGGGAAAGCAGAGCTCAGCACATGTGTGAGCATGCATACATACACTTCACATCACATCATTTCACATCACTTCACATTGTTTTTTACCTGATAGGTTCTCAGTAAATATCTATTCATTATTTGGGAACATACCAGGAGGCAGCTAAACAATCATAGACATTCTTAACAAGTTCACTTAGGAGTCTTATGTACCAATTACATATTGTCTATAAGAGACTCACTTAAGATCCAAAGACACAAATAGATTGAAAGTAAAAGGATGGAAAAAGACATTCCATGTAAACATCAACCAAAAGAGAGTTGGAGTGGCTATACTCCAGAAAAAATAGATCTTAAAGAAAAATTATTATAATAGACCAAAAAAGGACATTACATATTGATAAAAAGGGAAATACATCAAGAAGCTAAAATAGTTATAAACATACATGCACCAAACAACAGACCCTCAAAATATATGAAGTAAACACTGACAGATTTTAAGAGAGAGATGAGTTTTATGGTAATAGCTGAAGACTTAAATACCCACTTGTAATAATGAATAGAAAATTTAGACAGAAGATCAGTAAGAAAATAGAGGCTTATTCAGTCTAAAAAGAACTCCCTCCTCCAAATGCTAACTGGAAAGAAAAGGAACAATATCACCCCTGTTATTGCAAGGACCTCTGTACCATTTGTGGCATTGCTTATCCATCACTGCTCAGACACACTTTACCATGACTTGGCCACCAAGTCTGCTCTCTTCTCAGGTCATAAGTCCAGGCTCAACCAACTCTCGCCTTCAAACCCCACAGAGTGCCAGGGAGGTGTGCCTAGGGGGGATCTGGCATCAGTTATATCCTCTGCTACCAAAGCATTTAGACACTTGTCCAAGCCTAGCTTCCAGTCCAGCTCCTCATCCTCAGAATAACTGTATTTCAAAGGGTCCTTTTCCAAGCTTCTGGGCTGTGGTTAGACACTGCCCACTACCCTTCCTCAACAAGCCTCTTTGACCTCAAATTCAGGGAAGACAAATCAGATATCTTTTGCTTCCATACCAGAAAGTCCTGGGTGAAATTTTTTCACTCCTCAGTCACCAGCTCTCTAAAACACAGGATGGGAGGAGGCAGTGACTGGCTGGCTCAGTCGGAGCATGGGACTCTTAATCTTGGGGTTGGGGGTTCAAGCCCCATGTTGGATGTAGAGATGACTTTAAAAAATAAAATATTTTTTAAAAAAGATTTTATTTTTTGGGTGCCTGGGTGGCTCAGTTGGTTGAGTGTCCAGCTTCCGCTCAGGTCATGATCTTGCAGTTCTTGGGTTTGGGTCCTGCACCAGGCTCTGTGCTGACAGCTCAGAGTCTGGAGCCTGCTTTGGATTCTGTGTCTCCCTCTGTCTCTGCCTCTTCCGCACTCTCACTCTGTCTCTCTCTTTCTCAAAAATAAATAAACACTCAAAAAGTTTTTTAAAGATTTTATTTTTAAGTCATCTCCACACCCAATGTCAGGCTTGAACTCACAACCCTGTGCTCAGGAGTTGCATGCTCCACTGACTGTGGCAGCCAGGTGCCTCCCCCCAAATAAAATCTTAAAAAAAATTTTAGGGGCGCCTGGGTGGCGCAGTCGGTTAAGCGTCCGACTTCAGCCAGGTCACGATCTCGCGGTCCGTGAGTTCGAGCCCCGTGTCAGGCTCTGGGCTGATGGCTCAAAGCCTGGAGCCTGTTTCCGATTCTGTGTCTCCCTCTCTCTCTGCCCCTCCCCCGTTCATGCTCTGTCTCTCTCTGTCCCAAAAATAAATAAACGTTGAAAAAAAAATTTAAATATGGTGTGAGGAAATTTTTGCCAAATCATATAAAACATAAAAGGTCTTCTTTTTCCCTAACTCCAGGACAATTAGGGGAGGAGGATTTCTGTAATTGCATATCTCAAGTGGTCCTATACAGGATAGAGATGATCAGCTTCTCCAGATTGTAATCCTGTGAATATATATAAATATATATTATATATATGTTATATATATAATATATAATTTATATCTTGCTACACAACTAATTGCCAGTGAGCAATAAATAATAGAAGAGTTCTGAGATCAGGAAGATCAAAGAGATTTGCAGGCACCCAGGACATATTGAATTTGCTACTTGGAATACAGAATTTTTTATGAGAATTTTACCAACACAGATTAATTGTTAAGAGAAAATATTTTCTGGGGCAAACTCCTATTCAAGTTTAAATTCATAATCAATTTTCCCTTTAGAAGGAAGACGGCGGTCTAGGAGGACGCTGGGCTCACCGTGTCCTGCTGATCACTTAGATTCCACCCACAGCTGCCTAAATAACCCAGAAAACCACCAGAAGACTAGCAGAATGGATTCTCCGGAACCAAACATAGACAAGATGCCCACAGAAGAGAGGCCCCTCCCGAAACAGATCACCAAAGGAAAAGCGAGCTGAGCCTGCCCCTCCCGCCCCTGTGCACCTTGCTGATCCACCCCAGCTAATACGCCAGATCCCCAGCACCACAAGCCTGGCAGTGTGCAAGTAGCTCAGACCGGTCACACCACCCCACCCCACAATGAAATCCGCCCCTAGGAGAGGGGAAGAGAAGGTACACACCAGTCTGACTGTGGCCCCAGCGGTGGACTGGGGGCAGACGTCAGGTCTGACTGCGGCCCCGCCCACCAACGCAAGTTATTCAAGACAGCACAGAGGAAGTGCCCTGCAGTTCCACACTACTCCAGGGACTATCCAAAATGGTGAAATGGAAGAATTCCCCTCAAAAGAATCTCCAGGAAATAACAACAAACGAACTGATCAAAAAGGATTTAAACAATATAACAGAAAGCGAATTTAGAATAATAGTCACAAAATTAATCGCTGGGCTTGAAAACAGTATAGAGGACAGCAGAGAATCTATTGCTACAGAGATCAAGGGACTAAGGAACAGCCAGGAGGAGATAAAAAATGCTATAAATGAGCTGCAAAATAAAATGGAGACAACCACAGCTCGGATTGAAGAGGCAGAGGAGAGAATAGGTGAACTAGAAGATAAAATTATGGAAAAAGAGGAAGCTGAGGAAAAAAGAGATAAAAAAAAAATCCAGGAGTATGAGGGGAAAATTAGAGAACTAAGTGATGCACTAAAGAGAAATAATCTATGCATAACAGGTATTCCAGAGGAGGAAGAGAGAGGGAAAGGTGGTGAAGGTGTACTTCAAGAAATAATAGCTGAGAACTTCCCTGATCTGGGGAAGGAAAAAGACATTGAAATCCAAGAGGCACAGAGAACTCCCTTCAGACGTAACTTGAATCGATCTTCTGCATGACATATCATAGTGAAACTGGCAAAATACAAGGATAAAGAGAAAATTCTGAAAGCAGCTAGGGATAAACGTGCTCTAAGATATAAAGGGAGACTGATAAGACTCGTGACAGATCTCTCTACTGAAACTTGGCAGGCCAGAAAGGAATGGCAGGAAATCTTCAATGTGATGAACAGAAAAAATATGCACCCGAGAATCCTTTATCCAGCAAATCTGTCATTTAGAATAGAAGGAGAGATAAAGGTCTTCCCAAACAAAAACTGAAGGAATTCGTCACCACTAAACCAGCCCTACAAGAGATCCTAAGGGGGATCCTGTGAGACAAAGTACCAGAGACATTGCTGCAAGCATGAAACCTACGGACATCACAATGACTCTAAACCCATATCTTTCTATAATAACACTGAAAGTAAATGGACTAAATGGGCCAACCAAAAGACATGGGGTATCAGAATGGATAAAAAAACAAGACCCATCTATTTGCTGTCTACAAGAGATTCATTTTGGACCTAAGGACACCTTCAGATTGAAAGTGAGGGGATGGAGAACTATTTATCATGCTACTGGAAGTCAAAAGAGAGCTGGAGTAGCCATATTTATACCTGACAAACTAGACTTTAAATTAAAGGCTGTAACAAGAGATGAAGAAGGGCATCATATAATAATTACAGGGTCTATCCATCAGGAAGAGCTAACAATTATAAATGTCTATGTGCCAAATACGGGAGCCCCCAAATATATAAAACAATTACTCACAAACATAAGCAACCTTATTGACAAGAATGTGGTAATTGCAGGGACTTTAACACCCCACTTACAGAAATGGGTAGATCATCTAGACACACGGTCAATAAAGAAACAAGGGCCTGAATGATACATTGGATCAGATGGACTTGACAGATATATTTAGAACTCTGCATCCCAAAGCAACAGAATATACTTTCTTCTCAAGTGGACATGGAACATTCTCCAAGATAGGTCACATACTGGGTCACAAAACAGCCCTTCATAAGTATACAAGAATTGAGATCATACCATGCATACTTTCAGACCACAATGCTATGAAGCTTGAAATCAACCACAGGAAAAAGTCTGGAAAACCTCCAAAAGCATGGAGGTTAAAGAACACCCTACTAACGAATGAATGGGTCAACCAGGCAATTAGAGAAGAAATTTAAAAATATATGGAAACAAATGAAGATGAAAATACAATAATCCAAACGCTTTGGGATGCAGCAAAGGCAGTCCTGAGAGGAAAATACATCACAATCCAGGGCTATCTCAAGAAACAAGAAAAATCCCAAATACAAAATCTAACAGAACACTTAAAGGAAATAGAAGCAGAACAGCAAAGACACCCTAAACCCAGCAGAAGAAGAGAAATAATAAAGATCAGAGCAGAAATAAACAATATAGAATCTAAAAAAACTGTAGAGCAGATCAACGAAACCAAGAGTTGGTTTTTTGAAAAAATAAACAAAATTGATAAACCTCTACCCAGGCTTCTCAAAAAGAAAAGGGAGATGACCCAAATAGATAAAATCATGAATGAAAACGGAATTATTACAACCAATCCCTCAGAAATACAAGCAATTATCAGGGAATACTATGAAAAAACGTATGCCAACAAACTGGACAACCTGGAAGAAATAGACAAATTCCTAAACACCCACACACTTCCAAAACTCAATCAGGAGGAAATAGAAAGCTTGAATAGACCCATAACCAGCGAAGAAATTGAATCAGTTATCAAAAATCTCCCAACAAATAAGAGTCCAGGACCAGATGGCTTCCCAGGGGAGTTCTACCAGACGTTTAAAGCAGAGATAATACCTATCCTTCTCAAGCTATTCCAAAAAATAGAAAGGGAAGGAAAACTTCCAGACTCATTCTATGAAGCCAGTATTACTTTTATTCCCAAACCAAACAGAGACCCAGTAAAAAAAGAGGACTACAGGCCAATATCCCTGATGAATATGGATGCAAAAATTCTCAGTAAGATACTAGCAAATTGAATTCAACAGCATATAAAAAGAATTATTCACCATGATCAAGTGGGATTCATTCCTGGGATGCAGGGCTGGTTCAACATTCGCAAATCAATTAACATGATACATCACGTTAATAAAAGAAAAGATAAGAACCATATGATCCTGTCAATCGATGCAGAAAAAGCATTTAACAAAATTCAGCATCCTTTCTTAATAAAAACCCTTGGAAAGTCGGGATAGAAGGAACATACTTAAACATCATAAAAGCCATTTATGAAAAGCCCACAGCTAACATCATCCTCAATGGAGAAAAACTGAGAGCTTTTTCCCTGAGATCAGGAACACGACAGGGATGTCCACTCTCACCGCTGTTGTTTAACATAGTGTTGAAAGTTCTAGCATCAGCCATCAGACAACAAAAGGAAATCAAAGGCATCAAAATTGGCAAAGATGAAGTTAAGCTTTCGCTTTTTGCAGATGACATGATATTATACATGGAAAATCCGATAGACTCCACCAAAAGTCTGCTAGAACTGATACATGAATTCAGCAAAGTTGCAGGATACAAAATCAATGTACAGAAATCAGTTGCATTCTTATACACTAATAATGAAGCAACAGAAAGACAAAGAAAGAAACTGATCCCATTCATAATTGCACCAAGAAGCATAAAATACCTAGGAATAAATCTAACCAAAGATGTAAAAGATCTGTATGCTGAAAACTATAGAAAGCTTTTGAAGGAAATTGAAGAAGATTTAAAGAAATGGAAAAACATTCCATGCTCATGGATTGGAAGAATAAATATTATCTAAATGTCAATACTACCCAAAGCTATCTACACATTCAATGCAATCCCAATCAAAATTGCACCAGCATTCTTCTTGAAACTAGAACAAGCAATCCTAAAATTTGTATGGAACCACAAAAGGCCCCAAATAGCCAAAGGAATTTTGAAGAAGACCAAAGCAGGAGGCCTCACAATCCCAGACTTTAGCCTCTACTACAAAGCTGTCATCATCAAGACAGCATGGTACTGGCACCAAAACAGACACATAGACCAATGGAATAGAATAGAAACCCCAGAACTAGACCCACAAACGTATGGCCAACTCATCTTTGACAAAGCAGGAAAGAACATCCAATGGGAAAAAGACAGCCTCTTTAACAAATGGTGCTGGGAGAACTGGACAGCAACATGCAGAAGGTTGAAACTAGACCACTTTCTCACACCATTCACAAAAATAAACTCAAAATGGATAAAGGACCTAAATGTGAGACAGGAAACCATCAAAACCTTAGAGGAAAAAGCAGGAAAAGACCTCTCTGACCTCAGCCGTAGCAATCTCTTACTCGACACATCCCCAAAGGCAAGGGAATTAAAAGCAAAAGTGAATTACTGGGACCTTATGAAGATAAAAAGCTTCTGCACAGCCAAGGAAACAACCAACAAAACTAAAAGGCAACCAATGGAATGGGAAAAGATATTTTCAAATGACATATCGGACAAAGGGCTAGTATCCAAAATCTATAAAGAGCTCACCAAACTCCACACCCAAAAAACAAATAAACCAGTGAAGAAATGGGCAGAAAACATGAATAGACACTTCTCTAAAGAAGACATCTGGATGGCCAATAGGCACATGATAAGATGCTCAACGTCGCTCCTCATCAGGGAAATACAAATCAAAACCACACTCAGATATCACCTCACACCAGTCAGAGTGGTCAAAATGAACAAATCAGGAGACTGTAGATGCTGGAGAGGATGTGGAGAAATGGGAACCCTCTTGCACTGTTGGTGGGAATGCAAACTGGTGCAGCCACTCTGGAAAACAGTGTGGAGGTTCCTCAAAAAATTAAAAATAGACCTACCCTATGACCCAGCAGTAGCACTGCTAGGAATTTACCCAAGGGATACAGGAGTACTGATGCATAGGGGCACTTGTACCCCAATGTTTATAGCAGCACTCTCAACAATAGCCAAATTATGGAAAGAGCCTAAATGTCCATCAACTGATGAATGGATAAAGAAATTGTGGTTTATATACACAATGAAGTACTACGTGGCAATGAGAAAGAATGAAATATGGCCCTTTGTAGCAATGTGGATGAACTGGAGAGTGTGATGCTAAGTGAAATAATCCATACAGAGAGAGACAGATACCATATGTTTTCACTCTTATGTGGATCCTGAGAAACTTAACGGGAACCCATGGGGGAGGGGAAGGGAAAAAAAAAAAGAGGGAGGTTAGAGTGGGAGAGAGCCAAAGCATAAGAGACTCTTAAAAACTGAGAACAAACTGAGGCTTGATGGGGGGTGGGAGGGAGGGGAAGGTGGGTGATG
The DNA here is from genome assembly GCF_022837055.1 of Prionailurus viverrinus. Taxonomy (NCBI): domain Eukaryota; kingdom Metazoa; phylum Chordata; class Mammalia; order Carnivora; family Felidae; genus Prionailurus; species Prionailurus viverrinus. Next base: position 67,368,602 of record NC_062563.1, on the reverse strand, counting down.
GGTATTGAAGAGGGCATCTTTTGGGATGAGCACTGGGGTTGTATGGAAACCAATTTGACAATAAACTTCATATATTTAAAAAATAAAATAAAATAAAAATAAAAAATTACTTGAAAATTAAAAAAAAATTCTCTTTAGCACAGCTAAACTTTTCCCAATTTTTCCTATTTTTTTATTTTAAAGAAATCATGTTCCTTGGGATCAGTTCTTTCCTATTTCCATTTTTTCAATAAAAATTTGGTCAACTAGTTGTAGGTGTATTTTTAATAGCTTTATTGAGATGCAATTCACATAGTATACAATCCACCCATTTAAAATATACAATTTGATCCTTTTTAGTATATTCTCATAACTGTGTAATCATCACCACAATTTTAGAATATTTTTATAACCCTCAAGGAAACTCCTATACTCATTAGCAGTCACTCCTATTCCTCCTCAATTCCTTGCCTTTAAGCAACCACTAAGTTATTTCTATCTTTATGGATTCTCCTATTCTGGACATTTCTTATAAATGAGATCATACAATGCATCATCTTTTGTGACTGGCATCTTAATACTTAATACTTTCAAGATCCATTCACGTTGTAGCATGTGTTCAGTACTTCATTCCTTTTTATGCTTGAATATGTCATTGTATGGATATATCCCATTGTACTTATCCATTCATAAGTTGATGGACACTTATGAACTTGATGGGTTGTTTCCACTTTTTGGCTATTATTGATAATACTGCTATGAACATTCACTGACAAGCTTTTGTGTGGATATATCTTTTCACTGATCTTGGATATATACATAGAGTAGAGCTGCCAATTGGGTGCAGTTGACCTTTCCCAATTTTCCTGGTTTACATTCCTGTCATTGTGTTTTCTTTTACAAATGGCAGCAATAGAGGGGCGCCTGAGTGGCACAGTCGGTTAGGCGTCCGACTTCAGCCAGGTCACGATCTCGCGGTCCCTGAGTTCGAGCCCCGCGTCAGGCTCTGGGCTGATGGCTCAGAGCCTGGAGCCTGTTTCCGATTCTGTGTCTCCCTCTCTCTTTGCCCCTCCCCCGTTCATACTCTGTCTCTGTCCCAAAAATAAATAAACATTGAAAAAAAAATTTTAACAAATGGCAGCAATAGAGAAAAAGAGAAGACCTGTGCCCATTCAGATGTCTTATTTGAAGTTCTTGAGGGCATAGCAGAATCAAATGATCTTAGGATTGAAATGATGGCATCAAAGTGATTGGGTCAAAATATCCTACAAAGGAAAATTTTTCTGGAAAAAAGTTCTAACCTGAGCTGAGCTGTATATTTGAAGAGCTGGAGAGGAGGAGAAAGAAGATGGCACTCTGGCAGGGGCCATAGCATTAGCAAAGGCCTGATGACTGGGCTGAGTATGGAGCACTTGGATAAGCAAGATGTAGTAGAAAGGGAGCCTGGAATGATTTGCTGGGAATCATATCATCAAGGGTTTGAATAGCAGGGTTTTAATATCTTTGGGGGACCATGGAAGACTGAGGTCTAGGGACATTAGTCAAGTGATCAGATCAAATGGCATGGGCACAGCAATGACTGGCAGATGCAGGCAAGATGGAGCTAAAAAGGGAGACATCTCAGATAGCAAGTCTTCATCCCTCAGAGGCTCTTGCAGTAATTCAGGGCCAAGGTGAAGGCTTTGAGGATAGCCAGCTGGAAATCAGTGGCTTAAATATTGATTCAGTGGACAAAGTGGCATTCATCATGGGGCTGGTCCCTCAAAGGACCCGTGCCTATGTGCAGGGAACTCATCATTTTCCTATTATATAAATTGATTAGATCATTCAGAGCTGAGACTGATGCCAGGGATTTGCTGCTAATCAAGCTAGAATAACAAGCTGGAGGACAAGGCAGGCCCTTTGCCAACTGAGCAAGGAGCTGGTCCAGAGGCACAGAACACTGCAGCAAAGCACTCTGTCACTGCCCTGGGATTCTGGGCAAAGAAAGGCCCTGAGGTCTGGCAATGCCCTTCAGCTGCCTCTAGAGGCTTCTAGGGCCGACTCCTGGAATGATACTTCTCAGGGCGTCTGTCAGATACTTCGGTCAAGTGGAACCCAGCCCTGAAGGCCTATGGCTGGGCTGTCCCCCCTGCCTTCAGGAATTTGTAGAGATGGGAGTATCATAGGGAAGACAGAACAAGTTGGGGCAACACCAGTGGAGAGCCCAAGGGAGGCAAAGCCTTGGAAAAAGAGTAATTGAAGGGCATTTTGCAAATAAAGCAATAGTCTGAGAAGGCAATAATCTGTGTTTGCTTAAGTCTCCCACTATGAGATTCTCCCCTTCACGCAAAGATTCCCCTGCCCCTTTCTAATAAGATCATTGCAAAACATGACACGTGCCACCCACAGCCAGAAAGCCTAATTCTGACTATGGTGATGGATCCTCTTCTCATCTGTCCCTCCCTAACACGGAGGGGAGTGCAGTTGGCTCCATCTACAAACTGGAACAGCATTTCTAGGAAGATCCAAGTCTCCAATGTGCCTGGTTTAAGCAAATCAACATCCCAAGTCAGATGCCTTTTAGCTTTCTGCCAGCTTTCCTGCTCCCCACCCACCTCCAGTCTCCATGTGGGGGCATGGGGTCAGAGGTACTTGGTTTCTAAGCAGGGGAATGCTCAGTGAGTGGACTGAGGCTCCTTCAGGAACCACTTTGAGCACCTGGACCCTGAGGGGTCGGACGATGCTGCCACCACTTTTGGTCGACCTTAGCTCAGTGTTTTCTATTGTGGAGGCCAGATAGCTTGGGAAATGGGGTGGGGAAACAGTTCTGCATTTTGCCCCAGTTCACCCACCTAGGGTATTTAAATACAGTTACCATCATTGTTTTTATTTTCTGTATCTGCGTGGATTCATCATCGTCATCGGAAGGGGGCAGAGAAGGGGCTGGCTGCCTGAATAAGGTGGTGTTTCGTCCGTACCTAAGGTGTTCCTCACCACAGAACTTTGTGACCCAGGCCAAACCCAGACTGTGTTCGCGGAGAAGCTCCCGCGGTAGCGCGGAGCACCTGCTGTTTCCCGGGAGCGGCGGGACCAGGGGACGACGATTCCCCGCCCCCGCCACACTCAAAAGCACACCCTTTCCCCGCCCCCCACGCCGGCCTCCTGAGAGCCCTCTAGTGAGCTTCCTATACCCTTCTACCCACCCCACCGCAGCCAGGTTCCTATCCAGACTCCCCGATCCTGGGCTGGAGGGGCAAGGGGGCTGGTGGCAAAAGAAGACCCAGCAGCAGGGTGGGTTTGGACGCCTCCTCCTCCTCCGGTGGCACCTCGATCCCCTGACTCCTCCCCTGTCTCTGCTCCGCAGCGTCCTCGCCCTGTCAGCACTCTGCTTCAGCAACTGTACCTGCCGCTGACTGGGGGAACACAGGAGAAGGAGAAAGGGAAACAGGGTTTGGGGAGCACCGCGCAGCAGGATGACGGGCCTCGCCCCGCGCTGCGGGCCCCGGCAGCCCTAGAGCCGCCCGCCCCCCGGCTGCCGCACCGATGCGCTGTCCGCGGTGCTGACGCCGGCCGCCTGCTAGGTTGGGAAGGGGAGGAGACTCCCTCACTCCCGGGTCTCCAAGAGCCGAGTGACCCCACCCCCATTCCTTCCCAGGCGGGATCATTTCTGCAAAGGAACCCTCAGAGACCTAGCGCTGCGGAAGGATCCAGGAAGAAGAGGGAACTTAAACTTCGGTTGCAGCCCAAGAACCGGGTGTCGGGGGATTCGCGTTGTGTGGCCCCCAACGCCCTGCGACCTCAGGGCACCACCAAGTTGAGCAAAGTTTGGCGGCAGCTTGGAGATAAGAAAGGGATTCCGAAGCCGAAACTCAGGGAGGGGACGGACGGGGTTCCCCGACAGGGTGGTAGCCAGCACCGCAGTCCGGACACCTGCTTCGGTGCCCCGCATTTAATGCCGCCGGAACGACTGGGAGGCGTCGCAGCAGCCCAACTCCCCACCCCTTCCCTCCCATCCTTATCTCCCCCCCCCCCCCCCCCGCCTTCAACACCCCGCCCCGGGCGCCGGTGACTCCGCCTCTCCGTGCCGGGCGGCTCTCCGGCTGGAGCTGGAAAGGGAGCGCTTCCCGGGACTCGGCTCGGTTCTGAGGCTCCGAAGCCGACGCCGCCGGCTCAGGCCCGGGGGTGGGAGCTGGACTGCCGGTGCAGCCTGAGCCTGGGAGCCGCCAAGCAGGGAACGCCTCATGGGACGACCCCAGGGGCTCTCTTCGTGCCCTGCTGCGGCGTCCCAGTCTTAGGCTCCCGGGTTCCCCAGCCCGCCCCGCCCGCAGCCCGCGGCCTGTCTGGAGAAGAGTATGAGGCCCGGGGCCCCGCGGACGCCGGCCACAGGGCGGCAGGGGCCTAGCTTCAGACCCCCGCGCCCGAGGGTGGCTGGTGAGGAGCCGCGGGAGCCGGCGAGGCGTCGGGGCGCGGAGAGGAGCGTCCCAGCCCGGGAACCCCAAGGGCCGCGGGACCCGTGTGCGGCCTGAGTGCCAAGGAGGAGGCGGAGGCGAGGCGCCCCGCCGTCCGGGCTCTGGGAGAAGCGGCAAGGGGCTCCGCGGCGGCCCCCGACCCCTGGCCACCATCCTCACGCTTCTGCTCCCGCGGGGGGGATGTCGCGGCCCGGGCCCCGAGCGCCGCCCCGGCCCTGGGGCTGAGCTCCGGACCATGTCCTCCCGCAGCCCCCGGCCCCCGCCCCGCCGCTGCCGCCGCCGCCTGCCGCGCCCCTCCTGCTGCTGCTGCTGCTGCCGACGCTCGCACCTCAACGAGGACACGGGTCGCTTCGTGCTGCTGGCGGCGCTCATCGGCCTCTACCTGGTGGCGGGCGCCACAGTCTTCTCGGCGCTCGAGAGCCCGGGCGAGGCGGAGGCGCGGGCGCGCTGGGGCGCCACGCTGCGCAACTTCAGCGCGGCGCACGGCGTGGCGGAGCCAGAGCTGCGCGCCTTCCTCCGGCACTACGAGGCCGCGCTGGCTGCCGGCGTCCGAGCAGACGCGCTGCGCCCGCGCTGGGACTTCCCTGGCGCCTTCTACTTCGTGGGCACAGTGGTATCCACCATAGGTGAGCAGCGCGCCCCGCGCGCGTCTTTCCTCTCCGCGCCTTTCACCTGCCACCCTTTCTACCGCTCGGCGGCTGGTCTGCGTCCCTCGGCTTCCCCCTTCCCTTCTAATGCCCCACTGCCTAGTTTCGTCTTGCCCTCACCCCTCCGCCGGTCCCCCTCCCCCTGACCCTTCTCTTTCTTAACTGGCTTTCGGCGCGGTAAGTGGCCTGGGAGACCCATCTCTGGCGCTCACCCAGCGTTGACTCGCCAGGCAGTACGGCCCAATGGGGAGAACCCTCACCCAGCCACTGGGCTGACCCGCGGCCGCCCGCGCGCTCTAGCGCTTCCCAGCTCCGTAACTTGACCTTTGTGCGCCTCAGTTTTCTCCTCTAAAAGGACTTGTGAGAATAAGCGTCTAGGGCCTTCTATTTCCTTCTATTTCTCACGCCCCCTGGGTCTGTTTCCTCATGCAGATGATTTGGGAAGCCCCCTTTCCCTCCACTCACCACGTTTTTATCTTTTTTTTTTTTTAATCTCTTTTCTTTCTTCTTTTCCACATGTTTTTCTTCAGCATCCTCTAGCCCTTTACCCTGGGGAGGACGAACACTTTCCTTGATCTCCTTCCCACCCGCTACTCCTACAGTCTACACCTTCCTCTCCACCAAAGAAAAGCCCGTTAGACTCTGAGGCCAGGATTTCAGAGCTCTTATTCCGCCCTCCTTCCCACTTGGATTTTCTCCCCCTTCTCCCTCCACCCGCTTCCCAGCTTCTCCTCCAATTTCTTGACCTCTCTCGTTACCTTGCCATCTTTTCCAACCAATAGTGGCACCAAGGGGTAACCGGGTGGGGTGGGGAGGGGGCAGTTTCTCCATACTTTTTATCATTCCTTCTTATGTTTGGTATAAACAGTTCACGGTTTCAGAACCACACAAAATATGATGTGTAAATACTCTTTCAAGCCCCCCACTTCTACTTTCACACCCCCACCCCCATCCCACCAGCCTCTCCTATAGAGATCTTGGAGCCACTGGCTGCTCAGCACTACACCCCTTCCTTCTTTTTTCTTCTCCTGTCACCCACTTTCCCCATCCCCCCTTTCTGAGGATGCTGGGTGTCATGTGAAACAGACCTCCTCCTCAGTTACTACAGAGTGCAGAATAAATACAGGATTGCCACTTCGGTGAGATTTTGTGTGTGTGTGCTGTCCGCTCCTGCGTTGAGCTCCAGGGTGGGAGAGGGCATTTGGCTGGCCATGTCACTAGTCACCCCAAGGCACTATCTCCTGGTGGTAGTTTTGGAGGAGAGGGCTGGTTTCACTGGGTTGAGAAGTGAAGGATTGCATAGACACAACTTCCATGGGTAGGCTCTGGGCTGGTTTTGTATGCCAGCTCAGAGGTGGGCATACCAACTGGCCAGTGTAAGCCATCACAGATGGCTGCTGGGAGGCAGAGAAAGACTTCATCCATGTGCAGGATATGAGCAGCTTAGAGATGTCTCTCTGAGTGTATATGTATAGTCTACGAAAGGGCTTCCTTTCCTTCAATGATTTTTCATGTGTCATGCTTCATCTGATTATTTTAAATAGAAATGGCAAATATGGCCCAAGCCCAAAGCACACACAAATTTGGTAAAAATACCTTTTAAAAGCTATATCATGTTGTTATGGTGATTGAAGATATAAAATGACCCCCCTCAAAAAAATCCCCTTGTAAGAGCTGCATCAAGTTGCTATAGCAACTAGAGTTGGTTTTTTTTTTTTAAGTGCTTTAAAAGTACTAAGGATGCTTAGTCCTAGAGGATGACATCATGCACTCATAGCTCATTACTGATTTGTGCTCTTCCTCTTGGAAACACACCCTTTTTCTTTCTTCCACCTAGAGGCACACCTGTGCACATATTGGATGGCCACAGCATTTCTCTCCCGGTTACATGCTCTGGCTTCAGCTTCCTAATGGAACGTACACGCTAAAGGGAGAGGTGTTAGCAGTGTCCTCTTCCCCTACAGGGAGTGAGTCCATCCAGATGGGGCCCCATGCCAGTGACCTGTTGGTCTCTGTACCTCTCGGATGAGCACCCATCAATTTCTTCATGCACTGCCCAGCCACAGCTTCTAAAGCTTCTCTCAGTCCTTGCACGAAATCAAGTCTGTGTGTTGGCAAATTGTTCCAAGCCCCAGCCTTTAAGCTACTGGCAGGAGTGGCTGTTCTTTAGTCAAGCAGAAAGGAACTATGTTCTCTTTCTTGATTTGTGTTTTCAGATGTAGGCAAGCAGTGTAGGAGGGCTACAGCGAAGCATGTGGCTGTGTTACGAATGACCCAGCACATTGTTTCCAAAATCTGCTGCACGGAGACATTCATCTCTCAGGGGAGCTACACTCAGGGACAGGAACTAGCCTGTGGACAACTTAGCAGTGAACTAGACCTTTGCAGGGATGCCAAGACAGCTACACGAGTAGCAGGATCCACGTGCTGCCATGGCCTGGAGCACTGGTTCAAACTGGTCACTTCTGTCAGATAAGTTCTGCTGAATCCCAAAGTAGCATGGTTGTCATTTCAGCCTTCTCTTGCCAAATATACTTAGATGGGATGTAAGTAAAGGTCTACATACATCAGTTTTTCTTCTGCTTACATCATTTCTTTCCCTTAAATGCCCTGAGTCTTCAGAGACAATTATTATTAGTATTGGTGCTTTTGTGGATTTAGCAGCTCAGGAAGCCACAGCTTGGTCCAAAATGGGCAGTCAGGATTCTCTGCCTGCCACCTCATCCAGTGAAGAGGAAAATTAGCATGCACTCCGTTTTCTCTGATCAGTGGATATCTTGGTATAGATGGTCCATGCAACGGTGGGCATTCCTCTTTTGTGGTGCATGGACCCTGCTAAATGATTCATCTAGATGTTCATATGGACAAATCTTCCTTTATTTATTCTATAAATATTGATGTATTGTGTATGTCAGGCCCGGTGCTACGTTTTGAAAAGTTAAAGCTTATTCTATAAGACACAGGTTAAAGCATATTCCACAGCAGATGGATCATAGCATTTATGGGCAACATATCCTGGCTATTTTCACTAAAGATGATTAGAACAAGGAGGAGACCTTTAGTCCAGTCCCGTGTGGTGCAAAGTTCTAAGGAAATTGTCTCAGGTCACAGTTAATTATATGTTCAGCTGGATCGAGAATTCATGTTGTGCAGTGTTTGGTCTACCAGTTTCATGCATATAAGTGGCGGACACCTTCTTGTTTGAGACTGAAGTATTTAATAATGGGTGTGTGGGGGATGGTCTGACATCAGGGCAGGGCTGGGCAGGAGAACTGGTCTGTTGGTCAGGCCAAGAACTGATTAAGTCCAGAGAACACTTGAATGATCAAACATATGTTAGAGGTCAGACAGATGAGAAGCATCTGGCAGGTCTAAGACATCTGGGAAGGCAAGAGCCAATACCAAGAAGGTCAGAGACAGGTACTAACAAGTAGGAGACCTTCTGGTGTTTATCAGAATGGTACAGAGATGGAAACCACTTGCTTTCTGCGTTCTTTTGCCCCAGTGTGTGTGTGTGTGTGTGTGTGTGTGTGTGTGTGTGCGTGCGCGCACGCACACGCGCACACACACACACACACACACACACACACACACACAGGGAAAGGGAAGAAGTGGCAGGAATGGGCCTTCAGCTAGAGGGAGACACACATGTGGCTGTATTTAGGGTTAGATGGAACACCATGATAACATGGAATATTTGTCTGGACATTTGGCTTGAACAGGGCCCCATACCAGAGCTAGGTAGTTTGCAGTGGTATAGACACATGTGTGTCCACATGGTACAGATCCAGTGGGAAAATTTGCCAGTGATTGTTCAGCAGTAGTTGAGGCTGTGTAGGAAGTCAGCCTGAATAGCTCAAGCAAAATACAAATCCACTTTGTGGTCTAAATTATTCATATTGATTGCTTACACTGAACTGAAACCCTGAGTAGTATTATTTCTTTCATTTATGCGATGTGACATATTCCTAAGGGGTTGAAATCAAGTTTGTTTTAATGTGAATGCATTCATTTATTCATTCCTCCATTTAACAAAATCCAAGACAAGTCTAGCTCATCGTAGATCCATGTGTGGCCTTTGGCAGATCATTATCTGCATCTCCTGTGATTACATGAACTCCTCCAGGTAAAGATGGTGGCTTGTGTTCTGTTCGCACTAAACAATATTCTTGGAGGCAGTGCTCTAGCTCAAAGATATTCAAGCAATCCAAAGGGTATTAATCCATCGTTTCACATCCTAAAGGATGTTTTACTGGTTTACTTTGAAAAGATTAAAAGGAAACTCTCTACTGGGGTTTTAATTATGCAACTGCTGTCAGATTTACACATAGGGAAGAACATATTTAAAAGTCTTTCTCAAATGGCAGCTTGATATAAACAGAAATATTTTTGCTTCCTTTTATTAGGTTTGCTGGCAGCGTATTTGAGCTATAAAGTTAAAACCACGCCGCTCTAGACGGGATGGTGTAGGTATAAGAGAGTTGTCACTGTTGACACTGCATAATTTAGCTTGCTACTTTCAGAATTAGGCACACTTAATTATTCAGCCGCGAGATTAGTAACAAGTCCTAACTTTTTTCCTCTTTTTTTCACATGGATTTTTAAAACTGTTTTCACTTCAAAGGAAACTAAGACATTATAAGACCGAAATGTCACCGCCACATTTACATTCGGTTTTCTTCTAACATGTATGTAATCCAGCTGGAGGTGGTTCTGATCCCAGGAGGCAAATAACATTACCCAGAAGGAATGGAGCCCCTTTCCTCACTTATTTCCCCCATCAACTATTTTTTATTGAAAGATGGTGCTATGACAGCTTTGAAGGACCTTTAAGGAAACGCATTCTCATCCACACCCATCCGCAGCATCCAGCCCTGACCCCAGCACATGGTGGACACTCGATCATTATTTATTCAGTGAACAAGAGAGCAAATCACTCATAATACAACTGTAGTTCTCTGGCACACCTTTCATAGGGAAAAGAAAGAGAACTGATCTGTGCTAAGCTGCTTCCCTTTTGTTAACATTTTATCATCAGTGTTGTTTCTAGGTTTCCACATAGCCTTCACATGCTAATTTTAGTGGGTGCATAATATTCCATCTGGTTGATGTTCTATAATTTACTACCCCTATTGCTGGGAAGCCGGGTGGTTCCCTGTTTGGGGCTATTTTGAGTAATGCCACAGTGATCATCTTTATGCAGATGGCCTTTTCCTCCTGTAATATCTCCTTGGGTTGAATTCTCAGTGGTGAAATTGCTGAGTCAGTGGATACTGCTGTCTTCGTGGCTTCTGTGGCCAGCCCCTTCCAAGTGAGGGACTGTCTGGTCTCCCCCAAGCTGAGCCTATACCTCTCCATGGCCTGACAGAGACCAGTTATCCAGCTGCTTGTTCCATGGAAACAGGCCACAGACTGCCACTTAGTTTTCTCCAGGATTGCATTCAGTCCCTGGGGCTGAGCCGCCCCTTGAACAAGTCTGTGGCTTCAGCATTTTTAGCCTCCATTGCTTTAATGAGAATTGCTTCCTTTGGGAAGTTCCGGGTGAATGAAGAATGGCAGGAAAGAGGAACAGATGGGAATAGCTGCCAGGCCATCAAAGATGAGAGAGAGGGGTACCTGGAGCCTCTTCCGTCCTGTCCCCTGCACTCCTGGGGACCGTCTCCCACCACTCCTGGGCCGAGCCAGCTGAAGGAGAGCATTCTTCCCCTCAGCCCTGACTGGGCCACAGCCTGGAATGGCCCAAATTGTGCCACAGGAGCAAAGATCTACCCCTCAGGGATCCCAGCTAGACACTACCATAAAAGTCTCCCAAGCATTTAGACCATTTTGCCAACAAAAGCCAACAAGCCTCCCATTATAGAAAACAGACAGTAGCAAAGCTGCTCTGATTGGAGCCCTGCCCGTCAGGCCTACTCTTGGATGCCATGCTCTCCCCAAAAGCTTCTCCGAGGACCCCCTAGAGCTCCTCCAAGACCCGCCTGAAGAGGGCTAATTTAGCCTTGTTCATTTCACATAAGGTTCAGAGAGGGGGAGAGGTTCCCAAGGTCACACAGCAGGTCAGGGGAACATTTAGCTGTACCTCAGGGAGAAAAGGGAAGAGCTTATAGAAAGGAGAATAGGACATCTCAGGAGCAGCCAAGTCAGTCAGGTGCCTTCGAGGTGTCCTCCAGGGAAAAGCTCCTACTCCATCTGAAGGTGGTCTGTGTTTGAAGGTGGGGTGTGGTGCCCCCAGCCCTGTCATCTACAATGGGACTCTCCTTGCCCCTGTATGGCCGCCTCAGATTCAGAGGAGCTGAGAGACAGAGCAAAAAGCCACTGTGTTCCTGTGGTCACTCCTAGCCTGGGTCTTCCCCAGTCTTCTGACCCTCCCCTGGCTGCTGTCTAGTTCCACTCCCTTCCCCAGGGCCCAAGGGCTGGGACAGGGGATGCCAGCCAGCAGACCGGAATGTGTGTGGGCTGAGGTGGGCACACTGGGCAGTCTCAAGCTCTGACTGCACTCAGGGGCAGGGGGCAGGATTTCTGTGTAGGGAAGAGTCGGGAGGTGGAGGGGCTTGAGGCTATGAGGACATAGGACTTTCCATGGGATTGAGAAGAGCCTTTCACAGTAGTAGAGGAGGTGCCAGGAGAGAGCAGAGAGAGAATCAAAACCCCCAGGCCCTCAGCCCAAGCCAGCCCTTGGATGCCACCCTTGCTGTCAGGCTCTGCCCCAGGGAGTTTTGTCCTGAATCTGCCATTCCCAGGCCCGCCTCCAATCTAGCTGTTCCTCACGGCACTCTAGGCTGCCTCTGCTAGCCATCAGTGGTGATGGGGGAGGATGCTCTGGACCCTGTCTGTGAGTGTCACCCCTTCCTTGGGCTTGGCAACCCCAGCTCAGGACTAAGCTCCCAGCTCAGTAGCAGTCAGCGGTGACTGGTGTACTTGTGTCCTTGAAGGATCGAGCTGTGGGGGACCTGCTCTGCTTCCCCTAGATCCCAGAGGACTCACCCCCAGGTGAGCCCAGGATAGAGATGCCAGAATTTTATAATTTCAGGTTTTACTGTATCTGGATACAGTATTGTTGTGCTCACAGTAATACATACTGCAGGGCAGGAAGGCAGAGTAGCACAGAGCAGTGCTTCTCAAACTATAAAGTACATGTGAATCTCTGATTCTTGTCAACACGCAGGTGTCTGCCCAGTAGGTCTGGAGGAACCTGAGACTCTGCATTCCTCACGGGCTTTCAGTGACATCCATATCACTGGTCCCCAGGCTGCACCTCTACTAGCCAGGGTGTAGAGAAGCAGCAGTGAATCAGGGGCTGGCAGCTGAGACCCACCTCTGCCACTCACTGGCCCTGTGGCTTTGGACAGGACACATCACCTCCCACTACCTCAGTTTCTCCATTCCTAAAAGGAGGGAGTCCCTGCAGTCCCTGGGGTCCCTTCCAGCTCTGACGTTCTCACGTCTAGGAAGGTGATTTGCTCCCATTCTCCCAGTGCAGTATACTGTGGACTAAACACGCCAGCTATGCAGCCTGCCGGCTTGACTTCCGGTCCCCGTTCTGCCACTTACAATCCATGGGCTCCTGGTGCGTAGATATACCTCTCCTCACCTGTGTTTCCTCTAGAAAGTGAGGATAACGATGGCTCCTGCCCCGTGGAGTTACTTTAAGGACTGAGGGAGCTAGTCCGTGTGTGCAATGCCTGGCAAGCCCTCAGGAACCATCAGCTGCCCAGAAGTGGCCCCATTGGCAAGTTGCCTCACTGCACAGGAGGGAAACTGAGGCAGTACTCACCCCCTGCAGCTCACCCATACACACCACCCTGTGCACAACCCTCTGGGTCCCAGTCACACCTGCAGCATGGCATCTGCTGCCCTCTCATTGGCCACTGCCTCTGGGGTGTGTTGCTGTCCTGCACTGTTACATAACTGGCCTGGGAGGGTGCTTTTTAAAATGCATTTTATTTGGTTCCTCAACTAGAACGTCTTACTAATTCTTCACATGTGTGTGCTCTGGTAATCTTTTTAAAGAACCTATTTAGGGAATAATTGAATGGATGATTGAGTGGTGGGTTAGACCAGTGTCTCCTGGTGCTTCTCTGTTCTCCACTCTCAGAATGGAGCCCTGGTGGGCCAACTGCTGCCCGAACCCCTGGTTTCCCAGGTGGGCTAGGGCCTCTTGGCAGTGCTCGGGCTTAGGGGGAGGTGATGGAGCTGAGAGCAGCAGAGGCAGAGGTGGCTGAAGTCAGGCCCTGCCATGCTTCTCTGAGATGGGACTGCAGGGGGAGGCCACTGGAGGACAGCACTGCAGTGAGTAGCCACCCTGTGGGCAGGAACCAGGGTGTCGCTCCAGGTCCTCTTTACCCTGGGGCTACCTCAGTGCCCCTGATGGGCAGAGAAGCATTCCCAGTCAGAGGCCTCCTAGGGCAGGACAGGGGAGGCTGCAGGGGCTGCCAGCATCTCCCCTCTCCAGACTCTACTGTGCCAGCACCCAGGGCCTCTGTTCTGGGGAGCAGGAGCGAGAGCTGAAGCCTTATCACTCTTGCTGGTGGTCTCCCCCTCATGTCATGCTTGCCGGTCTACCATGCTTTCACCGGAAAACATGTTTACTCAGGAACCTTTCAAAAACCCAAGGACAGCAAAGAGGAAGCTATTATCCCATTTCACAGATGAAGAAATAGGCTCAGGGAGGTTGAGCGACTTGCTTGGGATCACACAGCAAGTGCGTCATTGGCAGGATAGAAGATTCAGGACTCTTGACCACCCAGCATCCTCTCTGCTGCCCCTGAGCCCCTCATTACCACCAACGGGGAAGGATCACAGCCAGGTCTTCAGTCTGCTGGGAGGTGGGGGTGGAGGAGGAGAACATGAGGAGGTATCAGCAAGGGCTCAAGCACAATTTAAGGACTTGGATTTGGCTCTGCTGTGCTCCTCGCAAACCCAATGGCTTCAATGAACTGAGGGCTGCTTGCTTTCCATCGTTTACAACTGCTCCTCTCTGGGAGGGAGACTTCCGGGCAGATGAGAGAAGGTAGATAAGCATAGTGCTTTGTGCAGAGCTCACCAGAACTCTGGGAGCCTGTGTGGAAGGGAACTTTGTCCCAAGCTCCTGCTCAGAGAGGGGACCCCATGACTTGAGGGCCCTCAGCCTTGCACTTGGGCTAGCAGCAGTGGACACGGAGAGGTGAGGACAGAAAACCGAATAAGGGCCAGAAAGAAGGTCCACACACCAGCAGGGAAAGTCTGGGGATATAGCCAGCTCAGTTCCCAAGGGCCAGCTGGTTTATGAAAGGCTCTGCTCAAGGTCTTATCCTGGAGGCAAACATGCCCAGATGTTAGGGGAGCACATGAAACCAAGGACCTGCCAATGCACCCCCCTCCTTAGCCACTCTTAACTTCTGGCCATCCCTCCCCTACTCCCCACCCCACTACACCCCAACCCTTCCCACTCACCCCCATCCCCAAACTATAGGCACTTTGAGCCTCCAGGCCATGGCTTTTGTTGTTCTCTTGACCTGCAATGCTCTTCCCTTTCTCTCCATTTTCTACCCAGTGAACTTGGTCCTCAAAGCCCAACTCAAATGGGGCCACTAGAGCGAGACCTTCTATGAAGTCCCTCTTACTGGCCCCAGACTTGTGGCAACTATTTGTCTCTATGGCAGTTTCCCTGGAAATAATGCAAGCTATATCAAAATTGTCACAGGACCCAGCACATAGGTGTCAGAAATTATTCTCCCTTTCTCTTCTTCCAGGCTAGGAGCTCTTAGTGGGGCTTGTCACTGCTACAGTTAACAATAATAGGCATGCACTGAATGACTACTATAAAGTGGGCACTGTATCTGGAGACGGATGGAGATAATTAAAGCAAAGAGACCATTTCTGTAAATCATGAAGCATAATGCTTGGCACAAAATAGGTGATTAATCAACATTTGTTGAATGGATGGAATGAATGAATGAGTGTTAGTAACTGACAACCTTGGACTACTGGACATAGTAATAAAAACATTTTTCTTAAATGCAAAAAGCTGGGCCCAGGCTGGGCTCCAGGAATCTCCCCCCTCCTCCCTCCCCACTCTGGAGCCAGAGGGACTGGCTATTCCCTGGCCTCTCCGCTGGGCCATTGGTTTAACGATCTCTCAGCGGCTGGCAGGTGTGCAGCAAGCAGCCAGCTCACTCTAGCGGGGCTTCCCCTGGCTGACAGTGCTGTCTCTGTGGCTGAGTCACCTTGGTCCTTTGCTCCCCTGCCTGGGGCCCTACACGATGCTTAGCATGAAACCACACCAGACGATTCTGAGACTCAGCCCCTGTTGCCCCAGGAGTGGTAGCAAAAGTTCAGTCCTAAACAAAGAAGCCAGACTTCTGGTCCCAGCTCTCTCACCGACCCTGATTCCCCATATGGCCTGGCCTTGGCCACAGCCCCTGGTCCCCAGCCCTAAGGAGACCCTGTTAAATTCTAGCCCTCAGCCTAGCAGTGCTACCTTCTCCCCATCCTGCCCAGGACACACCCCTTGGGAACCGGATATTGGTTCACAAATTGGACAGAAGTTTTCCCAGTAACTAAACACAATTGCACAAACTGGGAAAAAACATGCCCACCCACGCAATCCAGCACCATCACAATGCCTCCAAAAATACTTGGGGAGCTTTTATTGGAATTGGGTGTCCCAGCTTTCTGGAAAGTTACAGTTGAGATAAACACAAACCCCAAATCGCACTGTGTGTGACTTCTTCCTAATCCTTTCCAAATGGCCACCATCTCATTCCCTGCTGCCAAGTGTTCTGAATTCTGAGCTCCTCACACCAGGGCCTGCCAGAAATGCTGCAGAGACAGCCTGGGCCGAGAGGGAAAGGAACACATAAAACTCTGCCCATGTTGGGCTGGTTGGCCTTTCTTAGGAGGGCAGGGTGCATTTTGGAGACCATGCAGTTTTTGATGCCCGGATTCTATGTTTAAATGGAAGGTAAGGAAGGAAAGGTGGCAGGTGAGCCAGTGCTGGGGGAGGTCTGGAAGCCCCAGGCAGCAGGCAGGGAAGAGAACCCTGCCTTTGTCAGCGCCAATGACGAAGAAGCGCAGGGCCCTATCCTGCCAGTGCCCAGTCCTGCCAGCACCCGTGTCTTCCGATCTCTGCTGTGCCTCCCATTGGCCAGCACAGGGCTTGGCACATGGGAGGGGCTCCAGGAATATCTGTGGGATGAATGGCTGTGTGCAAGATTCTCAAGTCTACCTAGGCACCAGTTTAAGAAAAAGTAAAATATGAAAATCAGATGACGATTCGCCTTGTAAAAAGAAAGCTTCAGTTTGCAGAGGGCTTTACCCCAGGGCTTCTAGAAGTAGACCCAGGCACTTCACTGTATTTAGAGTGAGGTGCAGCATGCAGCCAGTATGTCAGGAACCCAGCAGCTGCATTAAGTCCCTTTTCCTGCCATCACCACCTACACACGAGCCTCAAATTCCTGAAGCAGCACAGTCCTTGATGGCAAGGGACCGTGGTCAAACTAATGAGCACACATCTGGCCCAGTGAGCATCTCAGAAGCAGGTGTGCCGAGAGCTGAAGTGGGTAGTGTGCCCTGTACCCACAGGGCAGCAGACTGGATTTCATGCCTGCCGTGCAGAAAGTGCCTTACAAAGCTCCCTGACACACACCGTTCAGCAGGCGGGTGGCTGTTCATGTCTCTGTTGTCAGACTGAGAAAATCTGCATCACCAGGAGACAACGTGAGGGTGACACAGTGGTCAGGTAGAGAGCGAGGGCTCTGGTCTGGGGTTTGAATTTCAGCTCTGCTGTTCACTAGCCAGTCACCAGGGCACGTCTCCTGCTCGCTCACTGAGGAGGTCTTGATCACTGCCGTCCTCTGCACCCCTCTCCCGTCTTCTGAGTGTGACCCATTGAAACCCAGGGTGCATGGCCCTCGGCCATCTCGTCTATAGAGATGCTCTTCTCTGTCCCACCCCACTCTACCTCTGTCTTTGCTATGACCAGGAACTGCACTACCTTCAAAGCTTTTGACTCCAAACATCTCTTCCTCTGACCACCTCCTTCTGTCATTCCAGCTCTCCTCTATTGTCCCAGAACAATGATCCTGGGACCTCAGGACCTGCAGTGTCCTATTTCCTTAATTTTTTTTAACATTTTATTTTTGAGAGACAGAGCATGAGTGGGGGAGGGGCAGAGAGATAGAGGGAGACACAGAATCAGAAGCAGGCTCCAGGCTCTGAGCTGTCAGCACAGAGCCCGACACAGGGCTCGAACTCACGAACTGCGAGATCATGACCTGAGCTGAAGTTGGACACTTAACCAACTGAGCCACCCAGGCATCCCCTTTAATTTTTTTTAATGTTTATTTATTTTTGAAGGAGAGAGAGACAAAGTGTGAGTGGGGGAGGGGCAGAGAGAGAGGAAGACACAGAATACGAAGGAGGCTCCAGGCTCTGAGCTGTCAGCACAGAGCCCGACACGGGACTTGAACCCACAAACCGCGAGATCACAACCTGAGCTGAAGGCGGACACTCAATCAACTGGGCTTCTTCCCAGGTGCCACCCCCCCGTCCCTTACTTCTTTTCCAGTCCAGTTTAGATTTACTCCTTCTACA
The DNA here is from genome assembly GCF_022837055.1 of Prionailurus viverrinus. Classification (NCBI taxonomy): domain Eukaryota; kingdom Metazoa; phylum Chordata; class Mammalia; order Carnivora; family Felidae; genus Prionailurus; species Prionailurus viverrinus. The sequence goes on along the minus strand of NC_062563.1, from coordinate 67,350,952 downwards.
AGGACCCTTAACTTCCTTGCCCTGCTCTCCATGTGCTGTGCCCCTGTCTCCACTTGGCCACCATCAAAATGCCAGCTTTCCACCTATTCCTCACCTGCACCCAAGCAGCTGAATGTGGCTGGAGAAAACAGTGCCATCATGCTGGCCGATCTAACCTTCTGTCAGTGGCCCTGGGTACCAGGCCGGCCCTCCTACCACCTTCCTACGATGTCAGCTCACCGCTTATGTCCCCTCTTCCCACCTCCAGCCTCTCACACCCCTCACTCTGCTCACACTTCACTGAGAAAATAAAAGGCACCAGAGACTCTCTTATCCTCACAACGCCAAATCCATGCATCACGTGGAACCATTTGCCCTGTTATGACAGCACAGTGCAGGATTCTGCACTGCCAGCACAGAGCCCGACGTGGGGCTCCAACTCATGAACCGTGAGATCGTGACCTGAGCTGAAATCAAGAGTTGGACACTTAACCGCCTGAGCCACCCAGGCGTCCCTCTCCCTTCTTAGTAGACAGCCCCCTTGACCCCTGCACTGTCCTCCAGCTACCTCATTTCTCTGCTCCCCTTCACAGGAAAACTTCTCAAAAGTGTAGCCAACCTCTCCCTTCCTCCCTTTCCTTCTCTTCTGGGTCCACATCAATCAAGAGGTTATCCCGCCTTTCCAGAGTCTGTACTTGCAAGATCCCCAGCAGCCTCCTTCTGCAAACCCAGTGATGGCTTCCCTGTTCTCAGCTTACTCAGCATCTTAGCAATATTAGACATGGCTGACCACCCTCCTTCTTGAAATCCTCTTTTCTCTTGGCTTCTTGGACACCATGCTCTCCTTTAGCTTCACTGGCTGCCTTCCTCAGTTTCCTCTGCTGGATCCCCTCCTCTGGCTGGCCTTTCAGTGTTGGAGAGCCCCATGTTCAGTCCTCAGACCCCTCTCTCTGCTCTCTCTTCAGATAATCGCATTTCACCTGTAGGGGAGGAAAAATCTTTTTTCTCTACCCTCTTATATTCAGTTCCTGGGGCCCTGCAAATTAAACTGGCAAAAGCCAGGTTAACAGGAGAAAGGGCTTATTATGTATGTATATGGAGGCCTTTTAAGGAAAGAATTGATACCCAAAGAAGCAGTTAGGCCAGGGTTTGATATACCAGCTTAATAAAGAGCTATAAATTGTGAAGCTGTAAATTGTGAAGACAAAGAAAAAAAGGTTTAAGCTTCTAGGAGTGATAAATTGTAGGAAAGGGAAACTTAAACTTAAGTGTTATTTTAGTAAGGTTTGTTATGCAGATTCAATCTCCTGCAGCATCAGTGTGATGTGAGTGTCTCTGATGATTAAGAGCTCTTTTCTTTCTGGTGCGGTTGAGGGAAGGGAAGACACCTTCACCAAGGAAAATTTATACTCTACATTTAGGCAGATAGGAGAAGGGTAGAGAGCTTTTCCTGTATCTGCTGTTTCTCTATTGCCGTCAGCTCAAAATATTCCTCTGCCAAAGTTGCCTATTTTGGGTCTGCACACTCTCATCCCCTTGCATCCCATGCCCTTAAACCCTGTCTATCTGCTGATGACTTCCAGAAGAAATGCCCCAATCTTCCACACTAAGCTTCAAGACCACAGGTCCAACTGCCTACTTAACATCTCCACATGGATGTCTAATTTGGTATGAAAACTTAAAAAGACCAAAAACAGAACTCTTGATTCTTGCCCCGTCTCCATCTTCCTTATCTGAATGTCACCAACATAAGGAGCTGTCCTGATTCCTCTTTCTCCCTAACTTCCCATATCCAATCTATCATCAAATCCTGTTAGTTCAGGCTGCAGAATATATGCTGATTCCATCTCCTTGTCCCCATACCTATCACTACTGATCCACTCTGACCACCATCACTACCATCTGTTGCTGGGGCAACGAAAGCAGTCTCCTAACCAACCCTTAGCTTCCTCTCTGCATCTTGACAACCTCTTCTCTACACAGCAGTCAAAGAGATCTTTCAAGGTATAAATTAGATCAAGTTCTTGTCCAGTGTTCCACTTGAAACCTTTCAATGACTTTCCCTTGCAAGAAATCTGATTCCTTACTGTGACCTGCAAGGCCCTGTGGGTTCTGGCCCTTCTTCTCTCAGCCTCACTGACATTCCTCTCCCCTTTGCTCATGTCACTATGCCCAAACTGGACTTATCAGACCTCAGGGTACTTGCACCTGCTGCTCCTGCTCCTTAGAGCAGTGCTCCCTGAGTCTTAGCATGGCTGACTTCTCAACCACATTCAAGTCCCCATGATGAAAGCTAAAATGTCATCCCTTGAGGAGCCTTCCCTGACCACCCTGACTACCCCTACTCACCCCTGACCACTGTCCATCGCACTTCCTTATCTTATTTTTTAACTTTTTAAATGTTTATTTATTTTGAGACAGAGAGAGCAAGCAAGTAGGGGAGGGGTGGAAAGAGGGGGAGAGAAAGAATCCCAAGCAGGCTCTGTCTGTGCTGACAGCATAGACAGAGCCCAACGTGGGGCTCAAACTCACAAACCTTGAAATCATGACCTGAGCCGAAATCAAGAGTCAGATGCTTAACCAACTGAGCCACCCAGGTGCCCCTTCCCTGTCTTATTAGAGCATGAACCACTTTCATAAATCATTGGGTTTGTGTATTTGTTTATTTGTTTGCTTGTTTGTTCCTGACCACCAGCCACTCCCTGCTCCTTGAGAGGAGGGTTCTCCTCTCTCTCACCCACAGTTATGCACCTGTTGCCAAGCATCTGGTATTTGTTGAGCAGATGAATCAACTTCCATAGCTTCAGTTTTAACATTTATAAAATGGGAGTATAATAATGCCTCTCTCTCTGGTTGTTGGGAGGATTCTGTGAGGTAATGAATGTAGTACCTAGTCTGGCCCTGGCATTTAATAAGCACTCTAACAGAGCTAGTGTTTGTATTAATAAATAACTTGGCTGAGGTCGCACAGTGAGTGGCAGAGCTGGACCGTGAGCTGAGGTTTCTGACCTCAGAGCCTTTGCTCACTCCACAGTGTCTGATGCCACTTCTCAGGCTGTAGGGTAGGGAGGCCTGGAGGAATAGCGTGTAACATCAGGACCAGCCTAGCCTTGGCATGTTAAGGAACAGTGACCTGATTTTGTAGGTTTAGATAATATCAGAGGGCCTTGAAAAGCTGGGCAGAAATGTTTAGACTTGGTGTGGGGAGCAATAAGGAGCCATTATGTGTTCTTGAGCAGGAGTGCAGTGTGATGATGAATGTTTTAGAGAAGGATTCTGACTGATTAGTCACTATATAGCATGTCACTAAGTCAGGCAATCTAGTCTAAATTGTCATTCTCTAGACTGCCTGGAAACAACCAGATAATTGTGAAGTACCTTGTTTTGGCTGTTCACCTCGAACACTTAAATCAGCCCACTACCAGCTGTCCCCTTCACTTTATGGGGAGCTTACATGTCTATATGGGTGGTAAATCCTTGAGGAGTAGGTACTTAGTTTGTATATTTAGCTCTGAACTGCAGTGTGATTCCAAACTCATTCAAAAGGATTGCCAATGTGTATTGTTTCTTCATGAGCTCTAAGTGGCTCATGATCTATGATAGTTATAATTTTATTTTATAGCTACTGGTACACACACATTGAACAAAGAGCTAGCAGAATTTGGCACATTAGACTTAATAGCTATATACAAATCTTTCCCACAATAATGTCTGCCTTGTAGGCGTGCAGGGAAGACCCTCACATAATAGGCCAAGGGTCAATAAATGTTTGTTCATTTGTTTATATGTCAATCCAGGATGCTGAATATCTGTGTGCAGAGTGAATTGGGTGGAAGGGGCTAGGGACAGGGGCTGATAATCCTGAGGCCTTTGGAAAGGAACAGAAGAGAAGCTGAGAGAGAGAGATGTTTTCAGGAATGATATGGCAGGATCTAGTGATTGGCACTCAACATGACCCAACACAATCTCCACTAATCTTGGATTTTCTTGTTCTCTGTTCTTCCCATCCCTTGTCATCAAGGCCACACATGAAGATCCAGGGAACGGGGCTGAAAGTGATCTCTACAATACATCTAGAGCTGCTTGTGTATGTGTCTAGTAGTGGAAGGAAGGCATTTAAGGATGCTCCAGCCACAAAGAAAGTGGGGAGTGAAGTCAGGCTGAGGCTGGAGGAGAAAGCCCGTCCTCCAAATCTGGGCTCAGCAGGGCAGCCCTCACCTCCCTGCTCAGAGATTGCAGAGGGCAGTCTCCTGTGCCCTGTGCTGAGAAAGGCACTAGGGAAGGGCGACAAGACTGCAACAGAGGTTGGTGTGTAGCAGTGACCTAAATTCATGGCATTTTTGTTTCTAGGATCACCTTCATCTTCAAATAAATGTCTGATTTATTTCTTTCTAAATGTTTTTCTATAAAAATTCCTCTTCTTTTACAGCTGTTTGTGGCTGAAGGGCACCCAAGCTGCAGACTTGGAGCTGAGTACTCTGATTAATTCTATCCCAGTTCCTGACCCTGCCCCACTCCCCAGGGCTGAGAAGGGAGGAAGGAGATGTTTCAGACCCTGCAGGGAGAGGCCCAACTTTTCCATGTAATATGATCAAGTGAGACACCATCTGCAAAGCCCTGGTCTTTTCCTCTTGTAATGTTTCCAGGGTTTCCCACCCCAGAATGGTGCCACTGTACTAAAATACCTGTCATTTAGAGCTCCTCCCAGCCCCTTTGAGGGAACCAAAATGTCTTTATGCATCAAGGAGTCAGGAACTGGAGAGTTCCAGAAAAACATGAGGTACGGATGCAGTGTGTATATGTGTATGAGTGGTTGATTTCACATTCCTCATATAGCGGTGAACAGGTCGACAAAATCCCTACTGTATAGAACTAGCATTCTAGTTGGGGAAGACAGTCAATAAACAAATAAGTGTCAGATGGTGATAAATGCTACAAAAAGAAAAAAAGCAAGGTAAGAGACTAAAGAGTGTTGGAAATGGGGGTGCTATTTTTGATTGGGTGTTCTAAAAGGGTCTCTGATGATATGACCCTTGAGGAAAGACATTGAGTGAAGCAAGAGAGTGAGCTGTGTGGCTACCTGGAGGAAGATTATTCCAGCCATGGTTCTTAAGTACAAGTTGCATGCAGGAGTAGCAATGAGGCCAATGTGACTGGAATAGTGTTTGGAAGAGGGTCAGGTGGGAGAGTGTTAGAATGTGAAGTCAGAACAATAACCAAGGATTAGACCCATGCAGGGTGTATGGACCACAGCAAGGCCTTTGGATTTTACTGAGTGAAATGCAGAGCCAGTGGACGTATTGAGAAGAGGAGTGAGATAAGCTTTGATTTTAAGATCACTCTACTGTTCAAGAAGAAAACTTTAGGGGAAGTTTAGAAGCAAGTGTAGAAGCATGGAAACCAGTTAGGAGGTTTTTGAAATATTCCAGATGAGAGATGATGGTGACTTAGACCAGGTTTTAATGGCAGAGCCAGGGAGAAGTGATTAGGTCTTCCAGAATAGTGTTCAGAAAAGCTCTATTCACTGGGTATAGAAATCTAGGCTGAAGGGTTATTTGTTTCCTTCAGCCTTTTAAATATTATTTCCTTTTTTTTTTTTTAAAGAAGAGAGCACGAACAGGGGAGAGGGGCAGAAGGAGGGAGAGAATCTTAAGCAGACTCCATGCAGCACAGAGCCTGACGTGGGGCTCAATCCCAAGACCCTAGGATCACGACCTGAGCTTAAATCAAGAGTTGGGCACTTAAATAACTGAGACAAGATTATTTCCTGGCTTGCATAGTCTCTGACAAGAAGTCTGTGATTTTTATCTTTGTTTATATGTAAGTAATGTGCCTTTTATTCTTTGGCTGCTTTTAAGATTTCCCCTTCATCCCTGATTCTCAGCAATTTGATTTTGAAGTGCCTTGGCATAGTTTTCCTTGTGTTTATCTTACTTGGGTCTTAATTGAACTTCCTGGATCCGTGTGTTTATAAATTTTACCAACTTTGGAAAATTTTTGACCATTATTTTTTCAAATATTCTTTTTGTCACCCCAGCGTCTTTTTTTGGACTCCAATTACACATAAGTTAGACCACCTGATACTGTCTCACAGGTAACAGAGGCTAATTGCTTTCTTTTATGTTTTACAGACTTTTTCCTCCCTTCACTGTGCTTCATTTTGGATGGTGTCTGTTGCTATGTCTTCCGGTTTGATCTTTTTTCTTTCTTTTCTGCAGTGTCTAATCTGTTAAACTTATCCAGTAAAATTTCCTTTTCAGATATTTTATCTCTAGAAGTTCTGCTTAGTTCTTTTTTATTTTTTTCCATTTCTCTCATTATGTTTATCTTTTTCTTAAACCTTGAACATATTTAACATATTTCTAACAGCTGTTTAAATGTCTTTGTTAGTTCCCTAATCTCTAGCTTTTTTTGGATCTTTTTCTACTGATTTTTCTCTTGTTTGTGGATTCCTGCTTCTTTGCATGTCTGATAATTTTTTTATTAGAGACATTGTGAATTTTACATTTTTGATGCCTGATTATGCTGTACTTCTTCAAAAAGGGTTGGACTTTGTTCTAACAGACAGTTGAGTTACTTAAAGATGCATTTGATCTTTTCCAGACTTGTTTTTAAACTTTTTTAAAGGTAGAAATAAAGGAGCCTTTTCTCTGTGGCTAGTTTAGCCACACTCTTAAGGTAGAGCCATTCTGTGGTCTCTACTGAATGTGTTATGTATTCAGTAAAACCTTTGCATCCCGGCAAATGGGAACTCTGGTGATTCCTGGTTCTATAAGAGCTCTAGAAACTGTTTGGCTTACACATCTCTGGCAATTGTTCTTTCCTGGAAGTTATTTTTTTGTTGGTGTTAAGAAATTTCATCTTACATCTGCACAGATTGTTATTCAGCCAAAGACCCAAGGAAGCCCCTTTGCTCTTTCTCTTGGTAATTCCTTCTTTTCCCACACACTACCCTGCAAATGCTGCCTTTGCTGTAGCTGCCTTGTCCTCCTTGAACTCAAGTCTCTGTCTCCTCAATTCACTAAGAGTGCTGGGCTCTGTTTGGACCCCCATTTCCTCTATTGCTGTCTGAAAATTGTCTCCAAGCAGAAAGCCAGGACAATCACAGGTCTCACTTCATTTGTTTCCCTTCTCTCAGGGATCATAGTCCTGTACTACCTGTTTTCTAGTGTTTGAAAATAATTATTTCATAGATTTTGTCAGTTTCCTAGTTGTTTATGGTAAGAGGGATGTCTGGATAGAGCTTCTCCTTCATGGCCTAAAGCAAAAGTCTGTGGTTCAATTATGGATATGTTTCAAAGGTAGAATGGTAGGATTTTCTAATGGATCAGATATAGGGTGTGAGAGAAAGAAAATAAGGACTCTAAGACTCTAAGGGGTCCAAGACTTTTGACCTTAGCAACTGAAAGGATGGATTTGCCATTTACTGAGATAAGGAAGGTTGTAGTTGAATCAAGGAGGGGAGTTGCTGTGATGGAGATGAGAATCAAGGGCTAAGTTATGAAGATATTAACTTTGAGATGTCTGCTAAACGTCAGGTTGGATGTCAGTTAGGCAGTTGTATTTGCAAGTCTAGAACTCAAGAAAAAGTTCAGGGCTGAGATACAAATTTTTATAGGCCAATGGTTCTTAACCCTGGCTACAGTGGCATTGAAAACACTTAGGAAACTTAAAAAGAAAAAAAAAGTCAATGTTCAGACTTGACCTTAAGCCAATTCAGTCAGAATCTCTGGGGACTGGACCTAGGATTAATACTTTTTAAAGTTTTCCAGATGATTCTAATGTGCAGGCAGGGGTAAGAACCACTCCGTATGTGTCACTTGATGCCCTGCCAAAGATCGGCTAGGGCAGTTGTTCTCAGCCCTGGTTGCATATTAAAATTACCTAGGGAGCTTTTTATTTTATTTTATTTCATTTTTAGTTTATTCATTTATTTATTGTGAGAGAGACAGAGTGCAAGCAGGGTAGAGGCAGAGAGAGAGAATCCCAAGCAGGCTCCTTCATGTCAGCACAGAGCTTGAACCCATGAAACCATGAAATCATGACCTGAGCCGAAACCAAGAGTCAGATGCCCACCTGACCGAGCCACCCAGGTGACCCATCTGGGAGCTTTTTAAAGTCTTAATGTCCAACCACCACCCTACCCCGCACCATCCGATTGCATCATTTTCACTGGGGGTAGGGCATAGGAATGAGTATATTGTTAAAGTCCTTAGTAACTCCAGTGTATAGCCAAGGTTGGAAGCCCTGAGTCCCAGGGAGTGATCGTGGCACCCAGAAGTGATCTGAAGACTGAGTCTTAGTGGTCCAAAAGCTGAAGGGGTGGCTAAGCTAGGAGAACCGACAGAAGGAGGGCACAGTTTTCTGCAAATGTCTGGATTGTGACTGTCCATTCTCATTTAAGAATTAAAAATAGAGGGGCGCCTGGGTGGCTCAGTCGGTTAAGCGTCCGACTTCGGCTCAGGTCATGATCTCACAGTTCGTAAGTTCGAGCCCCGCATCGGACTCTGTGCTGACAGCTCAGAGCCTGGAGCCTGCTTCACATTCTGTGTCTCCCTCTCTCTCTGCCCCTTCCCTGCTCATGCTCTGTCTCTCTCTGTCTCAAAAATAAATAAACATTAAAAAAAAATTTTTTTTTAAAGAATTAAAAATAGAAAATCTGCATAGGTGGGGCTTGCAGACTCAGATTTCTCTTTAGATGAGCGGGTGAGCCATTTATCTTTGCGATGTTTCCCACACCCACGCCTGTCCAGGGTTCCTTGGGGCACTTCATCTCCTTCCCCTCCTCAGCCACACCCACCTTCACCAGTCACCACTCCTTGACCTGCTGCCACCTTCCAGAAGTACGTTGAGATTCCTCATCCACTGGACATCTCCCTCCCCATCCTCAGTGCTGTTCCTGCTTTAAGCCTTTCTGTCCCTTTTCTGTCATTTTAGCTGGTCTTGGGGTGGGGGTGGGGGAGCAATCCAGGTGATTAGATGATTATCTTAGAAACCAGAAGTCTCCAAACCTTTTTAGAGGCACCTTGGGGCACCTGGCTGGCTCAGTCGGTGCAGCGTGGGACTCTTGATCTCAGTCTTGAGTTCAAGCCCCACATTGGTCATAGAGTTTACTTAATTTAAAAAAAAAGTATATATATATACACACACACACACACACACACACACACACACATATATATGTGTGTGTGTGTGTATAGATCACTTTAAATACTTTTACATAATATTTTTATTTATTCAGAATATTTTTACAGAACCCACATGATAGAAGTATTTATATAGAACCCATATGATAAAAGTGACATATACTTTCAGTATTCATTAATTAATAGGGAAAATACATATTGACACACAAAGTCCTCTGAATTAATTCAATACCACTTTTAAATGCATTCGTGGTTTTACATTTACATATATTTGGAAACTCCTAGCACAAGCATATAGGAGAAAGTTATTATGGCTGAGAACAATGCTCAGTGAACAAACAGATTCAGACGCCTTTGCAACAAATGCAGAGTTGTGGGAATCTGAGCCAGATAACTGAGACCCACAGCTCTAGGCTCTGAAAGCCCTTGGGAGTTTCCAACCGGGGAGGGGCTGTTCCTCTGTCCACCTTTGATGCCTGCTCCCTTTCCAGCTTTTCCCTGTACATAGTGGTCTCTTTCTCTGGGAATTTAATGTGGGTGGGTTCCTCCCCAAGAGAGCATTTAGATAATGCCAGCTGGCCTCCTGAACAAATTATTTACCCAAAGAAAACAAAGGAAGCTGAATGAAATTCAGTCTGGGAGTTTTATTCTACCACCTTTCTCTTCTCTGTTCGTCCTCATCTCCTATCTTTAGAAATTCTGTTCTTTGTTCTCTAACTGCACAAATGGCCAACGTTTCCAAGCCCTATGCTAAGCGTTTTACATACTTTATTTCATGTAATCCTCATCAGGTTCTGTGGAAATAGGTGCAACTCATATCCTCAGGTGAGAAAACTGTAAGAAAGAGGAGTTAAAGGGCTTTCTCAGATCAAAGAGCCAGCAAGTGACAGAAAGGAGACTCTGGCCCAGGCCCTACCTCCTCAGCCATCCCACCTGCCCCCTCCCTGCGGCAAGGCTGCTGCTGCCTGAATGATGAGGAATTTAGAGACATTAAAGATACTTAGTAAATGACTGAATGGAGGGAAGATGAGGACCTGTATCCAGGTCTCCCAAAGGGTCCCTCCTCTGGCGGCAGCCTCCAGCTTCCAGAAACTGACCCCTGCCTCTCCAATCCTATGTGTAAGCAAACACTCCCCTTGCTGCTCCTTCGGCTCTAGTCAAACACCTGATCCCGCTCGGCTCTTTATTACCACATCACCTCTGCCCAGAAAGCCCTCTCCGGTCCTCCCCCACTTCATTTCTCCAAAACCCACACAGCACTCAAGGGCGTCTTCCACGGCAGGGCCCACCCTGCTAATTCAGCCTCCACGGACCCTCCTTCTTCGTTTCACTTCTGCCAGTGATTATCTGACCACAAACGTGTGTGACTTCCCTCCCCACCAGAGGCTAGACCCTGCCTTTAAAATAGAATGACACAGTTTTTAATCCATTAAAATAATATATGCTCGTTATTGAACATTTCAAAAAGAGAAGAGCACATAGAAGTGAAAGAAGAACCTTCCCAATATTTCTACCGCGAAAATAGAACTACGCCGGGGATTTGCCTTTGAGTCTTTCTTCTGTAGAAAAATTGTAGGCCTTATATTATTGATATATAATGTAGAAATAAACTTTGTAAAAGCATCCCTGTTGTTGGATGCATAGTATTCTTTGGAGAGGATGTGCTGTGGCTTTTCAGAAGCACGAATGCCGCCCCCACAGGACCTAGGCCAGGGGACCCCCGCCCCCCCTGGGAGGGCCCTGGTGAAGACCATGTGAGTGAGTAATCAGGTTGTCTGGGGGGTGGAAAAAGGGTGGGTTATGTTTGGTGCGTGGTATGTGTTAGCTACAGGGGGGCCACTTAGGAGGCTGGAAAATTACAGAGTGCTCATGCTGAGCCCACGTCTGCCAACAAAGGGCATTTAAAACAAATCCCATGAAATTATAGCTTTGCAATCTATGAGTTACTCAGACACGAAAGTACACGGGACTGATGTGTTTTAGTGGGAACCCTGGGAACAATGGTGCTAGCCCTCTCTAGGGCCTGGAAAAGTGCCTTGTGAAGGAGAAAGGCTTCTCCAGATGCTGTTCGCAGCCCATAATCCCCGTCATTCAGAGGTAGCAAGGCCTAGGCCCAGCGCACAGAGGCCAGGGCCTCCCCAGGCTATGAAGTCTTACGGAAGAGCAGGCTGAAACTATACAAAGATCTAGAGATACGATGAGAAGCCCATTGGCCTAGCTTTAGCCCCTGATTCCAAGTGTATGCTGAGGGGGGATAGGGCAGTGAACTGGAGTGTTGGCATGTCTGTGTGGCTGTCATCTGGATGGAGGTCTGTCTTTACTCTCCTCTGAGACAGTGGAATCAGTCCAAAAGAAAGAGAAGTGAAACTGGTGGCAGTGTTTCCAGAATCTTTCTTGGACTTTCACTGCCACCAAGAGCTGAGAGAAGGTGGGCCCTGGGGACTCGGCACCACATCTGGGGATCACCTGCTCCCAGAAACAGTGATGGGCGTCCTCCTGGCTCCTTGGTGGAAAGAGCCCCTGCCCTCCTCCCGTCAGTGACAGAAGGAGCTATGAGAATCGAATCTGGGTGGATGACATCTCACTTTGTGACACAGAGAGGAAAGAGAGACTGTAAAGATGGTGCACATTCTTTCATAGACCTTCAGGATCATAGCGGCAGGGAAAAGGAGGGAGTGACCCAGCCCCAAGTCCTAGCTCATGGGCCCGGCCCCAGAGGGCTAGCCCGCAGGCAGTGTCCGGGGCCACGTAACCGTGTTGATCCCCAGTCTGCCTTTCCTCCCAAAGAGTCACAGAGCACATGTGAGGGCGGGGTGGGGGGCAAGACACCCCACTGCCTTCCGGAGTGTCTGTTCAGACAGGGGCAGGAGCACCAAGAGGGACAGCTGAGCTTCTGACGAGTTTCTGCCCTCAAACCCTGGGACAGTGTCATCACAGACCCGAAAGGGTAGGGTCAGCCACAGTGGGGTCACTGGCCTGAATTCTGACACCGCCTGCACCACTTCCTTGCCTTAGACCAAACCTGTCTTGACCTCAGATTGTGCATCTGAAAACGGGGACGTCCCACCCACCTCCCATGGTTGGGAGGAAACATATATAAACTATATGTGAAAATGGCCTTTACCACCATAAAACCCCACAGAAACCTAGTGAGGAGAGTGACCCAGAGAAGTGGTCAGAGCTAAACAATGTAGTTGTCATCTGTGCATGTGGTGGTGGCCGTGGTTGTGACAGGGCCTGTGACACAGCACTCTGGCAGCTCCCTTTCTCACGGTTACATTGGCACACCTGCTCAAGTGAATTAAAGTTCCCACCTCAAATAATTCCTTTAAAGAGAACACGTACATGTCGCTGTGCAGACTGACCCGCGTTCTCTGTCCACCCCTGAGTATAAAGTGCCCTCCAGCCAGCGCTGGAAACCTGTAAGCTTCTCTGTGTCTTTGCTCCCTCGTTGCCGTGGCATGCACCGGCTCCCCGCACACTTGAGTTCTCTGCAGGCGGCAGAGGCCTGGGCACCCTGCCTGGCCCGGGTACTCTCATCCCACTCCTCTCGGATCTGGGGACTCAGGGTCACAGTGCGGAAGTGATTTCTCTGATAAATAAGAACCTATGCATTATGAGCACTTTCAACAATAGCCAAATTATGGACAGAGCCTAAGTGTCCATCAACTGACGAATGGATAAAGAAGATGTGGTTTATGTGTACAATGGAATACTACTTGGCAATGAGAAAGAATGAAATCCTGCCATTTGCAGCAACGTGGGTGGAAGTGGAGGGTATTACGCTAAGTGAAATAAGTCAGTCAGGGAAGGACAGATATCATATGTTTTCACTCATATGTGGATCTTGAGAAATTTAACAGAAGACCATGGGGGGAAGGAGGGGGAAAATAGTTACAAACAGAGAGGGAGGGAGGCAAACCATAAGAAACTCTTAAATACAGAGAAAAAACTGAGGGTTGATGGGGGGGTGGGGGAGAGGGGAAAGTGGGTGATGGGAACTGAGGAGGGCACTTGTTGAGATGAGCACTGGGTGTTGTATGTAAGTGATGAATCACAGGAATCTACCCCCAAAACCAAGAGCACACTGTATACACTGTATGTTAGCCAATTTGACAATAAATTATATTTAAAAAAAAAAGAAATTATCAATTTTAAACCTCTACTCCCTACTTAGCAAACAATAAACATCAGTACTTAGGGGAAATAAATAAATAAAAGATGAGCAGTTGAGCAATGGTGAAAAAAAAAAAAAGAATCTATGCATTATGGCCAGGGTCCTGCTGAAACCTGTCATCGGCTCCCAGAAGCCCAAGCCAGCTTCGAGACTGCTGAACAACCCTGGAGTGGCTGGGACCTGCTCCCAGGAGATGCCCTCTCAGAGCCCCCATGAAGGGGACCAAAAAGGGAGGACAGGTGGCAGGAGCACTTTACAGTTTATGAAGCTGTAAGTCCAGACTAATCTTTAAAATGTTTTTAAATTTATTTTTTGGGAGAGAGAGAAAGTGAGTGGGGGAAAGGGGCAGAGGGAGAGAGGGAGAGAGAATCCCAAGCTGGATCTCATGACTGTGAGATCATGACCTGAGCCGAAATCAAGAGTCAGACACTCAACCAACTGAGCTACCTAGGCACCCCTAGATTAATTTTTTTTTAAACCAAAACCCCTTCTTACTCTGTTTGTTGAGCACCTGCTATCATGTTGAATCTGAGTGAGACTAGGATGGAGACTGGTTGGCAAAGGCCAGTCCTTGGGCCATGCACACCCCAGACAGTGTGTGAGAAGCAGTCAGCATCTGTGTAATCTGCCTGGGCTCCAGGAAGGCCAGACTTCGGCCCCTGAGCCCAAGCCCAGCTTCTGGCATGAGAGAGAGCCTGGAGGGACGTGGCACATGAGAACCATGGGGCCTGATGGTGTGGGCCTGGCTGGACGAACCCAGCAGGCCTGACGGGAGCAGCTGGCTCCTTGGCTGCCCTCAGCTCGCCCGGGAGGTTATTGCTCTGGGTATAAACAGTCCCCTGCAGCTAGCAGGATAAATATAAACACAGCCTCCTGATCAGGGCTCAGAAACTGAGCTGTGCATCTGAGCTCCCTGCTGCCACCGCTGCTGCAAAAACCCAGGATAAGCAAGGGTGCGGCGATGCTGGGCTTCCGCAGCCTAGCTCACAGGCTGGGTCGGTCAGCTTGGACCACCAGCACCAAGTGCCATGGACTGGGTGGCTTATTTTCTCATGGTTCTGGAGGCCAGAAGTCCAAGATCAAGGTGTCCATAGGGCTTGTTCCTTTGAGGCCTCTCTCCTTGATATGCAGGTGGCTGTCTTCTCTGTGTGTGTTCACATGGTCTTGCCTCAGTTTGTGTCTGCGTCCTAATGTCCTCTTCTTACAAGGACCCCAGTCCTGGGGGAGCCTGGGTGGCTTAGCTGGTTGAGTGTCCAACTTTGGCTCAGGTCATGATCTTGAGGTTTGTGAGTGAGAGCCCCACATTGGGCTCTCTGCTGACTGTGTGGAGCCCACTTCAGATACTCTGTTCCCCTCTCTCTCTGTGCCTCCCGTGCTGGCACTCTGTCTCTCTCTCTCTCAAACATAAATAATTAAAAAAAAATAAAAAAGACCCCAGTCCTATTTAGGACCTACTTATGTGGTCTCATCTTACTTTAAACTGCCTCGTTAAAGCCTCTATAAACAAATACAGTCATTTTAGGACTTCAACATAATAATTTGCGGGAACAAGAGATCAACGAGGTCATCCCCCTGCCTTCAGACTGAAACATGTCAGAGCCTTCCTTGGTGAAGGAGAGTTGGTCTGCATTTTAAAAACCACCTTAGAGAAAGAGATTCCATACATTTGGTGGGGTCACTGTGACTTAAGATTTTTAGAAATTGCTGATGCTTATTATATACGACTAAAAGCCGGCTTCTTTCCACAGAGTGTGAACAAACTTAGTGATAAAACTAGACTAAACTGAAGGGTAAGCTCTAAGAGAGCAGGGCTGTGCCCTAGCACGGTGCTTGCACAGAGCAAGTGCTCAGCAGGTCTTGTGGACAGGAGGAAGCGGACGAGGGAAGGAGGGAGGGGCAAAAAGAGCTAAAAAAAATAGTTGCAAATCGATGAGGGTTGTCCCAAGTGTAGGACACAGTCCTACAGCCATCGGTCACTGCATCAGCTCTGAACTTCCCCTGAGCAGACACACTGGGTGCTTAGCATTCAAGAAAAGGAAGCAAGTACGTGCAAGTGCCCCTGGGAAACTGATACTTCGGATCTTAAATTCGAGAAGCAAATCTCACGGATCTTTAATAAGGGACATGGGCAATATTTTTACCTTGGTTCTGCAGAAAACACAGACATGGCCTTCCTAAAGGCAGGAGGTAAAACATTAAATCATTCCTGAAGGCATGTCTGTGAGGAGCGAGGGTAATATGGTTTGCGGTTGCTGTTTTCTGATGATGTGACTCAACACAGACATGGCATTTGGAGATCCCACGAGAGGGGGCTTACTGCTTAGAGTCCCTGGACTCTTGTTCAGGCCTCTAATGGGCTGAGCCTGTGTCTTCCCAGACACTAAGCCCCTTGACACAGCAAACACGGCTCCTGGCTGGCACACAGTAGGCACTTCATAATGTTACAGAAGCACATGTGAGGGGGTGGTATAGTCTGAAATGTTCGTGTCCCCCCAAAATCCATGTTGAGACCTAACCCCTAAGATGATGGTATTAAGTGGTGGGGCCCTTGAGAGATGACTAGGTTATGAGGGTGGAGCCTTATAAAAAAGATCCCAGGGAGATCCCTCACCCCTTCTCTCATGTAAACACAGAGAAAAGGTGCCATCTGTGAATGAGGAAGAGGGCTCTCAACAGACATTGAATCTGCTGGCACTTTAATCCTAGACTTTCCAGTCTCCAGATCCGTGAGGAATAAATTTCTGTTGTTTACGAGCCACCCCATGTACAGTATTGTGTTACAGCAGCATGGACGGGCTAAGACGGGGTGAATGCCTAAAAGCAAGAGCTGACACTTGAAATTTTAGGACCCTTTGTAGGTATTTCCTCCAGGACAGAGGTCCGCCCAGCCAGGCCTTCTCCCTCTCTGCCCTTGCAGGGTGTGTAACCTTAATAATGAACACTTGACTGAGGTTCACCCTGCCAGGCACTCTGCTGGTCCAAGAGCCACCCTGCAAGGTACCACTGTCTCCATTTGATAGATGAAGACACGAGACGTGGCAAATAGCTCTGAGTGAGTGTGGGGCTAGCTACAACCTGAACCTCTGACTCCAGGGCCTGGGATTTTAACCACAGTCTTCTGATACTTGGGCAAGTTATTCACCCTCCCCACCTATTCTGTTCAGGCTGCCATAACCAATATACCCTACACTGAGTGGCTTAAACTGTATTTATTCCTCACAGCTCCGGAGGCTGGGAAGTCCAAGATCAAGGTGCTGACAGATGCGGTGTCTGACAAATGCCCCTTCCTGGTTCGTGGGCGACACCTTTTCTCTGTGTCCTCATATGACAGAAGGGATGAGGGGATCTGGTCTTTATAAGGGCACTGACCCCATTTGTGAGAGCTTCTCCTTCATGACCTAATCATCACCTCTCAAAGGCCCCACCTCCTAATACCATCACCTGAGCAGGGGGGTGGGGGGTGGGGTGGGATTTCAACATATGAATTTGGGGTGGGGTGGGGGGAGACACACAAACATTAAGACCTTAATACTCCCTGAGGTAAAGTAAGCGAAGCACCCATCTTGGCCCCGAGCCTTGCTGGGTGGGGATGTCCTAGACTTCCTTCGTAAGGGCTTCAAAGACAGGTTCCCCACTTGCATCCATTCCTCCTCTTTCAAGACCTCTGCACCCCCTACAGCCTGGCATCCATAAGGCCCCACCCCCTCCTTTCATGTCTAGAGCCAGCTTCTCCCAGTTGCCAAATCCCAGGGAAACTGTCAGGTTTCTATCTGACCAGATCCTTCTAGAAGTCTCCAACCCCTTTCTGCCTCATTTCTGCTTCTCAAATCCTTTGTCTGCTCTAGCTTCGGTGACTTTGTTCTCTCCTGCTTTTGCGTCTTCCCCCTTTCTTTAGTCTCCTTCTGGCTACTGCCCTGTTCGGGGCCACCCCCACCTGTTTGGCGCCACAGTCTCTGAACTGGACTCCTCGATCCTGGCCCTTCAGGCTGCCCTCCACATGCCAGCCAGAGAAACTGGCTTTTTAAAATTATTTTTATTACCATCGTGTAAAAATTTTAATAGCTAAAAACTGATTGAGAGCACATGAACACTATATACAAAATACAAACTGACACGCCCTCCAATATCTCCCTGGTTATAAATGAAAGAATCTAGGTTTGAGAGGTAGGAGGTACAAACTCTGGCTCAGACTCGAGGAAGTCAGATGTCGTGGAATTCACATCACTTCCCATAGACTTATTTCCTGGTCTGTAAAATGGGGATGATGGTGCCATTCTCCTTCCTGGGTGGTAGCAGTGGCTACATGTGATAGGACATAAACATTTGCTCTGTACACCGAAGAGCTGATGGTGGTTCTCATAATCTTAATTCCTTCTAGAATGGCATGTCATCCTTCTGATCGAGAACAAAGGTAGCGATCAGTTATATTCAGCATCTCTGCTGCCCCTTGAAATCTACTTGAATAGTTGTATTTCTTCCTCTTTAAGACCACTAGTTTATTTGTTTATCCTTCATGCTAAAATCAAATGAGAGTGGGAGGTTTTCGGACACTGTCGGACATCTGCGTGAGTTCAACTTTTCCCTGAGAGGGTCCTTGAGAGATTTGCTGACTAATCTCTCTGTCCAGTATTTTCTTTTTTTTCTTTTTTTTTTTTTTCCTGCTCTCTACTCCCATCTCCAGCTCCCCTGCCTCAGGGCCTTTGCTCTGGCTGCTGACTGGCCTGGAACACTCTTACCCCAGATACCTCCTTCCAATCCTTCATCAAATGTTACTCCTTAATGAGACCTGCCCTGACTCACCCCACTTCATACTGCAGTGTGCCTCCTCCCAGCCCACAGCTGGGCCAGCTCTATTTTTTTCTTTTCTCCATAGCACTTACTACTTGCTAACACAGTTTACTTGCATATTATGTTTGTACTTTATTATCCATCTCTCATGCTGAGATATAATCCTCGTGGGGGCAGGGAACTTTGTTTGAATTACTGATGAATCCCAAGGGCCTAGCACAACACCTGGCACACAGTAGGCCCTCAATAAGTATTTGTTGAGCACATGAAAGCCTCCTTCACTGGCTCCTCTTCTGTCCTTTATTATTTTATTTATTTATTTATTTATTTATTTATTTATTTATTTATTTATTTATTTATAGAAAGCACAAGTAGGGGAGAGGGACAGAGGAGAGAGAATCTTTTTTTTTCTTTTAATGTTTATTTATTTTTGAGAGAGACAGACAGAGCACGATCAGGGGAGGGGGAGAGAGAGAGGGAGACACAGAATCCGAAGCAGGCTTTGGGCCCTGAGCTGTCAGCCCAGAGCCCAATGGGGGCTCAAACTCATGAACTGTGAAATCATGACCTGAGCCGAAGTCCAAATGAGCCACCCAGGCACCCAGGAGGGAGGGAGAGAGGGAGAAAGGGGGAGAGATAGGAGAGAGGGAAAGAGAGGGAGAGAGGGAGGGGGAGGGAGGGGGAGGGAGAGAGGGGGAGGGAGAGAGGGAGAGGGAGGGAGGGAGAGGGGGAGAGGGGGAGAAGGTGAGAGGGAGGGGGAGAGGGGGAGGGAGGGAGAGGCAGTCAGAGAAAGAGAATGAATCAATCTTAAGCAGGCTCCATGCTCAGCCCAGAGCCCAATGCAGGACTTAATCCCATGACCCTAGGATCATGACCTGAGCTGAAATCAAGATGTAAGGGTTCAACTGACTGAGCCACCCAGGCACCCTTCTTCTGCTCTTTAAATACTGGGGTTCCTCAGAGGCCCTCATTCTCATACAGCACACTCTCCCCTAGAAACCTTACCCACATGACCCCTGAGTCCATCTCCCAATCTCCACCTGCTTGCCTAAGGCATGTTTACTACTTAGCCAGTGGTACCATCTGTGGGAAGCCCCCCAGGCCCCTTCTCTTATTTCCTGGCTTCTTGTGACATCTCCCATGCTGTCCTTTTCATCTGGTATCAGGGTCATTCTTTTGAGAACAGGGGCCTTATTTTACTCATTTTTATTTATAGATTTTTATTTTTTATTTTTTTAGTAACCTCTATGCCCAATGTGGGGCTTGAACTCATGACCCTGAGATCAAGTCACATGCTCTATTGAGAGAGCCAGCCAGGCACCCCTATGTCTAAATTTTTTAAACGCTGTTGGGGGGAAGTTATGATTTCAAAAGTAGTAACTATCCCCTTTGTACCACAGGGAATATGAGATATTTATAAAAGCATACAGAAGAAAATTAAAATAAAAATCACCCATATTTCTACAACCTAGAGGTATGTTCCACTCACAGAACTAAATACATGTGCGTACACACACACGCACATGCATATACACATATTTTTTAAGTACATTGGAAGACTTAGAAGGAATTTCCTTATTTTTTTAATGTTTCAAGATTTTATTTAAATTCTAGTTAGTTAACAGAAGGAATTTCTTTAAAAAAAAAATGAATGGCTTCCAATAAAATGCTATTATGGAATGCTGAGTGCAGAACCATTTTGAGAAAGACAAAAACGGCCCCAGAAAGCCAGGAACTGGCCTGTGCTCACATCTAGGCTGGGGTGTTCTCACATTCAACATAAGCAATTCTGCAGGACACCCACATCACACGAGGCCTCTTTATGACTACAACGGAGTAAGATAAAACCAAGACCTATAATCACGCCCAGACACAGAGCAAATAAGAACATCACCCAAGCCACGAACATGACCAAACACCCTCCTCTGGTTACTATGAGTGACTTCTACTTCTTTACCAATCACAGCTATGGTTTTGCTCCATGACTCCCACCCTCTAAGTAAGAAGTATGTTTTTAATGTTTATTTATTTTTGAGAGAGAAAGAGAGGGGCAGAGAGAGAGGGAGAGAGAATCCCAAGCAGGCTCCATGCTGTCAGCTCGAGGAGGGTCTCAAACTCATGAACTATGAGATTATGACCTGAGCCGAAATCAAGAGTCGGGTGCTTAACTGATTGAGCCACCCAGGTGCCCCAGAAATATTTTTTTAATGTTTATTTATTTTGAGTGGGAGAGAGAGAGAGCACGAGCAGGGGAGGGGCAGAGAGAGAGAGGGAGAGAGAGATCCCAAGCAGGCTCCAAGTTGTCAGTGCAGAGCCTGTCATGGGGCTCAGTCTCACAAACCATGAGATCATGACCTGAGCTGAAATCAAGAGTTGGACACTAAACCAACTGAGCCACCCAGGCATCCCTATGTAAGAAGTATTAAAATGCCCAATCCTAGAATGATCCCTGCTACCTGAGCAAAGCCTTGCTTCCTTGAGCCCTCCCCCAGATCACCTAATACAAGCTCAAATCCTAAGTAAGTCCTTTCTGATACCCACTGGCTAAGAAGCTCCATGGCTCTCCAGGATGTACATCTCCCTTGTTGCAGTGAACTTAATTTTGTTCATCTAAAGATGTGTTCCTGGTGGCCTTTGGCAGCAGGGCACAGACGATACGGTATATCACAGTATTCCCTCCCCTGTCCCATGCCTGGCACATAGCAGGTCTCAAAAACATGTTAGGTGAATTAACTCAAACGAAGGTGGAAACCATGTTTCTGGGACAGTCCCTGCTGGTGACCACTGGACACACTGCCAGTTCTGTCAGGAATTTAGCAGCTGCTCCCTGAGCACCTGCATTGTAGAGGGAGAGAGGAAATGTAAGACATGGGCTGGGTCCTCGTTGACAAGGCGACCCAGAAAAGCACAAAGAGGTAAAGAATGCTCTGGGACATGGTCAGTAGTACAGGGGCCACCACAGCAGCACAGAACTAAATACCCGATGAGCTAAAGGTGCTGCCAGGTGGTGAATGGACTTCAGATAAGTGTAAAGAAAAGGAAATAAGCCGTTACAGACCTTGCAAGGTGGGGAAGGACAGGTGCAGAGGCATGGCACGGGGGCGGGGTGGGGGAGTGTTCGTGGCACATCTCCTAGACACTAGGTTTTGTTCAGGCTGCAGCTTTGACCATCTTGCTTGCCTCGTATCCACCAATGCGCGACACAGAGCAGGCTTTCAGTAAATTCCTGGTGAATGAGTGTGTGTGTGTGTATGCATAAGGCAGTGAGGGTACCCGAGGGCCTGAGGAAGAAGGTTCAAAGAGGGGAGATGATGCTAGAAAAGAGGGTCAGGGCCTGAGTGCCAGACTAAGACATTCCAGATCCTTCTGTCAACTGGGAGCTCAGTGTGGCTTGAGCAGGATAGTCCATCTAGGACAGTGTGCAGAAGGAGGGTCCCAAGTCATCAGGGCCTCTCTATGAATGGGGTGCCAAAAGCAAGGTGAGGAGAAATGTAGGATTTAGAGTCAGGCAGACCTGAGTTGGAATCCCAGTTAGGCCATTTTCTGTGACCCTGGACAAGGTCCTTCACGGTGCCGAGCCCCAGCCTCCATCTCCTGTCACTTAGCATCTGACACACACTCATGGCGCAGACCCTTGGCAGGGGTTTTGGTCACAGTTCGCTGTCACGGTATGATCATTTGCATGTTTTAGAGCAAAATCAGTGCATTCTCTGAACCAAAGAGGAGTCGGGCCTCAAAAGGGCGAATGGAAAGAACCATGGGTGTGGGGTTTGGGACCTGTGTGCTGGTGTTCTTTCATTCATTACTTGACTTCTCTGGGCCTTGGTTTCCTCACCTGAATAAGGACCAGAAGCACTTGCTCCAGGAATTTCTCCGGGGTACATCTTGGAAAGCACCAGCAGAGTGCTGGGCATGGGCTAGGGCTCCATACCAGTCCCTCCATCCCTCACCTCCCGTGAGCCGGTGGTCACCCACCCTTCCCCGTAGGCGGCTGAGAGCACAATGTGCAGTAGGAGCTGCCCTGCCCCATTTGGAGGAGATGGCACCCCTGATCCCTTGGCCTCAGTCCTGAGGCCACAGGTCCAATCCCTCCTGACACAGCCAGGCCCTAACAGAGGCCCCTGTGCCAAGCGAGGCACCGTGACAGCCCCTCTAGCTTGTTTGCCAGCCCACAGGGCAGGGGGCATGTCAGCGGACACCGGGGCAGACACAGGGGTCTGTGGGGACCCCAAGAGCGTTTCCCCAGGTCCGGCTCTCAACACTGGGCTTGTCTGTCTCTAGCACTCTCTGGAGCAGCCCACAGCCCTCCTTCTGTGAGGAGAGGTGCGGGGGGGTGGGGGGAGCCACGTGCTGGGACAGCCCCTCAGACCAGGGCCTTGAAGAGCACCCCTGTGCACAAAGAGCCTCGGAATCCAGCTTCCCAGGCACTTGGCCCCCTTCCCTGCATCTCTCCTCCTTCAAATGTGCCTTGCAGCTCCATGGGCAGGGGTGAAGGATGGGAAGCTGCGCTTCTCCAGGCACACGAAAACGGAATTGGCCGAGAGGCAGGGGAACTGTCGGTGGGAGAGCACGATTCTGCCTTACAGGAACCACCATGGGCTTTAAAACCTCTGCTCCTCTATGGCACAGGGTTTGAGGTGACAGGAGATTCAGGTGATGATGTAGTGACACTTCCAAGCAGGGTTGACACACCTGCTTTCTCCCCACAACCATGTCTGCCTGAAAGGTGAGCTCTCAAGCTCCTCACCACAGCCCAGTGTGGGGGAAACCCCCCCTTCCCCCCTCCTCTCCCCCCCACCTCCCCTGAGGTCCAGGAGCAAGGCCAGGGCGGCCTCTGGCTTCCCCCATATCGCTGCGCCCTCTCCAGGCTCCTGTTGGCCAGGCCTCTGTCCCATCAGAGACCGCTCCTCACTCCCCCTGGCCTTGGATCCAGCCTTCTCCCACAACCCTGGGCTGAGGCTAGGGCTCTGCTCTTTGGGGAGGGTGGGGGGCAGAAGGGGCAGTGATCTCATCCCCCAAAAGGATTAGTCATGAGAGAGGCAGGGACAGATCTGGGGGGCAGGACGCAGGATGGGCTCCATGTAAATGACTCATCTTCCCGCCAGCTCCACGGGGCCTGGGTTTGACAGCTGCTCCCGGGGAGAGGTTGTTAAGCAGGAGCTACCCGGAGGCAGGAGTAGTTAACCGGCTTTTAATAACTCATTTTGCTGAATGATTTCTGGTGAGGAGAGAAAAACCTTAATCCCACAGAAGCAGCACAGAGTGGGAGGAGGTTCAAGTCAGCCCGGCTGGCTGGGAACGCCCATGCCAAGGTTCAAAACTGGTTCTCGGGGTCACTTGCCCATTGCTCACAGTTTACCAAAACTTTTCTAACGTTAAACATCACTGGCCTGCAGCGCTCAGCCTTCTTTTCCCAGCCCCCAGGCCCTGCCGTCTAAGCCACCCCCAACTGCTCTCCTGTTCTCATCAAGAATCATCCCAGAGGCCCCCACAGAACAACCCAAAAGCAAACAGGAGAATGAGGAGGGGCCCACATTCTCCAGGTGCTTTGCTGGCGGTGCCTCTTTGTCCTGAGTCATGGGGCATCTGGTATGAGCTCAGCCCCACGCTCAGCTGTGGAAAGAAGGGGACCAGGAGCTGCTGTCCTCGAGAAACTGTCCATCTGGTTTGCAATTGAGAGAAATCCACAAGTGCCAACAAATACAGCAGCCCACGGTCTTGGCTTTTCCGTAACGGTCCTGATTTCTAGGATCCTGCCATGCGAATTTGGGGGATTGGAGAAGGCAGTGCCTCCCTCTAGCTGGGCCTCCCACCGTGCACAAGGCCAGAGCCTGAAGCGAGTCCAGAGGGTGCTGTCACTCACCTGAAACTGCCCAGCAAACTGAGGCCCAGGGAGGTAAAAGCAGACAGTGGTAGAGTCGGTCTTAGGTGTGTAGATGGGGAGCTCTTTCTTGCCGCTGAAACTTCTGGTCACGGCTCACCCCTGGCTTCCACGTTTCACCCGATGCACCTGAGCTGTGATGGAAGAGCCTTGCCTCTCCCGTGCTGTTTGCCAATTAAGCTCGCTGCTTTGTGAACACTCAGCATGTCCCAGGTGCTGCGGGAGGCGTGTGGGAACCACCTCCTCACAGTAACCTTCCGAGGTAGGCGGTCAGCAGGCCGTTTTTAGAGGGAGAAGTAACCTGTCCGTGTTGCCGCGTTCACAAGTGAGGCATGCGCCTGACGCCACAGCCTCTGCTCCCAGTTTCTGCTGTCGGCTCTCCAAGAAAGGTGACGTTGGCCCTTCCCAAGCCTGCAGGAATGGAGACATGCCAATTTTGTCTTCTGTAGCGTGAAGCTTCCGGAGTTTGTAAGTTTGTACAAAGGCAGGGCATGTTGCCGGATGTCAGGCTCAGATGCTGGAGAAGCTTCTGGAGCTGCCCCTGGAGGTGTTTCTAGAGGCCTCATTCCCACAGTGTTCCCGTAGTTCAGCCTGAGAACAAGGTGGATGGGAAGTTCTCCCACATCGTCCCCTTCCTTCCACACGGTCACCTGATCCATAGGCGAGCGTTACTGGATACTGTGGGCCAGGCTGAGCCCCTCGCACACCCGGCCCAGTGCCCGGCACCCTCCCAGTGGACATGCTTTTCTCAGACCCAGGCCTCAGCTTCCTCCCTCTCCAAACTCCACTCCCTCCCCAAAACACACACCCTTCTGGACTGAACACAAATACACCTTCCTCCATAAGTCTTTCCCAGACCCTCCACGGGGAGGACCTCAGCCCCAGTACTGACCTACACTGGTCCGGGCGCACCTGGGTACTGGGGACAGTTTTAAGTTTCCCCAGTGATTCTCTTGCATAGGCAGAGTGAAGAGCCACTGTTCGAGCCAAAAGCAACCGACCTCCCTTTCTTCCGAACTCCCCTGCGTTTGACTCTCTCCTTTATCACATCGCAAGCTCTTTCCTCCACGTTCACCTCCTGGCTCTGCCGCTTGTTCTGTGATCTGGGCAAGTTATTTAACCTCGGTGTCTTTACTAAGTGTGACCGCATTTACTAATCTCACAAATGGAGATGATAACAATTCCCACTGTGGTTCATCACATCTAAGATTATAAATGCACCATCGATTAGAAATGCACCATTATTGTGTACTGTTAAGAATTTAAAATGTTGCCAAATAAACCATGCCAGGTCATTGACTGTAGGAAGCATCTGATTTCAAGAATGTTAAAATTCAAGGGAAAAAAAGCTGTGACTTAGAGTGAATGAAAGCCAGTGCCTCATGGAGTCGTGAGGATGAAATGCATGGATATACATGAAGTCTTGGCACAGTGCCTGGAAATAGTGAGGGCTCAATACATGTCAGCTATTATTATCCCCCTCCACGTTTTTATTCCTCACTGAATGCTTTAGTGACTTTCCCCCACCGTTCTTTCAGCCCCAGCTCTCCCAAAATATTCGGGGCTTACCCAGGCTGGTTAGTTGTCCCCCAACTCCCCCCACCACAGCCCGAGGGTCCAGGGCTGAGGCTCATGTCCCAGGGAAATCTTTCTGGCCTGATGCCTTCTCAAGTGTCCAACCTTCCTCCAAGAAGAAGCTCCCTCCTTCTCCCTGAGAGTCAGTGTCTTGGCACGGGCCACAGAGCAGCCCAATGGCATTCCACCTTCCACCCCCCAGCCCACCCTGAGTCTCCCACTGCTCCCTGCTTACCTGGTGGGGGGGGAGCGGGGAGGGACACAGGAAGGCCTGGCTGCTAACGTAGCCTTGGGCAAGACCCAGCCTCCTTGATATTAAAGTGAGGCTGTTCAGAGGTACCTGGGTGGCTCAGTCAGTTAAGCATCCAACTTCGGCTCAGGGCATGATGTCACGGTTTGTGAGTTCAAGCCCCGCGTCAGGCTCTGTGCTGACAGCTCATAGCCCGGAGCCTGCTTTGGATTCTATGTCTCCCTCTCTCTCTGACCCTCCCCTGCTTGTGCTCTGTCTCTCAAAAATAAATAAATGTTAAAAAAAAAATTTTTGGGGCGCCTGGGTGGCGCAGTCGGTTAAGCGTCCGACTTCAGCCAGGTCACGATCTCGCGGTCCGTGAGTTCGAGCCCCGCGTCAGGCTCTGGGCTGATGGCTCAGAGCCTGGAGCCTGTTTCCGATTCTGTGTCTCCCTCTCTCTCTGCCCCTCCCCCGTTCATGCTCTGTCTCTCTCTGTCCCAAAAATAAATAAACGTTGAAAAAAAAAATTTTTTTTAAATTTAAAAAAAAAAAAAAAATTTTTTTTTAAAGTGAGGCTGTTCATCCTTCTAGCAGCCAGTCAGGAAGGATCAAATGAGATGGCTTCCCAGGGGATTGTGCCAAGCAGACAAGCGGAGCCCTGGTTAGGGTCACCAGATTGAGCACATAAAAATACAGGACACCTAGTTATATTTGAATTTCAGATAAATAATGAATCTTTTTTTTTTTTAGTGTAAATGTGCCCCATGCAATGTTTGGGACATACTTACACCAAAAAATGATTCGTTATTTATCTGAAATTCGTGTTTAACTGGGAGTTCTGGCTTTTTAAAATATTTAATTATGAGAGGAAGAGAGCAAGCACACACACACAAACACACTGCGGAGGGTCAGAGAGAGGAGACCATCTCAAGCAGGCTCCATGCTGTCAGTGCAGAGCCTGGTGCTGCACTTGAACTCCTGAACCATGAGATCACGACCTGAACTGAAATCAAGAATTGGACACTTAACTGACTGAGCCACCCAGGAGCCCCGGAAGTTCTGTATTTTATCTGGCAATGCTAATGAGTCTCCTTGCCCATCCCTGCCCACTGACCCCACATCTCAGCTTTCCTACTGTCTCTGGTATTTAACTCTCACCCTTGAGAGATTCTTGAAATTTTTACTTTCAGTCATTCAGTCAACAAATAACTATCAGTGCCTACTTTACATGAGGTTCCTTTGTCCACTGTAGAGCACAGAAAGATTCATAATAATAAATCTTTATTTAGGGCTTATTAATGTGCTAGGCACTAAATATTCTGCATATATTTAACTCAAAACAAAAAGTTATTGAGGGAGTTATATTATCTCCATTTTACAGATGAGGAAATTGAGGCTCAGAGAGGTTAATTGGTGGAACTAGATTCAAACCTGAGCAACCTAGTTCCAAATAGCCAATTACGATGTGGTCCCACCTGCCAGGGATTCCCTGTCTCATTGTGGAGACAGGCCCCAAAAGGTAATTCATGCTGTAAGTCATCTGTGCTCGCTACTCAGGATTCACTGACCAGCTGCAGCGGTATCACTGGATGCCAGGTTACAAATGCAGAATCAGGAACCCCGCCCCAGAATTCAACAAGATCCCCAGGCGGGTCCTAGGCAAACTAGTTTGAGAATCCCTGCTCCAAACCAGCAGAGGGAGAGTCTATTTATTCACTCGACAAGCTGAGCTCCAGCACGTTCTGCATCCCAGGGGCTATTCCAGGCACCGCATTGTCACGGTGACTGTTGAAAATGTGGGTACTCCTCAAGCGCTTTTAAAAATGTCTTATCCTCAATTCTTCCTGAGGGTGGAGTGCAGCATTTCCCAAAGATTATTCTTTGAAACACTCAAGTCACCTGAGGTGATTAAATACAGTCTATGGTCCAGTTAGTGTGGGGAACACTGGAGAGTGCCAGCACAGCCTACTCGGATTCATAAGTCACATTAACATAAGTGCTCTGAAAAGTCCTACCATAAATAAACATGTTGCCCTTACATCCACCTTTTTTTTTTTTTGATTTTAGGAATTCTCCTCTCCCCACCGCCATTAAGCATGTTTTATCATCTTAAGGAGCATATTTTTTTTTAATGTTTACTTATTTTTGAGAGAGACAGAGCATGAGCAGGGGAGGGGCAGAGAGAGAGGGAGACAGAGGATCCCAGCAGGCTCCGCACTGTCAGCGCAGAGCCCGATGCAGGGCTCAAACTCACCAACTGTGAGATCACGACCTGATCCAAGGTCGGAGGCTTAACCGACGGAGCCACCCAGGCTCACCTTGAGGAGCATACTTTGGCATAGTGTATTACAGTTTACAAAGAGAGTTCACATTGCGGGGGGGCGGGGGGAGGTTTACGTTGTACAGATGAAATTGAGGCTTAGAGAAGTTAGTGGTAGCAATTTGCTTCACGCTTGGCTGATAGAGGCCACAACAGAGGTCATAACTTCCAGTTCAACTCTGGTTCTATTTCCTGGACACTGAGCTGCTCACCCAGGCCCTCAAACCATCACACCAGTTGGAGTATGTTTGGTGGCATGTAATGGAAGGTGTAAGCAGGCAAAAGGGTTTATGGGCTCAAGCAATGGGAAGGCTGGAGGTAGGTGGGGCAGCATGGCCAGTTTGATTTGACAGCTCACTGGGGCCATGAAGGCCCCATTTCTTTCTGGCTGCCTCCACTCAGCCTCCTGCAGTGTCAGCTTCATCTAAGGTTGGCCCCACCTCATGGCCACAGATGGCTGCCGACTACTCCTGGGGCCAGGGCAGCTCTAGAGCGAGAAATCTTTTAACCCGGGAACTATCAGAGAAACTCTTCTTTGAGCTGATTCACTTGAATGAAGTCACGTGTCCACTCCTACACCAATCTCTGTGGCCATAAAAGTGTCCTGCACTGATTGGTTTAGGCTTATCCATCCTTGAGCCAGTCATGGTAAGGGACTGGTAATCTCGATTGGCCTAGACTAACAGAGCCCACCCCTGATGCTCAGTCAGTTCTTCCAGTGGCCTGGCTGCCTCCTATAGGAGTTGGAGGTGGGAGGTGTTGTTAAGGAGACAGCCACAATATCCACAAGTGTTTTAGGCTGCTTGAAATTTAAATCAACAGAGCACCACAATATACCCTTTAAATATCTTACAATTTTATGTATTAATTATACCTCAGTAAGCCAATTTTTTAAAGGAATTTAAATCAAAATATTTGAAATTGGGCAGATTCCAACCAGTAGGACATACAGGGCTACCTTATCACATTTTTTCTAAAGAAAGGGCTTTAGCCCGCCTGCATCAGAATCATCTGAAAACATTTGCTAAAATGTAGATTCCTGGGCCCTTTTCATGACGCACTAAATAAACTTCTGGAGTGGGAATCTGAATTTTGTTAGCACCACATTCTAACTGAGCTAACCAGCCTCTGCTTTGGAATCTGCCCTTTAATTTTAATCATACATCTCAGTTGCTTGGATCAGCCCTGATTTATGGCTTTCCTGGTGTAATGATGATCAGTGCCCCTTTTACTCTCAAAAGTATACTGGATTGGACTATATATTATATCTCCCCTTCTCTAAGTTGACACTGTAGAGCCAGCAGAAAATGTACCCCAGGTAAAGAGCGAAGACTCCCCAGCCTTCTGCCACAATGGAAAGGGCTTCAGAGTCAGCTCAGCCACTTACAAACGGAAACTCAGCCGGTACCTTCACCTCCCTTAGCTCATGTCCTTATTAAAGCTGATGATGCCTCCCTCCCAGGGTGGTTGGGGGATCGGATGAGAGGACAAGTGTCCAGTGTCCAGCACGGACGCTGCCAGCCAGGGGTACCCGATACAGATCAGTACGGGCCTCTCCATCTCGATTCCAGCCTCTTTGAGCTGAACTCCAGAGGCCCCGTCACCAGAGCCCCAATTGCAAAGGCGGCACCAGACAGGCTGTGGGAACGAGCTTCACAGTTTTTGTCAAAGTGGCATAATAAAGCCCCCAAGTGTCTGCTCTTTGCAAACGGGGATGGCAGATCAATTGTGGCATAAACAAAACAGCAGGCTTGGTGTGAACCTGGGGACAGATTATGCCTCTGCAGGGTGTGATTGGGGGAAGGAGGGGACTCTCAGGGTGCCTGGGGTTGCCTTTTTCTGGCTGAGGCTTTAAGGCCCCTCTCCGGAGCCAGCCTGGCTCCCCACAGATTGCCAGAGCTTGAGGGACTGCTACTCCACTCTGGGAAGCAGCACCAGGCACATACTCCACAGCCCTGACCCCAAGGCCTCAGTGCCCCCAGAGCTCTGAGCCTATCGGTGTCAATGGGGAAGGACAGTAAACTGCCACCTATCTCCTGGGCAGAGCAGACAGACAGTGTTGTGTGTAGAAAAGCAAAAGGAGGTGTCATGGGCACAGAGCCAGACCTCAGGAATAGGGCTGGTGGGAGGGACACTTGCATTGGGTGCTCTCTGTGCTGGCAGAGAAACTCCTGACCTGCCTGTCCCCTTCCTTCTGGGCCGACGGTGCCACAGCCAGTCAAGCATTTGGCATCACTTTGGGCCTGTGGTCATGGCCATGATGAGACCCCAGAGCAAGTTCTGGCTCAGACTCTGTGGGGGCATCAGAGAAAAGCTGTGCCCTGGCCCAGGGGTGAGCCTGCAGAGCAGAGGAGTAGATGAGTGCTAACCTCTAAGAAGGCAGCCCAGATACTCTGAGGGCAGGGACCGCATCTGCCCGGTTTTCCAACATACCCCGAGCCTAGCACGGAGTCGGCCAAGCTGTGTTTCTGAAGGAGTGAACGGGTGGATGTCCGTCTTCCTGTGGCGTATCTAGTGCTGTGGCCTTATGGGGGCCCTAGGATAAGGCCATAACCCTCTGGGGAGGGAGAATGGTCAGTGGGAAACATGTCACATTCTCAGCCCCGTCATGAAGGGAAGAGACAAATCCTCAACAGGGAACCCAGACTCTGGAGGGGGGCCAGGAATCCAGACATGGGGGAGTTTGGAGGAATCTGAGGCTGCTCCTGGTGGCCTGGCCTTTGACTCAGGGGGGGTAGGTCAGCTACGGGCAGTCCTGTGAGGACCCCAAGGGGCAGATGAGCCGCCAGCCAGACTGTTAGCCAAAAGTACAGGCCCCCCTGTATGGCATGCCTCCTGCTGTCCCTAACCAAGCCCTGGGACATCTGGTTCTAAAGCCTTGCTTGTCTTAGCTGTGCCACAGGAGGGGTGATGCATCCATCTCAGTGGGAACGTTAAAGGAGGAGCCGTGGCCCCTCTCCCCGGCAATGGTCCAGGGAAAGAGAGCCACAGGGGACAGAGGACTCTTAGGGACACGAGTCATGACTCAGGGTCAGCCAGCCTCCCCGGGGGAAAGTGCTCTCTTGGCTGCCAGCCTTGGAGGACTGAGATGAGCTGTTACAGTTGGAAAGGAGGCCCTGCAGTGCTCTCAGAAGGCAGTTTGGGATTGGTGGAAAGAACATGAATGTTAGACAGCAACAGACCTGGGTTTCAGGCACAGCTTCCCGCTCTGTGCTGTGAGGCCTTGACAACTACCTAACCCCTTGGTGAGTGGGGTGTCCCTCCCCCACAGCTGTGGCCAAGATGGAGTGAGGCGAGAAAGGACTGTGGGCTCGAGCTGGGGGCTTTGCTGCAGCAAGTGAATCCACGTGGAACCAGTTTATCCAATGGCCTGACACAGAAGTGACCTTGTCTTCATCTGCTGTCTTAAGGAACTTCCCTTCGGATCCCTTCAGGTCTTGGGCAGATGCTAGAGTTTTCCAATCAGCCGTTTTTTTTTTTTGTTTGTTTTTTTGTTTGTTTTAAGTACCATTAGTCTTAAAATTGAAACTCATTCTCAGATATCCAGTCCCATCTAAATCCAATATAAATCCAGTCTTCAAGTTCACTTCTAATCAAAGATCAGCTTCTCCCTCCAGCTCCATGTCTGGCCCTTAGCTCAGGGGCCTGTGGGGGGAGGGCAGTCTGTTGGCTCAGTCTGACATCATTGGTGCCACTATAATCCTTTCTTACCTATTGCCCACTGTTAGAACAGACATACCCTTTCATGGGGCCTATCTATGGGTCTTTGGAGACCACCCACAGGGCCCACTTTACTGCACCATTCCCTCAGTGGGGGCACCCTCTCCATCCTACCTCCTGGGAGTGCCTCAAATGCTGTCCCAGCACCCCATCTCCTAGCCTCTTATTGCTAGAGGCCCCTCCACCCAGCAGCAACCCTCTTGGGCAGAATGTCTTCAGACCTGGCTGCCTTCTGCACATCCACTTGACCCTGTCACTCTCACACAGCCTTGATGCAACAAGCATCTGAAGTGCAGACTGCTCCCCTCTTCCCACCTCTGTCTGTGTGGCCCGCTCCAGTCAGTCTCTCACCCAGAGAACTCTCCAGCACAGCTTCAGACTCTAGGAGATACCTCTGCCTCTCCCAGAACTCTCACTATGCTCCATCCAGGGGCCCTGGATGGGCCTGCCTAGTTCTGCAGGTCAGCTAGCCTCTGGGAAGTGAGCTGCCAGCTCCCCTCTAGCTGCAGGCGAGGTGCTCTTGACCGCACCCCCATCACTTGGCCTGAGGGTAGGTGGAGGATGCCACAGCACCTCCTACTATGACAACCACTCTGCTACTTCATGACCATCTCCCGTTATCCCAGCCTTTCCATGTAGCCCAGGGCTGGGGGGTGCTAGTCACCAGACCCATTTTGATCTAGTAATTCTGCATAAATGCATCTAGAACTTCTCTTTCCAATAGGGGATAATGTGCCACGTGTCACTCTTAGCTTTGAGATTTCAGCTAAAAATCCTAAAGATTAGGAAAATCCCATTCAGTATTCTCTTAGGCAAATTAATTTTCCAGGCTCAGGACTTTCCATTTCTTCAGGAATCTAGCAAAGTGATCCCCTATTAGAGGTGCTGTTTTTCCTCAATGTGTAGAAGCAGTGTCGGGTAGAATGGTCTAAGACCAGGCTAGAAGCCAGGACATGTGTAAGGTATGTGTTCCCAACAAGCTATAGATCATGTCACTTCTGCCCCTGCTCCCTCACTTATACAGCGAGAGATCAAAATTAAGTTCCCTTACAGTTAACAATCTAGCAGGTTTAAAAATTTTTTTTAATGTTTATTTATTTTTGAGAGAGAGAGAGCCAGAGACAGAGCATGAGCGGGAGAGGGGCAGAAGGAGATGGAGACACAGAATCTGAAGCAGGCTTCAGGCTCTGAGCTGTCAGCACAGAGCCCGATGTGGGGCTCGAACTCAAGCTGTGAGATCATGACCTGAGCCAAAGTCAGAAACTCAACTGACAGAGCCACCCAGGTGCCCCATAGAAGTTTTTAAAAAAGTTTTTCTTATCATAAGAGTACCAACAAAAGTCACAAGGCACATGGTTAGACAATTATACAACACCCATGTAACCACTACCCAGATTAACATTTCTGGCATCCCAGAGGCCCTGTGTCCCCTCCCGTTTATTACCCCCTGCCATCCCCAGAGGAAACCCCAATTGTGACTTTTATTGAAATCACTTCCTTGATTTTCCTTATAATTTTACCAACCGAGAATGCGTCCGTAAAAAAATTACTATAGTTTGGTTTTGCCTGGTTTTGAATTTGAATTTTTTATAAATGGAATAATACAGAATGCATTCTGTGTTCAGCTTCTTTTTTGTGAGATTCATTCATATTATTGCAAGTAGCTGTGGTTCATGCTTTCTCATTGCTGTAGAGTATTTCCTTGTAGGAACAGACTGACTTAGTTGTGGACAATTGGGTTATTGATCCAGGACTTTATATAAATGTGCACATGCAAACAAGCGTGCACACACACACACACATGCACACACACAAATACAAATACTCTCACTCCACATATAACCATATAGATTTAAAGCTGATTTCTTTATGAATTCAAGAACTTGGATTTGGCTTTGAAGTGTGGAAAAATCCGTTAAATTGCTTACACTGCTAATTTGTTGTTGTTTTTTTCACTCTCTTGTGGCCCAAATCTGAATCTAAGGATATAATCCATCTTCCTCAACATGGATATTGTCATAGCTTTTCTCCTAAATTAAGTTATTAAGCATAAGATGAAGATCGTGGTCAGGCAATTGAGATTTCCTCCAGGGAATCTCAAGAATGATTAGCATAGAGGCTAAGGAATTACTGGAAAAAAATCTTTTACCTCTGGCTTTTTTAAGGAAATAGTAAACCAAGTGAGACAGAAGTCTTCAGCACCCAGTTCCCAGGGCTGGCTTCACCCCACTAGCAGCACACAGGCAGCCCCTCTGACGTGGCACCTAAATTTAATAGGGATGCCCCTGAACTTTTGCTGCAGAGGTGGGAAAGGTGCCATGGTGCTGTTTGGGCAGATGATCTATTTCCAGCTCAGACTCCGAGCAGCAGTGAATATTTGTGCAAAGAGATTAAACCCCCTTCCGAAACCAGAGTGGGTTATGGGTCCCACAGAGAGCCTACAGCCCACAGCCAGCTGAGCACGCAGGTGGGAGGGGAGAGCTGCCCGGGATGGCAAGGGCAGAGCACACTGGTGGGAAGCCAAGCCTTCGGCAGAAATCAAATGATAAAGAATCTCCCTTAAAGCCTGTGCTTTGAACAAGTGGACACGTTAAGGCTTAATTATGAACTAAAAGCAATAAATAGCTGCCCAGGCACAGAACAGGCCTCCTAGGACAAAAGTGACCCCTGACACATGGCAGCATAGGACCCCGCTGGGCCACCACCTTTCCCTTGGCCACAAGTCTGAGCAAGGGTGATGGTGGTCCTTGGATGAGAAAGACACCCGATGACACCCCATGGTAGAGCCAGCTCACTCCCTGAATGTTGTGGACTCATTCTCAAGCTTTTTGTCAGTTTCATAAACCCCCTTTTCAGAGACCATCACACATAGCCACCTGGACTGAACACACTGTACCTGGTCCCTAGTAATCCCAGATCAAATGAAGCCTTTATGGAATTGTGTCCTAGGGAGGCCCACGTGTGCCATTGGTTACATTAAAAAAAAAAAAAAATTGAGGGGTGGGAGAGCAGGTGACATCTCTTTGTAGGCTTTGTAGGTATCTCAATGGTTTGCACCCATACAGTGGTTTCATTTCATGAGTCTTTATGGGTCCTTCCTAGTAACCATCCTGCCCACCCATCTAGATCCACAGACCCCAAGAGGAGGAGCCACATCTCTGCCATCAGTTTAGGCGTTGCCCCAATCAGGAACCACGCCGCCAAGGGCGAGAAATGTCTAAGTACTGTTTCCCCTCCCCCGAGTGATGCCACTCGGTAGGAGCCGCGTCAACACCTATGTACGCCCGGCTCCCCCGCCCAGTGGGCACCACCTGCCCAGCCAGGACCTCGCTGACCCTTGCCCTGTCTCCACAGGTTTTGGCATGACCACCCCCGCGACGGTAGGCGGGAAGGCCTTCCTCATCGCCTACGGGCTGTTCGGCTGCGCCGGAACCATCCTGTTCTTCAACCTCTTCCTGGAGCGCATCATCTCTCTGCTGGCCTTCATCATGCGCGCCTGCAGGGAGCGCCAGTTGCGCCGCAGCGGCCTGCTGCCCGCCACCTTCCGCCGCGGCTCGGCGCTCTCGGAGGCCGACTGCCTGGCGGGCTGGAAGCCCTCGGTGTACCACGTGCTGCTGATCCTGGGCCTGTTCGCCGTGCTGCTGTCGTGCTGCGCCTCGGCCATGTACACCAGCGTGGAGGGCTGGGACTACGTGGACTCGCTCTACTTCTGCTTCGTCACCTTCAGCACCATCGGCTTCGGGGACTTGGTGAGCAGCCAGCACGCCGCCTACCGGAACCAGGGGCTCTACCGCCTGGGCAACTTCCTCTTCATCCTGCTCGGCGTGTGCTGCATCTACTCGCTCTTCAACGTCATCTCCATCCTCATCAAGCAGGTGCTCAACTGGATGCTGCGCAAGCTGAGCTGCCGCTGCTGCGCGCGCTGCTGCCCGGCGCCCGGCGCGCCCCTGGCCCGGCGCAACGCCATCACCCCGGGCTCCCGGCTGCGCCGCCGCCTGGCCGCGCTCGGCGCCGACCCCGCGGCCCGCGACAGCGACGCCGAGGGCCGCCGCCTGTCGGGCGAGCTCATCTCCATGCGCGACCTCACGGCCTCCAACAAGGTGTCGCTGGCGCTGCTGCAGAAGCAGCTGTCCGAGACGGCCAACGGCTACCCGCGCAGCGTGTGCGTCAACACGCGCCAGAACGGCTTCTCCGGCGGCGTAGGCGCGCTGGGCATCATGAACAACCGGCTGGCCGAGACCAGCGCCTCCAGGTAGACCGCCCGGCCGCGCCACGGACCCTCGGCAGGCTGGCGTGCCGCCGGCCGTGGTTTGCTTTCCTTCTCTCAGACGCTGGCGCTTTCTTAATCTTTATCCAATAAAATCAAACCAAAAAAAAAAAAAATTTTTTTTTTAAAGAAATACTATTTGGCCAGGCCTGATGTTATCCAGGTCAGGTTTGGGGGGAGCCTGCTTTCCTCGTGGGTCCCCTCGTGAAGAACAGTGGCCCCCAGCAGATTCTCCTCCAGGGAGAGAGAAAGTGGCACCTCAGACCCCCACCAGGTGCGTACCGCAGCCAGGAGAGGGCCATCCCTGGGTTTTGCGGACTGGCACTGAACCCCGTCCCCATGCACATAAGCAGCCGGCAACCCCAAAGCATATGGTGCAACTTCTCCTGGCTCTGAATTACCTCCGCAGCATTTAGAATCCTGGCCCAGCCTAGCAGCTTCCTTCTGGTCGTCAGAAGTGATGTAGTCACAGTTTTGACAGGTGGGGGTGGGGAGAGCCATATGTTGCCTACCGATGTATATAAATAGAACAGCCGCTACACACGGAGAATGGTGTAGTATTATGCAATGAGATGAAACATAGCACCAACTTGCGGACTGTGGCATTTCCCCGAGATTTAGAAATTGGGATGGTAAGGGGCTCAGCTGGCCTTTCTCAGCCTGGAGTTAGTGCACTTAGCACACAGGGCAGCTACTTCCAATGCCGAAAACCCAGAGTGGACGGCAGGGCAGGGAGCAGGGGATCACTAGCGCTGTAGGAGCCCTGCTTTGCTTCAGCCAGCTGATCTTTGAGGCTCCAGGCACATCTCATAACCCCCAACCCTCCTTTCTCTCACCAGCGCTGTCCTTGGGAATGCTTTTCATTACTAACCAGGAATGTCTGAGTCTTCTCAGATGAGATCTTGCTTTGTTGGTGTGGATTTTGTTTCTTAACTCCCGTTGAGCAGTTCATTTTTCCCCTTTTAGAGAACCTGAGGGTGCAGAGTGCAGTCCCCAGAACCCCTTTCTCCTCCTCTCTGAGTCAGGGCTCTGCAGGACCGGGCTCGGCCTCACCAGAAAGCAGCCATCATGCAAATGTTAGAGAATCTGGCTCCAGAGCCCATAATGTTTGGGGGACAAATCCCATTCTAAACCCTGTTTGGCCCCTACTGACAATCAAGTGGATTTTTCTCCACGCACAGTCTGTATTGGAGGTGGAGGAAGGCAGGAGGTAGGGAGCTGATGGAATGGGTGGATGGAAGCGGTTTTAGAGTTAAAGTTTTGCTTGGGATGATTCTTAAGCTGAGGGACGCCCTCTTCTGCATAGAGGTCACTGAACTGAAGGAAGGTCAGATGCTGCCTTCATCGAAAGGCTGGGGGTCTTGGACTATAAATGAATAATGCTCTTTCAGCCCATTTTCCTCATCTGAAAAGAAGGTCCCAAGGACAAATGCAACAGAAACAATGTGACACACCAATATATACAGCTTCTGATAGGAAGTCTTACTTCTAAGACTCCTAAAGCACCAGGACACCTCACACTGTCTGCCTGAGAGGCATGGAAAGCCGTGAAATCTGCACCCCCTGGCCTCCAAGAAAGCATATGTGCCTGGAACACACACACACACACACACACACAGCATTAAGAGTCATGCTTGAATGTCAGCCTCCCCTTTCTCCTTCCCGTTCATGACAAGAAGGGAAAAATGCATTGGGATCTGAATGATTCTCTAGCTACTTCGGGTAGCTAATTTCTAACTCAGATTAGGATTGGGACTTAAACACAGCTCCTAATCTGAGGGTAAACCAATGACACAGAGCAGCCAGGAGAGAGGACAGTCTTGCTAGATCCTGAAGGGTAGGCTTCCAGAGAGGATTTGCCATGACTGTCACTCAGGCCCGCTGGTGAGCACCCCACCCCTGCCCCACCTGAGCCGTGGCTTTAGTCCCACTGCAGTGACTGCACACTCAGAGGCACAAGTGCTCTAGGCCAAGGCCCTCTCACAGGATCTAGAAGTAAAGTGTCATGTTTATCCCTCCAAATGAAGGAAAGCTGAAAAGGCATCCAATTAGAGGTGTCACCCAGGCAACGAGCAATAACTTGGGGATCTGAAGCATACAGAGGGGGTGAGAGATCCCCATGATAGAGGCATCTAGATCATGAGGACTTAATAACAGGCAAAACAGAAGCCAACCCAGAGGAAGTGAGCCCCAGCAACGGCACAGGAAGCTTAAGACCTAGCTATCGAGGTTCTTTGAGCTAGACAGGCCAAAGACGTGTCCAAGCCATCCCCCTGACCAGTGCTCAGGACTGCACAGAACCGTGTCTCTGCAGGAGGAGCAGGACCTGGCTACAGAGAAGAACTCAAGACCTTCCTTGGCAGTCTTCTCTGTCAGGAGTGCTTCCTAAAGTCTATCCTAAATTGCTCATGCTGCAGCCTTAGCTGTTTTCACTTCTTCTCCTATGTTCTGCCTTTGGAAGGAGACCATTGTAAGCAGCTTGAGCAAGCTGCTGAAGGAGCCTTAAGCATGGCTTATGGGGGCCGGGAAGAGAGCCTCCCCTCTCACCAACCTCCCAGAGAAACACCAGCCTCCAGCATACTAAGGTAGCTCAGGATCCAGGGGCATGCTCATATTTTTGCCCATGTTCCCCTAGTCCCCCACCCAAATTTAGTATGTCATTGTCCTTCACTTCAAGCCAGAGGGCTCAGTGCTCCAAATGCCAGGGGCTGCTTCTCCGGAAAAGCTGGGCTCCCAAAATTAGGGGGATTGATGGAGCCTAGACCCATACCTACAGACTTATGTGGCATCCTGCTTGAGGGTGAGCCCTGAGAACCAGGACCGGGGTCCTACCATCATTTCAGGAATAGTGACACTGATAGGGACCCCTTTCTTTGGTGCAGGTTCTTCTGAACCTCAGGCCCCATAAGAAAGGGCTCCCCATTCGCTTAGATACTGTGGCCCATCCCACCATGCAGGACTCTCCAGTTTGACCCAAAGTTGGTAGCTCACCGCAGTCTGCCGCTGTCCCCGCTCCTCAGGTTGCTGCCTCACCTTAGGCCCCTACTCACCCCTCCCAGGCTGGGGCTATGGGGCCCTAAGCAGCCCTTGACACCCGCTGTGGCCACACAGAGGCCAGGATCTTAGTGAGCAGCTGGGACTTCTCAGAGATGAGCAGGCAAATAAAGAAGCCACCCTTGATGTCCTTGCTTGCTAATAAGGCCAGGTGGTCAGGCTCTTCTGTCCTTTGATTGAAGCCAGAGCCTCTGGGCCTGGAGAAGGAGTCAGAAGGCTCAGGTAGTGTCATGCCCTCAGTTTGTGGAAAATGCCAGTCAGTCCTGGGCATTTGTCCAGGAGCTTCACACATCACAGCATCATGTGCACCTACATGCACTCACACACCAGCCTTACACAGAGCTACTAGCCCCTTCCCCCAAGGAAAAATCCCAGTCTAGATCACGTTGAGAAGAAAGATTCCCCATTTTTAACTCCCTGGAGATCTTCTAGGGCCTGGAAAATTCCTCTCCTCCTTGGGGGAGTTTCACGTACACTTTGCATGAATTTGAATCTGTGTTTTACATAGAAGCCAGCGTCCAAACCCAAGCCAAACCCTGGAAAATAGCTGCTAAATTTACAGCAGGGCTCCTCCATCCCTGTGGCCTCCTAGCAAATGCCCTCTTCCTGTGTGCTTTGGGGGTGAGGGTGGCTGAGCCCTCACAGCCGAAGGAGAAGCTTCTGGGGAGCTGAGGCATATGGAAGTCCACAGAGGTGGAGACCGCAGGAGCTGTGGGCCAGGTGGTTCCGTCTTACTGTAATTTCTTACATTCTTAACAAAAAGCACAATTCCACACACACACTGTCTGGAAAGCACATCCAGACAGACTGCTTAGGGCCTTTCTGAGTCCAGAAGAGGCGCTGGGGCTTCTCTGTTGCAGGGGTTGTTGTACAGCGAGCTCATCGCGGTGCCGGTGCCACTGAAGGCTGCACACTCTGTGGGGGTTAGGCGGGGAGAGGGGAGGCGGGGGAAGGGCTGCTGGAACCATTCCCGACCCAGGGCAGGCTCCTCAGCATGGACTCAGGGCCTGGACTCTTGCCCCTGGGGCAGGCCTGGCACTTTCAGGCACCTCGTTAAGCGCCGAGAAGCGATGAGATTTCTGTACTAACCTGGCCCAAGACCCTCTTCCCCTCTCTTTCAGCCTCTTCCTCCTCTCTCCCCTCCCTAGGGAAGCTCCACCTTGCTTTACAAATCATTTTCTATGCTACTGTGTTCTCTCAGGAGGGGGTTAGAGCATGCGGGGTGAGCCTGCAGGGTTTCTTAAACAATACATTTATTTTTCTGAGCAGTAACTCCAAGACAGGAGTTGAAGGGTGTTTAAATTAACGATGAATAAAATGCAGCCTGCCACCTCTTTGAGCTGTTTGCGGTCTGTCTGTCAGAGTCTCCTGCCTCCCCACCTCCCTGATCACACCTCTTCTCAGGGGGCCCCAGGAGACCTGTTTCTTGGATCCAGGCCCTAGCAGCAGCTCCCTGGGGAAGTTACTCAGCAAAACAACAGTGACATCCATCTGGAGGGTGGGGGGCACCAAAGGATCTCGCAGGCAACTGGGCTGAATTGGGCCAGTGTCCAAGGGCCAGGTCTGGAAGGAAGACAGGCACAGAAGACATTGGCCTCATTGTGGCAGGGGCTTTCAACCCTTGTGGTGCGCCAGATTCTCCAAAGGACACTTGAGAAGATACTGATGCCCAGGACCCACCCCACCTCTGCCCCCCACCCTCATCCCCTCACTCCCAAGATTTGTTCAGGAATGCTGGTGCTCCTAATGGACATCCAGGGCCTTGAACCCACACTCTAAACACAGAGCACTCTCGTCACAGTGTGGAAAGTGCACTCACTTGGAAGCTAGGAAGTCTGAATTCTCGTTCTGCCTCAGGCAGTCACTGTGCTGGCTCAGATCCTCAGTCTCCCCATCTCTAAAATGGTTAGATAATGATATTGTGCCCCCCCCCACCTCTCAGGAGTCTTCTAAAAACTCAATGAGAGGTTGAGAACTCTGAAAAGTATAAGCTCACCATAAACACAAGGTGTCACCCTGAGAGGGACCAGGCAGTCCCCACTGCTTCTGCAGTGCCAGCTGGAGAAGGAGGTTCCATCTAGATGGTTGCTTCTGGCCTCTGCAAACCTTGCCTTTTTGGCACCACCTTAATCAGCGTATTAGTGCAAAGTCCACAGCCTCATGGAGGTCATCTTTTTCCCTCAGGGTGCCTTCCCTAGAGATGAGAAGTAGTTGACAGGTCCCTCAAGGATGGGTCCCGTCCCCCTCAGTCTACAAAATCACTCTCTCCCCCTACCCCAAAAGTTTCACAGACTGTAGTGTGACACAGTGTACTATTTTCTATTCTGTTTTGTTTTAATGCTGGTCAAAGCTATTACATTGATTTCCTGATGAATCACACTCAGCAGTTTGAAAAAACACTGGCCTACAGTGTTTCTGGAATGAAAGCTTCCTATCACCCTGCTTCCAGCTAAGACCCATTAGCTAACTGTGGTAGTGGAGGAGCCCAGCAAGCCTCCTTTCTCTCTGGACCCCATGCCCCAGCTGCATAATCTGCTCAGGCAGGTGATTTAGCTGCACAAAGGAGTACTTGCCTTCCTTCCAAGTTGGAGGCCTATGATTCCTCTGACGTTTTAGACCCCCAGGCAGCCATGCCCAATGGACTGCCAACCCTCTCCCTTCTGTGGTAGGTTACCCTTCAGTTCGCCTAAGAAGAAAAGCTTACATTTATCAAGCCAGGCCCTTGCATATTTATCTCACTATCCCCTACCTCCCCTAGGAATTTGGTATTTTCCCCCATTTTGTCCTGGGTCAGAGAGTTAAGTAACTTGTCTAGTTTAGGGCCAGCCCCCCGTCTCGTCATATTAGGGGCTGGAGAGACAAGGGTGAAAAGGACAGCACAGCCCTCACCATCCGGGAGACCAGGCCCCGCAGTATGGCAGGATGGGAGCCACACATCCACGGGGCAGTCTGGGCTGTGGGAGTGCCCAGGGGGATGCAGCCAGCTCTTCATCCAGGTGGAGAAGGCCCTCAGAGGCAGGGTGTCCAAGGTGAGCATGCTGATGAGGGACAGAAGTGAGCCAGGCAGGGGGAG
The DNA here is from genome assembly GCF_022837055.1 of Prionailurus viverrinus. Taxonomy (NCBI): domain Eukaryota; kingdom Metazoa; phylum Chordata; class Mammalia; order Carnivora; family Felidae; genus Prionailurus; species Prionailurus viverrinus. Next base: position 67,308,743 of record NC_062563.1, on the reverse strand, counting down.
TGGCAAGTGAGGGACCAGGGAGGGGAAGTGGGTGGGGACCAGGGAGGGGAAATGATCTCTTGCCTGGAAGAACTGGAGTGTGGGCAAAGCAAATTACTCCCTGGCCCCTTCCTACTCCATTTTCAAGGAAACGGTCAGTGGAATCACTTAACCAGAGGCGATGAGCGCTCCCTTCTGCCCTGTTGCTGCCTCTCTGGCTGCCTGCCAGCAGACCTCTTGCTCTCACTGAGGCTCCTCTTCCACATCAACAAAGTGAGGGCTGGCCCTTGGGCTCTGTCACTGCGGCTCAGGAGAGGAGGGGAGGGGGGAGAAATGCAAGTGTCCATGAGGATTCCTTTAAGAACCATACTTAGCAAACATCTGCCAAGTGGCTAACCCAACATGGACAATTTATGCCAGCTCTTTCTCCATGGGCTGTGCTAAGCAGGACTGGCCATCTGGATGCAGGATGGAAGGAAATATGCCCACTGAAGGCTGGCCAGCTTCCTGCCGAAAGCTGAAGCTTCCACACACATTCCCAACCCTGTGAGAACCTCTGTGAGCTTCAGGTCACCGTTTCCATGTGTCTCTGCTTCCTCCAGGACAAATATAGGACCATTCTCTAGAGTTTTGCTGTTCAAGGCAGTGCCCACTAGCCACACACAGCTATTTAAATTTAAATGAATTTAAAATTAAATTTTAATTAAATTACAAATTCAGCTCTTCAGTTGCAGGAGCCACATTTCAAGTGTTCAATACTCACATGTGGCTAACAGCTACCACATTGGACGGCACAGCTAAAAACTATTTCTGTCACTGCAGCAAGGGCTATTACAAAGGATGCTCTAGGTAGCTCTGGGTCAGAGAGCTTGAACTCCAGGGCCACCCTGGGATGGGGGGTGGTATTTATCAAAATCTCAGTGGTCAATTAGGAGCACCTGAGTAGCTCAGTAGGTTAAGCGTCTGACTTTGGCTCAGGTCATGATCTCATGGTTCATGAGTTCGAGCCCCGCGCCAGGCTCTGGGCTGACAGCTCAGAGCCTGGAGCCCGCTTCAGATTCTGTGTCTCCCTCTGTCTGCCCCTCCAGTGCTTGCACTTGGTCTCTCGCATTGTCTCAAAAATGAATAAACATTTAAAAAAAATTTTTTTTTTTAATCTCGGCGGCCAATTAACACCCAAGTTTATAGACCTTTTCTACCTATACTCCATCGTCTCTGTTTCTCCAGATCCAGAATGTTCTTAAAGTCCTTCTGCTCATAATCAGGTCACAATCCTGCTGAGTTTCACTCAGTAAGCACATACCCACAGTTTGAGTGCTGCCTGAAGGTGAGGGTTTAGGGGTGTTGAGAAGGCCCATCAAAGTAGATTTTGGAGCCTTTCCTTTTGTCTGCCCAGGATACTCTCCTGTCCCTTTCTTCTGGGACTGATATCCCTGTCCTTCCTTTTGAAAAACCTGCCCCACCTCCCTGTGGTCTAGCGGACTTGTCAATCATAGGGTGCCTCCTGTGTTAATTAGGAATGTGTTTGGCTGCAATTAACAGAAAATCCAACAGAGAGGAACAAAGAGACAGAAATAGGGTTTTATTTGATGTTTGCCAGAGGTCTGGGAGCAGGTGCCATAGTAAGGCAGTAAGGCCAGCTCGCCTTCTCTCCCGCTCACCATCCTCAGCATGTTTTAGTCCTCATGCTGATCACCTCAGGTGCCAGAGGCAGCCACACCTCCAAGTTTCATGTCTATGTTGCCACCAGCAGGCAGTAGGAGGGGCGACTTCCTGGTAAGTGACTTGCCCAGGCCTTCCTAGGGAGTTTCTGCTGGCATCTCATTGACCGGAAGAGTGTCACATGTTCATCATCACCTACAAGGGAGGCCAGGAGCCAGAACAATCCTCTTTATAGGAGCATGGCAAGGGTGAGAGCCTTTGGATGGTAAGGAGTGAGACCACCTACATACTGGACCTGGCATCCTCCCTCTAGGCTGGATCACCCATGGTTCCACATCCTCACTGGTATAAGGGAGGGCACACGCCGCAGGCCAGGGGAGCACCCCATTGGCTTTACAAGGATCGGGTGTGATGGAGTGGCCCTTTCTTCTTTTAAATTACAAGCTAGGCCTGGTGCACCAGTCAAGGCAAAGTTAATGCAGTAGAATGCAGTCCACCTGGTTTAAGCATAACACATTTATTATAGGTGGTAAACTCTGACCTGGCCACCTAGGTCACTGACACTGACTCAGTGATGCTCCAGGGCACTGCTGCCATAGCCCCCAGGCAGGGTCTTATGTGCTTGGGAGAGACACTTGGGCACCATAATCCTAAGACGGGCACCACAAGCAGCCAGGAGGCCCCGTCCAACCCTCCGTGCTTACACAACTGACAGACCCAGTCAGCATCACTAGGAGACTTTGCTTTCCTGCTGTGGGACACAGAGAATTTGCAATCTTTTAAAAAAAGACCTACTCCATTTCCCCTCCCCAAACTTCATCTGAACAGCCCTCCCAGACCCTTTCCTCGATCAGGTTTTCTGCTTGGCTGTAAAACTTATTCATTCTATTTTTAGTCTCCGATGGGCTTTACTTTGTATTTACCCTGGGCTAGCAAACAGCCTGTACATCACTGGGAAAGCCAAAAAGGCTCTCAAGACAGACACACCCAGAGAGCCAGGGCACTAAGGGGGTTGCTACATCTGCTATGATTGGGGAAGCAGCTGTTTTCATAAAGGCCACCATGATGAAGAAGCCACTCCAGAAAAATCAGACAGACCCCCTTGCCAGCAGCAAACAGCAGAGGCCCAGGCTCTACCTCCAATCTGCCTTTCAAATCTTGTCCAAATGCATCTAACATGCAGAATCCACATCTCATCCGATTGGTAGCTGCAAGAGAGTCTGGGGAATATAGCTTTCAGCTTTCTAGGCTCTGCAGTATAGGACAGCCCTCTAGAAGGAGGGTGGGATAGGTGCTGAGTGCCAGTCTACTGCATCCTGCCTGCAGGGGCGGTCAGGAGGTAATTGTCCTCCCTCTCTGCAGGAAGAGAGCGGAAAATCACTATGCAAAGGGAAGAAGAGGCAGCCCAGCTGCGCTCCCCAACGCTGGTGCCTACAATTCTTCCTCCAAATCTGGGAGCCTTCTCAGCTTTCTTCCCATGAGGGTGAGCCAATAATTTTCCCCTTCGTCTACGGGCTGAATTAGGTTATCCTGCAACTGAAAAAATGTGAGCTAACATTGTCCCTACACCTAAGCTAACTCCTTCCTTGCTCTTGGACAACTGGAATGCCATTTGTAGCAATAGCAACTTTCATGGGAAAGTTCAGTCTTGGAATGCAGACATCTCCGGGACAGGGAGTACAATGACATATTCACACTAAAGTGTAAATGACCAGTAGCAGAGCCTCTTCCAAGACCAGGTTCTGATGGAGCAGGAGAGGAAAGCCTTGGCTCCTGGCAGATGGAGAAGGGAATCCTACAAATCAGATAAAGGCCACAGTAAAGGCCATTTGAGAACATCATGGAGCCACCTTGCTGACTTTGGGCTTCAGAGGACTGAAGCTGAATGTATGCCCCAACTAACACTCCTTCCCTTAGAAAACAAAGTTCTGGAAGTACCTGGGTGGCTAAGTCGGTTAAGCATCTCTCTTTTTTTTTAATGTTTATTTATTTTTGAGAGAGAGACAGAGTGTGAGCGTGGGGGAGGAGGGGCAGAGAGAGAGGGAGACACAGAATCTAGGGCAGGCTGACAGCTCAGAGCCTGACGCAAGATTCAAACTCACAAACCGTGGTGAGATCATGACCTGAGCCAATGTCGGATGCTTAACCGACTGAGCCACCCAGGTGTCCCCGAGCATCCAACTCTTGATTTTGGCTCAGGTCATGATCTCATGGTTGTGAGTTTGAGCTCCACGTTGTTGTGCTGATAGCATGAAGCCTGCCTGGGTTTCTCTCTCTTCCTCTCCTTCTGCCCCTCCTCTGCATGCTCTGTCGAGAGAGAGAGAGAGAGAGAGAGAGAGAGAGGCAAATTTCCAGCCATTCCTCGTTACATTTCTAACAATGCTATCTCCAGTGTTGACTTAATGTTTCTGTGACAGGGTCTCTGCCAGCCCAGCTTCTAATACATTAACGAAATGCTCCAAGTGCACGAGTCTCTCAGTCAGTCTCCTTCTTCCATGTTCCACCTTCTCTAGATTCTCTCCAGAGCCTCCAGAGCCTGGGGCAAGAGGGCTGTAGGGAGATTTCTACTGGCTAGAGAGCATCTCTGTTCCAGAAATTGGGAACATTTGCCCCTCCACAGCCCACTTCTCACCTCATCTCACCCTCCCCAGTAAGAGATTTCTCTTGCCATTGGTTAAAAGTCAAAATAATAAAACGGGGAGGATTTTATTATTATGGCAATTTTATTCATCCTAAACAAGCTAACAGGAATAATGCAAAAGCACTGGAGGCGGAATCAAGCATTCTGGCCTGGAGACATCTTAGGGAGCAGCTTTTTCCTGGGTGTCACAGCCCTGCAACCCTTGCCCCTGACGGCATCAAAGCCCCACTGCTCCCACAGCCTCAGCGCAGTGAGCACCCCATCCTCTCTGCACCACACCTGCGGGGCCTTTGTGCGGGCTCCAGGCTGGGCTCACATCAGGCTGTTCCACTGTCAGTGATACAAGAGCTTCACTCCTGCTGTGCAAACCAGATCCCAGTGCCCCCTTAAAGGCAGTGGCGACATAAGCCACCTGGTCACAGAAGGAGCAAGCAGAGCATCACTGGCATCTCATTCCCCACTCCAGCTCACCCACTGCACACCCGGGAAGCCAGTGACACAAGGAAGGGGGAGCCACAAGAACCGCGCCCGAACTGCAGAGGCTGCACTGGCCACCCTTAGCCACGGTTTGGCTTGCCCTCCTGTGTTGCAGATCAGGAGGCTGGCTGGAGAAGGGAAGTGACTTCCCAGGCCTCCTGGTTGTATTCTAGGCTTCTCAGCCTAGAATAGAAGCAGAGCTGCCTCTGAGATGAGATTTCAGGACATCTCTCCCTCATTCACCACTTAAAGAAAAATAACACTGCCCACCAGCTTCTTAGAGCTGAGCATCAGTAAGACCACATGCTCTAGGGCCTTTGAAAGAAACATGGGGCTCAGGTCCCCTTTCGTTGGGGGTCCTTGAGACCACCCTCAGGTTCAATGAAGGGTTCACAGTTGTGGCTTATTACAGAGAAAGGGTATAGATTCAAGTCAGCAAAGGAAAGAAGAGAGAGCAGAATTCTGGAGAAACCAACTGCAAGCACCCAGTGGTCCTCCCCAGTGGGATTACATGGAGGGCATGTATTCTCCCAATAATGATGTGAGACATGTAAAGTCTTGCCAGCAAGGGAAGCTCCCCTGAGCTTTAATGTCTAGGGTTTTTATTGGGGGTGGGGGGTCAGCCCCACAGCCATGGAGCACCCGCATAACTGACCGTAGCTACTCACAATTCAGCCCCTCCAGAGATCAAACTGATATGGCATTGGCCAGAGCCCCAGGTGAACAGACAGGTGTTGACCATGAATCATGTTGCGAGCGTATACTATCTGTCATAACACAAGGGCTCAGGTGTACAAGGACACTTCTATAAGGCAAGATCTTCCAGGGGCTCAGACGTTATTTTCCAGGAGCAGGTCAAGGGCCAGTTCTTCGGTATGTGTACGGTGCAAGCACCCCAGGCCTGCTGGTTGACCCTCTCCTGCACATGCCTGTGCTCAGGCCCAGTTCTTCACTGATAGGCAGCCTCTGCCTCTCTGGGTCATGCCAGCAGAGGCCAGTGGCCAAAGTGGGCCAGGAGAACAATGGAACATAGCTGCCCTTGGCTCCTTGCCTCCCCAGCAGAATCAGCCCAGACCCCAGCCCCAAAGACTCTTTCTCCTGAACAGGGACCTCAGGGGCTGATGCGTTCTCCTTGGTGGCCATTCAGTTGTCCCCCTGTGTCCGTCAGTGGTGACCTTCACTACCCTGTGGAAGCCTATGTCTTGTCCCTTCTACCTGCTGATGCCCTGCAGTGAGTGGGGGGCCAACACATGTCTCACCCATGGCTACTGTTGACACCCCTCTACTGTATCACTTTCACACACATCTCATTTTCTACTCTTTTGGGGGTTGAGGGTTCTCTCCCAAACAATGTTATAGTTCCTAAGACTATTTTCAAAAGGGGCCTGGCTGACTCTTTTTCCTATAGCCCTGTTGCTCAAGAAGCCAGGGACAAGCAGGGTCAAAGGGCACCCATAGGGCCCTACCTAGAACCCTAACCAAAAGTGCCTCTCCCCCTAGCATCACAAGGTCCAGGACAAGGGCCTCCAGTCTTTTCAACCTCATGGGGACTTTCTTCTCTACTTTATCAACTCCCTGATGGAGGGGAGGGGGCGATCTCTTCATCCACCTGGGGGATGTGCTCCAGGAGCCAATCACCCACTCCAAAGGTCACAAGGCCACCCTGTACAATATGCGCCAATACAGCCTGGGCCTACCAGAGCTGTCAGGTAAGCAAATGAGTCCCCCCAGGGATGCAATAAAGCGGCATTATAACAACCCCAAAAGACGACATACATGAAAAAATAATGTGTACTATTAAAGGCCTTATGAATAAAAATGATTAGTCTTCTTTGACTGACAAACTTTTTTCTCCACAATATGATCTTGAAGTGTAAATAACCAGGGAGAAAGGAGATACTGTGGTTTCCACTTAGACTCGCTTGCCAGTAAATGACTGATAACAGAAGCCTTGTAGAGGGTGGTTTATGGCAAAGCTTAAGGAAGAAATAGTAGGCCTCCCTGGTACCTCAAGGGAGGGGGTGGGAAGAGGGGCTTATGGGGAGTTCACAAAAGCTGAGTAGCTTCATGGTTTGTCAGAAGTTCAGAAGCCCCACCTCAAAGAGGACAGAGCAATGAGGGCAACTGAACAAGGGGTGGGCCTGCTGAGGGAAGTCCTGCCCCTCACCACACAAGACAGGGCATCTGTGAGGGACAGGCCCACTCAGTTTGGTGGGGATAGGTTTTGGAACCAGGATGCTTCCTCAGGGCAGACCACGATCAGGCAGGGAAGTTACACAGAGGATTCAATCTCCAGAACAAAACCCACAGTGTAGGCTCCCAAACCCTGCTGCCTGTTGGCTCCCAGCCCTGTCTTCTTTGATAATAACATCAGTGGAGCCAGGGCTGGCCAACACTGTTCCAGGGCAGCCCCCGGCTCCTGGAATGAGGCCTCCTCTCTCTCCTCCTCTGAGGCTGCCATTCAGGTGACATTTGCTCTTAGCTTTTACACTCCGCAGTAGGCACTGAGAAGGGTACAGTCTGCTACCTAGCGGGGAAGGCAGGGCTGGGGGACACAGAAGGGGAGAAGGCCATCTGTCCCAGCATACAGCATTGTAAGACAGGTATGCTGAGGACATGGCCACAGCTGTCCTGACTCCTCTGAAACCAAAGAGGGGAGCAGTCTTCTGGGGCTGACACTTGAGTCACCCAGGCCCTGGGGAGGCCAGCTGCTCCCTCAGCCCCCACAGCAGACCCTCAGTCAGGCCCAAATCCACTCCACATTAATCTGCATTCACATAATTTCAGGGTCAGCATACTGACTAAACAACACCATAAAAGTCAACTTTTGGTGCCCGCTTGGTGCTGGATTGAGTTTTACAGTGTGATGGGTTTTCCATTCAGACTGGTCTAGATGACGGTCCCATTAAGCAAATTCTGGAACCCTCTGAGCATCAAACACCTTGAAACGAGAAAACAAACCCATCTAACTGCATTGATGGAAGGAATTGGAATGGTTATAAAGTGCCAAATGCAGTATCTAGCAAGGACAGAGACATACAATGGATATCAGTTCCCCTTCTCCATCCCCTCCTCAATCCACAAGTTCTACTTTCCCTATAGGAAAGGAGCCACCCATCCTTCCATCCATCCACCCACCATGTATTTATATTACATCATGTATTGAGCACCTTCCACATACAAACCATTGCAAGTTGCCACAGAAGTAAATGTAGGGATGTACCATCTAAAGGCAAAAATTAAACATTAAGGCCAGACGTAAATAACTTGGCAGAAAGGGAAGAGTGTCATGAGGGAGGTACAGAAAAAGTGCTGGGAGATGAAACATTCCCAGGCCTCTCTTCAAGCTCCAATAGAAAGCAATTGGCAGGATTACATATTGTTTAATAAAACACTTCTTTCTCTAATGGAGACCACCAGGACAGGTTTTTCCCCCCCTTTTTTTCCCCTTGCCAAGGAAGAAGCCTCGAATTCTAATTATCCTAACCTGAGCAATGGCTTTGTCTTGCTTTTCATTTTACTCTTTTCATCTCTTAGTTGCTCCACTGAGGACAATGTACACAGCCCAGATTCCTTCCAAGATCTTAATTGAACCCTCCATGAGGGATTCTGAAACCAGCAAAATGAGCTAAATGAGAAGGTGATGGATATGTTAAAGACAGCTGCCTCAGGCCTGATGGTCCCTCCACAGCAGGGCGCAAGTGAGTGGGTGGGTGAAGGGTGGCTCAGCATCAGCAGCCAACCTCCACCCCCTTAGACACCTCTCCCCACAAAGGGAGTCTGGCCCATACCTAAGTCCTCAACCCCAGGAAGAATTAGAGAGAAAGTATCTTGCTATAAAAGTGCCCAGTAAACAGCCTGGAGATGCATTTCTCAAACATGAAAGAGGAAAATGTGACAAATTTTGTTGCCACAGTGAGAAAGAAGGACCCATCAGCACGATAAATCAAACACTCAGAAATTTCAGCAGACCACTACTCACCCTGCAGGTGGAATCTGAGTGCAAGATCTCTACAAAGACGCTGAGGAGCCAACATGGCCGCCAACCCTGCCAGCCAAGCACGTTTGGGCAAAGTCCTCCAGCTCTCAAATCTCTGTGTCCTGCTTGGTGCAGGGGGAGTGCAGCGGCTGGTTTCATTCTGACAGTGCTCTTCGGTGAGCACTCAGGGGCAGGAGGTATGGGGGGAAGCCATCCTTCCATCACTCAGCTCAGTGACCTCTAGCAAGTAACTTCCCTTTTCAGAGCCTCCATTTCTGCATCCGCATCAATTATAGGCTTGTGTGCAGAGTGCATGGCGCAGACTGGGTGCTCATTGGCTTTAGTTCCTTTCCTCTAGACCTTTATTGTCCACGCTCAGTTCCCCTCAGCCTAGGTCAGGGTCTCCCTGGGTCCCCCTGCTAAGGCCTTGAGTAACACCTCTGATGCCTTACGCTGATTTCCACTTGGAAACCAACACAGGCTCAGTAGCTTTTGGCTTCTAGAAAGTGATTTTCCCAAACCCTTCCTCATTTCACTACACCACCAGCCAGAAATTCACACTCCCAATCAGCATTCCTTTACAAGATTTCAGAATCATTTTTCCAGCTCTGGCCTTTGTGAGTTCAGGGATTTTAGCTCTTTGTGTCCCGACACAAAGACACTTTTTTTCTTCCCCATTAGAGGCCATCATTGCTCATACAGGTCCTTTGTGGGAATGAGAAGGAGGCGGCCCTCCGAGCAGACAAAGCCTGGGCCAGGGCACAGTGCAGCCAAGGCTGGCATACATCCCACTCAGCCACCAGCTGGCCGCCCTGAAGCAAGGCACAGAGCACAGCAGAGCCCTGCTCCTGTTCCTTCCATTTCCTCCTTCTCCTCCTGCTCCTCCTCTTCCCTGTCACTGCCACCACCGCCGCCACCACCACCAGTCAGCAGCAGCTGATTGTTACTGAGGGCTTGAGACCAGCAGACACTGCTCAGTTTTTCTCCTGCCATATCTCTTCAAATCCTTGCCTCCTGTAAGGAAGTGTATGGACATGCTGTTCTCAGCCCAGCACCCCTTCTTCACTCCTTTGGGTCAACATGCTCCCCATTTCCTCTAGGGAACATGTCCTCCCCAAGGCAGGGAAAGGGGTGAAGCTAGACAGCAGGAGCCAGCCCAGGCAAAGCTGAGAGCAGGAAGCAGCTAGGCCTGGGCACAAAGGGAAAACTGAATTGTGTGTGGTAAGGAGAACTGGCCTGAGACATTCAGAGTGGTGAAAGTGCTCCAGGAACTCGGTCCTTCGGCTGCCTGGATGAGTAGGGAGCATTTGGGGCCAGAACAGCAGAGATCTGGAAGCTCCACAAGAGGAACCAGAGAGGGTAAAAGCTACATGTGGAGTGGAAGCAACTCAGCTTCAGGCCAAGGAGGTTGGGACTTTTCTTACTTGGCCATTGGGCTGCCAGGGCCCAGGTGGGATATACAAGAGGACATCTTAAAGCTAATAAGAAGCTGAGTCCCCAGGGCTCCCAGGAAGTGGTTCCCTCTCTGAGCTGTCACCTGGGACCTCACCAAGTGTGACTACAGAACCTGGGCAGGAGTCATCATGGGACTAGCTCCAGGGGGCACTGTGATGCGCCTATAAGCTCACTAAATGTTCCCACTCATGTAGATGGAATTGCCCTCTAATCCCTGAGAGACTTGGAGGGAGGGCTGCCTGGGAAACCATGAGGCCAGCTGAGGACAAATAGGAGTCTACTTCATGTAAGAAGGAACCAAGAGACAGGCATGGATTGATTTCAAGCAGTCTAAAAGACAGTGTCCTCAAGAAAGCCACAAATATCTACTGAGAAAAGTCAGAAGAAAAAAGAAACGGCCTCAAAAAAACAAAAAACAAAAAACAAAAAACAAAAAACAAAACCAAACCTATGAGGTGACCCTGGGCTGGGCTTCTGGGCTTCTGTCAGCAAGATTCTGGGAAGGCAGGAATTTGGCCAATGACTGTGTAAATCCCAAACCGGCCATTCTTCCCCTGGAGTTTGCTCTCCGGTTAGGTGTCCTTGAAGCACGATTTCTTCCCCAAGGGGAGGACGGTATTTACAGCACTGCCCTTTAGAAATATGACACAACTCCTAGAAAAAAGAAACTGTTCTTTCTTCCAGCTCATTTATGTTCTGGCTCCTCAGTTCTCTACACCAAGCGAAAAACTGGTGGGGGTGTGTGGGAGAGAAAAGGATCATCTTAATAAGTATTATCGTCTTCCAAAAGTCTATAAACAAGGTATAAGAACAGTAATTACCACTTAGACCTGGTGCTCAAAAATCAGTCCAGGTGCATTATTTCCAGCTAACTTAATCAATCCCAAGATGAGCGGAGGAGAGAAACAATTTCTGAATACGTAAAAATGTATTATCCATTTCTGTCTTCTTAGCGACCCCGTGGGATGAGGCTTTGCCTTGAATTCAGTGTTTGATGGAGTTCTGTGGTGGGAGGCGCCGCCTAAGGGTCAGGAGGCCCACCATCCAGGAAGCTCCGCCACCAACCAGCCATGAGACCCGGGGCCCATCACCCCAACTCTGCATGCTGGCTTCAACACTCTACCAGTCTGTTCTATGCAGGGTCATTTTGTTCCAGCCAAGCCGATGTCCAAGTCCTCCACAACCCTTCATGACAGCCCAGAGGGTGAGGTATATACACTGGGGCACACCAGAGTCCAGGCTCAAAGGTGTCAATAATAATCCAGGTCCCCCCAGAGTTCACACTCCGTGCATAGGTGTTTCCTAAAAACGTACTCTATGCCTACTGTGTTCAGAACTGGGGTGAAGACAGACAAAGTCCTGAGTTTGTAGGTTAGTTGGATTCAGTGGAAACAGGATTACGGAACAGAGTGGAGTCCAAAGAAGTTATTACATGGGAAAGAGAAGGAAAGAACTGAAGCCAAATGATGCTTTGAGAGGAAATAAATATTAAAGTAAAGGTGGGGCTACGAAGATGGTGGGCAGAAGCAGAAACATAAACACCAAATTAAAAATCCCTTGCCATGCCCAAAATGCACTTTACAGAATGAATTTTGCTCAATTGCCCTTTGGGGGGGGGTGGGGGGGGGCGGCGAACAGCTAAAAGACGGCATTTCCCAGCCCCCTCAGCGTGGGCATGCGACTCAGTTCCAGCCAAGAAGATGCTAGTGAAAGCAGTGCGTACAAATTCCATGTTTCCTTAAAGCTAGGAAGAACATCCTTACAAGCTCTTCCTTCCTGCTGCTTGAAATGTGGGTTGCAATGGCTGGAGCCCTGGTCGTATCTTGGGCCATGAGGGGACCTTGAGAAGAGAAGCTGCACACGGCGGAGAAACAAGCTCAAGGGATCCAGGGTCCCTGATGTCCGCAGAGCCACCTACATTTACCTAGACTTCCTACCTCTGAATTTCTTTTACATGAAAGTAAGTTTTTAAAACCTTATAGTTTTAAAAGTTTTAAAAACTACATCGTTTTTAAAAAAGAAATTGTTGGGGCGCCTGGGTCGCGCAGTCGGTTAAGCGTCCGACTTCAGCCAGGTCACGATCTCGCGGTCCGTGAGTTCGAGCCCCGCGTCGAGCTCTGGGCTGATGGCTCAGAGCCTGGAGCCTGTTTCCGATTCTGTGTCTCCCTCTCTCTCTGCCCCTCCCCCGTTCATGCTTTGTCTCTCTCTGTCCCCCCCAAAAATAAATAAAACGTTGAAAAAAAATTTTTTTAATAAAAAAGAAATTGGATTATCATGAGGTTTATAATAGAAAACTGCAGTCCCTTTCTCAGTACTGCCCTGTTCATTGTCCAGAGGTAGCCACTCTCAGCTCCTGGAATCTGGTGGCATTTGTCTCCACATTTTATAATAACATGCTTACACTGCTACTTCTTTATTTTGCAACTTTAGACATTATCTTACAGAAAGCGTGGCGGATTTATGCTCTTAAAATACATGGGTTTTTTTTTTTTTTACTATTTTTCTTAAATTGCTTGTTTATTATAACTGAGCAAAATTCATAGTTGAAGTGGGCAGTATTCTATCATATTTACTTTTTTAAAATTGAGTCTTGATGTCTCCAGAGTTGATAATCCAAGCCACCTTGCTTCTTTTTCTTTGTTGCTATTATTAATTGAAACCCATACTCCTCCACTATACTCAGACTCAGCAGGTCCACCCTTCCAGGGATTCCTGTCGCCCAGCTGATTGGTGTCTGGATTTGCTTCAAGCTACTATTTTTCCTTATTTTTTTAAATGTTTTTTTTAATTTATTTTTGAGAAAAAGTGGGAGAAAGAGAGAGAGGCAGACATAGAATCCAAAGCAGGCGACGTGGGGCTCAAACACATGAACTGTCAGATCATGACCTGAGGGGAAGTCAGACGCTTAACCAACTGAGCGACCACGCACCCCTCAAGCTACTATTTTTCAATCATGAAGGTTACTTAAGTCAGAGCCAATTCCAAAGGTTACAGCCTGCTTTATCTCCTCACCCCCCACTCTCCCCAAAGCCTGGACTTAAGCTCATGGAGACTTGGAGGTGCTGTTTTGATCCAGACACCTTGCCTTTCCTTTCACAGGTAACCAGACATCCTCCCTCATTCTACCTGCTTAGAATTCACTGGGTCTTTTTTCTTTGTGTCTGATTCTAGTGAAGGGACCTCCAGAAGAGTTTCAGGGAAAAACATCATCAATGAGTATTTCTACTCGACATACTTGGATGTTAAGATCACAGCTAGTCATAGAAAATAAAGCAGCCACGTGTGCCATTGCTGATGAGAGAATGGCCAGCTGGATTAGAAGCGTGGTGCTTAGAGAGAGAAGGACGAGGACAAGGACCACCTCAGGGTAGCTATTTGGATGCCAGCATAGACAAGCTGCAACAGAGGCTTGAGTCCTTTTTTAGCAGGTATGCAAAAATAATTTCATATCATCAGGAAATACTAGACCGCCCTAGAGGACACAAACTGGTGACCCTTGGACAAAGTCAGACCTACACACATATTCTCTTGGCCAGCAGTGTTTCTAAAGTTTTGAATGCTTTCACATTGGACGTTCACCATCACCGGGCTACCCTCCATACCCTGCACCTGCCTGGCCCTGGTGTGGCCATTTGACTCTAACAATGCAACCCCTTAAAACACAGAAGGGGGGGGGGAGGGTGGGAATCCAAGGTGGGGCGGTTTCAAGTCACGCAGCTAAGTGGTGAAGCAGGGACTAAGCAACCCAAACAGCCTTCCTGATACACCACACTGCCGCTCACTGTAACTCAGCCACATGTCCTGGCCTGTGCAGGCTTAGTCATCAGTTTACTCACTAGGAACATATTTAGAGCACAGCGATTGAGAGAACCTCCAGGGTTATTCCCCATAGGCGGGATAAAACATTCCTGGCTCAAGAAGGAACATACATAACCTCCAAGTCAAGTGATCAGAACATTTGAGGGCACCAGCTTCAGTGTCCTGCTATAAACACTGCTGACTTTTCATTTCATCCTCCCATTTTGCAAGCTTCTGGCTGATCATCTCTTTTCAAACAATCTTTTGTCCAGAGTACAATGCAATCACTTAATTAGATGTCAGTATTTGGTGACTGGTAAACTTCTGAAAGAATGTAGCTTCTTAGCTTCTCGGCATCCTTTGGGTTAATAAGCCCCTGAGAGTCACCTTGTAGTAGCCAGAAACCAGGTGGGCAGCAGGGCCTCAGTGCTTGGACACCTCTTATTGTGTCTGCAGCAGCCCAGAGAGAAGCCTTCCACAGGAATGTCAGCTTCCACAACAGAATTAGAAATACCTAACATCTGCACCACACCTCCCTCTATTTTCCTTAACTCCTGTTCCATTGCCTACACCACTCATTTTGACACTAAATAATATTTAGAAAGATTAAATTTATCACATGTGTGCCTTTCAGATTCCTAACTATATTTTAAGGCTCTAAATGGAAAGGGGGAAAAGCACAGATTTTGGAGACACGTGTACTCCTGGGGTGCAAATCCCGGCTCTGCCACTTACTGGCTGTGTGACCGAGACAAGTCACCATATCTCCGAGCCTAGGTGTCCTCTGTGGAGCGCAGACTGAAGTGTTGACCTTTAAGAGCTTTGAGAGGAACCCAGCACAGTACCTTGTCCTTTTCAGATACTCACGAAGTATTCAATGTGGCCAAATTGTTCATCCATGTTGTAATACTAAGGATTCAATGTGTAAGGTCACTTTCATGATTGATTTGGCTGAGCCACACAATGTTTAACAATAAAATATCCCATGAAAATTGATACTAAATAGCAAGTCCTGATCATTATGTGAAGAGAGGATGGATAAAATACAACTCACTGGTTGGACAGTGCATATTAAGTTTTCAGATCAGCGGCTGAACTGAAAATAGTTGCACTGTCTTAGATTTAACTATGCTTGATTTGGTCTTAAACTACTTCCATTCAAGACTATTTGTAAAATCAAACTAACTGCTAGTTACGTGTCACCAAAATTCTAGGAAATAAACACACTAGTAATAGTATGATAATACAGGTTAATTGCTATGGTTACATTTACTGGTTGGTTCTGAACACCAAGGAATTCACTGCCATTGTTCTTTCTTTAGAACTAATTAAGTGTCCACTGACAGAATATTCCTTCCTTCTAAATTTAACCATTTAAAGGAGTTTATAGTTTCTCTTTACCTCTTTGAGGTGAACCAAAGGAAACAGCAGGTCTTCTATTCACCAAGTCTAGAAATAAGATCAGGATGGTCCAGTGAAGGCTGTCCAACATCTCATATTGTTCATGCCACTGCTGAATTTCCCACATAGCTGGATGAAAGATGTGTGTGGGCACTTCTGTTGGACAAACCACAAGCCAAAGCAAAAATATGCTAACATACATTGAATTTGGACCATGTTCTGAATGTTGTCTGACACCATGAAACACTGCTTCCAGGGACGCGGGGAAGCTGTTGTGTCAAAGGCAAGGCGAGGGCTCCCCATTTCCCTCTTCAGAGAAAGGGAGGCATCGCTACCAGCAATGTGACGTTTTCTACAAGGGACTACTTTCTCCGTGACACCCAAGCAAGAGAATTATCACAGACATCTGAAGGCAAAATGGGTAAATTCTGAAGCAGAATTAAGAGAAAGCAGCAGCTCTATCTATCAAGGAAAAGTGGAGTGGGGAGAACATCAGGCAGAAAACTATTATTTTAATTTGGGCTCCACTTCCAGTTTTAGCCTAAAACTATACGTACCATTCTGGGCATTTTCATCCCCCGTCCCCAGCCACACCCTACCCCCTTAACCCAAACACACCCGCCTAGGAAGGCAATGATACATTTCCTTACAAAATCTTCTTTACTCATTTCTTCTTCTTCATAAGCTGATTAGCGGTGTTTAATTTATTTCAGATCAGGAACTGGTTTTTCTTCTGACTGTTCGGCGCACCATTTTGATCAACAGAATGTAGCTAACGAGCTTAAAAGAGCCACTCAATACTGAATCAGCAGCTCATACCATATGCTGTGGGTAAAAACATACTTCCCAAAAAAGCTAAATGCAGAAAGACCAAGGATAGAAGATGCATTTAATACTTAAGGAGTCTAACAGGATGTGCTTAGTATGTGGAACATTGAGATTTTAAGGGGAAAAAGTTATTCTTTAAATATATCTATCCTAAAACATCTTTCTTCTGTTCTGTTACAATTTTTATCCTCAAAACAGTATTTTAGGGAAAGAAATCAAATTAATTACAAAAACAATTGCATCTTGGATGGATTCTTAGTGCTAACTTTTAAAAAATGCAAAAATCATGGATTTTCTCAGAAACGTGGTTATGTGGCCAACAGATTTCATTTGGTAACAGTATGGCTGAGTTCTAAATCTTGGAAAATATATATTCGGCTTTACTCTGGTATTATCCAAGTTCATGTCTGAGGGAGGAAAAACCAAACCACATTACAATTAAAAATTTTAAGTGCAACTCTCTTTTGCTTTACATCCACCATTCCAAAAGGAAGGGGACTCTACTAGAAGGCCTGGTTGCTTCATTAGCATATTCATGTAATAAGCTCAGCTTAAGTCTGAAATATCTTAAAGGGCTCTATTATGTGTTTTCATTTTCAAAAACATCTTACAACTAAACACTAAATCTCTTTTAGAGAAATGAAAGCAGCCTGATTTATCGGAGTTCAATAGACTCCGTTTTCGTAGCATCAACACCCCCCCTCCCTCCATTTCTTGTAGGGCTAACAACTAAAACCATGGGCTGATTTCCATTTTATGCATGTTTCTGTGTAGCAACCTAAAAACACTTTCAGGGCTAACTAGGGGGTGAAATATTTCACTGGAATTTTAGAATTGCTTTTGAATTATATAAAAGTCTTCCACTTGGAAATGACTAAATGCTTTTGTCACCAATAAAAATTTCCACGTTTAAATTTTTCCTCTAAGTTCACCTTCTTTCTAAGCTTCTGGGATCCAGAAAAAAAAAAAAAAGAAAACTGATAGAACTCATTCTAAACTATCGATGATGAAAAAGAGCATGGTAAATAAAAATGAGCATTTTAAAGGGCCCACTGGCCTTAAATTTTCATTTGTTCTCACACCAAACGTAATGGCAGTTTAACAAGAATTCTAAAGCAAGCACCTGTATAACCACCACCCAGGTGACAGAACGGCATAGCACTCTGGAAGCCCTATAGGAGCTGTCTTCCCATCGGCACCTGGGTCTCCAGAGACAACTACTCTCCCAACTTACATATTCAATGTTCTCAGCCTCTATGAATAGACAGTATTTTACCTATTTTTCACCTCCATATGAATGGGGAAAAACTATTATTCCTTATCTCTCATTATTTTGCTTACTGTTAAGATTCCGTCCATGTCATTCCCATAGCTGGGTTGTTTCCAGTTAGGGTCCATCACAAACATTCTTGTATATTCATCATAGTACACGCACAAGCATTTCTAGAGTATTCACCTAGGAGGAGAACTGCTGGGTCACATGCATATTTTCAGCTGTACTAGAGAATTATTCCCACCAGCAGCGTTGTCCCACATCCTCACCAACAGTTGGCACTGTCACACTTTGAATGACTGTCAATCTGGTAGACAGGAAGGGGGAATACAGCAGTTTTCATTTTTCTACATGGTGAATGAAGAACCTTTCATGTATGGACCATTTATATTTCTCTTGGGTGAAGTGTCTGGATTTTTTTTAAACCAAGTTTTATGGAGGTAAAATTCACAAAGCATACAATGCACCCATTTGAAGTATACGATTCAATGGCTTTTGGTATAGTCAGATATGTGCAACCACCACCAATTGTAGAACATTTTCACTTCAAAAGGAAACTATACCCTTTAGCTATCATATCACCTCCCTAGCTACCCATTTTCTGCGCACCAGCCCTGTGTAACTGCTAAACCCCTCTTTCCGTGGTATTATACATTCATATGAATGGAATGATGTAATACATAAACTCTTGTGCCTGGCTTCATCAACTCATATCCATCCAAGGCTCATCCAAGTTGTAACATGTATCATTTTCATTCCTTTTATGGCCAAATAATATTCCACTGTATAGATATCCCACATTTTTTATGTTTATTAATTCATCCATTGGCCCTGGCTAATTGGGGTGCTTCTACTTTTTGGCTATTATGAACAATCCCTGCTAATAAACTTTGTGTACAAGTTTTTGTGTGGACATGTTTATTTCTATTGTATATATACCTAGGGATGTTAAAATGCTGAGTCATACAGTAACTGAGAAAATGCCAGACTGTTTTCCAAAGGGACCGCACCATTTACACTTTCTCAGTGTGTGAGAATTCCACTCCCTCATCAAAGTGTGCTATATGACTTTTGATTTTAGCTATCCTAATGGGTGGGAAGTGGTAGCACACTGTGGCTTTGATTTGCATTTTTCTGATGATACCCTGCATCTTTTCATGTGCTTATTGGCCATGTGCATAACTTAGTTGGAAAAAATATCTCTTCAGATCCTTTGGCTTTTAACTGGATTATCTTTTTGTTATTGAGATGTATTAAGACGTTTTTAGGTGAAGTAAGACAGACCCATTCTGTCAATCTGGGTTTTCACCCTGACTGTAGGTTCTTGAGCATACCTTTATCCAGTCCAAAATGGTATCCTCGGACTTCCTTTCTAAGAAAGCTTTTGCCCTCCTTCCCTAACTCATTCTCTGGTGTTTTAGTCTTTTGCTCCTCTCTCTCATTATCCTTGTTCCCCTTTCTCTTTCATCCCACTGTGCAAAAACATTATCCATCTAAAACCTGGCTTAGCAGGAAAGATCCACAGGAGAGCACGGAGGACAAAGGATAAGTTAAGAAACATACACTACCATCTTAAGTGTCTACTAGAGAGACAGGAGACTTGGCAGTGCTTTGATAGTCATGGAAACCACTACTAGGGAGAACTGCGAATAGAATTTGGTTGGGAAAGGAGGTAGTTCTGAGTAGAGCTCTGAAGAAGCCCCCCTTACCTCATGGGGGTTGGTAAGAACCACAAAAACCACAGCTAAAAGGAAAAAAAGAAAACTCCACCACTGGCTTTTTTCCAAGTGTGGCCGCCTTCCACTCAGCTCAGTGCCTGACACATGATGTGTCTGAATCCTTGAGGAGCAACCTTTGCAGGTGACCGTGCTTATGCTATCCCTGTCACCTCGAGCAACTTAAACTGCACCTCCTGCACTGGGGATAGGATCCAGGTGAGCGTAGCCACCAATGCCTCCTTCAATCCTTGTGCCACTGGACCCGGCAGCCCAGGAGCCCCACCAGCCACCACTGCTGCTGCCATCTTTCTTCCACTCAGCCTGCCAGCCCCAAGACCGGACCTGCCCCTGAGCGATGGCTCCTGCACGACCGACTCTGTAATAAGACTCTTAAGTGCTCATGTTCTTAGTAACCGTATAGTAGTGCTTTATATATTCTGGTAATAAATCTTTTGATATCTTATGTAGTACCAACATATTCTCCCATCATGGATCTAAGTCTTTTCACTTTGTGATGACTTTTAATGAAAAAAAGTGCTTAGTTTCAATACAGCTGAGTGGGTGGTGTTGTGACTTAAGAAATCTTTCCCAAAGCCAAGATCATGAAAATATACTTCCCTATATTATTTTCTGTAGAACTACAAAACTAAACACTAAAAGCTTTGCAGTTTTGCTTGTACATTTAGATAAAAAAATTCACTGGAGTTTATTTTCATATATGGAGTAGAGATCCAGTTTCACTTTGTTCTTTATATGGATACCCCATCATCCAATCACTATTTATTGAAAAGATGGTCCTCCCATCCCCCCCACCTATATTCAGCAAGCTAGCCACTGACTCTTAACCACTCCACCTCTTTCCTGTAAAATAAGGAAATAAGGAATTTGTAACAAATTCCTTGGCTAATGTGTATCCAGCTACCCTAGCTCCTGCCAACAAACAGACACTCTGGAGAATCAAGGGAAATAATTTCCATGGTTCCTTCTAGTTTGAAGATCCTTTACTTTTACAAAGTCTTTGGGTGCTACTTGTTTCTTCCATACCATTTGGGAATAAACACATATAGAAGCCCTATTACAGGGGCGCCTGTGTGACTCAGTTGGTTAAACATCAGACTCTTGATCTTGGCTCAGGTCATGATCTCACAGTTTGTGAGTTCAAGCCCTGTGTGGGGCTCTGCGCTGACAGTGTGGAGCCTACATGGGTCTCTCTCTCTCTGACCCCCCCCACACTCTCACTCTCTCTCTCAAAAACATAAATGTTTAAATAGAAAGTCTTATTACAAAGAAATATAACACATATCAAATTTCACAAACTACATGATTTTATTTATAAAATTCCACACACTGACTACTATTGCCCATGTCCATTTATGTATTCCTCAGTTACAGCTCTCATTCTTCAAAATAAAGATCTTTGAAATTGTACTCAAAGTATTACTAAATATTTTATTAAGGTGATATCCCATGGGCATCAAATTGCCAACACTATGAAAAAAAGGGTTAGTATAAAAACAATACAAAAGTATTACAGACCATAGCTTATCAATATTATCTTCGTTCCTTTGATGGGATTTCCTCATGTAGTAACTTTGATTCGTGAAATGATTTCATTTACAAAACTATTATTCTTTGCTATTACCTCAGCTTTCAGCTGTTTTAACTTTTTTGTGATGTTTTCTTCTGACATTTCAGTAAAAGGCACTTGCTTCACCTTGGATAAAAATTCTTGAATAATTTTTTCACCTTGCTGAAAGACATATGAATGATCCATTAGTCTTTAAAATGTCTTTTTAAAAAGTCACATTGAACTGTAATGAATTGTTTCTTTAAATTTCAATCTAAACACACCACCCGATATTCAAAGAATATTCTTTAAACTACAAGTGTGCACTATCTAGAATACACACAAAGGCCTTAGTTGAGCATATTTCTTAATAGCAAGTTATTAAAAGACATTTATAAATATCTTTTCAGCTGCTAATGAAAGGGGCTGAATATTTTAATAGTTTCCAAATCCCTCACCTTTTATAATCGATGCATAAACAGTCTTCTGGGAGAAAAAGAACTCAAGGTTTATAAATACTGTAAGGCATAAATAGTCACTGAAAATTCAGTACTCATACACATACAGAATTTTAAAATCAGTATTATTTTACTGGCCATTTATTGCCATTCTAAAAAACATGGCTGTTACTTGCCATGTCATTTGTGGGCAAATCCCTTAACCCACATTCCTCATCCATAAAATGGGATGATAATATTACCAACCTCCACAGGGCTGTTAGGAGAAATGGAGAGTGAATATGCGTGCTTAGAAGTGCCTAGAACAATGCCTGGCAAAGGTAAGTACTATATAAATGTTTATCATCACATATGAAGCAGAACTAAAAAGCCTGTTTTTCATACAGGGAGCTAGTTGGTGATAAGTACCTTAAGGGTTGAAAGGTAGATATTCAAATGGTAAGAAATGAAGAAATATTTCTCTATTAAATAACAAGTGCACTTTTTCAAGTAAAGATAAAATCTAGACTGAGCATCTTCTTTAGCTTAAAATTTTTTCAAAAAAGTGTAATTAATATTATCAAAAGTACATGGTTTCTGTTCTAATTGGAAACCAGGAATTACATAAAGGAACCTATGTAACCCCAGATCACCACTAGGTGTGCTGGTGACACCAAGACCATTTCACAGCAACCTTCCACACTTAAAACTGGCAACGAGATAGAATACGTTTCTCTTGCCAGTATAGGTACAACAGATGAAACTAGGCCTTTTCAACGCTTAAAAGTCATACACAATAATCTACTGTAACAATTATCTATGCTTCAATAAAGAACACCACCAAAAACTCACTGGTTAAAGCTAAAGACATGACAAGAAGTTCACAATGTATAAGTACAGTAAATGCTGCCAGGACCTAGCAGTGAATTAAGATTCTTTTATTTTCATTACTGCAGAGAATCCTTTAACGTCTAAAAAATACACTGGGCACATACTTGTACCTTCCTGTGCTAGTATCTAAATTTCACCCATCACTTAGAGATAAGGCCTAACTTAAGATGAACTTCTCCCATGAGAACTGAAACATTCTGCCCACAAAGAGCTTTCCAGAATAAACATTTGTCATATACCACTTAATTAATCTCTATGACATATTTTTCTTTTTAAGATTAAAAAAAATTTTTTTCATGTTTATGAGAGAGAGAGAGAGAGAGAGAGAGCGCGAGAGCACACGAGCATGAGTGGGGGAGAGGCAGAGAGAGAGGAAGACAGAACCTGAAGCAGGCTCCAGACTCCGAGCTGTCAGCACAGAGCTGGACACAGGGCTCAAACTTGCAAACCATGAGATCATGATCTGAACCAAAGTCGGATGCTCAACTGACTGAGCCACCTGGGCACCCCTAAGATTTTATTTTTAAGTAATCTCTACACCCAACATAGGGCCTGAACTTACAAACCTGAGATCAAGACTCACATTCTCTACCAACTGAGCCAGCCAGGAACCCTATGACATATTCATTATTCTTATCTCCCCAGCCAGATTCTAAACAATTGGAAGGCAGGAACTATGTTTCTTTCTTTGTTATCATCTTAACTAAGCACTGAGTAAATATGCAAATAACTGGATTTGATCTATTTGTTTATGAAGTAATCAAAAAAGTGCTCAGACATCTTTTACTCCTTTGAATTACTTACTTCAAACCTAGACTAGGGGTGGCTCAGTCAGTTAAGCCTCCAACTCTTGATCTCAGTCAGGATCATAAGTTCAAGCAAGCACACACACACACACACACACAACAAACTTTTAAAGGGGGCGCCTGGGTGGCTGAGTCTTGTTAAGCATCCAACTCTTGATTTCAGCTCAGGTTATGATCTCAGGGTCCTGAGACGAGCCTGTGTTGGGCTCCGCACTGGGCTGGAGCCTGCTTGAGATTCTCTTTCCCTCTCCCTCTGCCCCTCCCCAGCTTGTGCATACAGGTGCACTCTCTCTCTCTCTAAACAAACACACACCTAGACTAATACTCCTGTCGTCATAGGTTTTAAATCTGGTACTTTGAAATGCTCTCCTTTGGTCATGCACATAGTGTAGAAAGAAAAATAATAGAGATGAATGAAGTCTTTGCCATGCAAAGAAATCTAAGTGAATGATCAACAAATAAATATTAGAATCACATAGGGAAGAAATAACTCATCTTGGTGACCTGACAGATATAATACAGGATTAAATAATTACAAAAACAATCTGACAAACCTCTCTTTCCAGATAGCACCTCTTTGCTGCTGGTTCCATTTCACCATAGTCTTGTGATTTTCCAATATTCTGAAACTCCTCTAGTTCCAGGGCTTTTTGTTTAGCACACTCTATTACATGCCTAGGGAAATTTGCAAGCTCTGCAACATGAATCCCGAAACTTTGGTCACAGACACCTATGAAATTTGGGGATCGTGAGGAACAGGGTAGAAAAAGACAGCAATTAATGTAAAGAGAACTTATCCATCTCACCCTGTAATTAGGAAGCTTAATTTTGTATTTCAAATACATTAGCCAAATGTTTCAGAGTAACTTAGATGAAGGAATTTTAATTAGGTCTTAATGGAAAGTAACTAGGACTTGTCACAAAATGTTATATTCTATCCTTAACAAATGTAGTAGGAAAAATTTCAGGGAAAAAAAGGTTGGTAAGAACCCTCAAAGGTCTACACAAATATCAGATTCTGAAGAAAAATTAATCAATTCAATCTTCCTGAGGTCTTCTCATTTCATAAGTGAGGAACTAAATAAAGTATTAAGAAAAAAAAAAGATAAATGTGCGTCACTAATTAAGAGCATTTAATTTAAAATATACAGACTTATTACTCAATGGTCTATCCTCTAGATCTCCCTACATCATTTTCTAGAGATAAGGACTTCAGAAAATTGGCTAGATAAATATAAATATTTACAAT
The DNA here is from genome assembly GCF_022837055.1 of Prionailurus viverrinus. Classification (NCBI taxonomy): domain Eukaryota; kingdom Metazoa; phylum Chordata; class Mammalia; order Carnivora; family Felidae; genus Prionailurus; species Prionailurus viverrinus. Next base: position 67,284,582 of record NC_062563.1, on the reverse strand, counting down.
ACTGGTCTTAGAAAAGTTACTTACCATTCTTACATAGTCTTATTCTGATTCTAAACTACTGCAAACACATGACTACTGATTCTAAACTACTGCAAAAATTCCAAAAAACGGAATTTTTGACCCAAGTCACTAGTAAATTTATTGATTAGGTAGCTTATCTTCATCCCCATTTGCAGAAAATAAACTGACTTAAGACATTCCTTCCAGACGTTTAATACAAGTGATGCTCGCAGACAGTTAAGATGGAGATTCCATTTTTGCCTCAACTATAAAATTTTTTTGCCTAGTTACATTATCTCTGACGTTCTGGGGCTGGAGATGGATTGGATGGGTTTATTCCTATCATCTCCTCACATCATCTGGTCTTTTAAAATTCTGAACCCCTTTCTTTATCACACAAAACACAAAACGAAACCTCAATTTCATGCTAAATTCCAGGTCCAACTAAAAGTATCTTTATTTTTTATCAATAATAACTCAAAAGGATTCCCAATGAAGCATAAGCAACAAAGAATAAAAGAACCAAAAATATATCTCACTTATGTGCAACCCACTGATGCAGGAAAATGTGTTCCTGGAAAATCAGAAAGTCATCTGAAAAAACTATTCCAATGATTGGTGAAATGTTTAGGCAGCATGTTAATCTCATCAACCCTGTAAGCTCATTAGCTGCCAGACCCACAAATGACAAACTCTTCTGAAAGGATGAAATGCTAACAAATAAGTCATTTTGTATGTGAGAACTACCAACAATTTCAGGATTTGTGGAAACCCTACCTTTAAATGAACCTGTTCATGTAACACACTCTTTAGGGGCACCTGGGTGGCTCAGTTGGTTAAGCGTCCAATGCTTGATCTTGGTTCAGGTCATGATCTCACAGCTGGTGAGATTAAGCCCCGAGTAGGGTTCTGTGCTGACAGCACAGAGCCTGCTTGGGATTCTCTCTACCTCTCTGTTCCTCTCCCCCCGCTCCCGCCCCCATCTCTCAAAGTGAAGAAATAAACTTAAAAAAAAAAAAAAATACAATTAGATAATTATAATATAATAAATAGTTTGTTAAAAAGCCTTGGAACTTCAAAGCTTATTATTGTCATTAGCCGTAGGTAATCCGATAAGAAATCATGCTGCCATGATAGAGATAGTACAAAACCCTCTGTGATAATGTTGAAGAGTTATTCTTTCTGCAACTGTGTTATGATGAATGTCTACTATGAGACACAGAAATATAAATAATGTACCACATCCTTGTACCCAGATTATGAATTCAAAGGTAAATGTGTTCTGTACAAATATCAACAATTCATACTTAGAATAAGGCAATCACTGATGATGTCAAGGGTAGTAAGTTTCTCACTGTCACACCTGAATCTACGGTACACTAGCAGTACACACTCACCTTTCTTCACCTGATACAGCATAGTTAAGGTCTCATCAGTAGTTAGTGCTGTGACATGTAGGTTATTAACAGTTGGTATCTGATTGGCCAAGGCAGTAAGTTCATGAAAATGTGTTGCAAACATGCAAAAAGCACCAATCTTTGTTGCAATGTACTCTGATATAGCCCAGGCTAATCCAAATCCATCGTAAGTAGAGGTTCCTCTTCCCAGTTCATCTATGATTATTAAAGAATCTTTGGTTGCAGACCTGAAACACATAATTAATGAAAACTCCCCGTTATATAATATGTGGTAATTCCAAAAAAAAAAAAAAAAAAAATTAAGGCAATGTAATAGGAAAGATGCGCCACACACATAACAGATTATCTTAATATATAAAAAATTTAACAGTGAATAAAAAGCACTGAAACTTAAAAAAATGGGCATGGCCATAAATAAACAACTATGGAAAAGGAAACAGTGAATATTTTTTAAATTACCAATCTCACTAGCAGTAATCAATTTCCAAATAAATCAGCTATCATTCATTTCTTGCCAATCAAATCAACCAAGATTTTAGAGATTAATACCACAAGAGGATGGGAAAAGGCTGTCAGCATATGGACACCTGCATGTACGCACAGCTGGTGGTCATGTAAATTCCTGTGCCTGCTGCAGCCCTACCAATCAGACATTAGCATTCTTTCTTTTCTCATTTTTAACTAGATGTAAGGAGGGGAATTTTTTTCCCTCAATCAGAGAATGTAACAGTTCTTCATGTGCTTACTGGTCATTTATTTTTCTGTGAATTGCCACTGGCATCTTTTGCTTATTTCTTTAATTTTTAAATTACAAATATTAGCTTATTGACTAATTACTATACCAAATATTTGTACCACCTCTCTAATCATCAATAGTAATTTACTAGGGATCTACTATATGTGATGTACTTTAGAAGATACTAAGAAACAGAAGGCACAGCTTCCCTACCTTTAAAGAAGCACCTAAAAGTGAAACAAAGAGATTTTAGTAACCTCTAAAATAAAAAATCTAATAAAGTTAAAGACATGTTGAAGAGTTCACAGAAGAAATATCCATGACCTGAGGCTTATGTGACAAGGAAAGACATCAGAGAAGTAGAATGTCTGTCACTAAGGCCTTTAAAGATTGGAAAGGACATGGGTAAACACTCCACATAATTTTGAACAGCACAAGCAAAAGCATAGTAGTGGCGGAGGTTATAAGGTGAACAACTGCCAGAAATCTTAAGAAGACAAATTTAAAAATCAAAGCTTTCCCCAACTATTACCAATCACCCTTTAAGACAAAAGTTCACAAGAAAACTATTAAACTAAATGAAGGTTCTCAGATGTTTTATAGATGAATCTACAGATGCACTTCTCACAGGACAGGGACATTCATTTTCATTTTGAGGGGACTGGGAAATTCACTCACCTGAGAATAGAAGCAGTTTCTAGCATTTCAGCCATGAATGTGGAGACTCCTTTCAACTGACTGTCGCCAGCCCCTACTCGGGCTAAGATGCAGTCCACAATGGACACTTCTGCTGACTCACATGGCACAAAACACCCAATCTGGGCCATGAGAACTATCACCCCAGTTTGGCGAATATATGTTGATTTACCTCCCATATTAGGGCCTATAAAATAAATTACATTGAAAAGCAAGATCATTAAATTTATTTCTGCGAATAAATTTTTAGTATTCAACTGCACATTTATGACTAATCACCTAGGTCATATGACATGGCATATAAGCAGCAGAACCACCAACTACCTAAGTAATGGTATTTTCTCTTCAGTCAAACCTACACTGCACCCTTCATCAAGAGGACCCATGAAAAATATACCTTACCTGTAATTTGCCTAGAAAAACCATAGATTTTCTCACAGCTCACAGAACCGCCTACCTGATAATTTGATGTCATCCAGAGAAGTAGTACACACCTAAATGATTAACTAAACACTATAACTCATTAATAAACAAGGCTATTAGTGAATGGATTAGTATGGTCAAATCTTTCAAATTACTTAAACTCCACAATAAAGCCCTAAGAAACAACCCCATTTTCTGCAAAAGTACAATTTCTTTGTTTGGGTTAGATTGTATTAACAACTTGAAAATCTGTTTGGGGAACTAGAATATTATCACTGACTATTCCCCCAATATATTTGTCCAAAGACTCCCACCCATCCTCCACTTCTGTTTTCTAGAATCTGGTTAAGATGTAAAAACACTTTAGTTTGAAACATGCTACATTAGTCTATAAGCAAACTTTTCTCAAATTTCACATGAATATAGTCCCATGTCTTTAAAAGAACTGCTACCTTAAGCTGAGGTCATTCAGCAGTCCATTCTACTTGACCTTCAATGACCTCTGGCTAACGGTAATCTTTAGGTTGAAGGGATGTTCTTTTTTTTAAGTAGGCTTCACGCCCAGAGTGGAGTCTAATGTGGGGCTTGAAGGCATAACTGTGAGATCAAGACCTGAGCTGAGATCAAGAGTCAGACGCTTAACTGACTGAGACACCTAGGCACTCCAGAAAATTCATTTTTAAATACACTAATAAACCCCTTGGAACAAAAGTTTTATATAAAGATGACATTCTCTCATACGGGCCTCCCCCTCCTTCCAAATCTTCCCTGTAACCCAAATGTGAATATATTACTAACCAGTATGATTAATGTTGTCTTTCTAACATCAAGGATTAGAATTTGCTTCATCAGTCTTAAATATTTCTACTCCAAAATAAAAAAAAGGAAACATTACCCACCCCACCCCCAAAAAGCCCATAAATTAGATGTTTTTGGGGGTTTTTTTTGTTTTACCAGTAATGATGTGGAACATCTGTTTATCTTTTTCAAAGTGAACATCATTAGGAATAAATGCAACTTCATCTTGAACTTCAACACAAGCATGTCTGGATGCTTTCAACGTAATTCTTCCTTGTCCTTTCTCCAGAATGACTGGTCGTACATATGGAACAGGTGCTCCATTTGACACATGTGCAAAGCTGACAACAGCATCTAGCTGAGCTAATACATCATTGAGTGTCTGCATTGGTTCTACATAACCTGTATAAAAACAGAAAATGAGCATAGGAATACTGAAAAAAAAATACACATAAACAGCCACAGAAATATGTTTAACTTCCCTATTTGGGAACTTAAAATCCATTTTCTAATTTATATACTTAAAATATTAACAGAAGTTTGCCATGCTAAATTTGAAAGGAATACCTAAAACCTCACGAGTTTAAAATGTATTACTACATCTTCCCCTAGTATGAACGGATTTCAAAAATAGAATGTGATGCCTTCCCGTACCGAAATCCATTAAAATTAAAAAGCACACAGCTTCTTATCTTAGGAAACATACAAATACTAGGTTTAAAATATAATAATGTGACCATCAAGGCCTGTGCATGTATAAACTTGACCATATAACTGTTACTTGAGTTTTTTCTTCCCACCAGTACCACATGCAGTTGAAATTTAGCATAATTTAGATCCCTAATTGTCACTTAAAACACTTTCAATGAGATTCTCCTCTCCAAGAACATTAATACTAAAAGCTATTATGTACACTAAAAAGTCCCTGACACATGCCAGGCAATGCATGTTTAAGCAATAAAAATGGTCAAAACTTATAGAATAGGTTCTAAATTTTAATAGCTTGGAGGAGTTGGTGTAACATAACACACACACATTATGTAGAACTATCACACGGGCATCGGTGTGTCAAAAGCTTCAAAGGACATTCAAGAGAATAGTGTTTTAGAAAAACATTTATGAGTTTAATCAAATGGCAGGATATATAATTCATCTTTGATTCCCTTGTTTCCCATAAAAGTGATAAAATGTTTTGAAAATAAAAATTAACTTATGAATGGTTGAATACAAATAACTCTTACTGTTTCACCATTTTCAAATTTATTCCGTTTTACCTAACATGTACTTCTTTTAAAAAAAGAAACAGCTCACACTATTCTATAATGTAGGAACAAGAACCTGTGAAATTACTTAAATATTAATGGAGTACTTACTGTAATTACTTTAAAAAAGGAAAACCGAAGCCTCTTATTTAAGCCTATACTTGGTATCTTACATCATCTGGCTCTTAACAGCATTACCTTTTCTGGTGTAATAGCCAAGATAGAAAACTACAAAAATGATCCATTACATTTTAAAATAAAAATAATGCATATATTAGACAAGAAAAGGCTTCATTTAAATTCAAGGTAACTCTAAATAAAAAAAACCTTCCATTTAAATGTTTAAAGCTAGCAGCTTTAACCTAGTAGGTGCTTGATGAATAGGAGCTAGTAATTTTTTTTTTTTTTTTTTTAAGGAAGTGTGAATATATAGTATTTACAGCATCCTTAAAAACGCAATCTAGACTCAGGAATGTAATTCAACTGAGACTGTCATGCCACGATTATCTGATACTGCCAAGCAAAAATGTAATCTTTACAAATCTCACTCACCTCAACACCAATATATAAAGTGTATTAGAACCCTTTAAGTTTTATATTTCTGATTTACTATGAAAATTGCTAATAGTAAAATAATTTACAGAATTATATAAACACACAGTTTTCAAATGACTGTTTACTCCTAAATAATTCAGCATGAAAACAAGGACATCCTCCTACTTACTCAGAATACACACCCAAGAAATAGGACACCAATACCGTATTATTTCCTTTTAAACTTCGCCAATTTGTCTCAAGGTTCTTGATAGCTATTCCCTACCTCCAACTCCTAGTCCTGGGTCCAATCAAGGACTGTCTACTGCATTTGCTTGCCGTGTCTCTTTAATCTAGATAGAACAGATCCTGCCCATTCCTTTTTTGCTTCCACGACACACACATTTTTAAAGAGTACAGGCCTTAAAAGTAGTGTCTCACAAATCGAAATTTATCTAAGTTTTTCCCTTCTCATTCATTATCACGTTAAACATTTTTGTCAAGAATACCTCATGGGCAGTACCGTGCTCTTCCCTCTACATCACATCAGGAAGCATTATTTATGATGTCATTTGTCCCATTATTGATGATGCCAACTTTGATCACTTGTTTGAAGCAGTTCTTTGGTTATCTTTTTGAAAGGTACGATAAAGGTGTCCGTGATGACAGGCAAAGCCTTCCAGTTTAACATATCAGCCCTACCCTGTGCTAACCACACATTCATTCCGTACTACAGGCAATACCAGTGTCACGTCATGCAGTCTGCTCAACAGTGCCCTCTAGAATAAACTCTGGAAATCTGCAAAACGGCACACAAAACCCAAAAGAAGGTTTCTTGCCTCATGTGTAATTTCTATTTGTTTTTCAGTGGTACTTATTTCCAAAACTTAGAGCATGAACCCATAGATAATCTAACATTATTAGTGCCTTGTAGCCTTGGTGTTTCTTTTCCTTGTTACAATAAATTTGTGCTTTAAAAACAAAAAAACAAACAAAACAATAAATTGCACTTTTATGTATATCTGTTTTTCAGGCTGTTCCCATTGCATTCCTTAGCCTGCACTAACTTATCTTTCTACTTACAAGAGTAACTTCCAGCTACTTGTCCCACCACAATACCTATAAAATACTTATACGCAGTCTAACATAATACAGTCACAACATTTAACAGCTGTTAAAAAACCACTTTTCAAACATCCTGATGTTTCTATTACTAAAAACCAGATTATATTCAGAACAGTTAATGTACTGGTCTATTCAATTTACCTGAAGAAATATTGACAATTTCTTTAACAATTGCATCCTGGGCTTCCTCATACTCAGTTTTATTTTTGGTATACTCTTCATTGAGAGAAGTCAGTTTACTGCAAATCAAGATAATGATATTATTAAAAATATCAAAACATCTACTGGAGGTAATACGTACTACATAAAATATATACAGAGTATCTATCCTCTAAAGAACCAAAACAATAATTAAAATGAAAATGTGAGTAGAAAATGGGCAACTCATTAGGAGAAGATGTGGCTGGAATTCACTATGTTAACATTTACGCTGTTTAGAAGAGCCCTTCTTTTGATACTGAAGGCTGTCAAAGTAAGGAAAATGTTTTGAAAACCAGATCTCATTGAGTTAAGAAAAAATGAAACTATAGGTTGAAATAAAGTGAAGAAAGATAATAAAGTGAAGGAAAAACATTCACTAATGTCAAAGGAAGGGAAGGACATTGAAAACAAAAAGACAATGAGGTGCCTGAGGGGCTCAGTCGGTTAAGCATCAGACTCTCAGTTTCGGTTCAGGTCATGATCTCACAGTTACGTGAGTTCAAGCCCCACATTGGCCTCTGTGCTGAAAGCACAGAGCCTGTTTGAGATCCTTTCTCTCTCTCTCTCTCTCTCTCTCTCTGCGCCCCATCCCTACTCATGCTGCCTCTCTCTCAAAACAAACAAATAAATAAACTTAAAAACAAAAAAACAAGATGGGGGGCACAGAAAAGACAAAAAGGGGGAAGCATTCACTAGATGAAGGAGGGCATCAACCAAGGCAATAATTGTGAAGTTGATGGATTAGCCAATGGCATAATACACATACACAGCTCAAGAACAGTGCACAGGCAAGGAGCAGCAGCAGACCATGAAACAGGCAAAGAGAAAGAATTAAAGGAAGAAAATCAAGAGGCAAAGATATTATAAAAGTGAGACCACTATGTGAAGGAAGAGTAGCAAGAGAGGAAAGTGGAGGGGGCCAGGGACAAGACTGTGCAGGTTACAATACAAGTTCCAGATTTTTCTGGATGGCAGACAGACACTGGAAGTTTTTAAGAAGGAAAATCATAGAGGCGCCTGGGTGGCTCAGTTGGACTTCAGCTCAGGTCATGATCTTGTGGTTTGTGAGTTGTCAGCGCAGAGCCGGCTTCAGATCCTCGGTCTCCCTCTCTCTCTGTACCTCCCCCACATTCACTCTCTCTCTCTCAAAAATAAATAAACATTACAAAAAAAAGGAAGAAGGAAAATTATATGATCAAAGACTCAGATACACAGCAACGTTTCATTTGTTGACCAAAATGAATTAATAAATTTTCCACAACTTTTGGAATAAATGCAATCAGTTCTATCTCTTCTACATATATTATAAATTAATCAATGGTGTGCTTCAAAGACGGTTATAACACCCCACAAGTTCTGCCTTATCTAAGCCAAAATATACATATATATTTCTTGAGTCAGGGATAGTTTACTGGAAAAACAACTACTACTAAATTTAGCGACAGGAGATCTAGGAGTGAGTATCTAATGTTGCTAGCTGTCTAACCCTGGGAAATTGGGAGTTTCAGCTTCATGTAAAAAATGAGAGAAATAAACCTATTTATTTCAGAATTGTAATGAGAAATCTAACAGATGGATTGTTTTCATTCCTGGGGTGTCTGAACACCTAGAATAATGTCTGCACATAAGAGGCACTCAAAGACTTGCTAAATAAATGGATAAAAGGGGATCACATATACAAAAACTACTTGTAAAGTACAGGGACTATTGAAGAGGGGTGGGTGTTAGGCTGCCATAAATTCTAATATAGTACAGAAGGAAAAAGATAAATGCCCCCACCCAAGTAATGGAAGATTTATTTTCTTTATGAAAACAAATTTTTTTAAGTTTATTTTTGAGAGAGAGACACAGAGAGCAAGCGTGGGGGAGGGGCAGAGAGAGACGGAGAGAGAAAGAATCCAGAGCAGGCTATGCCCTGTTAGCACAGAGCCCAACACGGGGCTCAAACTCACAAACCGTGAGATCATGACCTGAGCTGAAACCAAGAGTTGGACACTTAACCGACTGATCTATCCAGGAGCTCCACAGAAGATTTATTTTAAAATAATTCTTTTTTCACCCATACATAATTTGCCTCAGAAACTTAACATCAGTGAAGGAAAAGAAAAACTCGCAAAATCTTTTGTCCATGTTTATTTTTAAGAGAGAGAGAGACAGAGAGAACGAGCAGGGGAGGAGCAGAGAGAGAGGGAGACACAGAATCTGAAGCAGGCTCCAGGATCTGAGCTATTAGCACAGAACCTGACGTGGGGCCCGAAGCCACGAACCACAAGATCATGACCTGAGCCTAAGTCAAACGCTTAACTGCCTGAGCCACCCAGGCGTCCCCAGAAAGAGAAATTTTTTAAAAAGCAATAATCTAATGAGTGACCTTGCTAAGGCTGGTAGGCATCTCCCTAAACTAATTTATAGATCCAATTGATATAGCAGAATTTTTTTTAATTGGTAAATTATAGCAAAGTTTTCTTAGAAAAACCAAACATGAAAATAACTATAAAGCAGAGATATGATGGGGAACTAACTCTAACAGATATGGAAGTATAGTATAAATAACTGTAATATAATTAATCTATTTCATATTGACAACAGAATTATGGGACAGACATGTGAAAGAATCTTAAAAACAGATCCAAAGTGTCCCTTCAGTCAATGAGGAAGAGAAGAGTTATTTAACACGGGGGTGTTGGAACACCTGACTAGGCACTTATAAGAAAATAATGTTTCACTCTTACCTTATGCCTTGTATCAATTAATAAGGTAAAACCTCCTTATCATACAGCATTCACGTTTCACAGAACAATTTAGTTCCATGGAACTACTGAAGACTTAATATTAAGTAATATAAATACAAACCTGTTGGTAAATTTAACACCATTCTTCTGGATATCTACTGTACTGAAGTTTTTATTGTTACGAAGGACTTTTTCTTCCTTACACGTTACACGGAAGTAATAACCAAACTGTGCACTGGAATCCAGTTTAATCTGTTTGCCAGGATCCAAGCCTTCAGGATAAGGAAATAAAGAAAAAGTATGTTACAGACGTCTAGAGCCATTTTTTAAAAAAATGTTTAAAATAATTAACTCTAAATGGTGAAAAACATACTTTTATGGCAAGACAGTATAGCGGAAATTATTAAGATTAACTGGGAAAGAGTCAAACTTCACTTCATTCAAAAACTACATGAATGAAGGCTGTCTATAAAATCCTTAAACTCTTGCATTAATGTTATTAGCTTCTGATGTCGAAGCGCTTTCTGGGTATACCCATCCGAAGGTGCAGAGTACAGCAGTGGGCTAAGATATGGCCCCTTCCCTTGGAGAGTTCTGCACCAGGGTTCTTTACTTCACTAAAGCATTTCTCTGGAACTATTATAAAGGATGATTAAAGTGAACAAATACACTTTCCAAACAAAAACTTAAGACTCTTGACAATGAAACTCTAGAAAAACTATAACATGTATTTTCTGTTAAGGGTAGGAAACTTCACAAAGTAAGCAATTATCAATCAGCTAGAGTTTGTACACCTAAGATTTTTAAGTTTCTCTAAGTCTGTCCTCATCATCTTGCACATCGATGTGATCTTAAGAGTACAAACCAGAAGAGAGATCATACCTACAAATTTAACTGCTAAAGCATGGCTATGAAATATCAGTAGCAGCAAACAACTAAAGACAGACCTCACTGGACTGGGGAGGAAATCACTGTCCTGGAGAGGAAAGAGACTGTAGAAAAAATGTAGACAGCGCTATGAAACGAGAAGTAAAGTAAGGCAAAGATTCTTTACCTAGGGTCTAGTCCATACATGAATTATCCATGGAAACTATTTGCAAAACTTTTTGTATATGTAGGTATGGACATATTTCAGGAAAGAGGATTCATAACTTTCATCAGATTCTTCAAAAGTTTAAGTACTACTGCTCAAGGGGTCTTCTAATATGCTAAGATTTATTTATTCATTTAACATACATGTGAGAGATGCTCAAAGCAAAGAGGTTTACAAATTCAGAACAAATCTGTGTGAATAGTCTGAGACTAATTGGGGGAATTAATAATCTGGTAGGAAAGGCAGCCATTAAAAAAAAAAAAAAGCTGAAGTTACTGAAGTAGTAGGGAACCTCAAAGCCAAATCAACGAACTATTCCTAGTAGAATTAGGCTTGTAGTGGAGGTGACGTTTAATGCAGATCCTGTTTAAAGGAAATGATGCAAGGGACTCTTGGTTGAACTGTCTGGAAGGAATGTGGGATCATCCTTGGGTTAGCGAGTTAGTAAGAGAGAAGTCTGGAAGAGGGTGTGGCTCTGAATGCAAAGTATTCCTGTATGTTAACCTGAAGTGTTTGTAATTTTACTGTGCAGAAGAAAGGCCTGGCAATTTAAACAAGGAACTGGCAAGATCCACTGTGTCCTCCTGGGAAGTAATTCCGGCACCAGTGTGGATACTGTATAGACAAAAACCTCCAATGAACCCTTCTTACCTAGATCTCTTGCTGCACTTACTAATGTTGACTGCATCTTCTTTTCCAACTCATCCATTATTTCTCTTAATTCACTCAGATTAGGATCAAATGAAGGTTTTACAAGGAATTCATGGTTTTCCACCTACGGACAGAACAAAGAGCAGCATTTTTTTTTAATGTTTGTTTATTCTTTGAGACAGAGAAGCAGAGAGAGAGAGAGACAGAATCTGAAGCAGGCTCCAGACTGAGCTGTCAGCACAGAGGCCGACGCGGGACTGGAACTCACAAACCAAATGTGGGATCATGACCTTAGCTGAAGTTGGAAGCTTAACCAACTAAGCTATCTAGGCGCTATCTAGGCGCCCCGAGAATAGCCCCAAGAATAGCTACACTTTATAAATGATGGGTAAAGAATCCCAATGTATTTTCTTTTCTTTCATTTAAATGTCACTGTGTTTTGAGTTAAACTTATGTTTTAAGTTACTCAGCCAATACTTTAAAGAGTTTCTATTTATTAGGAGATGTAAAATCCTGTTTATAAGGAGCTTATAGAGCTCTAGATGTCCAAAAGTTACTTGGATGAAAAAATGCAGTGCTTCTTTCACTAGCAGCATTCAGTATTTTTAATTACAGTTCCCCCTAAACAATGTTCACTACATTCTTCCTAAACATTACTAAACAATGTTCAATGTTCATAGCCTATAACAGAATGTGTAGTTTTTACCCAAACCAAGGATGCATCTTAAGATCTCAAAGTTTACAAAAAAAACTATAGAATTTTATTTCTTAAAATGGTAAGTTCATCAAAATCTCTCAAGTACTTTGTTTCCCCTAAATTCTTATCAATAACAGCCAGCAAGAAATCATAATGAAAGACAGATCTCACTTACAATGGCAAATGTATACACAAGGTATTTAGAAACAAAGTCTTAATTATATAAGACTTTTATGTTAAACTCATAATTTACTTATTTATATATTTTTGAGGGAGGGAGGGAGGGAGGGAGAGAGAGAGAGAGCTCGCGAGCAAGGACACCCATGCAGATTCACAAGTTGGGGAAGGGCAGGGGGAGAGAGAATCTTAAGCAGGCTCCATGCCCAGCACAGAGTCTGACTTCGGGCTATGATCTCACGACCATAAGATCATGACCTGAGTCGAAATAAAGAGTCCAACATTCAATGGACTGAGCCACCCAGGTGCCCTATATAGGACTTTTATTTTTTTATTTTTGTTTATTTAGTTTTGAGAGAGAGGGAGAGCAAGCGGGGAGGGGCAGAGAGGGAGGGAGGGAGAGAATCCCAAGCAGACCTTGCACAATCAGCGCAAAGCCCGACATGGGGCCCAAACCAACCAACCTCAAGATCATGACCTAAGCCGAAATCAAAAGTTGTACACTTAACCCACTGAGCCACCCACACACCCCACTATAGAGGACTTATATATATATAAACTGCTTATTGGAATATTTAAAACGATTGGTAAGCAAAAAGGTAAACTATGAAAAGAGGAAACTAAATCAAACATTAGCATTTCCTCATTCCTAGTGACAGTCCAATAGGAATCCCTTTTTGAAACTAAATGACTAAAAACCAGAGACAATTAGAATATTTTTAAAAATGAATGAAGCATATCCTTACAGCCATTAAGAACTATTAAAAAGGATTAGGGGAGGAGTGTGTGGCTGGCTCAGTTGGGGAAGCATGCAACTCCTGATCTCTGGGTTGTAAATTCAAGCCCCACGTTGGCTATAGACATTACTTAAAAATAAAATCTTAAAAAAAAAATTTAGGGGCGCTTGACTGGCTTGGTCAGTACAGCATGCGACTCCTATTCAAGCCCCACAATGGGTATAGAGCCTACTTGAAGACAAGGAGATATTCTTTTTTTTTTTTTTTAACATTTATTTATATTTGACAGACAGAGTAGGCACACACATGGGGGAGTGGCAGAGAGAGGGAGACAGAGGATCCAAAGCAGGCGCTGTGAGTGCAGAGCTGGAACTCATGAACCATGAGATCATGACCTGAGACGAAATCAAGGGTCGGCTGCTTAACCAACTGAGTCACCCAGGTGTCCCAAGGAGATTTATTTTAATTTAGCAAACAAATTGGGTGCGGGGTTGGCGGAGTGCCTGGGTGGCTCAGTTGGTTGAGCATCCAACTCTTGATTTTGACTCAGGTCATGATCCCAGGGTCCTGGCATCAGAACCGTGGGTTGTCAGGCTCAGTACAAAGTGTGGAGCCTACTTAAGATTCTCTCTCTGTCCCTCTCTCTCCCACTGACCCTCTTCCCCACATTCTCTCTCTCTCTAAAAAACAAAACACCTTAGTACATGGGGTTAATATAATTTCTTTCCAATTAATGAGAACACGCCTTCCTCACATACCAAAGGCAAACACAAGAAAAAGGAATTAAAATTACAAAAAGCTAACCAAAAAAGTTAGCTTAATTTCTCAGTTTATCACATAAATTCACATAAATTTCTCAATTGAAACTGATAAGAGATTTAATTATATTTGTAAAAAAATGTAAAAATAGAAAGGTTAAACACTTTCTTTTATAAAGGAACTTGGTTTTGCATGTATGAGAAAAATATCAAGGTCATTCAATGGGCAAATATGAAAACATACAACTCACAAATGAGAAAGTAAGTAGTAAAATAAGTAGTAAACTAAACCACAGGAAAATGCTAAAGCTCAACAGTAAAAGATATGAATATTTAAGCAACCTTAAGATCTTATTCTACAGCTATTTTTTTTTTAAAGAAAAATATTACCATCAAATACTAATGAGGCTACAGTGAAATTAGTGTACTCATTCATTTCTGGTGAGAACCTAAGTTGTTATAACCTTTAGAAAAAAAGCAATATTCAACAAGATTCAGAGATATTTGTTACACCCTTTGACACAGCAATTCTACTCCCAGGAATTCAACCTAAGGAATAATGCAACAGATGCAAAGCCACACAGGGATGAATAAGATCTCTGCAGATTTATCTGTTACAGCAGAACCCAGAAATGATAAAACATCACAATATTTGCACAATGGTACCTCAGTAATATTATACAGTTTATTCAAACAGACAGTGAAGATGATGCAGAAACAAGAACTAAGAGGATAATTTCAGGGAAAATAATGCAACAAGGGTGGATTGACATAGCTAAAGAATTTGCCTCTTCCAATGAACTTAAAAAGAAGTGACGCAGAGCCAAATCATATTCCTTTCCTCACCCCCACCTTCCAGAAGCCCATTCATTGGTAAATTAACCATGAGAATCATCACTAGTAATCCCAAATCTGGAGAGAAGAAAGTTGAATGGGTATCCTTCCATTTTCCTTCCTCGGGAAGGGGAAATACTGTTGTGAAAGCACTGCTGAGGAGACTGGAGTGAAACAGGGTAAGTGAATGACCGGGTCCTAATGCACTAAAACACTCTAGGCCCACACTCCAAACAGGGTACCCTTCAGCAAGACATCACCCCTCCCAAACAATCTGGGATATTAAAATATACCACCAAACTCAGTATTCTAACCCAGAACCAAGACATATGACCTTTAGTCTCTAGTTGTCTTTCCAACAACATCACCCACCTATCACCAGGAAAACCCACACACTCATTACATCAGACTACACAAAAAAGATGGAGGAAAAGAAACCCAGGCTTGGAACTCCAAAATGGGAAGATGAAATTCAGAAAAAAGATCAAAGAACAAAGAAAGAAAGATCCTCATATTATCATTTAAATATGAATAAACAATATACCAGAGAAGAGAAGAGATACCTTTGAATCAAATTACCTGTACCAGGGGCACCTGGGTGGCTCAGTCAGTTAAGCATCTGTTAAGCATCCGACTCTTGATTTTGGTTCAGGTCATGATCTCCCGGTTCTGAAGTTTGAGCCCAGTGTCAGGGTCTGCACTGACAACATGGAGCCTGCTTGGGATTCTCTCCCTCTCTCTCCATCCCTCCCCTGCTTGCACTCTCTCTCAAAATTAATAAATACACTTAAAAAAGAAAAGTGTTCCTGGCTTAATTACAATGTGGGACATATGGCAAAAGCAAAAGGGCAAATTTTATATGGGGGGTGGTGTATAATCTCCACAGACAGAACGCAAATAGATGAGAATTCGTAATCTAAATATACATAACAGGGGCATAAGAGTCTGACTGTTGATTTCAGCTCAGGTCATGATCTCAAGGTTCAGGGGATTGAGCCCCACGCTGGGCTCTATACTGACAGCACTGAGCCTGCTTCATATTCTTTCTCTTTCCTCTCTTTCTCTGCCCCTCCCCCACTCTCTCTAAATAAATAAATAAACATTTAAAATAAACAATGGACAAGGAGAGAAGCCACCAACAGTGAGAGTAAAAACACAAAAAACAAAACAAAACAAACAAAAAAAACCTCTGCAGAAACAAGGAGCAGATTTAAACCAAGAAATTTTTGACACGGAATGTTAAGTATATTAAAATGTTGGGGCGCTTGGGTGGCTCAGTTAAGCGACCGACTTCGGCCCAGGTCATGATCTCGTGGGTTCATGGATTCGAGCCCCACATCGGGCTCTGTGCGAACAGCTCAAAGCTTGGAGCTTGCTTCGGATTCTGTGTCTCCCTCTCTCCCCTTCCCCAACTTGTGCGCTCTCTCTCTCACTCTAAAAAATAAATAAACATTAAAAAAATGTTTTTAAGTATATTAAAGTGTTTAAAGTAATATAATAGAGAATGGAACACATGAGCAAAGAACAAAATATTTAAAAAAAAAAAAAAGGTCTAGGCAGAGTTAGAAATGAACCAAATAACTTTTATAAATAAAAAATGTAATCACTGAAAAAAAAAACCCTATGGACTGGTTAAACATCATATCAGAGCTGAAGAGACACTCAGTGAATTGGAACATCTGAAATAATCACAAAGAGAGCAGCACAGACACATGGCAGAAAAAAAAAAATGTGAAAGTGTAACATATGTCCAAACACAGTTTTAGGAGAAGAGAATGAAGGAGCACAACATTCAAAGAGGTAATGATTGATAATTTCCCAAAATTGATAAAAGACATGAATTCTCTGATTAAGAAAACACAGTAAATCCAAACAGGAAAAAGAAAAAGAAATCCACTTTTGGACACGGAGCAGTTAAAGGAATCAGTATCTGGAACCAAGACTTCTAAACAATAATAATGCAAGCCAAAGGACAGCACAATACAATCTCATAGATATTAAGGAAAAATAACTGTTAATCTTCAACCTGGAATGTATACCCACAAAAAATATCCTTCAAGAACATGGGTGAAATACACATTTTCAAACAAACAAAACCTGACTAACAGACTGCCAATAAAAGAACTCCTAAAGAATATTCAGGAAGAAGGAATCAATAGCTAAGAAACTGGTAAGCATATGGGCAAATCTAAATTTAACACTGACTGTATAGAATGGAAATTTAAGGGGGGGAAAAGACAGAACTAAAATACCAGCCAATAATGAAGAAAAATATATTCTGATCTCAGATATCCTAAGGTCCTAGTATTTGGGGGGTTAAGTGAGAAGATACTGACAGAGTTTGAGTTATGTATACACATTTTGTAAAAATTTGTGAATAAATTCCAAACCAGTGCATGTGTGGTAGGATGGGGGAGGGGCTACAAGGAAAGGCAAAATGGAATTTTAAAAGCCCAATCAATATACAAAAAAGAAAGAGCAATAAGGAGAACCAGGAAGAATAGGAATCACAAAATAATGTAGAAATAAATCCAGGTTGCCACTTAAAAAAGATCATGAGGGGCGCGTGGGTGGCGCAGTCGGTTAAGCGTCCGACTTCAGCCAGGTCATGATCTCGCGGTCCGTGAGTTCCAGCCCCGCGTCAGGCTCTGGGCTGATGGCTCAGAGCCTGGAGCCCGTTTCCCATTCTGTGTCTCCCACTCTCTCTGCCCCTCCCCCGTTCATGCTCTGTCTCTCTCTGTCCCAAAAATAAATATACGTTGAAAAAAAAAAAAAAAAAAGATCATGAAATGTGTGCCTGGGTGGCTCAGTCAGTTGAGTATCTGACTTCAGCTCAGGTCATGATCTTGCAGTTTGTGAGTTCAAGCCTCGCATCAGGCTCTGTGCTGACAGCTCGGAGCATGGAGCCCACTTCGGATTCTGTCTCCCCCCCTCTCTCTGCCCCTCCCCCACTTGTGCTCTGTCTCTCCCTCTCTCAAAAATAAACATTAAAAAATTGTTTAAGATGAAAATAAATTTAAAATAAATAAAATCCAGCTATAAGCTTTCTAACCATAAAGACTCACAAAGGACAGAAAAATATATACCATGTAAAAAAACTAAAAAGGAGGACTCTGGCATAGCCCTTTACTATCAGACAAACTATATCTAAGGCAAAAAGCATTACTAAGGATACTGTCTCTAAAGAATGATGAAGGTTCAGTTCACCACAAAGAAACTATAGCTTTGTGTCTTAAAAACATATGAAGCAAAAATGGACTGAACTATAAGAAATCCACACTTCTCTTAGTAACTCAGCAGATCAAAAATTAGCAAGCATACAGACAATGTGAACAAAACAACTAAAGCTCTATCTAACCTAATAGACATATAGAAAACTCTGCAACCAAAATTAGGGAGCACAAGTGATCCTCAAGTACACTGAGAACTTTTATGAAACTGATATGTACTAAAAGCTTACAAATTAAAAAACATATATTCCTAAAAAAATGATAATGGGAATAAAATTCTTAAAACTGAGTAAGAGATTTTACCTTTAAAATTTATGGGATACATTCAGCTAAATATATAGAAAAAAAAGTGTAATCTTAAATGCTTACTGAAAAAGTCTGGAAAAACAGTGAACACTAAATTAAAGTAAAAAAAGTAGATAGAAAAAATGCATAAGAACTGAAATTAATGAAACAAAAAAAGCAATGACACAAAAGGGGATTTAAAAAAAATCACAAGTTGGGTGCTTGAGTGGCTGAGTCAGTTAAGAGACAGATTCTTTATTTCTGAGCAGGTCTTGATCTTAGGGTCATTGGGCTACACACAGGGAGTGAAGCCTACTTTAAAAAAATTAATACAAAATAAAAATTAAAAGTCATAAGATGATTCTCTTAAAAAACAAACTATGGAAGGGAGGAAATGTTGGGGGAGGCACAAATTATATTAAAAATAAACAGGGAATGGAGTGCCTGGGTGGCTCAGTCGGTTAAGCATCTGTCTTCGGCTCAGGTCATGATCTCGCAGTCCGTGAGTTTGAGCCCCGCGTGGGGCTCTGTGCTGACAGCTCGGAGCCTGGAGCCTGTTTCGGATTCTGTGTCTCCCTCTCTCTGACCCTCCCCCGTTCATGCTCTGTCTCTCTCTGTCTCAAAAATAAATAAACGTTAAAAAAAAAATTAAAAAAAAAAAAAGCAAATCACTACAAACAACTTGTGGCAAGTAGAAAACACAGAAAGAAGTATTTATTTCCTAGAAAAAGGGTCTAGTGTCCAGAATATATATAGAACTCTTACAACTCAAACACAAAAAGACAACCCAATTTCAAATTGAGCAAAGGATCTGATCAGACATTTTCCTAAAGATTACAAATAAATGGGCACCAAACATATGAAAAGATGCCCGACATCATTAGCCACCAGGGAAATGAAAATCAAAACCATAATGGCAGCACCTGGGTGGCTCAGTTGGTTGAGTGTCCGGCTTCACCTTGGGTCACGATCTCTTGGTTCATGGGTTTGTGGCCCACGTCAGGCTCTATGCTGACACAGTTCGGAGCCTAGACCCTGCTTTGGATTCTGTGTCTTCTTCTCTCTCTGCCCCTCCCCTACTCCCACTCTGTCTCTGTCTCTGTCTCTCTCTCTCTCTCAAAAATAAATAAACCTTAAAAAACAAAAACAGTATCACTTCACACCCACTTTTTTATTTTTTTTTAATTTTTTTTTCAATGTTTTTTATTTATTTTTGGGACAGAGAGAGACAGAGCATGAACGGGGGAGGGGCAGAGAGAGAGGGAGACACAGAATCGGAAGCAGGCTCCAGGCTCTGAGCCATCAGCCCAGAGCCTGACGCGGGGCTCGAACTCACAGACCGCGAGATCATGACCTGGCTGAAGTCGGACGCTTAACTGACTGCGCCACCCAGGCGCCCCATTCACACCCACTATTAAGACAACACCCCAAAAAACAGAAAATAATAATTATTAGCAGCAACGTGAAGAAACTGGATTCCTCCTATATTGCTGATGGGAATGTTAAATGGTGCAGACACTTTAGAAAACAATTTAGTGATTCCCAAAAAGTTAAACATAAAATTACCATATGACTCAGCATTTCTATTCCTAAATATATACCTAAAAGAACTGAAAACAGATACTCAAATACTCGTACATGACTGCTCATGAAAGTCCTAATCATAATAGCCAAGAGTTAAAAACAACTTAAAGGTCCACCAACAAACAAAAAGCAGAAACAGACCCATAACTACAAAGAACTGATAACTGCCAGAAAGGAGGGGTGTCTGGGATGGGCAAAATGAGTAGAGGGGAGTAGGAGGTATAGGCTTCCAGTTATGGAACGAATAACTCACAGGGATGACAAAAAGTGCAGCTTAGGAAATACAGTTAATGGTATTGTAATAGCACTGTATGGTAAGCATAGCATTACCCACTGAGTTGTATGCTTGAAATTAATATTAACATAGTGTGTCAACTATAGTTTAATCAAAATATAAAAATAGAAAACAGAAAACAAGGATAACTATAAGCAAAAAATGTCAACACGTATTTAGAATTAAATCTAGGTAGGAGAATATGAATACTTCCCTTTAAAAAAATTTTGTTTACTGTTTTATTTATTTTTGAGAGAGAGCAAGAGCAAGCAGGGGAGGTGCAGGGAGAAAATCAGAAGCAGGCTCCAGGCTCTGAGCTGCCAGTACAGAGCCCAACATGGGGCTCAAACTCATGGACCGTGAGATCATGACCTGAGCCGAAGTTGGATGCTCAACCAACTGAGCCACCCAGGCGCCCCATGAATACTTCCTTTATATATATATTACATGTATATTTATTTCCAAGAACAAAAATATTGAATCACTTATATACTATTAGTATCTTTACAGCTTACATATACAATAATCATTTAGTTGTAGTATGATCATGGAACTGTGGCTTTTTAAAAACTATTTCAATTTTTTCTGTCCCAGTATTGTCAATAAAAATTTATCTAGGGGTGCCAGGGTGGCTCAGTCGGTTAAGCATCTGACTCTTGATTTCAGCTCAGGTCATGATCTCACAGTTCATGAGTTCAAGCCACATGTCGGGCTCTGTGCTGGCAGCACAGAACCTGCTTGGGATTCTCTCTATCCTCTTAAAATAAATAAATACACTTTAAAAAAGTTATCTAATATTACTACTTTTCCAATAATAGAAGATATACCAATAGTAAGTGTATGTGAAAACTAATATTCAACTCACACCACTGTTGTTTAACATAGTTTTGGAAGTCTTAACCTCAGCAATCAAACAAAATGAAATAAAAGGTATCCAAAGTGGCAAAGAAGTCAAAACTTTCACTTTTTGCAGATGACATGATACTCTACATAGAAAACCCAAAAGACTCCACCAAAAAACTGCTAGAACTGATCCATGAATTCAGCAAAGCCGCAGGATATAAAATCAATGTACAAAAACTGGCTGCATTTCTATACACCAATAATGAAGCAACATAAAAAGATATCAAGAGGGGCGCCTGGGTGGCTCAGTCGGTTAAGTGTTTGACTTCTGCTCAGGTCATGATCTCGCAGTTTTTGAGTTCAAGCCCTACGTCTGGCTCTGTGCTGACAGCTCAGAGCCTGGAGGCTGCTTGGGATTCTGTGTCTCCCTCTCTTTGCCCCTCCCTGACTCATGCTGGGTCTCTGTCTCTCTCAAAATAAATAATCATTTAAAAAAGAAAAAGATATCAAGGAATCAATACCATTTACAATTGCACCGAAAACCATAAAATACCTAGGAATAAACCTAACCAAGGAAGTTAAAGATCTGTATGCTGAAAACTATAGAAAACTTATGAAAGAAATTGAAAAGGACACAAAGAAATGGAAAAACATTCCATGCTCATGGATTGGAAGAACAAATATTGTTAAAATGTCAATACTACCCAAAGCAATCTACACATTCAATGCAATCCTAATCAAAGTAGTACCAGCATTCTTAGAGCTAGAACAAACAAACCTAAATTTGTATGGAACCACAAAAGACCCGAATAGCCAAAGTAATGTTGAAAAAAAAACCAAAGCTGGAAGCATCACAATCCTGAGCTTTAGCCCATACTACAAAGCTATAATCATCAAGACAGCGTGGTACTGGCACAAAAAAAGACACATAGACCAATGGACCAGAATACAGAATGCAGAATTGGGCCCACATACAAATATATGGCCAACTAATCTCTGACAAAACAGGAAAGAGTATTCAGTGGAAAAAAGATACTCTCTTTAGCAAATGGTGCTGGGAGAACTGGACAGCAACATGCAAAAGAATGAAACTGACCACTTTCTTACACCATATACAAAAATAAACTCGAAATGGATGACAGACCTAAATGTGAGACAGGGAACAGTAAAATCCTAGGGGAGAAAACAGGCAGCAACCTCTTTGACCTTGGCCACAGCAAATGCCGGAAAGCAAGGAAAATAAAAGCAAAAATGAACTATTGGGACCTCATCAAGATAAGAAGCTTCTGCATTGCAAAGGAAAACAATCAGCAAAATTATAAGGCAACCAATGGAATGGGAGAAGATATTTGCAAATGACATATCAGATAAAGGGTCAGTATCTAAAATCTATGAAGAACACCAAACTCAACATGCAAAAAAAAAAAAAAAAAAAAAAATAGGGAAGAAATGGGCAGAGGACATGAATAGACACTTTTCAAAAGAAGACATCCAGATGGCCAACAGACACATGAAAAGACACTCAACATCACTCATCATCAGGGAAATATAAATCAAAACCACAATGAGATACTACCTCACACTGGTCACAGTGGCTAAAATTAACAACTCAGGAAACTACAGATGTTCGTAAGGATGTGGAAAAAGGGGAACCCTCTTGCACTGTCAGTAGCAATGCAAACTGGTATAGCCACCCTGGAAAACAGTGTGGAGGTTCCTCAAAAAATTAAAAACAGAATTACCCTATGACTCAGCAATAGCAGTACTAAGAATTTATCTAAAGGATACAGGAGTGCTAATTCACAGGGGCACATGTACCCCAATGTTGACAGCAGTGCTGTCAATTATGGAAAGAGCCCAAATGTCCATCAACTGATGGATAAAGAAGATGTGGTATATGTAAACAATGGAATACGACTCAACAATGAAAAAGAATGAAATCTTGCCATTTGCAACAACATGGATGGAACTGGAGGGTATTATGCTAAGTGAAGTAAGTCAGTCAGAGAAGACAGATATCATGTTTTCATTCATTGATATGTGGAATTTGAGAAACTTAACAGAAGACCATGGGGGAAGGGAAGGAAAAACAATAGTTACAAACAGAGAGGGAGGCAAACCATAAGACACTCTTACATAGAGTTTCTTCCCCAGAGAAGAAACTGAGGGTTGACTGGAGGTGGGGGAAGGTGGCGGAAAGGGGAAAATGGGTGATGGGCACTGAGGAGGGCATGTGTTGGGATGAGCACTGGGTGTTGTATGTAAGTGATGAATCATGGGAATCTATTCTGAAAGCCAAGAGCACACTGTATACTCTATAAGTTAGCTAACTTGACAATAAATTATATTTTAAAAAAAGAAAACTAATATTCAAAGATGAAATACTCAAATATAGTATAAAATGAATTTTAAAATTTAATACATTTCATTGAATCATCCAATCTAACTGAAATTGTTTACTTTTTTGTGAAAAATCATTGCCATTTTGAACCTTGTCCTGGGGGTGGTAGAGATACATTTATATGTACTTCAGAAATAGAAAATCTTTCCATAAGATATATGGAAAGTAGACACAAAAATACCTTAAGTATTACATACGAAGCTAAGCCTAGAAAAAAAAGAGAAATAATGCAACTACTCATATAAATGACTGTTCCCTTCGGGGCGCCTGGGTGGCTCAGTCGGTTGAGTGTCCGACTTTGGCTCAGGTCATGATCTCACAGTTCGTGGGTTTGACCCCCACATCAGGCTCTGTGCTGACCGCTTGCTCAGAGCCTGGAGCCTGCTTCAGATTCTGTGTCTCCTACTCTCTCTGCTCCTCCCCCATTCACGCTTTGTCTCACTCTGGTTCTCAAAAATAAATAAATGTTAAAAAAAAATTTTTTTTAAATAAATAAATAAATAAATAAATAAATAAATAAATAAATAAATAAATGACTGTTCCCTTCATCACATGAGCTCCTAAGTGCACAGCTGGAAAACATGAGGAAAGCTTTCAGGAATCATACATGAAATGATTGCTATCCTCTGAGGTTTGCTCAAAGTAGTTCTGAGTCACGTAATTTAAATGCCTAAATTCACTACAAATATCCACAATGACAGTGAAGGGTTGAATTCACTTTATAACCCCGAGCTAAGTTTAAAGGTTTGTAACTGAGAATAAAGAAGATATTGTATCAGGTCAATTCCCTAGAGAATCCAGAGAAGGTTTTAAGTAGGAATTGTATTTATTTAAAAGACAGCATCACACCATAAAACATGAAAGCCTTCAGTTACAGGACCCTATCTTAGCAGACAAGGCTGGTTGTCTACACAACAGTCATTCATTCCCTCCTTCCCCTTCCCAGTAGAGCTTTCATTTTGTTTACCTGCAACAGAGGGATAACCCACCCCTAGCTATCTTAGGCCCATCGTCACATTTTAGGATCTCTGGCCAAAAGCACTGCTTAAATGGTCCCATCAGAACAAACTGCAGGACTCTTCCTAGGAATGTTATGTGAATTACTACTGGTAGATACTACAACGCAGGGCCAAAAGAGGAACTTGCGTTAGGTTGGTATTAAAATCACAAAAGATAGACGAGATCAAGAAATTAGGTCCTTTGCATGGTATTATTGAGCTGGTGGATAAGCAACTCTAAATTAAAGCCTACCCTATCTCTAGACTTTTAATTTCATGAGCCAGGGTGTAGTGAGTTTTAGGTTATGTGAAAAATAAAGAGTCCTAACTAATACTAAGTTTAACCTCAGATAATCTACTGGGGGCAGGGAGGAAATCCACAGCTCACTTATTGACACAGTACTTAACAGTGAAGGGGGGTTCAGAATATGTTATAGTGGCATAAAAATTATTCTAAGATGAAAGCATCTGAGAATAGACTTTTGTTTCTGCACTCTCTTATCTCCCTAAAAACAGAGGCTCCCAAAAGAACTAATTTGTTGTTAAATCCCCTCCCAGGGAGTTTCATAACCAAGGAAGTAAAAATTATCATATCCTCAATCTATTCTCTCAAGGGCTCATTAATCACTTGTAAAAGTCATTTGTTTTCCTGGAAGTACCCTTTCTCCCTCTCCCATTCCCCTACTAAGATAATACATAAGCCCCAAATTCTAATAGCCTCCTTGAGTCACATTTTTCTGTGAACCCAAAAATCTGTTCTCTTGCTAATAATCTGTTTATCAGTTTAACTAGCAGACTTCCAAACAATGAACCAAAGAAAGCAGAAAAAAAAAAAGTTTTTTCTCCCCCATAAAATTAACTACTTTCAGATTAAGAAATCAAGTTTTGTCATAATCTTAAGTGACAGCAATAAAATTAGGACAAAGGACCTCTCCTTTCCCAGGGTTTATCAATATAATTACACTGCTTGCCTTCCTAAAATCTCCTCTTCCCAGACACAAAATCTTACAACACTCTAATCCCATAGCACCATTCAAAAATTGACACTAAAAAGTGGCGCCTGGGTGGCCTAACCAGTTAAGGGTCCAACTCTTAATTTGGCTTAAGTCATGATCCCAGGGTCGTGGGACTGAGCCCCGAGTTGAGGTCAGGCTCCACGTTGGGAGTGGAGTCTGCTTAAGATTCTCTCTTTCCTTCTCTCTCTCTTAAAAAAAAAAAAAAAAAATCTAAAAAACTATTTTATACAATCACAGTAAGGTCTAAATTAACAGATATGTATCAAGTGTTTCAGATAAAAGTACATCTTAACCCACAATAAGGAAGATGGAGCTGGAAGAAGCACATTAGGCTGTTAACACTGTTCATCTGAAGAGGGAAGAATGGTCACTTTCGCCTCTATACTTCTTCGTATAGTTTTGTTTCGCTTGCTTTTGATTTTTTGGTGTTTTTTTGAGAGAGAGAAAGAGAGGGAGATGGAGTGAATGGGACAGAATCCTATGCAGTCTGCATGCCTAGTGCAGAGCCCTAATCAGGGCTTGATCTCACAACTCTGAGATCATGACCTGGGCTGAAATCAAGACTTGGACACTTAACCGACTGAGCCACCCAGGCGCCCCGTTCCACTTGTCTAACAGATGTGTTATCTTTATTAAGTAGAAAAGCTTCAAATAAACAAAATACTTTAAAAATTTACATCTTGGTATTTTGGTACATCATCATTTGTGAGGGAATGTTTTGGCTTATTTGCTGTCAAGCAGCTATGTATCTCAAGGGCTGGACCTATGCAGTCAGAATATTGTATGAAGGGAGGGAAGGAGAGCAAGAAAGAGGAGAGGGAGGGAGAGAGGGAATAAATCAAAAGGCAAAATATGAACCAAAAGTATCCAACATTTAAAAAAATTTTTTTAAATAACATTTATTCATTTTTGAGAGACAGAGAGACAGAGCACAATCAGCAGAGGGACAGAGAGAGAAGGAGACAGAATCCGAAGCAGGCTCCAGGCTCTGAGCTGTCAGCACAGAGCCTGACGTGGGGCTCAAACTCACAGACAGCAAGATCAGGTCATGACCTGAGCTAAAGTCAGATGCTCAACTGAATGAGCCACCCAGGTGCCCCAAAAGTATCCAACATTTTATCATCCTGCTGCTTCTTGTAATTATCATAGTAGTGGCCCACATCTTGAGTATAAGGAAAACAAACAGCTCATTGCCAGAGACAGCTTTTAAAACTGTCCAAGAGCAGGAGAGGAAGACAGGTCCTAAAAGGCAGGCCTCCACATCTACTGGACAGGTTGTCAGTGTGATGACCCAGATAAAAAGATAGCTGCACAGGGTTTTCAATAGAAGATCTGTACTTTGACAGAGGGGCTACAAATTTTAAGAAACTCGAACATTCTCAATTTATATACACCAACTTTTGGCCAGATAATGCCCAGTGATTGCCCAAGAGCGCAGCCTTTGCAGTAGGATGCAAATTGGTGAAAGGAAATCGCACACTTATCTCACTTTGAGATGAGATTACACTCCTAATTTATTAGGAGTAATTTATTTTATTAGCAAGTAGTTCTCAAAGTGTGATCCCCAGACAGGCAGCATCATTTGGGTACATGTTAGAAATGCAAATTTTCAGGAATGCAAACTGATACAGCTACTCTGAAGAACTGTATAGGTTCCTCCAAAAAATTAAAATTAGAGCTGCCCTACCTACGACCCAGCAATTGCACTACTAGACATTTATTCAAAGGACACAAAAATGCTGATTCAAAGGGGCACATGCATCCCAATTTTATAATAGCACTATCAACAATAGCCAAAGTATAGAAAGAGCCCAAATGTCCATTGACTGATGAATGGTTAAAGAAGATGTGATATGTATATACACTAGAGTATTACTCAGCCATAAAAAAAAAATGAAATCTTGGGACACCTGGTGTCTCAGTTGGTTAAGCATCCGACTTCAGCTCAGGTCATGATCTCACGGTTCGTGAGTTCGAGCCCTGCATCAGGCCCTGTTGCTGACAGCTCAAAGCCTAGAGCCTACTTCAGATTCTGTGTCTCCCTCTCTCTCTCTGCCCCTCCCCTTCTCACTCTCTCTTTCTCTCAAAAATAAACATTAAAAATATTTTTTTTAAAGAATGAAAATTTTCCACTTGCAACAACGTGGATGGAACTGGAGTGTATTATGCTAAGCAAAGTAAGTCAGTCAGAGAAAGACAAATATCATAGGATTTCACTCATATGTGGAATTTAAGAAACAAAACAGATGAACACAAGAGTAGGAAACAAGATGGGGTGCCTGGGTGGCTCAGTCGGTTAAGTGGCCGACTTTGGCTCAGGTCATGATCTCACGGTCCATGAGTTCGAGCCGCGCGTCGGGCTCTGTGCTGACAGCTCAGAGCCTGGAGCCTGTTTCAGATTCTGTGTCTCCCTCTCTCTGACTCTCCCCCATTCATGCTCTGTCTCTGTCTCAAAAATAAATAAACGTTAAAAAAATTTAAAAAAAAAAGAGTAGGAAACAAGAAAAACAAAATAAAAGCAGAGAAGGAAGCCAACCATAAGAGACTGTTAAGTACAGAGAACAAACTGAGGGTGGCTGGAGGGATGTTGAGGGGCGGGGGGGATGAGCTAAATGAATGATAGGCATTAAGGAGGGCACCTGTTGGGATGAGCACTGGGTGATATATGTAAGTGACAAATCACTAAATTCTACTCCTGAAACCATTACTACACTTTATGTTAACTAACTTGTATTTAAAAAGAAAACGAAAAAGAAAGGGAAAAAAGAAAAAGAGAAAGAAAAAGAAAAAAGAGAAATGTGAATTTTTCACCCCACCCTGAACCAAAAGAATCTGATTCTGGGGATGAAGCTCAGCAACCTGTTTCAACAAACCCACCAAGTGGTTCTGATACATGCTTAAGCTTGAGACCCACAATATTAAAGCATGGCAACTTTTAGAAGAATAAAGCTGGCCACAAAGGGCAAAATCAACGGCAGCATTTCATCAGAACTAAGCTGTGGTGACAATGAGGGGCTCTAGATTCCTGCCTCCCCACATCCCTAAGCTAGTAAGAGTTTTTGTTAACCTCCAAGAACTATGCCTCTACAAGCTTTCATTTAAACATCGTTTACAAATATCCAACCCCACCCAATCACCGGGAAGGCCACATCTTCCGCTTGGGAGGCAGTGGTATTTCGGGATTAGATGTTTCTTAGCAGTATTTCTGCCTCCCATTGATCTGAAAGTTGCACACCTTAAATCATTCCACTCACAGCAACATTACAGAGGTAACAATAGCTAAAATGCAAATTTTCCCAAATGAGGGGTAAACAATGCAAGTCTTTTGGCTGTTTAGGCCCATCACTGACAAAACAGTCCCAGAAAAGTGAAGCATTTACACCTATATATACATATTCATGTACTTCTAAAATCCAAAGAACACAGAGTAAATGAGGTTTAACTTCTTTAAACCTCAGTTAACAATTCAATAAAAACAAAATAAATCGACATCACATGGGACAAACAACTCAAATCCAGTTATTAAGAACGCAAAGAATCTAACAATTTGCAAACCGAACTGTTACCTTAATATGAATAATATCAGAGCACATATTCCCTGCATGATCATTTTTGACAGGAAATGTAGTGTAGAAAATATTTTAAATATTATTTTTAATGTCACAAAATTGGAAAACACTACATTCAGTGGCCCCATAATAAATTTGTTCTATAAATAAACTTTTAACAGTAAAAATTACCATTTCATAAATTTTGCTTTCAAATTCATTTTCATAAAAGGTATCTTCAACTACTTCAAAAACTATTCCTATTTTATACTTATATATATAAATTACTATTTAACATTGTTAAAGACCCGAGGTACAGGTCACTTATAATCTAAAAGCTCTCCTCAACTAATTAGAAATTTGGAACTAAACAGTATTTAAACTACAGTTAACTTTTTAGTTATATCAACAGCTACTCAGGAGACACACGTATAATCTAACCTCTTCTCCCAAAGACTTTCCTACATGGAAAATAAACAAAAGAGAAGTTGCCTTCTCTTATGTTCCACATCTACATTTATCCTCTTCTCTTTTCCAGAGACTATCTCCCTTCTCTCTTGAAATTAAAGCAAAATTTAGATTGCATATGTGAAATCTTTTATTTGTGAGATTTCCTTTAACAAAGCCAGTTGTGCCCAATATTCATTGCCTCTGTTAATCTTTCTTCGTCCACTAAAACAATTCTTAAAAAAAACAAAAACAAAAACAAACTTTCCTCATCACTTAATCTTACATCCACTGTCTCAAAGGTGCCTTACAAAGGCACCTGGGTGGCTCAGTCGGTAAGCATCCGACTTCGGCTCAGGTCATGATCTCACAGCTTGTGAGTTTCGAGCCCTGCATCAGGCTCTGTGCTGACAGCTCAGAGCCTGGAGCTTGCTTTGGATTCTGTGTCTCCCTCTCTCTCTCTCTGCCCCTCACCCGCTCACAATCTGTCTCTCTCTCCTTCAAAAAGAAACAAACATTAAAAAAAAAAAAAAGAGTACATTACATACCTGATCCATATCTAATGTTGTTTCTATCATTTCCTGAAACTTGGAGAAATCAGAACGAAGATCAATAAGAGGAGTCACAAAAACTGCCAAGAGTAATCTCTGGTGTTTTCCTAAAAGAAAGCAAAAAATAATAAAACGTTCTTATCTACAAATTTTTTAATGTTTATTTATTTTTGAGAAAAAGAGAGAGGGAGACACAGAAGGCAAAGCAGGCTCTAGGCTAAGCTGTCAGCAGAGCCCAACACAGGGCTAGAACCCACGAACCACGAAATAATGACCCGAGCTGAAGTCACATGGCTAACCGAATGAGCCACCCAGGCGCCCCAAAATGGTCCCATTTTTAAAACTTCGTCTAAGATAACAAACAGCATTTGATCCAAAAAGCGCAAATAGTGCAGCGGGTCTCCAAAGTTACTATTTACTCCTGTAAATTTAAGTCAAATGTGTTAAGTATTTATTTTATAGAAAGGGAAATGATCTGGCTCTCTAAGCTTCCTACTAATAAAACACTACCTTCCCTGCCTGTCTGTAATCTCCTTCATCAAGAGCACTAGAGATGCAGAAACATGACATTAATTACAACTAAATGAATTGCATTTCTTCGTAGATTTAATAACCCAAAGCCAAAGTCGTTAAAAATGTCTCTAACTTACCTTATATCCCTAATTTCCATTAATAATACAGTGTTCCAATTAACAGAGGTTAAATCAGGTCAAGTATTTACACTGGCACTTTACTTGATGCTATTTAAGAGCACATGCTGGGGAATTACAGAAGGAGTAAGTGAAGCAACAAAGTGTATAGTGTGAAAGGCCTGAGTACAGACCTGGGTGCCAATCCCAACTCTGTTATCTCCTGGCTCTGTGATCTACAGCATGTTCTCTGAGCCCCTTTCCCTTATCTATTATGATAGGAGTAATGACAATAGCTACCCAGAAGAGGAATAAATGAGATAAGGCTACACAACACTTAACATAATGCTTGACACTTAACAGAAGCCCAGCTATAATTGGTTACCTTGCAAGGATTTTTTTTTTCTGATCTCCAATAAATTCTTTTACAAGAATTCTGCAAGTGATCTCTAGCATACTGCATTTTGCTTCAACCTTTTCTAGAAATATCAGTAGCTCTTGATTGAGAAAATGATGAAAAGTTACTATGAAGTCAGCAAAATTGTTTTAAGAATTCATGTTTTATTAATCACAACAGCATCTACACACATTTAGAAAATAGTACCTATGTGTGAAACATTATTTAGACAGTCTATAACCAACACTTTGCCCACATAATGTCTGTTGTGCTTCAACGCCTGGTTCTTTATTCTGAATTAGCTCATATGCTATTGGTAAATAGGGGAATGATGGAAGCAAAGTGTGGAGGTGGCACTGGTTCACAAATCATCTTTTTCCCATCCCATTAATGTTTTGAAGTGATCAAGGCAAGCGTCACACAATGGAAGAGTAAACTTAGCAACCTATGAAGACCTCAGAGTAGCTGGCTTAATGGCCAGTGTACTTGTCATTATGCTAAGATACACGGAAAAGCAGAGAATACACGAGAAGCACAAAAACATCTGCTGGTGTTTACTAGAATTTTTATTAATTCTTTACCCTGGTTCAGATTTTTAACTTTTGTGAAAATGACCTTTATTAGAAGCAAATGCCCTCACAGGGCATCTCAAAGGAGGTAACAAGAACGCTAGACTTTAACGCTGCAAAGAGTCACATGATGCTGCTGCTGGGTACAAATGCAATGGAGACTTCTGTAGGCAACTGTTTTATTAAAGTTTACTACTGCTTCTGTTAACAATTTTTTTATGTTTATTTATTTGAAAGCATGCATGTGCACAAATAGGGGAGGGGCAGAGATGGGGAGAGGGAGAATGACAAACAGGCTCCATGCTGTCACTGCAGAGCCTGATGCGGGGCTCGATCCCATGAACCACAAGGTCATGACCTGAGCCCAATTCAAGAGTTGGACGCTTAACCAACTGAGCCACCCAGATGCCCAATTAGTAATATTAAAATTTTTTTCATGTATTTTGAGGTCCACCTTAACTCTATTTTTTCTATAAGTTCTGTTATGTTTTCTAATACGACTTTGAAATAAAATATGCCAAGAATAAACATGTGGTATTATTACAGAAATATCTGTATAAACTTCAGAACCTGTCATTCTCAACATGTCATCTAGTCCCTCAAGCATATAGGCCCACCTTACTGCAGCTCTTCTCAGAGTCAATAGGCCCCTTCTGAGCTCACTGGCTCCCTATCCTGCAAACTTTCACTAACATCTTGAATTCTTTCCCCTACCTATATTTTGTACTAAGCCCCAGGCACTGATTTCCAACTGAGTTTCCCCCCCCCCCCAACTGGTTATATTTTAATTAAATTAATTAAATTTACTAAGCTATAATTCACATAGCAAGCAATTCTCCATTTTAAAGGGTACAATCAATGGTTTTTATTTATTCACAGATTTGTGGGACCACTGCCAATTGATTTTTGAACTCTGTCACTGCCCTCCAAAACACTGGGAACCCATACCCATTAGCAGTAACTTTCAGTTCCCCTCCAACCTCCTGCCACTCCTCCAAGTCCAGGCAATCCACTTTTGGTATATAGATTTGCCTATTCTGGCTATTTCACATAAATGGATATGATATTGTGACTGCCTTTTTTTCAGTTAGTTTTCAAGGTTCATCCATGCTGCACCATGCATCAGTACTTCATTCCTTTTTATTGACAAATATATTCCATTACATAAAAATAGCACATTTTATTTATCCATTCATCTAGTGATGGGCATCAATTGGTTTTTTATAACCTCCATTTTTCACTAGTTACCACAGTCTAGAAAGCCCTATACAATATTCTAGGGTCTTAACACAAGGACTACAGACCCTTGAAATAAAATACTACATAAACATAGAAAAGAAATAAATTCCACCTTTATTTTCTCTAACGTCTAACTGGTATCTGGCATTAACTTTCATTACTAATGTAGGCAATAAACCACCATTAAAGATGTTAGAACTTCACTCCAATCATGTTATTTAATGCATTAATAAAAAGGACTTATTTCTTTGTCAGGAATTTGTTTTAGGGGTGCCTAGGTGGCTCAGCTGGTTAAGCAACTGACTCTTGATTTTGGCTTGGGTCATTATCTCATGGATTAAATCCTGCATTTGGCTCTGCACTGATAGCACACAGCCTGCTTGGGATTCTCTCCCTCCCTCTCTGCCCCCTCCTCACTAGTGCATGCTCTCTCTCTTACTCTAGCTCTCAAATTAAAGTTAAAAATTTTTGTTTTATATTTGGATGACAATATTTCAACATAACTGGGTTTCTTTTGCAACTCTATGTGTTTCATTTAATGCATTTAAAAACATTATTTTGAAGAAGGGTTCATAGGCTTTATTTAGGGTCCACAGCACAAAAAAATTAAAAACCTCAGCTAGATCTTACCTCTCTGGCATCTACTCCTAACAAGGCCCTTATTCTCTATCTCTGTGCTTGACCACTCTAGCTCTCCTTCACTCCATCAACAATTCAAGCCTTAGACACTTGTACTGGCTGGTCCCACTAGCCTCCCCCTATATCTTACCAGCTGGCAACTTCTTATCATACAAGTTCCACCTTAGAAGCAATTCGAGAGGTTATCCTTGACCAAAAGACCTAGTGTTTCCCCTGGACCCAGCCAAGTCACTCTATCCTATCAATATATTGTGCTTTCTTTATTGTATTATTACTATTTAAATTCTTGCTCGTTGATTTATTGTCTATCTCCCTCTAATCTTCCACTATTACTGACCCTCCATAAGAACAGGGATCTTATCTGCCATATCTACTATTGTACCTCCTAGGATAAGGCCTGGCACAAATTAATCATCTGTTGAATGACTTACTGAAGGAAGGAAGGGCCTGATAAGGCAATCAATCACTGGTTGGTTATTGATTTATTTATTTAGACTGAGTGAGCAAGGGAGGGGCAGAAAGAGGGAGAGAGAGAATCCCAAGCAGGCTCTGCACTGACAGCACAGAACCCCACAAGGGGCTCAAACTCACAAACCGCAAGATTACGACCTGAGCCGAAAACAAGAGTCAGACGCTTAACCAACTGAGACACCTAGGTGCCCCTGGTCATTAGTTTTGATACACACAACACTCATCTAGCAAGGATACCAGAGATGACACAAAGAAATAACTGTTAGCTTCGTAAGTACATCAAAATGTGAAATATTTAAGAAATTACATCATTAAATAATTTCTGTAGGAACACTAGATTTGCTGCCAGCCACCAAAAGATTTTAATTTCTTGGAGTTGCTGACACCATACACAAAAATAAACTCAAAATGGATTAAAGACCTAACTGTGAGACATGAAACAAGAAAATTCCTAGAAGAAAACATAGGCAGTAATTTGTGACACTGGCCATAGCAACTTTTTCCTAGATATGTCTCCTAAGACAAGGAAAACAAAAGCAAAAATCAACTATTAGGGCTACACCAAAATAAAAAGCTTTTGCAGTGAAGAAAACCATCAACAAAACAAAATGGCAACCTACTGAATGAGACAAAATATTTGCAAATGATATATTCGTTAAGGGAATAATATCCAAAATATATAAAGAACTTACACAACTCAAGACCAAATAAACAATCAGATTAAACTGGTCAGAGGATCTGAATAGACATTTTTCCAAAGGAGACAGATGGTCAAGAGACACATGAAATGATACTCAACATTATTAATCATCAGGGAAATACAAATCAAAACCACAATGAGAAATCACCTTACACCTGCTGAATAGCTAGAATAAAAAAGATAAAAAATAAATGTTGGCAAGGATATGGAGAAAAAGGAATCTTCATGCATTATCGGTGGGAATGCAAACTGGTGCAGCCACTGTGGAAAACAGTATGGAGGTTCCTTAAAAAATTAAAAACAAATATTGTATGGTTCAGTAATTCCACTACTGGTCATTTTTTACCCAAAGAAAACAAAAACACTAATTTGAAAAGATATACCCATCCCTATGTTTACTGCAACATTATTTTAAGTTTTATTTATTTATTTTTGAGAGAGAGAGAGAGAGAGAGAGAGAGAGCAAGCACACAGCAGGGGAGGGGCAGAGAAAAAGAGAGAGAAAAGGAGATACAGAATCTGAAGCAGGGTCCTGGCTCCTAGCTGTCAGCACCGAGCCCGATGCAGGGCCTGAACGCACAAATTTGAGATCATGACGTGAGCTGAAGGCCACTCAACCGACTTGAGCAACCCAGGCACCCGTACAGCATTATTTACAATAGCCAAGATATGGAAGCAATGTTAAGTGTCCACTGATAGATGAATGAATGAAGATGTGGTATGATGTACACACACACACACACACACACACACACACACACACACACACAAACACTGGAGTATCAGTCGTAAAAAAAAAAAAAAAAAGGGATGAGATCTTGCCATTTGTGACAACATGGATGGATCTAGAGGGTATCATGTTAAGTGAAATAAGTCAGACTGAGAAAGACAAGTATTTTATGATTTCACTTATATTTGGGATCTAAAAAACAAAACAAACAAATAAGCAAAAAGGAGAAACAGACACATAAATACAGAAAACTGATAGCTGCCAGAAGGGTAAGGGGTAGAGAAATGGGTAAAATGGGTGAAGGGGATTAGGAGATACAGGGTTCCAGTTATGGAATGTATAAGTCACAGGGATGAAATGTACAGCATACGGAATATAGTCGACGGTATTACAATAGTATTTACGATGACAGGCGGCAGCTACACTTTTGAGTATAGCATAACATACAGAGTTGTTGAATTACTATGCTGTATA
Organism: Prionailurus viverrinus; assembly: GCF_022837055.1. NCBI lineage: Eukaryota > Metazoa > Chordata > Mammalia > Carnivora > Felidae > Prionailurus > Prionailurus viverrinus. Next base: position 67,248,685 of record NC_062563.1, on the reverse strand, counting down.
CCTGAAACTCATGTAACATTGTGTCAACTGTACTCAAAAAAATTTTAAGTGAAATAAAGAAAGACTATCTAATCTCAAGTTAAATGAGCAAATAACACTAAAAATCAAAACAAACTACAGGACAGTTCTGGACAGCACATAGGAGGTACCTCCCTCCTTACACATGCCCTTGTGACACTATCCTCAGATCCATGCCTGGCCCTAGTCACAGGTCATCTAAATCAGACTGTTCAAATAGTCCATGACTGAGAAACTCAACCCAAAATCTATATTAATTATGAAGTTAGCCTATTCTATCAAATATTTTGGTAAATGGTAATAAAAAGACCTGAGTTTTGATTAACAAAGATTTAAACAATTTATTCTATGCCTACATTTCCTTGACTAATTGTACACAAATTCTTTGTATTATCAATTCTAAACTAGAAGTTTTATTAAGCATAATTAAACTTTACCTGATCCCTTTAATAGATTTATGAAATAGATTTAAAAGTCCAGGTAAGTGGAATAAATACTAGTAAGATACTGCTAATGAAAGTTTAAGTATTCACACAAATATAAGGCTGGAGCCAATAAATTACCAAATTAAACAAAAAAGCCAAGCGCAGGTGAATCATGGTAAAATGTCTAAGTAATCAGATAGCTCTGAATGACGACCTCTGGCACATGGCCATTCCCGCTCTTCTTTCACTGCTATCAGCACTGGTCAGCACTCTACAGTACGGGCCTCTCATCCTTCCTCATGCCCCACCCCCTTCCTTCACTCATCTTCTCTTGTCAGCTTCTCCAGCCACGTCATCCCTTTTGTTTAAGCACAGCCACCTGTCTCAGTCCCCCCACATGCAAGTAATACCTTCTCTGACACCATCCTCATTCTCCTTTATGACTACTGTCATTTTGACAAAATAGTACTTTTCTATATTTTTTTCTTCTGATTTCATGGATTATTTATGAGTATCATTTTATACTTGTGCTAGTCCCTATGAGATCAAAAGAAACCTATTGGTCTCTGCCCCCAGTTCCTGGCACAGAGCTCCTATAAACCTTGTAATTTCCTAAGTGGTTTTTTTTTTTTTAATATTTGTTTATTTTTGAGAGAGAAAGAGAGCAGGTGATCACGGGGCAGAGAGGAGGGAGACAGAGAATCTCATTTGGGGCTCGAACTTACAAACCATGAGATCATCATATGGGGCAAAATCAAGAGTCAGACAACCAATGGAATCACCCAGGAGCCCCCATAATTTCCTAAGTGTTAAGAGCACTAGGAGCATCTCTTGTTCTAAAAGGGTGACTCTAGGGGCACCTATCAGGGTCATGAGTTTGAGCCTCACATTGGGGTAAAGTTTACTTAAAAAAAATAAATAAAAATAAAAATAAAAATAAAGGTGGGCTCCTGGATGAAGGCTGGTTACCAGACAGACCAAACCATGACTAAAGCTCTAGATGTTCATCTGTATCCTCTAATGAAACTGGTAAATATGGTTCCCTGATTTCTGTGAGCTGCTCTAGCAAATCAGGAGCCCCTGGGTGGCTCGGTCGGTTAAGTGTCTGACTTTGGTCCAGGTCATGATCTCACAGTTCATGAGTTCAAGCCCTACACCAGGCTCCCTTCTGTCAGGGGGAGCCTACTTTGGGTCCTCTGTCTCCCTCTCTCTGCCCCTTGCACACTCGTACTCACTCTCTCAAAAATAAATGAACATTAAAAAAAAAAAAATCCAAGGAGGTTATCACAGGAATCTTTAATCTATAGTCAGTTGGTCTGGTGTCTTGTGGGACTATACCCTTAACCTTGGAATCTGGTGTTATTTCCAGGGAGACAATATCAGAGCTGAGTTACACTGTAGGACACACAGCTGGTGTCACAAAAAATTGTTTGGTGTGGAGGGAAAAGTTCCAAACATCTGGTGACTAGAAGTGCACTGTTCTGTATGAGAGCAAAGGAGAGATATAGGAAAACGACTCACAGGAGAAAAACTGAGTTTCCCTTTACAGTCCCAACTTCATAAGATTATTTTTCCTTTCTCTCACCCATCACTTATTATAGCAATTTTCTCATTTAATCTTTTGGTATCTATTCTTGGGTTAAGAGTCATATTACCCTTGTATTTCTGTCCCTCCATCAAATTACTTCCACCCAGATCCCACTAAACATTTGCAACAAAATATACTAACCACTAAAATACACTAACTAATCACCGTAACAGAAAGCAAACAGTGTTGGTGAGGATGCAAAGAAGTTTTCTTCTAAATCCTGTGACTGGAACCATAAATGAGTACTACCTTCTTGGAAAAGTAATCTGTCAGTATAGAATTACTTGCTGTTAAAAGGCAGACCAGAGGACTTCTTCCTATAGGTTACAGGAAGCAATTAACGTGTTCTGAAGGGGAAGAAATGACATGATCAAATGAGATGAGCTAGAAAAGGTAACTATGGTTTCATTGAGGAGGATGCACAGAGCAGGGGAGGAAAAATAGCAAATGTGAAAATTTTAAGAAGTATATTAAACAGAAACAGATGATTAATTGGATACAGGAAGAGGGAAAAGTTATGCACCTCAGCATGAGTGCTGTTACAATAAAATTTATCAATAAAATCATCTGGATACTTATAGGAGCTGCTTTAAGCACTATCAGAAATTTGCCCTAAATGCACAATATTATTTAGATTTTGCCTCAACTTTTTAATTTTAAAAGATACAAGGGGGCACATGGGTGGCTCAGTTGGTTAACTGTCTGATGTTGGCTCAGGTCATGATCTCATGGTTTGTGAGTTCAAGCCCCATGTTAGGCTCTATGCTGACAGCTCAGAGCCTGGAGCCTGTTTCAGATTCTTTGTCTCCCTCTCTTCTCTCTCTCTCTGCCCCTCCCCTGACCATGCTCTGTCTCTCCCCCTCCCTTTCTCTCAAAACTTAAACATTTAAAAAAAAAAAAAAAGATACAAGGAAGAAGGGAAGCCAAGTATATTTTTCAAATAACTATTTCTTACAGGAGAAAGATGATTTAGAGTAGAGCTTCTATCACTCAATCCAAGTCAGCTTTGTAGACTGTTGCTGCCCTCTGCTGTCTCAGAATTTACTTTTATTTTTTTTTTAGGAATAACATTAATATAACTTTAAACCTAGACTTAATCAAAAACAAAAACATCACAAGGTGATAGGAGAACATACTCAATTTCTAGCAATATACTCACATACTTAAAAAAATTTTTTAAGTCATGACTCTGCTTTTAAAAATAGTGAATTTGGTTCATTTTACTCATAAGTTGGCCTCAGTTTTGGCTCTCTCCATGAAATCAGTAAACTAGGACCTATGTTAAACTCATCAAAATGTCATTCTGTTATTTTGTTTTGTAAGATTTTATTTTTAAGCAATCTCTATACCCAACAATCGGCTCAAACCATAACCCCAAGATCAATAGTTGCATGCTCCACCGACTGACCCAACCAGGCACCTCCATTCTGTTGGGGGTTTTTTTTTAGAGAAAACTCAGATTAGTTAAGTTCCTAATGACTAGGGCACACCTGGAGTATCCAATATTCCATGTTATAGAAAGAAAAGAACGTGGCCCTTGGTACCACAATATCTGGAATAGTCTTCCTCCCCTAATATTCTCTAGGCTAGGTGACTTAAATACTTTAAAGCAGACATCAGTTGCCAAAGTGGATAATGTGAAGCATTTGATTTAGATAATGTTACGATCTCTCAAAGGTCTATATAACTTAAGTGTAGCCCCAAAAAAGTAGGAAATTACTGACCTGTTGCAAAACTCTCCTTGACTACATGAAGCCCCATATATGCAGGAGGAAGAGAGCCAAGCTACTCTCAAGACCAATTCCTAACTTCTGTGCTTATCCCAGGCAATGAAAAAGATTCACCAAAGAATGGGCACAAGAGTATTTCTTACCCTTTCTCTTGGAGGGGGAGGAGTAGTTTATATATGCTTTTGAATACCTGATGAAAATTACAGATCTTTTCCCAGAAAAGACACATACACAAAATCTTGTATGAAATGTCAAGACACTTCTAAGAATTCATTCAAAACTCCCAGCTTTAAAGTTCCTGGTATTGAACGAAAAAAGTGCCAAAAACCGAACTGGGGTGGGAGGAGTCTTAAGGGAAAGGCAAAACATAGAAGGACCCAGCAATTCTACTGCTGCGTATATATCCAAAAGTAACAAAATCATTATCTGAAAGAGATATCTGCACTTCCTTGTTCACTGCAGTAGACTTACAACTAACAAGATACAGAAATAATCTAAGGCTCTACTGATGGATAAACGTATAAAGAATGGGGCACCTGTGTGGCTCAGTCGGTTAAGCATCTGACCAGCTCAGGTCATGATCTCACCGTGTGTGAGTTCTAGCCCCGGGTCAGGCTCTGTGCTGACAGCTCAGAGCCTTAGAGTCTGCTTCAAATTCTGTGTCTCCCTCTCTCTCTGCCCTTCCCCCAACTCAAGTTCTGTCTCTCAAAAATGGATAAACGTTAAAAATAATTTTTTTAATGGATAAAGAAAATGTGGTGTATATATACAATGGAATATTACTCAGCCATTAAAAAAAAAGGAAATACTGGGGGGCCTGGGTGGCTCAGTTGGTTAAGCGACCAACTCTTGATTTCAGCTCAGGTCATGATCTCACAGTTCATGAGTTCGAGCCCCATACTGGGCTCCATGCTGACAGAGCCTGCTTGGAGAATCTCTCTCCCCTTCTCTCTCTGCCCTACCCTGCTCACTTGCACTCTCTCAAAGTAAATAAAAATACTTTTAAAATGTTTTAAATTTTTTTAAAAAATAAAAGAAATCCTGCCACTTGTAATAACATGGTGGGCACTTTGCTAAGTGAAGTAAGTCAGACAGAGAAAGTCAAATACTGTATGATCTCACTTATATGTGGAATCTAATTAAAACTGAACTCAGAAACAGAAAATAGTAGGCATCTGACTCTTGGTTGCAGCTTAGGTCATGATCTCGTTTGTGAGATCAAGCCCTGTGTTGGGCTCTGCAGTGACAACACAGAACCTGCTTGGGATTCTCTTTCTCCCTCTCTCTCTGCTCCTCCCCCCCTACTCTCTCTCAAAATAAACTTAGAAAAGAAAAAAAGAGGGGCATCTAAGTGGCTTGGTCAGTTAAGCATCCGACTTCAGCTCAGGTTATGATCTCACGGTTCATGAGTTCAAGCTCTGCATCAGACAGATCCTCTGTCCGCCCCCACTTTCTGCCCCTCCCCCACTCATGTGTGCTCTCTCTCAAAAATAAACATTTAAAAGTGAAAGAAAGAAAGAAAGAGGAGTGCCTGGGTGTCTCAATCAGTTAAGCGTCCAACTTCGGCTCAGGTCATGATCTCACAGCTCGTGGGTTTGAGCCCTGTGTCAGGCTCTGTGCTGACAGCTCAGAGCCTGGAGCCTACTTCAGATTCTGTGTATCCCTCTCTCTCTGCCCTTTCACTGTTCACACTCTTTTTCTCCTTCAAAAATAAATAAATAAATAATAAAAATGAAAGAAAGAAAGAAAGAAAGAAAGAAAGAAAGAAAGAAAGAAAAGAAAAGAAAAGAAAAGAATGGTGGTTGCCAGCAGCTGGGGTGGGGAAAAGGGGGAAGGGGGTCTAAAGGTACAAACTTCCAGTTGTAAGATTTAAGTTCTGGAGATGTAAGTACATCATGGTGACTTACAGTTAAAAATACTGTACTGTATATTTGAAAGCTGCTAAGAGATTAGATCTTAAAAGTTCTCATTGCAAGAAAAGAATTGTAACTATGTGAGGTGACAGATATTAACTAAACTTACTGTGGTAACTACTTTCCAATACGTACGTATATCAAATCATGTTGCACACCTAAGCCTATAAAGTGTTATATGTCAGTTACAGCTCAATAAAACTAGAAGGAAAAAAATTGTCAAACTCAGCATTTAAAGCTGGTGTGATAAGGACTGGACTGTGCTGGCTGGATTTAGCAATAGTAAGTAACTTAGCAAATGCCATTTCAGTGCTGTGGTCAGGGCTGAAAGGCAGCTGAGTAAATGGAAGATGGAAATGTAGGCTTTCAGAATCTTGACTAGGAATGGAAAGCAAAAAAGAGGTGTAGGTACAAGAAGAGTACAGGAATAAGGATTTTTTTTATTTTTATTTTTTTTTACTATGGGAAGGAAAAGATGTAAGGTTCAAAATAGCTACAAGTGGTTAAGAGTGAATTAACTGTTTACAGAGCCTACCCCCATGATAATCTGATTATCATAGCCCTAATACTGGTCAATCCCCTTGTGCTTCCAATGGATCCTACTGGAATGGGGCCAGAGGATATGGAATCAGAAAAGCACAGCACTATAAAAGATATTCTTTTAATGGACGAGGAAACTGAAACACAGGGAAGGTAAATGGCTGCCTAAGCCACACTAAAGGAATGCAGAAACAGGAAAGATAAAGACCCATTTCCTTTAATTCCACATTAGTGGAACAAAATGCAAGAGCATTTAAGTCTCATCAGTCTGCGGAGGAGCCTTGGCTTGAGTGGGAATGCTTCTTCCACAGTGGTACTTTAAAATAAGCAGCACTTAGGTATCTTCTACACTTTAAGGGAAAAGGTCATCATGAAATTTAAATTAAATCTATGCTTATTTTATAGCTTGTCATCATAGAGTTGAATTTTTCAAGTCTGTCTGCAGAAAAAGCTTTCTCATAATACTGAATAGTTTAACAGTTCTAAGGGATGGTGATTTTTAACTCTAAAATTTAAAATGCTTTATGTATGAGACATATAACTTCATAATCACTGAACTGTTGTAGAAATTTAGGATTCACTTAAAAGTTAAAAACTACACTTGTAAGAGCAAAATGATTTTATCCATACTATATCAGTATGTAAAACTTTGCTCACTTCATTCTGGTAACTTCACTGTGACATCACCTGTTAGAGATCATCAAAACTTTTCGTCTTAACTTGATTTTATAGGTATGCTGGAAAGGTTCACTCCAGCAAGCCTGGAATTAGCCTGAACGGTTTTCTTAAAGTTTCTTTATGGCAACGTTCCCTGGTCAAGGCATCAAACATATCCTGTTGTTCTGTAATCATAGATCTGAGGAAATTCAAGATTGTTTGTTCAGCTTGTCAGCACTGTTTTTGATTGATGATTTGCAAGAGTCTCAATGAGGCCTCCTTGCACTAGAAGGTTCTGCTATACAGGCTAGTTATAGAACAGGAAAATGCCCACAAGATCAGGAAAATATATGAAAAGTCCAGCAAGAGGCAACCTGGCTCTTGGTTTCAGCTCAGGTCATGATCTCAGTTTCATGAGTTTGAGCCCCACATATGGCTCTGCACTGACAGTTCGGAGTCTGCTTGAGATTCTCCCTCTCTCTCCACCCCTCCCCCATTTGTACTCTCTCTCTCTCTCTCTCTCTCTCTCAGAATAAACTTAAAAAAAAAAAAAAAAGTCTAGCAAGACTCCATTTTAAGCTCCCTAGCTCCAAGGTGTTCTGCATACATTGGTGGTTCCTAATGTGAGAGAAAAGTGCACCTCACCAAGGACCTTTGAAAAGGAAGGACAATAGGAGCCTACAACTGACCTCCCTGGACCCCTGCTGTGAAACTTTGGCTGTGATACATTATCCTTACGTTAGTGCTGCTGCTAGACTGCACCCCTTTCCTTCAATAAACTGTAGATTTGAAAGCAATGTCATTTTGGGCCCTTGAGTCTTCTATGGCAACTGAGCCCTGCTAGTCCAATAAACCCACTTACTCTGACATTCACTTGTAAAAAGCAAAAATTATAAGTTGTCTCATGATTCCGGACTTCTACAACATAGCTACAGGTCAATACAAACCTGTTACTAGAAAAACCTGAAGTGAGTTACCAGACCCAACTTTGTAAGGACAGTACATTTGCTAAGTATATTGAGAGTGAAGGAAAACAATAACAAAATCATTGTTACCTTCATATTTTTCCAGAGCCCGAATAACATTAGGGAGTTGATTTATACCCTGATAGAGTCGGTAACAATCTTGTAAGTTTGCTGCCTGTCTTTGAAATTTCTTGGCAAGTCGGTTAAGATCTGGAAATCGACGAAGTAAATCCTCTTGTAAACTCTGCCTCAATTCTGCATCTTCTACAAAAGCTTCCACTAAATTTAGTCTGAAATAAATTACATTAGAATTAATGTTAAATATTTTGGCTTAAAATTAAAATCTGTCTACTATGTACATAAGAATCAACTAAATTAACTCAAAAATTCCACACAGGAAGCTTGAATCTATTCTGAAATGTAAACTTCCTAGGATGGAAAGCTCCATAATAGAAAATGTAAGCAGTTTCTGATTAGTTAATAACCAAATTAATGTTTAGTTAAGTACTAGTATCAGAAGATATAACACATACCCATTTCATTTGCCTTTCATCGAATTGCCATTTTTTAAGCAGAAGAATTTCATTATTGGGATATCGTTGTTACTGACACATCAGTGAACATGTAAACAATAATCTTCAATAAAACAGAATTACAATTCAAGAATGTTGCCAAATCCAATACTTATTCTATCAGAAGGTCTTATAAATTTTCAGAATGCATTCTAAAATTACCTTTTGACAGTACAAAGCCCCAAATTTCTAATTAAAAAGCAAATAAGTTTATTGCTTCCCCAAGTCAATAAATAAAATCTTGGTGTGTTCTAAGAACTATAAAACATGCAGCTCATATTACTTTTGCAATGTATTGTAATCCGTGGCTTTCCATTTTCTTCCCTGTAACTCACAGCAAGAAATGTTTTTACATCATGATCCAGCATATGCATGCATAGATATCGTAGGAGGCATAACACGCCACCTCAAAACATGCTACTTTAGTGTCCTTAAGGACTGTTTTGAGCTGACAACAATTAAGAAGCAGAAAGAAAAGCTCTCTGCCTTCTCCCCATTTGCCTAAAAGCAGGACATAATTTACAGATGTCCTCTCTTCTCTCTTTACCAGAAAGGACAAAAGTTAACCACAACTTTAGATCCTTATCAGCCTGGAAACGGTACCGAGGAATCCACACACCAAATTTTACTTACTAGCCTTTATCTATCATTAGTTTCCCATCACTTCGCCTTAGGAACTCAAAATTCTTCTCCTCTGTCTAGTCTCTTTGAAAATTTATTGTTCCTTTTTGCTAAGATGCTATATATGCCCAAGTTCTAATCAACCCCGAGTCACTCATCTGAGTGCTCCTGCGTATAAGCATAAATTTCAGTGTGTTTTTCTCTTGTTAATCTGTCTTTTGTCAGTCTAATTTATAGGGTCTCTGCCAGAGAACCTAGAGGGTAGTAGGAAAAAAGAAATTTTCCTTACCTACAATATATAATTAAAATAGGTCTGGGATGCCTGGGTGGCTCAGTCAGTTAAGTGTCTGACTTTGGCTTAGGTCATGATCTCATGGTTTGAGAGTTGGAGACCCACACTGGGCTCTGTGCTGACAGCTCAGAGCCTGGACCCTGCTTCAGATTCTTTGTCTCCCTGTCTCTGCTCCTCTGCTCATGCGCTGTCTCTTCCCTCTCTCTCTCTCAAAAATAAATAAACATTAAAATAAACAAATAAATAAACAGGCATGCCTGGGTGGCTCAGTTGGTTAAGTGTCCAACTCTTGGTTGGCTCTTGGCTCAGGTCATGATCTCACAGTTTCATAAGTTAGAGCTCCACATCAAGCTCTGTACTGATGGCAGGGAGCCTGATTGGGATTCTCTCTCTCTGCCCCCTCCCGCTCACACTGTCTCTGTCTCTCTCAAAAATAAATAAACTATTAAAAATAAATACATAAACAGGTTTCACAAATAATACTTACTCCTACTATATGTAATGGACTCATTTTTCTCTTATATTTAATTTGTCAAAAATACTAGTTTTCACCCAATGCACTAATTTCATAACCCACCACTGGGTCACAACGTGCAGTTTGAAAAACTATGTTGTAGAGGTTATTGCAACAACACATATTTCAGTATAGCCAAAAGGTAAATTTGAGTAATCAAAGGTAGAGAAGGGGCACCTGCCTGGCTCAGTCGGTAGAACATGCAACTCTTGATATCAGGGTGGTGAATTCAAGCCCCACATTCGATGTGGAGCCTACAAAAAAAGGTAAGGAAAATAGCCATGGGTATAACAGATGGTCCTAGGTGCAGAAGGCTATCAATGAGCAACCATTTTCCTTATATTTGTAAACTATATGAGCAGTAAATTAACCCTCAAATTACATAAGGACAGAGAAAGGAAACAAATCAGCTTTCTAAATTTCTTAAGTATTTACTTAACTCTCCATCAGCATTTATAATTCCTCTACCACCAAAATGCTCATCCAGCATATTATATGAGGGGAAAATTATCCTGCCCCCACAGTAATCACATGATGACAACATATATTTAAAGCAAGATTTCTGAACATCAACAATACTGACATTTAAGCTAGACAATTCCTTGTTGTGAGAGGGCTCTTCTGAGCTCTTTAATAGCATCTCTGAGTTCTACACACTACACTCTCCAGTGACAACCCAAAATGTCTCCAGGCACTGCCACATGTTCCCTTGTGGGGAAAGTGCCCCAGGTTGAGAACCACTGGTTTAAACTTGAATAAAAGTTCACTTTTTAAAAGATGAAAATTAACAGAAAAATAACTGAAACTCTATAGAATGCCAAGATAATATCTAGGCAGCTGGCAGCAGATATACGTGCTATGGTAAATTGGCAAATGTCAAATTAGTGGGGGGAAAAATCTGCTACCAAGCCGGTATTATACTGTGTACTAGTCACTGGGGCTCTAAGTACTTACTACTCCAGAAAAGATTTCTATGGTTGTACTCTAAATTTAAAAGACAAACCAGAATTTGAACAGTCAAGTCCCATAATCCAATGAAACAAACATGGGCCTTCCTACCTAAGCCTCTGGCTCTAACTGAGCATCTCCAAGGCTGGTCTAAGATCACCAGCATGGAAGTTACTTAGAGGTGGATAGTACAATATTCCTGGGGGTGGGACTCAGCAGTGAAATTTCTACGAGCTTCTTATGCACCAACAGTTTGATAAAGCCTCAGTTTTAACAATCACAAGAAATCTCTGAGTTCTCATGATAAAGCAGGGAAAGCAGTGTTAAGAGGGTGAGGAAAGGATAAAAGAAACCTGATGCTTGGCTGACCCACCCTTCATCTTTCTTTTTCTTTTGTTTTCCCAAGACTCTTAGGCTACTCTCAGGTAAATGTTAAGAATCCACAGAGAAGATATTTCTGATTAAGAATCGTCCCATGCTGGGGCACCTAGGTGGTTCAGTCGGTTAAGCGACAGACTTCGGCTCAGGTCATGATCTCACGGTTCATGAGTTCGAGCCCTGCATCAGGACTCTGTGCTGGCAATTTAGAGCCTGGAGCCTGCTTCAGATTCTGTGTCTCCCACTCTCTGTCTGCCCCTCTCCTGCTCACTCTCTCTCTCAAAAATCAACATAAAAAAAGAAAAAAAGAGTTTTCCCATGCTTCTTCCTTATTCCAACTATTTTATCACTGTTTCCTCTCAAACTCACCAGGGAATGGGTCTTACGTCATCAACACCACCTTTTGGCCCATACCACCATCTTCCAGTAATCTGCCAAAATGACCAACACAAAGGGCAAGAGGGGCACCTGCTATGTTCTGTAGGCCTTTTAGAAAACAGAGATGGTCCTTTAGCCACATACATGCACATGTACAAGAGATGATAATGACACTGCAGACATCAAGGGAATGTCACTGTTCAAAAAGGAACGCCCCACAAATGTTACCATCGCAAAACTGGAAGAGTCTCCAGTGTCATCCAGCATGCTGTTAACAATGTTGTAAACAAACAGGGGCAAGATTCTTGCCAAGACAACTAGTGTACATATTGAGCATATTAAGCATTCAGCTTCCTGAAGCCTGTGAAATAAAATGATCAGAGGAAAAAAGGAAGCCAAGAGAAAGATACATGGGTCCAAATGAAGCACCAACCTGCTGCACAGAAACGTTTGTAAGAACTAATGGAAAAGAGCCTGAACTGCTGGAACCCATTCCCTATGAATTCATGGTATGACAGAAGAATCAAGAAAGAAAGAAAGGAAGGAAGGAAGGAAGGAAGGAAGGAAGGAAGGAAGGAAGGAAGAGAAAGAAAGACAGACCACCCTCTAGACTGTAAAAATGTTTCTCTTCATTGAGTATAAGTGTGGTATCCCCTCCTCCAAAGAAATATTTAAAGCAACCTTTGTGTCCTTAAAAAATAAATAACAGTTTAAGAACATTAAATTTCAGTAAGAATATTAAGAAGTTGAACAGTACAGGAATGAAACCACTTCTGAAACATATAGTACAGGCAATATACACCACCCCCTCAGTTTCTGGCCCAGGTATCATTAAAAGCCCAATAAATTACTAGTTTCACAAGTCTGTTCAGTACACCATTTCAGAAATAATTACAGTGTCAGTTTATGTTCTGGCTAATAAAGTTTTTAAAAAGGACTGCTCTGCTAACTGTTTCTATGACAATGCCACTCTTAGAGAATCACGATTTTAGAAGCTCCAAAGTTACTGTTGGCATAACATAGTATACCTGTCAATCCTCAATAAAATTACTCAGCTATACACAATTTGACACATTAATTTGCAAACTGACTGGAATAAAGACAATTTTTTAGGGTAAAATTCGGACAGAATAAATCATGAAATTAATCATGAAATGTTTTCGTATGTTAAAATCCACATTCTGTCCTTTCTTTAAAACTAGCATTTCTGATCTTTCGTTGTAAAAATAGTCGACTAGAATTTCACGACAGCATATTTATATGGCTGAGAACAAATTTGGTATGGTTAAATGCAGCGAGAGCCACTCATCTGATGCATATTCTGGTAGGCCTGAGAAGATTAAAAAAGAAAGAGTATGGCAAGATATAAAGAGAGGAAATGCTTTTAAGGAATATTCAATCTAGTGGAGAAGGACATGCTCCATCTTACAGTTAGTGCTGAGTAACAACTGAGATACAAAATGCAATGCAATGTGATGCGGATAAGTAAGTAAGGATTCCTATGGGAGCTAGGAAACTTCACTTTGGGGTATTTCATTTGCCTGTATTTTGAAAAGTTGGGATTTACAGAGCTAAGACTTGGGGGAGACGACTTGGGATGGGAGGCCACAGCAGAGACTTGAAGGAAGAAAAGTACAGGATGCACTGGAAAACTGAAGCAGAGAAGAAATAGGAAAAAACTATGTCCAGAGGTAAAATGAAAAGGTTGGCTTTGGAAAGGAAAAAGCACTATCTCTTCTTTTAAGAGCCATGGACTAAAGACTGAAAATACAGATATATTTTGAGATTACAAGGATTAAGGAGGAGATCATCTGTTCAGAGGCAGAAGGCAGCTGAAGGCTTTCAAGGAAAGTAAAAAATTGGGGGTTGGTCACTGTAACTTGTCATGTAGTAAAATAAGAGGAGACATGCTCCAGGTCTGGGCCAGAGGACAACGCAAAATGCTACGGGACCCTGGGCCAGGTGGACCATGGATGGGATAGAAGTGACCTTGGAGCAGCACTTCAAGGAAACAGTGAAGAATCCATCCACTGTTGGGAGTCCTGTGCACAGGTTCACAAGGACTTAATCTGGGCTGCCATGGGACCCTGTCAGATGAGCATGCTGGGGTGCTATCTATTTTAGCCCAACAAGTAGCGAGCTAACCTCAGACCCCACTGATACTCCTGTGGTGCGTCTAGAATCAGATAATGGGAACATTATGATCCAAAAACAGGACAGGATCACAGTGGCAGTCACAAAATGGCCTCTTGACATCTCACGTCAGTTTTCCAGCAGACTGTCATAGAGGCTCGATTCTACCTACGTTAATGATCTTGTAGAACTATTCAAGTTCCAGTAGTTAGACCATTTATTTGGTGTGCATTAGGCACTTTTCTATTAATTTTAGAATTTTAAGCTGCTTTTTGACACTCAATGGACTGACTTATCAAGATATTAGTAAGAAAGGATCATGTTTTAAAGCAGGAGGTCCAAGTCACTTTGTACACAGAATTTTGATATGTTTAATAAATCTGGTCAGAGGAAGAAAAAAAGTAAGAATTGAGTAGCAATGAAAGCCAGCAACTCTTAATTGAGAAAGACAGCTAAGGAGAGAGGCCAGCATGACAAAGGGCCAATGGAGCACAAGAAATTCTATGGTGCCTTTGAAAGCACTGGAAAGGCAGTGCCTTTGTGGTGCAGGCTGAATTGGAGGCAAATGAACTTCAAAGGGCTGAGCAGATCAGCTCAGAGCAGAATAAAGCCTTGCCACTAAACCTGATTTAGAAGCAAAGAAAATAATGGTGGGAAAGCAATGGAATGTAAGCTTTCCGGCTCTTCCTTAGAGGTTAGAGCAATGCTTCACCGTTATAACGAAACTACACTCACTGTATGACCTCCAAACCACTGTTTCCACAAAATATGGACTATTAACTAGTTTGCCCTGGCACAAAAATATAACCTGGAAAGAAGTCTAGGGACCTTAGGAGTACACTGTCTCAAAAAGCATGATATACTATCACCTAAGCATCCCCACGGCTTATCTAAATTTACAGGACCAATACTTTTATTCAGAGACTTAGGTTTCTAATAAGACTGTTACATTAATCATACTAAATTTTATATAAAAAGAAGTAATTCAATTTTAAATTAGAAGGCAGTAAGAATACCATATTTAATATAAACAAAATTTTTCATCAGCAATTTAATTTTTTTTTAAGTTTATTTGAGAGAGAGAGAAAGCACAAGCAGGGGAGGAGTAAAGAGGGGGAGAGAGAGAATCCCAAGCAGGCTCTGCACCATCAGTATGGAGCCCAATGCAGGCCTGGAATTCACCAACCTTGAGATCAGGATGCGAACTGAAACCAAGAGTCAGATGCTTAACGGACTGAGCCACCCAGGTTCCCCCATCAGCAATTTCTTAGGAGTGAACTATTTCATATGCTCACTATCATGTATTCAATGTTCTTTAGAGAATTCTAACTTGAAAACTACCAAGACTTCATATGAATCTATGGAAAGACAAAAACCAAAAACCTAGAAGATTAAGAGCAACAGTCCTAGTATATGAGCAAACGTGAGGACTCTGGGACATATCAGAAAACAAGTGATGGGACACCTGGGTGGCTCAGTCAGTTAAGCATCCGAACTTTTGATCTTGGCTCAGGTCATGATCTCACAGTTCTTGAGATCAAGCCCCGGGTCAGGCTCTGCACTATCAGTGCAGTGCAGAGCCTGCTTAGGATTCTCTCTCCTCTCTGCCTTTCCCCTGTACACATACATGCCCTCTCTCTGTCAAAATAAACTTAAAAAAAAAAAAAAAAGAAAAGAAAGAAAACAAGTGGAAAAAATAGTAATATGAATAGTTCTTTTTTTAATTCAAGTATTTTTAATTTATGTACAAAGAGCTAGCTAGCACTAGGGTAGGTATCCTGAACATCTGCAGTAAGATGGGTACCTTGGATGACACACTCAAGGAAGTTCACTTAACCCAACTTAATGAAGCCAGTATCCTTTACATACTGATGGAAACACTACTGGCACATATTGAGGCCGTATTTCTGGACTGTATCAGGCAGGTTTATGCAAATGTGGCAAGGAGAATCCTGGCTGAATTTTTTCTATATATACACTTCTGTGTTTTTATAAAGTAAATTCTGTCCATAATGTGGGGCTAGTACTCACTACTCTGAGATCAAGAGTTGAACACTCTACCAACTGAGCCAGCTAGGCATCCCTGGCCAATTTTTTTTAGATGACTCCAGTAGGATGACCCTTCTTGCTCTCTCAGAAGCAACAAGGCAAAAGATGGCAGTTACTATAATTCCTAATTTGTTAGATAAAGTACAAAAAAGAAGAAACACCTAGATACTCACTCCTAAAAAGTAATAACTTATCATTCTCACTGGAGATAAAAAGTATTTAAGCCATTAGCTAAAAATAAGCAGCATTTGTAGTCTCTGTGCAAGTAGGTTTTAGTGAATGGAAACATGAGCATGACAACATATAAAGCAATTCCATGGATTTAATTTAAATAAAAACCAAAATAATATGCTTCCTTTCTGGTGTTAAAATCCAATTTGGATCAAATTAAATACCATTGATAGAAGCAATAAATACAGTATAGCAATTAAGTGCAAGGGCTCTGGAGTCAGGCCAGCCTGGCTTTAAAACCAATCCCACCACATCAGAGCTGATGAATAGCAGATGCTTAGCAAAGTGCCAGACACAAAGCAGATACCAGTCTTATCATCCTCCTTCTCCTAAGAGCTTGGTAATAACCTAAAAGTAATCCCATTTTCATCATTATTCCTGAACCTATCAACTGGACTACTGTCCTTGATAAGATGTATGCACCAAACTCAGATCTTATCACATCTGTCCCTACCTCTCCTCTAATGAAAAAAGAAAAATGAAAACTTTTCCTTCCTTAACAGAATTCACCCAACAGCAACAAAATTTTAAAAAATTTTTAACGTTTATTTATTTTTGAGAGACAGAACATGAGCAGGAGAGGGGCAGGGAGAGAAGGAGACACAGAATCCAAAGCAGGCTCCAGACTCTGACCTATCAGCAGAGCCCAATGCAGAGCTCAAACCCAACAACCCCGAGATCATAATCCGAGCCACAGTCAGACGCTCAACCAACTGAGCCACCCAGGTGCCCCTAAAATGAACTCTTGGGGCGCCTGGCTGGCTCAATCAGTAGAGCATACAACTCTTGATCTCAGGGTCATGAGTTCAAGCCCCATGATGGGGGTAGAGTTTATTAAAAAATAAAATAAAATGTATTGAAAAAAGAAAATTAAATAAACTCTTCACTTACAGACTTCCACTACTTACTCTTTTGTGAATCATCCCATAACAATGTTGACAGTAAGAAACAGAAAATTTGATTTTACTGTTACCCTGAAGAGATCAATCCTACATGCTCAGAGAAGGGGGTAATGAATTCGCCCTGAGAACCCTGAAGGTGTAAACTAGGAAGCCAGAGGTATCGCAGCAGACAGAACTGAGAAAGGGAAATAAAACAAGGGGACTGTCCAAATAAGAACCTGTATAAGGAGTATAACTTTCTCCTCCTAATCTGTGAATTTCAGCATTTGGTCTTGAAAACCAAGGGCTTTTATACTTGCTGGCAAACAAAAAATTTCTCACCAAGATGAAAAGGAGAAAATATTTCTTCTCACCTTACAGGTGCAGAAAAATAGATCATATTCTGACTCATAAAGGCATCCTTGCAAATCCTATTTCTTTTTTTTTTTTTAATTTTTTTTTTCAACGTTTATTTATTTTTGGGACAGAGAGAGACAGAGCATGAACGGGGGAGGGTCAGAGAGAGAGGGAGACACAGAATCGGAAACGGGCTCCAGGCTCTGAGCCATCAGCCCAGAGCCTGACGCAGGGCTCGAACTCACGGACCGCAAGATCGTGACCTGGCTGAAGTCGGACGCTTAACCGACTGCGCCACCCAAGCGCCCCTCCTATTTCTAATTAATAAGCCTTATAGACTACCAGATTTTGGAAATTATTGCTATGTGCTGTGAAGAAACCTTTATCCTCTAAAAAAATCTAATTTTCATATCTTCTAAAGTAATTTGTTACTGTGGTAAATAATATAAAAATGACATCTCAGGTTTCAGAAGAGTCTTAATACATACGTGCTCTAGTTGTTAAGCCAGAAGGGGACAAGTGTCACTTGCTCTGTTCACAGGAGACCAAGGTTAAAAATATAACCAATGACCTAGCGCTTGAGAGTTAAATTACCTAATTTTTCTAAAAAAACAAAACACTAAAAGATGAGAGATAATAGCATAAAATTTTGCTTGTTTATAGAAAGACTCTCCATTAAATGATACTCAAAAGCTGATTAAGACTGATTGCTCCCAGGGCAACGATGGCAACTCACATACAGTACAGTAAGAAATGTGTCCCTTGAGCTGTCGAACATCGAGGCCCTGAGAAAGAGATCCCAGGGAACTGGGGGACAAGAGGAGAAGAATTACCACTGTGTAACCTTCTGTTCTGTTTGAATCTTGAAACGTATACATGTTATTACTTATTCACAAATAATTAAAATTAAAAACTGTAAACCGCTTTAATTACTTGCAATTATCTAATCCTTCCTATTTCTTATTTTAAGTTACTAAATCCCACTCTTCTTCCCAGTAAACCTGACTTCAGAAAGTCACCATAGCATCTCAACTTCTGCATTTCCTTGTTTTTTGTCTGTCTGTTTTTTAAGCAGTCTCCATGCCCAGTGTGGGGCCTGAACTCACAACCCTGAAATCAAGAGTCACATGTTCTACCAACTGAACCAGCCAGATACCCCTCAACTTTGGCATTTTCAATAAAATACCAGCACGTCCACAAACCACTAACCTCCTGAGTTATTTTTATTGTAATGCTCTTTGAATCCACAGGATTAACACTCAGTTTGGTAATTATTTACAGGGTGTCTTATGATACCGATCAACTATTTTATGTATGTCTGGCAATGTCCCAAATAGTCAAAAGATCATTATGCTTTTGTATATTATCAGCATTCAGTAGGTATTCAACAAATTCTTGAATGATTTGACATCGTAGCCATAAAAAAATTGAATCTTTTACCCATTCTGGCAGTGTCACTTAATTTGCCAAATGGAAAACATTAGGTACAAAATAAGGCCATTAGAAATAACCTAACTATTGGGACATCTGGGTGGCCCAGTCAGTTGAGCATCCAGCTCTTGATTTCATCTCAGGTCATGATCCCAGGGTCATGGGATCAGCCCTGCCATCAGGCTCTGTGCTGAGTGTGGAGCCTGCTTGAGATTCTCTCTCTCCCTCCCTCTGCCAATTTCCCCTGCTGACTCTCTCTAAAAAAATAAAAATAAATGCATTAAAAAAAAGAACTTAATTATGGATAAAGGTAAAATAAAGTACATCTTGTCAATAAAATATTGTGTACTTAGTAAAAACTAAAAATGTTGATTGAATGAGGGGTGTCTGGGTGGCTCAGTCAGTTAAGCAACCGACTCTTGGTTTTGGCTCAGGTTGATCTCACAGTTCACAAGATCTAGCCCAGTACTGTGCTATGCACTGACAGTATGAGCCTGCTTCGGATTCTCTCTCCTCCTCTCTCTGCCCCTCCCCGCTCACACTCTCTCCTCTCTCAAAGTAAATAAATAAACTTCAAAAAAAAAAAAAAATGTTGAATGAGAAGATAAAACAGCAACAGTAAAAAATGCTTATGAAAATTGACGTATAAGTGGGAAAAATTGGGGCACATAACTATATTAAGATTTACAACTATGTTTAAAAAAAAAGATTAATACAAGAGTGCATCATCTAAAATGACTCCATTTAGGGGTGCCTGGGTGGCTCAGTTGGTTAAGTATCTGACTTCAGCTCAGATCATGATCTCGCGGTTTGTGAGTTCGAGCCTCACGTCGGACTCTAGGCTGATAGCTCCAAGCCTGGAGCCTGCTTCAGATTCAGTGTTTCCCTCTCTCTCTCTGCCGCCACCCCCCTTGTGCTCTGTCTCTCTCAAAAAATAAACATTAAAAAAAAAAAGTCATTTAAAATGTCTCCATTTATATAAAGTTCAAAAAACAGGCAAAACGAATTAATCTATGATGTTAGAAGGACAGTGATTACTTCGAAGTGAGGAGGGGTAGTAACTAGCAGGAGATTCCAGGAGAGTCACTAGGATGCTACTTATGTTGTTTCTTGATTTGACTGTTGTTACACTGATGTGTTCACTTTGTGAAAATCCACCAAGCTGCAACACTTAGCATTTATATTCTTATGTATACTTCTTTTAAAGTCTTATAACCCACATATAAAACAAAAGATAAAAATAAAATATACCCAAATGTTAATCATATTCAAGTAGCAGAATTATAGAACCTTTCATTTTTTCAATTAAAGTGACTTTCTGAAATAAATGTTTAGGTTGCCTTAAAACCCTTTCCAAAATAATTAAGAGGAAGTGCTTCCTATGTGCTACACCCTCATCAAAGCACTTTATATATACTAAATTATCCAATCTTCATAACAACCCTACAAAATAGGTGTGTCATTACTGTCATTTTAAAAGGGAAGAAACTGCAACACAGAGGTTGAGTAACTGTCCCAAGATAACACAGCTAATAAGCGCTAGAGACATAACTTGCATCAAGGTACTCACGCTCCTAAGTTTATGTTCTGAAACACTATCCATCCATCTCTCTGATAAAACTTTACTTTTTTATAGTGAAAAAAAAAATAGTAAAATAAGTTATCAAATCAATCTAAATCATTACTACTCTTATCACTATGTAGCTAGCTCTCTGTGCAGTCACATGCAAAAATACAGGAGCAAATTTGCATATTAGAGTAAATGGCATAATCCTGTGGAGTAATTAGAAGTTACCCAAAGCTTACAGAAGTGTACATTAGTAATATACCTCTCTTCTATTCTGTTCTTATCCATGAGAGGCTGCTTAATCCACTGGTTAACCAGTCTTTGTCCTTGAGGGGTTTTGCATTTATTTAGCAATGCAGCCAGAGACTGAGAGCCAGTGGTATCTTCAACAGAACCCTAGTAAACAAAAAACAAAAAAGAATAGCATGCTCATTAGTGAAAACTTTACTGTGCTACGAAAAATAATTAAATAATTTTGGGAACAAGAACACTTATATTCTTCAGATATTAAATGAGAAATTTGCACAGAAGTTCCTCTTCCTCAGCCGGCTTACTGTCAGGCTGGGGGTCAGTCTATACTACAGCACCTGAGTATTTTGAATCCACATGGTCAAAGTGGAGGCTTCAAGATGCCATCTCACATTTAGCCTATTTCCATTCTTTTATGATGTCCAAAGTGTTGTGACTCATTATGTCATCCTAACTCCTCTCTGGAGAACTGGAACTAACGGCCAGACCAAGCCCATTAAAGTCTTGAGTAAAGCAAACCAGTGATCAATTGCACATGAGAGGCCCCCAGTTGTGTGAAACTGTAGCCTGTGTCTCATGGTGCTTTAGAATGTGTGCATGTGTGTATAAATGCATGATACATACTCATATGTATTGCTATGGCCATATGTTGAAGGTCAACATAATTGGTAGACAGAGTCCATTAGAGGAAATGAAACAGTTGTCTTGGTGGCTATTAAAGTAAGATGTGCAGGAGCGTCTGGGTGGCTCAGTCAGTTGGACATCTGACTCTGGGTTTCAGCTCAGGTCACGAGCTCATGGTTCGTGAGTTTGAGCCTCATATCAGGCTCTGCGCTGCCAGTGCAGAGCCTGTTTGGGATTCCCTCTCCCCTCCTCCCCGTTTGTGTACATTCTCCCTCTCTCTCAAAATAAATAAACTTAATAACAAGGTTTCTGGGGAGCGCCTGGGGGGCTCAGTCAGTTAAGCGTGCAACTCTTGGTTTAGGCTCAAGTCATGATCTCACAGTTAGAACCCCACATCAGGCTCTGCACAGTGTGGAGCCTGCTTGGGATTCTCACCTCCCAACCCCCGCCCCTATCCAACTCATGCTCTCTTGCCTCTCTCTTTCAAAATAAACTTAAAAAAATATATTTTTTAATTTATTTAAGTAAAATGTGTATAAAATAATTTTTTCTTAAAACAAAAAGCTCCTCGGGGCGCCTGGGTGGCTCAGTCGGTTGGGCGACTGACTTCGGCTCAGGTCATGATCTCACAGTCCGTGAGTTCGAGCCCCGCGTCGGGCTCTGTGCTGACAGCTCAGAGCCTGGAGCCTGTATCAGATTCTGTGTCTCCCTCTCTCTCTGACCCTCCCCCGTTCATGCAGGTCTGTCTCTCTCTGTCTCAAAAATAAATAAACGTAAAAAATAAAAATAAATAAAAAAAATAAAAAAAAAAAGCTCCTCTTCCTAAAATCAAACTTTCAACCTATTAATCTAGATTTTCTGCTGTGTATTTTCCCCCAAACCAAAATTACTTTGTAATTACTGTAGTTTTAGACATAAAACTTCCTAAAATTAATTTTTTAAGAACTGCTATTAATATAATAAAATTATTCATAAAGCCAGGACAAATACTATTTATATAGCTTGTACCTAGAAAAATATAGTAATTTAAAGCTGCATGTCTACATATAATATTTCAAAATATTTAAGCTCCTTAATAATATTCCTCAGCATAGAATAAAGGAAACATTTTTTAAGCATTAAGTTTTTTAAGACATGTTATTTTTTACCTGGAAAAGGTTAAGGGCTCTGACTGCTGCAATATCCAACCTCATGTACTGACTGAAGTCAAAAGTAGTCAGTTCAAACTGTCCAAAGTTTGAATCATCTGATAAGAGTTCTAAAAACTTGATTACTGCAGACAATGATGAAGCTGCAACCTAAGATTAAGAATTAAAAAAAAAAATTTTTTTAATTAAAGATTCTAGGGGTGCAGCTGGTTGAGTGTCCCAACTTCGGCTCAGGTTATGATCCCACAGTTTGTGGATTTGAGCCCTGCACCGGGCTCTGTGCTGACAGCTTAGAGCCTAGAGCCTGCTTTGGATTCTGTCTCCCTCACTCTCTAGAGTATATATAAAAACATATATAAACAAATCCTAGAGGTATTTAAAAAACAAATGGCAAAATGAAAATAAATTCTGAACACTATCATTTCCCTTTGTGTTCCTTCTCAATCCAAACCAAGAAAATCAGACAAAGTTTAAATAAATCTCTTAAGGTTAAAAAATGAGTTTTAGAAAGTGAAAATTTACTGTTAGAATAGTATTATTTATAATAGCCAAAAGTAGAAATGACTGAAATGCCTATCAAGAGTAAAATGAATGAAGTTTGGCATGTTCACCCCTATGGAATACTACACAACCAAAGATATAAGCACAATCAACCGTGACACATGACAATATGGGTAAAACTTACAAACAATACTGAACAAAAGAAACCAGGCACAAAAGAATATAAACCATATGATTCCACTAATGTAAACTACAAAAACAGGCCAAACTAGTCTATGCTAGCAGAGGTAAGAACGATGGTTACCCTTGGGGTAATGACTGAAAGGAAGCCTAAAAAAGGTCTGAGGTCCTGATACTCTATTCTGCTTCACGGGTGCTGGTTATCTGGGGATCTGCAATTCATGAAAATTCAGTTATACACTTAGGATATATGCACTTTCCTACATGTATATTTAAATAATAAAAAATTTAAATAATCTGTTATTATTGTAACATAAGTAGTTCAGGACATCAAACCAATAGCCCAACGACAAATCCTACATATTAAAATGTATTTGATACTAGACTTGTGAAATGTACCTGCTTTCCCTAACTGAAAACAGTCATCTACCTGTCCTTGACAAACTCCAGCACTGCACTTCCTGCAGTGTCATCAGGAAGCACAGATAAAAACTTTTTGTAGCCCTAAAAGCGTCTTCACATTTTCAAGAGGTAAGTTTCTAATACCAGTGTTACTGCTCATACATACTGGCTTTTGATTATGTTACACACACAAAAAGTAAAAGAATTACGGAGTTTATAGGAATTAAACTATTACATGATAAGCAATAACCACAAAATCATGACAGTCATTAACAGTCCCAGTTCATTCTAGTTTGAAATCTACTTTGGGAATTCTAAGTTTAATAGCTTGTCCTGTCTTTTTAAGTATACAACAGAATTTTCCATGTTACTTATCAGTGACCCACAAATATCCTGTGAAGAGCTTCCAATATTTTACCATAAAAATACATCTCAAGCCACACCGACCTTGAAAATTTGAACAAAGAAACACATCAACCACTGAAAATCCCATAAAAGTTACATTGTTTCCATATTCATTTCTACCACTACACATATATAATCTGCCGATTTTTTAGCCAAACTGTTTAAATGTAGTATTTATTATGCATTATGTGCTATATACATATATATACTTTCACTCTTATTCCTGATCTCCCCAACAATCCTATAAGACCTATTATGTATTTAACAAATAATGAAACTGCCTCTCAGAAAGATAAAGTAATTGAGGCTCCTGGGTGGCTCAGTTGATTAGGCTTCAGCTCAGGTCATGATCTCATGGTTCATGGGTTTGAGCCACGTGTCAGGCTCTGTGCTGACAGCTCAGAGCCTGGAGCCTGCTTCCGATTCTGTGTCTCCCTCTCTCTCTGCCCCACTCCTGCTTATGTTCTGTCTCTGTCTCTCAAAAATGAATAAACATTTAAAAAACTTAAAAAAAAAGAAAGATGAAGTAATTTATTAAAGACTCTACAACTTGTACATTATAAAGCTCTGAAAGGTCTTTTTCCCCCCTACAACCACTATGCTATCTCATCCACTTAAATGACATTAATCAGGCTCTTTCCTGTGAAATCAATAAAACTCTTTCTTGGTCCAAGGATATACGTTATGTAAATATAATGCAATTATATTTAAGGTTATGTTTCAGTTTTTCTAGTCATTTCCTCAAGTTTTTCAAAAGTTTATGGGGCACCTGGGTGGCTCAGTCGGTTGAGCGTCCGACTTCGGCTCAGGTCACGATCTCGCGGTTCGTGAGTTCGAGCCCCGCGTCGGGCTCTGGGCTGATGGCTCAGAGCCTGGAGCCTGTTTCTGATTCTGTGTCTCCCTCTCTCTCTGCCCCTCCCCCGTTCATGCTCTGTCTCTCTCTGTCCCAAAAATAAATAAACGTTGGAAAAAAAAAAATTTTTTTTTAAAAAAAAGTTTAATCACAGTAAAAATAAGCTTAATTAATATCAGTGATTCACAGTTAACACTTTGGAGAGATATGAAAGAAGTAGCTTTCCAAAAGCCATGATTATAATTTAAGAGTAAATTCACATTATAATCCACATACCTGATTCTCCATTTCTGGCAAGACAGCACTATTCATCTGCTCTCCCTTTTTGCCTTTCAACAACCGGTTGAGGTCCTGATAAATATCTTTTGTAAAAAAGTCACCTCTTTTTCTTTCTGTGATCAGAATTCCTCCTCTCTGAATAACCTATTTTACAAAAAATAATTTAAATTACTTTGAGGAAAATAAAAAAAGAAATGAGAAAAAATCATATCACTGACAAGTATAGTAAGAACAACTTAAATTATTGACCCACATTAAGTTTCTATACAATGTGCAAGACACTGGGAAGACATACATACTAACACATATTTTTAAAATCTATAAACTAAGTTGTCATGTAATTTAAAAGTATGTTCATATAAAGGTTTTTAAAAATAGCACCCCCACCCCAAAAATAGTCCCAATAGTAAAAACCTCTTAACAGAATAATACTTGTGGAAAGTTGTTTAGATACTATCTATGCTAACAATGCCCATTATATATTTCCTATTTCCCAAGCAGTTCTTATGGTATCTGAAGCCCACAAAAAGAAAAGAATCCTTCAAGGATACAATATCCCTTAAATACCTAAATAAATCATATACTTACACAAACAGTATAATCAAACAGTATAATCAGAATTTTCTAAAAAGACTCAATGAAATAAGAGGCTAAAGGTCCCACTTAAACTATCTTAAACTGAAGATCTGCATCTTATTTATTTGATAAATCCATGCTAAATACAGTAATAAATTGGTTTTTTTTAAGTGGACCTCAATCACCTCCCCTCACAACTGTGAAAGCATTCCTTTCATCAGCTGTGATCCCTTCAAGATGGCATTCTGTTACTCTTTCAGGGAGGGAGGGAGGGAGGGAGGAAGGATCTGAAGTAAAACAAGAAACAACTTGTCCTACAATCCTCTTAAATATACAAAGTTTCTGTGAAAGATAAACATCAAGATAATCCTCAATATAAAACATTACTGTAATTAAATACAAAAATATTTGACTTTAAAATTATTTTTTTTCTTAAATAAAATAGCATGTTAATTAGAACCTTTCCTAAGCTTAGGTTCTCCATCACTAGACTTGATTCCCTTACCTGCCTCAGCTTTCCCATGTCTCCAGCAGTCTCTCCTCCTGGTAAAACACATTCCTTTGGTCCAATCTGAATTAGGAGAGCCTCCAGATTGGAGAACTGATCGTTATCAGGGAACTCACAAAGTCCTAGCTTCCTCTGTATGGAGTCAACATACCCAACACCGACCTGTCTTTGGCCATCAACTGTAGATATTTTAACACCCACAACACCAATGGAAGCTGACATATCGTTGTTACCAAAGAGAATGTCTTCAAACTGAGAAAGATTACCTGGAGAAGCCTTAACAAAAATAAACAAAAATTTGAAGAATTGTTGAATGCACTTAAAAAATTTCATAGCAAACAAGAGTTACCCAAAAAAATTGTTCCTAATAATATATTCCAATTACTGTTGGAAAAAAAATTGCTTATAACAATATATTCCAATTACTATTACCTTATTTTCTATAAAGTATCCTCCCTAGTTTTCCAATTATTTTCAGGACACTTGGGCAAAAAAGACTTTCAGTTTGAAATCTGACAGCTGGAGGGGCGCCTAAGTCATTCAGTCAGTTAGGCATCCAACTCTTAATCTCTGCTCAGGTCTTAAGCTCAGGGTTTTGAGTTCAAGCCCCACATTGGGCTCTGCACCAGGTATGAAGCCTATTTGAAATTTGGCAGCTGGATTTATACACACACAATAATTAAGATATCCAAATTGATAATCCTGTCAATTGTAAACTTAAATTTCTACATCCTGCCAAAATGCCTACCTATTGGTTGCACATTGTATTTTCTCTGACTAGCTATACCACATAGGAGAGCAGTATTATTAGCTACAAATACTGACCTTGGAAAGTTAATTCTCTATCAATATATTTATCTGTAAAATGTAGAGACTGTTCTACATCAGTCATTTCAAAATAAAGGATCCTTGGCCTATTTTCAATATTTCAAAAAGATTAGAAATCTCTCTGTAAGACTGCACAAGTCAACTAAAGGGTCAAGTTTCTTCACTTTTGTGTCAAGTCAGTGGGTGACACTACATATTTCAACCTGATCAGAAGCTGATAGGAAGCCGTTAACATGAGGCATTTTCTGAGACAACTGACCACCCATGGTATTAAACAGGAGAGTCACCAAGAGTCCAAGGACCACGGTGACAACCAAACTTAAGCAACCAATAGCCTTCAATAGTTCAATAGTTTGTTTTTTTTTTAAACATTTATTCATTTTTGAGAGATAGAGAGCACGAGCAGAAGAGGGGCAGAGAGAAAGGGAGACACAGGATCTGAAGCAGGCTCCATGCTCTGAGCTGTCAGCACAGAGCCTGATGTGGGGCTCAAAGTCACGAACCATGAGATCAGGACCTGAGCTGAAGCCGGACACTTAACCAACTGAGCCACTCAGATGCCCCAACAGTTCTTGAAGGACTTTAGCATCATAATCATGATAATCATTGATTTTTCCATAAAATGACTCTAAATATCCTGTAACTATGGATTGTTGATTAAAATCTGGATCAAAAATGAAAAGGAAGGGGATGCCTGGGTGGCTCAGTCGGTTGAACATTTGACTCTTGATTTTGGCTTAGGTCATGATCACAAGGTCAAGATCAAGCCCCATATCGGGAGCCATGCTGAGTGTGGAGACTGCTTGGGATTCTTTCTCTCTCTATCTCTGCCTCCTCCCCTGCTAGCACTCTCTCTCCCTCACTCTCTAAAATAAAAAAAAAAAAAATCAATTAAAAAAAATGAAATGGAGGGCTGGGTGCCTGCCTAGCTCGGTGAGTAGAGCATGTGATTCTTGATCTTGGGGTTGTGGTTTGAGCCCCATATTGGGTGTAGAGATTACTTTAAAATAAAATGTTTAATTTTTTTAAAAATGAAATGGAAAAACAGTGTTATCTTGCATTCAAATTTTAAAAGCACTGATTCAATTGTAAATGTAAACATCATATTTTTACATACATTTTTCAGATTTGCACATACAGGTTACAAAGCACACCTTTAAACTTTCAAAAGGGAATAGTAGCTAATAAAATTGGGTTCTTAAGGGTCCTTCAACATAAGACTGTTAATCTATAAACTAGATTGTATCCAAGATCGTTTCCCACTCTGTACATACCATTGAGAACATGGGAAAGAAATCAATCATAAGAGACCAACTACTTTAAATATCACTAATATTTACAATAGAATCAAAAAGCTAAAAAATGTCTGGGGCAACTGAGTGGTTCAGTCGGTTAGGTGTCCGACCTCAGCTCAGGTCATGATCTCACAATCCATAGGTTCGAGCCCTGCGTCGAGCTCTGTGCTGACAGCTCAGAGCCTGGAGCCTGCTTCAGATTCTGTGTCTCCCTCTCTTTCTGCCCCTCCCCTGCTCATGCTCTGTCACTCTCTGTCTCAAAAATAAATAAAAACATTTAAAAAAAATTTTTTTAAAGCTAAAAAATGTCATGATAAATCAGTTTTTGCAGCTTTAGATCTGAACTTCTTAAAATGTCAGGATTAAGATACCACCTTTTTAACCTGATAGACATATATTTGAAAAAATCTCCCCCTGACTTAAAAGGTAGGAATTAAAGTGAATTCATCTTGAAGGATTCTGACAGGACACAGAGGAGTGAGGTATGATGGGATGATAATCATGGTAACCTCTTAAATTTAGGATTCTACATTTTGGTGTTATTACTAATTGAGTTCTGTGAAAAATGAAAAAACATCACTTTGTGGTACCTCAATTTTCTACTAAAATCTTTCAAGACACAGACTAAAACTCTTAGTAAAAGCCCTACTTTTCTCAGTAAAACAAAAATGAAAATTCCCAGAAAACTCCATAATGTAGAATGCTAAATTCTCCCAGATATAATCTTCAGTAAATACAGACATACTTACAAAGGCAGGTGGGGGAAGGAGGACACAGTATGGAACATAGACTGAATGTTATATTTGAGGTAGTACCAAGATCAGATGTTTAGATATTCTATTAAACCTCACAAGAAAAAACTCACAGGACTTTCAAGTTGGAAAACATCATTAAAAACCTTCTAATTTTACTGTTTATGGAGAAACAGATACAGGAGATGGTTGGGAAATACAC
Source organism: Prionailurus viverrinus (assembly GCF_022837055.1). NCBI lineage: Eukaryota > Metazoa > Chordata > Mammalia > Carnivora > Felidae > Prionailurus > Prionailurus viverrinus. The sequence goes on along the minus strand of NC_062563.1, from coordinate 67,219,695 downwards.
CATGGACACCCAGAAGGGCAGAGGAGAAAAGAAATGAAATATGCTGACTATAAGCCCAAAGCACTGTCTCCCTTACCACACATTTATTCCCTTTCAAGAATAAATTGTAACTCCCCAACATTTTAACCATTCGTTGCAGTATTTATTGAGAACCTACTCTGCAGGTTACAGAACCTGCAGTTGAACAACCAAAAACAGGACCTTACAGAATGGCAATGAAGACAGTCATTATATAAAATAAAATAGTGCTATCTCCACGAAGGCACAGAAGCATGCATGTCAATAGTCCTTTCCAGGAAAAAAAAAAAAAAGAAATAAGCCTTTCCAGGGACACCAAAAAATGATCATCATTAAACAAAGTCCCTGACTTACAAAAATTATAAACTTAATGGAAGAGAAAGGCACATACAAAGATACAAACATGTTACAGATGTGTAGGAGATATATGGGATACAGTAAATCTGGACGTTATTACTTTAAAAACAGTAAAATCAAATCTGTCTAATGCTGGCACTCAACTTTATGTAAAATCTATTTTATTATTTAGGTTTCAGGAATACTGACAATGCTCAGAGTAGTCATACTCATAATGTGAATTTCAAAGTTGCTATTAAACTGTGATTTTAAAAACCATATGCTAAAGAATATTAGTTTCTCAAATATTTTATTATCACAACCTGGTTAAAATATTAAAGCACACAGAATTCCCTCACATCTTTATTTTTTCTACTCTTAAAAATAACCAAATTAAAAAGGAAGATAATTACCTTAAATGCCAAATACCAGTCATTCTCCTTCGAGGCCTTATTTCCAGCTCTATTCTTATAAACTTCAACTCTATACTGACGAACTAGAAGAAGATCTTTTACAAAAGACTCAAAATTCATTTTACTAAGCACAACACTCTCCAGAGTCTTTGTTCCTAAAGAAAAATATTAAAAATACATGTTACAGATTTAAGGATTTAAATAGTAACACAATGGTTCCCCCAAGCCACATTCTTCTCTCAGTAATTCATTTCTTCAATAAACTGTTTATCAAGCCCTTATTACATATCTGAAGGACTTTGGTAGTTGAAGGGTATAAAATGAACAGATATGGCTCTTCTGCTTTCATGGAACCTACACATCAAAATAAAAAATTAAGAAAGATAAAAGAATAAGTAAATACATATATAGATAAACTTACTTGTCCTTTCTTATAATTAGTTTCTCAGAGGTCTGAATAGAGTTCTATAATTACATGGGGTGCCTGGGTGGCTCAGCTGGTTGAGCAGCCAATTCTTGGTTTGGGCTCAGATCGTGGTCTCGTGGTTTGTGGGTTTGAGCCCCGCGTTGTGCTCTGTGTGCTGATAGTACAGAGCGTGCTTGGGATTCTCCTTCTGTGTCCCTCCCCCACTAGCTCTCTTTCTCTCAAAATAAATAAACATTAAAAACAAAGAGTCTTATAACTATATCGTATTTGTATGAAATTAAACTTTTCCGAAAAGGTCCATAAAAACAAATTAGTCATTATTCATTGCAAAATGTTCTAGGTAACACAGATCAAAACTCAAAGGTTCGAAAAAGTACAGCAAGGTGGGAATGCAAACTGGTGCAGTCATTCTGGAAAACAGTATGGTGGTTCCTCAAAAAATTAAGAATAGAACTACTCTTTGACCCAACAATTGCACTACTAGGTATTTACCCAAAGGATACAGGAATGCTAATTCAAAGGGGCACACACACCCCCAATATTTATAGAAGCACTATCGACAACAGCCTAAGTATGGAAAAGGGCCCAAATGTCCATCAACTGATGAATGGACAAAGATAACGTGGTATACGTACACAATGGAGTACTACTCGGCAATCAAAAAGTAGGAAATCTTGACATTGGCAACAATGTGGATGGAAGTAGAGTTTTGCTAAGTGAAATAAGCCAGTCAGAGAAAGACAAAAATCATATGATTTCACTAATGTGTGGAATTTAAGATACAAAACGGATGAACATAAGAAAAGGGAGGCAAAAATAATATAAAAAACAGAGAGGGAGACAAACCATAACAGACTCTTAAATACAGAGAAGTGAGGGTTGCTTGAGGGGTGTTGGGTGAGGGGATGGGCTAAATGGGCATTAAGGAGGGCACCTGGGATGAGCACTGAGTGTTAGACGTAAGTGATGAATTACTAAATTCTATTCCTGAAATCATTATTACACTATTTTAACTAACTTGGTTTAAATTTTAAAAAAAGGAAAAAAAAGTACAGCAAAAAGGAGACTTCCCTTTCACACTGATCCCCTACACATAGAGTTCAGCCAAGTACCATCAGTTTATAAAATATATTCCCAGTGTGCCTGGGTGACTCAGTGGGTTAAGAGTCCAGTTTCAGGGGCGCCTGGGTGGCTCCGTCGGTTAAGCATCCGACTTCGGCTCAGGTCATGATCTCACAGTCTGTGAGTTCAAGCCCCGCGTCGGGCTCTGAGCTGAGCGCTCAGAGCCTGGAGCCTGCTTCCGATTCTGTGTCTCCCTCTTTCTCTGTCCCTCCCCCACTCATGCTCTGTCTCTCTCCTTCTCTCAAAAATAAATAAACGTAAAAAATATATATATATATATATGAAGAGAGTCTCAAAATTTAAAAAAAAAAAAAAAAAAAAGAGTCCAGTTTCAGCTCAGGTCATGATCTCATGGTTTGTGGGTTTGAGCCCCGCGTCAGGCTCTGTGCTGACAGCTCAGAGCCTAGAGCCTGCTTCAGATTCTGTGTCTCCCTCTCTCTGTGCCTCCCCGTTCACACTGTCTCTCTCAAAAATAAACATTAAATTTTTTTTAATATATTTCCAAACACAGGCCATGCATACACAAACATTACTTTGTTCCTCTCTTACATCAATGGTTGCAAACTACAAACAGTGCTCTGTATCTTGGCCTTTTTTTTTAACCTATTTTGGAGATTGTTCCATCACTACATAATCCGCTTCTTTCTGTTTATAGCTACAAACATTCCATTGACTCTGAGGATGTACTATAATTTAGTCTCTTACTGATGAACATATAGGTTGTTTCCAGTCTCTATTACAATGCTGTATGAATAATCTTGTACATGCTTCACTCTCCAATATGAGTACATCTGTAAGGTAAAGCCCCAAAACTGGATTTTATCAAAGAATACAGTGATTTTGATAAATATTGCCAGACTATTCCCTTTGGTTGGCTGTGTAAATTAACACTATCATCCATAAAGTATGAGTGCCTTTATTTCCCCTATCCAAGCAACACAGAGTTTTCAAACTTTCTGGTCTTCATCTCAGATTACTGGTTCTGAGCTAGGAATAATCTTGCTTCTCTAGCAGACATTTGCCAAAGCCTGGGGACATTTGGGTTGTCAACTGAGGGAGGGAGGACAGCAGAGTACTAATGGAATCGCATGGGTAAGGCAGGGGTGCTGTTAAACTTGCACAGGATACAGGGGCACCTGGGTGGCTCAGTTGGTTAGGCATCCAACCTCAGCTCAGGTCATGATCTCCCATGATCTGCACCGACAGGTAAGAGCCTGGAGCCTACTTCCGGTTCTGTGTCTCCCTCTGTCTCTCTCTGCCCCTCCCCTGTTCACACTAGGTCTCTCTCTCAAAAATAAAAATATTTTTTAAAAAATTTTAACATGCACAGGATAGCGCCTCACAACAATAAATACTCAGTCCAAAATACCAATAGTGCCAAGGTTAAGAACTCTTACTAGAAAAGTGTCCCACCTTAGTTTTGATTTGCAATTGTCAATTTCTTACAAAATTAATAAAATCACTCACACCATCAAATTGAATAAAAATTCAATTTTCTTATAATAACAGGTAATACCAGTGATAATACCACTTAAAAGTATTTAAGGGACCCCCTGGGTGGCTTAGTCAGTTGAGCATCCGATTCTTGATTCCAGCTCAGGTCAATATCCCAGAGGCCCCAGAGGGATCAAACCCTGCATTAAGCTCCACACTGAGCATGGAGCCTGCTTAAAATTCTCTCCCTCTCCCTTTGCTCCCTCCCCTGCTCTCTCTCTCTCTCTCTCAAATAAAAACTAAAAAGTAAGTAATTCAGAATAGGGATGCCTGGGTGGCTCAGTCAGTTGAACATCCAACTCTTAATTTAGGTTCAGGTCATGATCTCACGGTTCATGAGTTCGACCCCTGCATCTAGCACTCAGTTCTTAGCAGAGCCCACTTCAGATCTTCTGTACCCCCCCTGCCCCCCCCCCAACTTGTGCTGTCTCTCCCTCCCTCTCTCTTTTTTTTTTTTTAATTTTTTTTTTCAACGTTTATTTATTTTTGGGACAGAGAGAGACAGAGCATGAACGGGGGAGGGGCAGAGAGAGAGGGAGACACAGAATCGGAAACAGGCTCCAGGCTCTGAGCCATCAGCCCAGAGCCTGATGCGGGGCTCGAACTCAAGGACCGCGAGATCGTGACCTGGCTGAAGTCGGATGCTTAACCGACTGCGCCACCCAGGCGCCCCTCCCTCCCTCTCTTAAAAAGAAGTATTTTTAAAAAATAATAGGGATGCATGCGTGGCTCAGTCAGTTAAGCATCCGACTTCTGCTCAGGTCATGATCTCACAGTTCCTGGGTTCAAGCCCCATGTTGGGCTCTGTGCTGACAGCTCAGAGCCTGAAGCCTGCTTCGGGTTTCTGTGTCTCCCTCTCTCTCTCTCTGTCCCTCCCCAGCTCACACTCTGTCTCTATCAAAAATAAATAAACATTTTTTTTTTTTATTTAAAGGATTGCTGTTTTTTTTTTTTTTTTTTAATTTATTTTTGGGACAGAGAGAGACAGAGCATGAACGGGGGAGGGGCAGAGAGAGAGGGAGACACAGAATCGGAAACAGGCTCCAGGCTCCGAGCCATCAGCCCAGAGCCCGATGCGGGCTCGAACTCACAGACCGCGAGATCGTGACCTGGCTGAAGTCGGACGCTTAACCGACTGCGCCACCCAGGCGCCCCTAAATAAACATTTTTTAAAATTTCTTTTAAATAATAGATCATGTCAAGTATAAATATCAAATATAATTAAGCATGAAGATTAAATGACATAATTCAACTGTTTTGTACACCTAAACACAGCTAATATTCCCAACATTTCTTCATTAGTTGTAAGTACTAGTATTAGTTATGTTATTAGTATAAGAATCCCCACTGTCTGCCACCCTCAAAAAGGGTTCAAATCTTGCCTAAGGTTCTTCCCTAGAACATTCCTCGTGATCTCATCCAGGACTGACAAACAAGTATTTACAGGGACCAGGCCAGGTATCAAATGAGCAAAGGAAGCCAAAGGAAGAGAACAACGGAGCTGACATGACAAGTGGCTTCAAAAGAGATCATACAGAGTGGTGGGAACAGTGACAAAACAAGGAAAGCACATGAGAGTAAAGGAGGAATCTGGAACACATCAGAGAGCAGCCACTCAGCTCCAAACCCATTGCTTTGCAGCGGGGATATTCACACTCAGAGTTTTCAACTGGGCAGACTTTTCAAAAGCAGCTCAAAATATGATTTTTTTTCATGAAATGTCCCAATGTTTAAAATACAGGCAATCAGTTCAAACGTACAGCAAAACACTATTTAGGCCACCAGTCTTCAACTCAGTCACATTTTTCTTAGACTTGAATAGATTGCTGTTTCTCTAGCTTGCATTTAGAAAGCAAGTTGCATGAAAATTATGTTTACTCTATACTCCCATTCAACAACGCCTGTACTCACACTTCCCAGAGGCATCCTCCAAAATGAAGGCCTCCAGCCTGCAACAGACTCACATCTCCCAACTAACACTCACTCACGATGAGAACCTGAGTGGAATGGTAGGTCCCATTTAAATTATTTCCTGGTTTTGCCTAGCACTCATTCCACTTTGCCCAAAACTCTCTGGTGTTTTGTTTTTTTAATTTTCTTTTTAACATTTATTCGTTTTTGAGAGACAGAGAGAGACAGAATGCAGGTGGCGGAGGGGCAGAGAGAGAGGGAGACACAGAATCAGAAGCGGGCTCCAGGCTCCAGGCTGTCAGCACAGAGCCCGATGTGGGGCTCGAACTCACGGACCCGTGAGATCATGACACAAGCTGAAGGACACTTAACTGACTGAGCCACCCAAGCACCCCTCTCTTTTTTTTTTTAAGTTTGTTTATTTTGAGAGAGAGAGAATGAGTGGGGGGAGGGCAGAGAGAGAGAGAGAGAGAGAGAGAGAGAGAGAGAGAATCCCAAGCAGGCTCCATGCTGTCAACAGAGCCCAACCATGGGGCTCAATCCCACCAACCAGAAGACAATGAGCTGAGCCAAAATCAAGAGCCAGACCCTTAACTGACTGAGCCACCCAGGTGCCCCCCCTCTCATTTTTAATACTAAAAGTCCCATGTTCCAGGAGCCCTCTCAATCCCAAGAAAACTAGAATGATTGGTCACCCTACCAACCCATCCAGTTGAATTCCACATGAGTAATATTATTCATGATGAAACATCATTAAAATAAGGAAAAAAATTTTGCTCAAGGAAAGCACTGACATAAAAATCACAGAGGAATTTCTCCCAAAGACACTTATAAACACCACTGTGAAGATTATCAGCAACTTCCAATAAATACAATGAATTTAAAAAATACTGCTTTTCAAATCTTCCTTTACATTTTAGAAGGCAAAATGTAAAGTCTAACTCAGCAAAAATAATTCTAAGAGAGGGAAAAAAAATCATCAGTCTGACAAAATTCTGAAACAGCTCTTAAATCATCAACCCAGTACGATGTGTCAGCAGAACTGTCTGGCCAGTACAGGGTTTTTAAAGCATCTGAAATTGAATGCTATCACCAGATGAACAAGCACTCTCAGATCCACAAGCCCCACCACTCCCTATTACATTCAACTACTTTGCACATCAATGTTATCTACTTGGCTCTGGGTAGAAGGAATCCGGTCAAGTCTTTCAACCTCTTTCAACCGACAAATTCAACAGAACACAGGTTCACAACAGTGGTAATTTCTTAAGAGTGGGTGGGGTGAAGAGACAAATGAGGTAATTCCCCTCCCCCCATGGCCTCCCCTACCCCCATTGCTAAGGTACAGAAGGGCTGCCCAACTGCCAAGGTTATCCTCCAAAGATACTTACTATTTCTCTCAAAGGAGTTTTTGTGACATACTGGGTGGCAGTGCATTTTAAGTCTTATTTACTGACAGGCATCTAAAATACAGCTACTTGGGGTGCCTGGGTGGCTCACTCGGTTAAACATCTGACTTCAGCTCAGGTCATGATCTCCTAGTTCGTGAGTTTGAATCCCGTGTCAGGCTCTGTGCTGACAGCTCAGAGCCTGATGCCTGCTTCGGATTCTGTGTCTCCCTCTCTCTCTCTGCCCCTCCCCTGCTCACGCTTTTGCTTTCTCTCTCTCAAAATAAACAAATAAACATTGTAAAAAAATAAAATAAACACAACTAATCAGATGGGAGGTAAAACTGACCTCCTTGCATGAAATAAGGGACAGAAAGCTACCCAGCCTCCACCTGGGATACAGCAGAAGGAACAGCGTCATGTTCATACAAGATTCTTCTCTTCAGGAATAATTTGGAGCCCCCAACCTCATTCAGCTGACAATTACCATGTGTCTGCTACACGTGGGCACTGTGCCAGGTGCTGGGGTTCAGAGGAAGACACTGGTTAAAACACAGTTCCTGCCCTCTAGGAGCTTTCAGTCTACTGGGATAGATGGGCAATATGGTAGAATACCTGTCGTGTCTAGGGTAGGAAGAAAGCCTCAGGTCAGGGAACACCTAAGAGGCACAGCTAACCAGACCATCTTAACGTGGGAATCAAAAAAGACTTCCAAAAGGAGACGCTTTCTAAGCTGAGATCTGACAACAAAAGAGGCAAAAGGCTAAGTAATTTTCTTTTTCAGTGATTCAGATTCCTAATCTACAAATTGGGAGCTAGGTACTAACCCATCTCACAGGGCTTTATTACGATAATGTTATCACTAGATGTTGAAAATTAAAAGTAGCTAAGAAGATGCAACTAAGTCTAAATGCTAATAGAATGAACCAGACAGAAGAAAGAAAGGATCAACAGAAAGCCACATCTGAGAAGTGGGGATGGGATCCAGACCATAGCAAAAGGCCACCTCCTCACTGACACAACAGGGAAGGAAAGAAGGTACAGATGACATTAAAAAGTATAGGTTCAAGGGATGCCTGGGTGGCTCAGTAGCTTAAGCATCCAACTCTTGATTTAGGTTCAGGTCATGATCTTGTGGTTTGTGGGTCCGAGCCCGACATTGGGCTCTGCACTGTCAGTAGGATTCTCTGTCTCCCTCTCTCTGCACCTAACTCACTCATGTGTGTTCACTCTCTCAAAAATGAATAAAATTTTTAAAAAAGTATAGGTTCAGGAAATAACCCAAATGTCTGTGAACTAGCAAATGGATAAAAACAAGATACAGTATATCCATACAATGGATTATTATTTGGCAATAAAAAGAAATGAAGTACTAATAGCAGTGATGAATCTTGAAAATATTTCTAAGGGAAAGAAGCCAGTCATGAAAGACTACATATTTTATGGTTCCATTTTTATGAAATGTGCAGAATAAGCGAATCTAGAGAGAATGCAGGTTAGTGGTTGCCTAGGTTTGGGAGAACAGGAGAGGGTGGAAGGGGTGGGGAGTGACTGCTAATAGGTACAGGTTTATTTTGGGGGCTGACAAAAAATGTTTTATTTTTTTTTAATTTTTATTTATTTATTTTTTTTTAACGTTTTTATTTTTGAGACAGAGAGAGATAGAGCATGAACAGGGGAGGGGCAGAGAGAGAGGGAGACACAGAATCTGAAACAGGCTCCAGGCTCTGAGCTGTCAGCACAGAGCCCGACGCGGGGCTCGAACTCATGGACCGTGAGATCATGACCTTAGCCGAAATCAGATGCTTAACCGACCGAGCCACCCAGGCACCCCCAAAAAATGTTTTAAAATTTACTATGGAAGCACCTGGCTGGCTCAGTCAGTAGAGCAGACGACTCTTGATTTCAGGGTCTTGAGTTCGAGTCCCATGTTGGGTCCATACATTACTTTAGAAAGTAAATATAAATACATAAAACGTGCCATGTGTAATGGCTTATTACAAAAACCACAGATTTGTAAAAATAAAAGCACTCTGAACCGTTTACTTTAAGTGTGTAAATCATATTGTATATTAATAATATCTCAACAAATCTGTTTTACCTAAAGTATAGGTTTAAGGGCAGGAAATTGAGGGACTTCTCGTCTAAGGATTTCTATTTTCTCTAGTCAGAAACAAGTTCAACTGCTCAATAATATGGGAAAAGGTCACAGGGTCCAAGATTTGTAGAGTGCAAGTACACGTGGTCCTCATCATGCCTTACAGTTCTGCAATAAGCAATAATGCCTAGAAACATAACTAACCTTAACTTGATCAGGTTTCCAGGTGGAACAGAGAAACAAAGAAAAAGGTTTTTTTTAACCCTTTAACATTATGCATAGTATTAAATTGAAGGAAAATTCCTCCTAAGAAACAAGTATTGGCAGCCTTACACCAACGATGACACATTATTGGGAGGCCTATGTGGCTCAGTCAGTTAAGCATCTGACTCTAGATTTTGGCTCAGGTCATGATCTCACAGTTCATGAGTTCGAGCCCCACATCAGGCTCTGTGCTGGCAGTGCAGAGCCTGCTTGGTATTCTCTCTCCTCTTTCTGCCCCTCCCTTGCTTACATGCATGCTCTCTCTCTCTCTCTCTCTCTCTCTCAAAATAAATAAATAAACTTTAAAAAAAAAAAAAAATCAAGGGGCATCTGGGTGGCTCAGTCAGTTAATTATCTGACTCTTGGTTTAGGCTCAGGTCATGATCTCACAGTTCATGAGTCCGAGCCCCATTTTGGGCTCTGGGCTGACAGTATGGAGTCTGTTTGGGATTCTCTCTGCCTCTCCCCCCAAAAAATTATTAAAAAAATTTTTTTTGAAGTTTATTTTGAGACCCAGAGAGCCTCAAAATAAATAAACTTCAAAAAAATTTTTAATAATAAATAAAACATTATTTAAAAAGATCTTCAGTTACACTGCATCCTGCATAGTGAAAACTGCAAGACATCAGCTTTGAAGATCTACAGTACATTTTTGCTTTTGAGTCCCTCCCTCTTCCAGTTATTTCAGCCGATTTCTAGTAACAAATGATTGATCTTTTTGTAACTATTATCCTACACAAACATATATTAGGACAATCATTTACCTAAAATGTATATTTGGCATAAATGTCTAACATAAGAACTAGATCCTTAGGAATAACACATTTACTTGCTAATCTCTGAAAAGTGAAATTCACCTGTTTTTAAAGTTTGTTTATTTATTTAGAGAGAGACCATGCACAGGCACACAATCAGGAGAGGTCAGAGAGAAGGAGGGAGAGAATCCCAAGCAGGCTCCATGCTGTCAGTGCAGAACCAGATGCGGGGCTCAATCCCAAAAACCCATGGCATGGGATCATGACCTGAGCAGAAACCAAGAGTCAGACACTTAACCAAACTGAGCCACCCAGGGGCCCCAAGTTAAATTCACCCTTAATGCCATTCTCAGCATGACTAAGAGGAGATGACAGTCTAGGTTACTCTATTCTTAGAAATGTGCCCAGTAAACACATTTCAACCTTCAAGAGCAATAAAAGGAAAATTTTTGTTTTTTAAAAGCCTACACTCCAGTATAAAAGATTCCTGGATATTTATACTAAACTTCCTTCCCAATAAATGGGTATAATGCTTAATATCCATTATTCCTTTCATAATCTAAAATAGAAAAACTATTAGAATCATTAACAGGTGCATAGAAAAATCAGTGATTCAATGTAGACAAACATACAAGTATGTTTAGAACTTTTTACATCATTTTAAATGCTTAAACTATTCTCCACTGCATAATACAAAAATAAGAGAGTTAAGTGCACTAGCCTGGAAAAACTTTAAAACTGGAAAGCAACTTAGACCACCGTTAACTATGAAGCCATCCATAATGATCTCTGGCTGGTCTTCATTGATCCCAACACCTCTACTCTTGCCCCTTCTAACAACCCCCACCCTACAGCCAAATGATCCAACATATCACTTCACCTTTTACGTAAGTCATCCAACTTCTCAGGGACCTACAGCATAAAATTCCAACAACTCAGTACAACATAAAGAGCCTTTCATCATCTGATCCCATCCACCTGAGCCACCCTCCTCAGGGTTTTCTGCTCTAGCAACAGCAATCTGCCTCTTTTCAGATCCTCTCTGCTGCAAACACCCGGTCCTTCAAGACTCAAGTGAAATTCAGCTTCTCATGCAGTGCTTCTGAGGTCTCCAATCTTTGGCATTCCTGCCTCTTTGTTTCTTCAACTTGCTACGGAGCACACCTCCACAATTTTTCTCAGTGAATTGTTATTTCTGCCTTGCTCTCCACCAGAAAGATCTCTGTGAAGGCAGGGATGCCGTCTTTCCCAGTGTCCATAACCCTGCGTGATACAGCAGCACTCAACAAATTTTTGTCTAAGGAATAAAACATCCTTTTTGTCAATAACATCCCATCTGCATGTGACAAAAGTAGCACTAGAAGCTACGACTCCTCACTCCTGCCAGAATGCTCTTTCCATCATCAGAATGGAGCCAGGCAGCAAAGATCAACACACAACATCTAGAACATATAGCTCACATAGGGTGTGAAGTTTGTATGTAGCCTTAGAGGGAGAGATGATGCTGGAGAGATGGGGCTGGGATTACAGAGGACATGGAGTGACGAACTGAGGCCCAGACATACGTAACTAGCCCAAGGTCACACAGCTATTAAGTGGAGGATCGCGACTTGAATCCAGGCAATCTGGCGCGAAGCGAGGTTCTGACCACTTGGCAACAGTTACTGCCCATCAACAGTAACCCATTCCAGATCCCTGCACTGCGTGTGGGCAAAATCACACTGGTGACATAAAACGGTTTCCCAGACCACCTTCTATTTTAAATCTCACTCCTGGTCGGGAGTTGCGAGAAGATCCACAGGGCCAAGGCGGGGCGGGGGGCAGACACCCACGCGACTGCAGGGGATCAAGAAAGAACAATGTATTAAAACGCCTCGCCCAACGCCTGGCAGGCGGGACGCTCTCTCCGTGTCCGTTCTCCCTGTGTCCGTTGTTAGTTCAGGTCTAGGGCCGCTGCAGAGGGACAGACTCAGGACGGAGGCAGGGCAGGGGCGGGTGGCGCCCCACTTGGCCAAGCAGCGGCCGCAGAAAGCGCCATCCCCGGGAAGCACCGACGTCTCCGCCCCCGTGCCTCCTCGCCCAAGAGTCGCACGCCGCCCATTGCCTGAGAGGAGCCCCCTCCGCGGGGTCCCCCGGGCCCGCACCGTCCCCGCCCTCACCTGGCGGCCCTATGTACTTGACCACCCCCTGGGTCTTGAACACTTCTCGGGCGGCCAGCAGCGCGTCCTCGTGGTGCGCCGTGTAGAAGTCGCCCCGGTCGAAGAGGCGCACCGTGGTGGTCGGCTTCTCCGGCATGGTCTGGAAGAAGCGCACGAAGCCGATCTCGGCCGCGCTCTCCAGCTGCAGCGTCTCCTTCGGCAGCACCGCCATTTCGGAGCCGCTCCACCGCCTGCCAGAAAAAAACTGCGCGACCCCGCACCCGCTAAGCTGTTTCCCGCCTCCCTTCCCTCCCTCCCGTGCGACGTCCGGCCTCTGCGGAGTCACCCAATCAGCACCGAGCGCTGCATTTCGGTGGGCGGGAGTCCGCCGCGGCAGCCAATCACAAACGGACGCGGCCCAGCTTCCCGCGCACGCTGGCAACTGTCTACTGCGCATGCTTGAGCCTAGGTCGCGCGCCGACCCTGGCAGACAGCCATCGTTAAAAGATTTTAGGTCCTCGAGACTTTTTCTGCTGCATCCGAAAGGAATCCAGGGGGATAGATAACTAGGGAAGGCGGCCGGGTGGGACGTTTTGGCTCTCTTGAGTTTATTATGAACCCGGAAGTATGAGTGAGATCAGAAAGAAACTTGAAAACAAGGAAAAACTAGCCTTTCTTCCCGTCCTAATATATATTTTTTTTAACTGCACCCCTCTCTGAGCAGGGAGTAATGCTTAGAATCGTTGAATCATTATATTGTACACTTGTAACTAACGTAACACTGGAGTTATACTGAAATTAAAAAATAAAATCACCCCCTTTCCCTGTCTCCCTTTTCCTTTTTAAGCAAACTGCCAACATCAAGATTACAGGTTTCTTCCGCAACCTCCTTATTGTTCTTTATTAGCCATATTCTTTCTCGTTTCTCCTTGACTGATTCATTCATTTAAAAACATATTTATGTGGCCTTCTATGTGCCAGCCTCTTCTAGAATCTGAGGATCACTAGAAATGGAAAGAGAAAAACCACTGCCTTTGTTCAGTTTGTATTCTCATGAATGAATTCAGATGATATATTAAGTAAATGTATAGTAAGAAAATTATTAGAAGATAACTGTATAGGTGGAAAATAAAGATAGGGTGAAATTTTTTTTAATGTTGAGCAAAGATCTGAAGGAGGTCAGAACGCATCCTGCACAGTTACCTGCTTTAGGAAAGGTATCCTGCTCTCCTGTTTGGCTCACTCTTTACCCAAGGAAGCAGCTCCAACCCTGATTCAACTGCAGAATTACTCCAGAGGCTTTTCAAAGATATAGCTGGGCCACACCCACATACAAAAGCTTGGAATTTATGAAGGTGGGTTTTCGGATCCTTTTAAAAACATCCTTGGGTATTCCCGACAATCAGTTTTGAAACCAGTGGCCTACAGTTAAAATTCAAATATCTTGGAAAACAGAAAAAGTTTGGATCCTCTGCTGACTAATTTTCCCACAGACTTAACATCTCCCTCAGCCTGCAGTGCTCTCGCCTCTCACCCCAGGTCTGTTATCTGGGCCAGTAAATTCCTCTTCCAGGGCGCCTGGCTGGCACAGTCCGTAGAGCCCGAGACTCTTGACCTCTGGGTCCTGAGTTCAAGCCCCACGTTGGGCACAGAGTTTACTTAATAATTAAATTTCCTTTACCTTTCAAGGGTTGTGGCTTCAACACAAATTTTTCTCTCTGCTCCAGAATGGCCCTTTCCTGTCCGTGTAGCAAACTCCCAGTCATCATTTTGTCTTCGATCCCAAATGTCTCCTCAGTCCAACCTGCCCAGTTTCTGCAGGTGTCGTCAGTTGCGTTATTTTCTGGAGTACCTACCACCTTATTCATATTATAACAATATTTTCTGCATTGTTTTATAATACCTGTTCACTTCTTTTACTAAACACCTGGAAAGGACACCAATGAGTTTTTATAGTTAATGATAACGACTAATGTTCATCACCATTCACTGACAGGTGTTTTCTTATTTTTACATGTGTTAACTCTTTTAATCTTTGAAACACAAGGTATTAGGTACTATTGTTATTCTTATTTTACAATGAAGCAATGGAAACTTGGAGATGTGAAGTATCTGGCCCAAGATTACAGAGCTGGTAGTAATACAGTTCTGTCTTGTTCCAAATTCTGTATGCTTAACCGTCTGTGTGCCATAAGGCCTGGCACCTATTGGGTATGCACTGTCAACAATAGCCAAAGTATGGAAAGAGCCTGAATGTCCATCGATGGATGAATGGATAAAGAAGATGTGGTATATAGATACAACGGAGTATTACTCGGCAATCAAAAAGAATGAAATCTTGCCATTTGCAACTACGTGGATGGAACTGGAGGGTATTATGCTAAGTGAAATTAGAGAAAGACAAATGTCATATGACTTCACTCATATGAGGACTTTAAGAGACAAAACAGATGACCATAAGGGAAGGGAAACAAAAATAATATAAAAACAGGGAGGGGGATAAAACAGAAGAGACTCATAAATATGGAGGACAAACAGAGGGTTACTGGAAGGGGGTGTGGGAGGGGGGATGGGCTAAATGGGTAAGGGGCATTAAGGAATCTACTCCTGAAATCATTGTTGCACTACATGCTAACTAATTTGGATATAAATTTTAAAAAATAAAATTGAAAAAAATAAAAATTGAAAAAATCCACTCTAGATTGTGAGCTAAAGCCCTATTTCAGAATATTTGTACAGTTTAGGGGTGAAGCACCATGCTAATCAAGATGGATCTCCAAAGCGTGAGCCTTCTAAACACCATAACTGTGGTGGTTGCTCCTGGGCAGGGGAAGTTTTACCAGCAGTTCTGAAAAAGATAATGTGTTTGAAACCTGAGTTTTGTAATCTGATGTCTTTAGCCATTCTTTTTGAGACATTATTAGCATTTCTTTGTTTCTTTTTTAAGTGTATTTATTTATTTTGAGAGAAAGAAAGTTCAGGTAGAGTAGAGAGAGAGAGAGGGAGACAGAGAGAATCCCAAGCAGGGTCTGCACTGTCAGCACAGAGTCCTATGTGGGGCTTTAACTCATGAACTGTAAACTCATGACCTGAGCTGAAGTTGGACATTCAACTGACTGAGCCACCCAGGCACCCATTAAAACCATTTCTGAGAGACTATAATGGGCATAAAGTCCAGAAAATTCCTCCAGAGGACTATCAGCCTCGGCAGAGGACAGTGACTTTTAACAAAACATAGAAGATACCTAATGATCCTTTGCTTTGTATCCAGGCTAATAACAATGATCCTAACATGCTTTTTTCCTACAAAATGTCTTTTTTTTTTAAAACTTTATTTATTTTTGAGAGAGAGAGAGAGAGCATACACCAGGGGAGGGGCAGAGATAGAGGGGGACAGAGGATCCGAAGCAGGTCCTGTGCTGACAGAAGAGAGCCAGATGTGGGGCTTGAACCCACTGACTGAGAGACCATGACCTAAGCCAAAGTTAAATGTTTAACCGACTGAGCCACCCAGACATTCCCCTACAAAATGTCTTTGAGAAGAGGATCGAGCTCAGACTCACAACCCCGAGATCAAGAGTTGCATGTTCTTCCCACTGAGCCAGCCAGGTGCCCCAAGAAGTGGGTTCTTTAAATTAACCTGTTTAAACACAAGCTTGAAATAAAACTTGGACATGCACTTGTAATGAATTTGTCTAAGAGTTTGTCTTAAAAGCATATTTTTATTTATTTTTTTAATCTTGTTTTTAATGTTTATTATTTACTTTTGAGAGGCTGCAAATGGGAGGGGCAGGGAGAGGAGACACAGAATCTCAAGCAGGCTCCAGGCTCTGAGCTGTCAGCACGGAGCCCGACGTGGGGCTCAAACTCACGAACCCTGAAATCATGACCTGAGCCAAAGTTAAAGTTGGACGCTTAGCCAACTGAACCACCCAGGCGCCCCAAGAGCATCTTTTTTTTTTTTAAGTCATGTGCATGGATTCAATGTTGTTGGAGCTCAGTGCAGTCTGCCCCAAGATATGCCACAGTGGAATGTTGATTGCTTTAAATTGAAGTTACTGAAAAAGCAGCAATGCAAGAAGGGCCTCTTGACCCTTTATCTCCCTGAATGCAGGAAATAAGTCTCCCATGTGAAAGGTGCCCCCCACATCACCTGGAGACTGAGAGTAGCATCCGTATCACCAGAGGTGGGAATTCAGGGCTGAAGAAGCCTATATAAACAAATCTTGTCGTTTTTACTAATTTACTTCCCCAGCCCAAATTCTGGTTAGAATTCCTTTACTAATTGAAACTCCCAAACATGTTTTCTTTGTCCTGTCAATTCCTCACAGATTTATGTTTCTTTGTCTAAAATGTATAAACACTGCATACATTTGTCATTTCCTTTGGTCTCAGTTTTTTTATTGAACCTCTGTGCCCATGTAATTTTGTTTTTTTCTTCTGTTAATCTGTGTCAATTATTAATCCGACCAGAAGAACTTCTGAGAATAAAGGAAGTAATTTCCTTCTCCCCAACAATATTTATGATAAATTTCTAAAGTTATGTCAAATAGTGGCATCTTACAGAAATTTCATGTTTTCCAGTCCTACATAGGAAACTATGCATTTCTAAAAATAACTGGTAAGAGAACTTTCACACAAATATAACTGGAAGACATGACATGACTGATAGGGCGCAAAAAATCATGACCCCAACATGTTTTTTTAATTTTCTCATATATTTTCCAAATTCACAATAATGACTATTTTCTTTTTACAGTCAGAATAAGTGTTGGGTAAAAAAGCATGTACTAACAAAGAGGCTCATTAAAGAAATAATAATTACTATTTTAAAACAACCAAGTATAGAAAAGTATTGTGTACGTTAAGGTGCTTTAACCTTAAAAGTAAATTATTATTGTTAATTTAACAATTGAGAGAGAGAGGGAGACACAGAGAGAGGGAGACATCTTCAGAGCAGTCTGATGAATGAATAAATATGGCATAGCCATGCAACTCGATATTATTTGGTAATAAAAGTAGTGACTGCTTCGGAGCAACTGATGAATGTATATGTAAAATATGGTATAGCCATGTAATTCGCTATTGCAGGGCTCAAACCCATGAATTGGAGATCATGACCTGAGCCGAAGTTGGCCACTCAACCAACTGAGCCACCCAGGTGCCCCTGGAGCATGGGACTCTTGATATCAAGATCATGAGTTCAAGCCTCACATTGTGTGTGGAACCTATTTAAAAAATAATGATAAAGCATATGATTATATTATCAGGAGTTGTATAACCATCACCACAATCTAACTTTAGAACGTTTTGTTGCTTCAAAAAAAAAATGGTATCGGGGCGCCTGGGTGGCTCAGTCGGTTGAGCATCCGACTTCAGCTCAGGTCACGATCTCGCGCTCCGTGAGTTCGAGCTGCGTTGGGCTCTGGGCTGATGGCTCAGAGCCTGGAGCCTGCTTCCGATTCTGTGTCTCCCTCTCTCTCTGCCCCTCCCCCGTTCATGCGCTGTCTCTCTCTGTCTCAAAAAATAAATAAACGTTAAAAAAAAAATTAAAAAAAAAACAAATTCAGTGAATATCTTTAAAAAAAAAATGGTATCTTATTGTGGTTGTGATTTAGATTTTCATTCCCCTAATGACTACCGATATTAAGCACCTTTTCATGTTTTCTGAATGTTCTTCTGAGAAAACATTTGCAGATCATATATCCAAAGGGACTTGTATCCAGAATATATAAAGAAATCTTACATTTCAATAATAAAATGATAAATAAACCAATTTAAAAGTGGACAAAGAACCCAAAGAAGTCACTGGTTTTGGAGAAAGCTCTTTGGTTAGTTCCTGTGGAGAACAGAAGCTCTATGGATTGAAGAGTTCATTCTGAAAGCAAGATGTGCTTGTTGTTTTTAAGAAGTTTGATGGGGTATCTGGCTGGCTCAGTCAGTAGGGCATGTGACTCTTGATTGTGGAGTTGTGAGTTCAAGCCCCACATTTTGTGTAGAGATTACTTAAAAATAAAATCTTTTATTTATTTATTTTTTTTTTTCAACGTTTATTTTTGGGACAGAGAGAGACAGAGCATGAACGGGGGAGGGGCAGAGAGAGAGGGAGACACAGAATCGGAAACAGGCTCCAGGCTCTGAGCCATCAGCCCAGAGCCCGACGCGGGGCTCGAACTCATGGACCGCGAGATCGTGACCTGGCTGAAGTCGGGCGCTCAACCGACTGCGCCACCCAGGCGCCCCAAAAATAAAATCTTTTAAAAAGTTTGATAAAAAACAGACACAAAGAGTTAGACAAAATGAGGACACAGAGGCATATATCCCAAATGAAAAAACAGTACCAAGTAACAGCAAGAGACCTAAGTGAAATGAAAACAAGTAATAATGCCTGATAGAAAATTTAAAGTAATGATCATAAAGATACTCACTGGATTTAAGAGGGACTTCAATGACATCCTTAACAAAGAGATAAAAAGAACAAATCAGAGATGAAGAACACAATAAATGAAGTAAAAAATACACTAATAGAATAAATAATAAACTAGAAGAAGCAGAAGAATGAGACCTGGAGGACAGAGTAATGAAAAGTAATCAAGTTAAGTAGGTGAGAGAAAAAAAAAAATTAAGCAATATGAGAATAGACTTAAGGAACTCAGTGACACCATCAAGTGTAATAACATTTGCATTATAGAGATCCCAGAAGAAAAGAAAGAAAATGGGGCAGAAAACTTACTTGAAGAAATAATAGCTGAAAACTTCTCAAAACTGGGGAAGGAAACAGAAATCCAGAACCAGGAGGCACAGAGAACCCCTAACAAAATCAACGCAAGGAGGTCCAAACTAAGACACATAGTAATTAAAGTAGCAAAAATTAATGGTAAACAGAGAATTTTAAAAGCAGCAAGAGCAGGGGCACCTTGGTGGTTCAGTCAGTTGGTCTGACTTTGGCTCAGGTCATGATCTCACAGTTTGTGGGTTTGAGCTCCACATTAGGCTCTCTGCTGTCAACAAAGAGCCCACTTCGAATCCTCTGTCCCAGTTGCTCCCCCCCCCCTCATTCTCTCTCTCTCTCTCTCAAAAATAAATAAACGTTAAAAAGCAGCAAGAGAAAAGAAAACAGTTACATACATGACCCATAACGCTGTCAGCTGAGTTTTCAGCAGAAACTTTGCAGGCCAGGAGTGGCATGATATATTCAAAGTGTTGAAGGAAAAAAAATTCTGCAGCCAAGGGGTGCCTGTCTGGCTCAGCCAATTAAGTGTCCTACTCTTGATTTTGTCTTGGGTCATTATGTCATGGTTTGTGAATTCCAGCCCCACATCGGGCTCTGTGCTGACAGAGGATTCTTGGGCTTGCTTGGGATTCTCTCTCTCTCTCTCTCTCTCTCTCTCTGCCCCTCCCTGACTCATGCTGTCTTTCTCTATCTCTCTCTCTCTCAAAAAAAAAAAATCTGCAGGCAAGAATACTGTATTCAGCAGCGCTATCATTCACATAGAAGGAGAGATAAAGAGTTTTCCAGAGGAAGAAAAATTAAAGAAATTCAGGACCACTAAACTAGCTCTACAAGAAATATTAAAGGGGACTCTTTGAGTGGAAAGACCATAAGTAAAAGTAAGAAAAGTAGGGAGCACAAAAGCAGTAAAAATAAGCATATCCATCTCACAACATAAAAGGATATAAAATATGACACCATATACCCAAAAGGTGGGGAGAAGAGGAGTAAAGAATGGGTTCAAACTTAAGCTACCATCAACTTAATATAGACTGCTCTATGCAGAAGATGTTACATATAAACCTAATCAATCAAAAACCCAGTTATAGGGTGGCTCAGTTGGTTAGGCATCCGACTTCAGCTCAGGTCATAATCTCACAGTCTGTAGGTTTGAGTCCTGTGTCCAGCTCTGTGCTGACAGCTCAGAGCCTGGAACCTGCTTCAGATTATGAGTTTCCCTCTCTCTCTGCCTCTCCCCCAATCATTCTCTCTCTCTCTCTCTCTCTCTCTCTGTCTTTCAAAGATGAATAAGTGTTAAAAAAAAGTTAAAAAACCAAAAACCCAGTTATAGATCTTCAAAAAAATAAAGAGAAAGGAATCCAAGTATATCACTAAAGAAAGCCAATTAATCATGAGAAGAGAGCAACTGAAGAAAGGAACAGAGAAGAACTACAAAAACAACCATAAAACAAGTAACAAAATGGCAATAAATCCATACTTAATCAATGATTACTTTGAATGTAAATGGACTAAATGCTCCAATCAAAAGACATAAGGCAACAGAATAGATTTAAAAATAATAATAATAAGACCTATCTATATGCTGCCTATAAAACTCATTTCAGACATAAGGCACATGTACATTGAAAGTGAAGGGATGGAGAAGCATTTGTTATGCAACCAGAAGTGAAAAGAAAACCAGGGTAGCAATATTTATATCAGACAAAATAGACTGTAAAACAAAGACTGTAACAAGAGACAAAGAATACTATATAATCATAAACAGAACAATCCAACAAAAAGATACAAAACTGTACACATTTATGCACCCAACTTGAAAGCACCCAAATACAGAAAGCAGTTAATAATGAACATAAAGTAATTGATAGTAATACAACAATAGTGGGGGCTTTAACACCCCACTTACATCAATAGACAGCTCATCCAAACAGAAAATCAACAAGGAAACAGTGGCTTTGAATGACACATTGGACAGATGGATTTCAAGATATATTCAGAACACCCCATCCTAAAACAGCAGAATACACATTCTTTTCAAGTGCACATGGAACATTCTCTAGAATGGATCACATTTTAGGCCACAAAACAAACCTGAACAAATTCAAGATTGAAGCCATACCATGCATCTTTTCTAACCACAACACTAGAAATCAACCACAAAATGAAACTAGAAATCAACCACAAGAAAAAATCTGGAAAGAAGACAAATACAAGTAATCTACTATTACCCAAAGCAATTAACAAATTTAATGCAATCCCTATCAAAATATCAACAGCATTTTTTTCAGAACTAGAACAAACAATCATGAAATTTGTATAGAACCACAAAAGACCCTGAATAGCCAAAGCAATCTTGAAAAAGAAAAACAAAGCTGGAGGTATCACAATTCCAGATTTCAAGTTATACTACAAAGCTATAGTAATCAAAACGGTATGGCATTTGCACAAAATACACATTGATCATTGGAACAGAATAGAAAGTCCAGAAATGAACCCATGATTGTATGGTCACTCTTCGATAAAGAGGCAAGAATATGCAATGGGAAAAAGTCTCTTCAACAAATGGTGTTGGGAAAACTGGAGATGCAAAAGAATGAAACTGGACCAATACCTTACACCATACACAAAATAAACTCAAGATGGATTAAGGACCTAAATGTGACACCTGAAACCACAAAAATCCTAGAAGAGAGTATAGACAGTAATTTCTCTGACATGGGCTGTAACAGCATTTTTCTAGATATGTCTCCTCAGCCAAGGAAAACAAAAGCAAAAATAAACTATCAGGACTACATCAAACTAAAAAGCTTCTGCACAGCAAAGGAAACTACCAACAAAACTAAAAGACAATCTACTGAATAGGAGAAGATGCAAATGATATCCAATAAAAGGTTAGTATCCAAAATATATAAACAACTTAAATAACTCAACACCAAAAAACCCAAAGAATCCAATTTAAAATTGGGCAGAAGACATGAACAGACATTTCTCCAAAGAAGACATTCAGATGGCCAACAGACATAGGAAAAGATGTTCAACATCACTCATCATCAGGGAAATGCAAATCAAAACAGTGAGATATCACCTCACACCTGTCAGAATGGCTCAAATCAAAAACACAAGAAACAAGTGTTAGCAAGGATGTGAAGAAGAAAGGAACCCATAAGCACTGTTGGTGGGACTGCAAACTGGTGCAAATACTGTGGAAGACAGTTATGGTTTTTCAAAAAATTAGAAATAGAAGTACCCGGTCTATGGCCATACCACCCTGAACATGCCCAATCTCATCTGATCTCAGAAGGTAAGCAGGGTTGGGCCTGGTTAGTACTTGGATAGGAGAAATAGAACTACCCTACAATCCAGTAATCACACTACTACCCTCAAAATACAAAAACACTATTCAAAAGGATGTATACACCCTTATGTTTATCACATTACCAACAATAGCCAAATTATGGAAACAGCCCAAGTGTCCATCAACTGATGAATGGATAAAGAAATGGTGGGTATGTATATGTATGTATACACACACACACACACACACACACACACACACACACAATGGAATATTAGCAATACAAAAGAATAAAATCTTGCCATTTGCAACAACACGGATGGATCCAGAGTATGCTAGGTGAAATAAGTCAATCAGAGAAAGACAAATACCCTATGATTTCACTTAAGTGTGAAATTTCATAAACAAAACAAATGATCAAAGCAGAAAAAAAGAAACAAGCCAAAAAACAGACTCTTAACTTTAGATCACAAACAGATGGTTACCAGAGGGGAGGGAGTGGGGGGATGAATGAAATAGGTGACAGGGATTAAGAGTACACTTATTGTGGGGTGCCTGGCTGGCTCAGTTGGAGGAGCATGTAACTCTTGATGTCGGGGTCCTGAGTTTGAGCCCCATGCTGGGTATGGAGATAACCTAAAAATAAAGAGTACACTTATTGTGGTGAGCACTGAGTAATAGGATTATTTTACACCTGAAACTAATATAAAGTTGTACGTTGACTATACTGAAATTAAAATTTTAAAACATTAAAAAAAATTAGAAGTTTGATATGAAAGAGAGAAGGAATGGTAGCTTTTTAGGGAGGTCAGTGGGAATGTTTAGAGGGCTTGGGGGCCATGTTTCAGGATGACAGAAAAGAGTTGTGAAATTATGTTGTATCTATTATTTTTTTTTCAACGTTTTTTATTTATTTTTGGGACAGAGAGAGACAGAGCATGAACGGGGGAGGGGCAGAGAGAGAGGGAGACACAGAATCGGAAACAGGCTCCAGGCTCTGAGCCATCAGCCCAGAGCCTGACGCGGGGCTCGAACTCCCGGACCGCGAGATCGTGACCTGGCTGAAGTCGGACGCTTAACCGACGGCGCCACCCAGGCGCCCCATGTTGTATCTATTATTAACTGTTATATTTGTTGAGGAGAAACTTTCCTCTACCCTGTTAGGTTCAGTTCTTGGGAGTGTGTGAATTAAATCGACAGAAGGCAGATTAACAGAAGAAAGGGCACAGTTTTTAAATAGATCACATCCAGAGTAGAAAATACTAAGGCTAAATCCTGGATCAGTACTTCAGAGTCAGTAGAAGATGAAAACAACCAGGGGAGACTCATGCCAGTTCTGCCAAAGAAGAAAATCTGTAAGCAACATACTGAGGTAGGAAATGGGACAGTCATAGTGATAAGCTGTGGAGGAATCGCATGATTAAACACTGGGGAAAAAAGGCCATTGGCAATTAGTAGTCAGTGTTGTCTTTAGAAATGTAGCTTCAAAAGAGGACACTTGAAGGCATGGGATTGAAGAATATGCCTTGATTACTGCCTCTTCCATGCAAATTCACCCTTTTGCCTTCTGTGTAAAAATGCACCTGAAGCTTTGTCAGTACAGGGTGCAGGACACACAGTGCAAGAAAAAGGGGGAGTGCGTTCCCCTTGCAACACCTGCTGTTTCCCCAGTTTGCAGAGCCCAGGGCTTCTCCAGCTCCTCAGCTTCCCTGAGCACCTGCTCCCACACCCAAATGACAAAAAGCAGCTTTAAGGGCACACAGGTGGCTCAGTCGGTTAAGCGTTGGACTCTTGATTTTGGCTCAGGTCATGATCTCATGATTGTGAGATTGAGCCCTGTCTCCGAGCTGGGCATGGGGCCTGCTTAAAATTCTCTCCCTCTCTACTGCTTGTGCTCTTTCGGGGGGCAGGGGGCGGGGGGAGGCAGCTTTACGGAGTGCCTTTGGTGTCTAATAGGACATGTTCCTATGAACAGTTTTTCCCCAGCACCCTAAAGCAGGGGTTCAGCAAACTTTTTGTTAAGGGCCAGAATGAATATTTTAAGCTTTGCCAGCCAGTGGGTCCAACGCTACTCTTCTGCCGTAGTACAAAACAGCCACACACAATAAATGAACATAGCTGTGCTCCAATAGAACTTTATTTACAGACACTGACATTTTTACCATGTAACTTTCACATACTAGGAAATATTCAATCCTTTAAAAATGCAGAAGCCATTCTTATTTCCCAGGCTATATAAAAACAGGTGGTAGGCCAGGCTGCAGGCTGGTTTGAGGACTCCTGTCCTAGAGGGCATTATTTCCAGCAAGTTCCTGAGGACTCCTGTCCTAGAGGGCATTATTTCCAGCAAGTTCCATGGGGCAGATTTTCAGTAAGTCCCTCCAGGGTAGCATCATAGCAACTTCCCTGCTCTTCAGTGAGCTGCACTGCCCTCTCCCACAGGGTCCAGATCTCAGCCCGGGGAGTGGGGCTTAGGTGAAGTAGAGATTCTCTTCTTTGGGTGCTCTGTCTCAGGCCTGGCGGTAATGGCTGCTCCTTATTATCTATTCCCTTCTTGCTACTCACTGTATCAATTTCTATTGCTGCATAATACATTACCACAAATTTAGCATTTTAAGACAATAAACACATTATCAGTTTCCACGGGTCAGGAGTTTAGGCATCACATAAGTGGGTCCTTTTCTCGGTCTCAAGACTGCGGTAATGTTGGCCAGGGCTGTGATCTCATCTGGAGCTGGGGTCCTCTTCCAAGCTCAGTGATTGTTGGCAGAATTCAGTTCTTGTGGTTGTGGGACTGAGGCCCTCCTCTCAGCCCGCTGTTTCCTGATAGGTGACCCTCTCCACCACATGGCAGTTTGCTTTAAGGCTAATGGGAGAGCTCATCTGTAGTTTCTACTTCTTGTCTCCTACCTTCAGGCACTCTTTTGTAATCTCTCTTTCAATACAGTCAAGCTTTAGGGATCTCAATCACATCTACATCTAAAATCCCCTCACCTTTGCCATAAAATGTAACTTAATCTTGGGAGTGACTGCTCATCATATTCACAGGCCCCGCCCACACTCTAGGGGAGAGGATTATTTGGGCATGTACATCAGGGATAAGTAATCTTGGGGGCCATCCTAGAAGTCTGCCTACTACAGAAGGGATAAAAATCGTTGGTAAATGTTCAATCTAGCTTTTACATTTTCTTTAATGCTGTTCTCTTCATAGTGTTTTTAAAAATTTCCTATCAAAAGCAAAATTTCAGGATACTCTTAACTCACACAAAATGTGTCTTACTGTAATTATTTGTCATGTAAGATGTTGAATGTCTGGTGCTTTAACGCAACCAACCATAGCATTCATGGTTCACAACATTTATCCACCAATTCTGCCCTAAGGTGTGTTTGTCAAAATGCCAATTTGTTTAAAACAGAAACTTAGATTCATTCAGAATAAAACTGATTTTTCTGTGTAGAAGTTACACAGAGATTATACACTTTATACTGAATACACATAATTATAAATACTCCTATAAAACTCCAATTTGCAGTTAGCATTCTGAGCATTTCTTAACCTGTTATCTTATTTGTATACTATGAAATTTGATTCTGTATGATTCAAACAAAGTTAGGAAATTTAGTTTAAAATGTTTTATTTCAGTTTGTAAAAAAAAAAATTTGTATGTACAAGACTCAAAGTAAACAGAAAGGCAGCGTTCAATCACAAATGGATGAGACACTAGTCATTAAATCTCTACTGTGAAGCATATTTAAGGTACACACTTCAATGTTAGGCAGAAACAATTTTAACTCTGCAGTCCAAGTTCTGAGTTTTGTATCAGATCTGCATAAATAAGACACTTGTGGTCAAATTTTAAGATTAGTAAAGTCAATTTGAAGCTGCTTATATATTGAGTACAGGTTTCACTATTACAAACAGATGTTAACTAACAAAACAATAGTCCTCAAAGATCTCTTTGTCCCATGTCTGTACATTTGTAATGTTTGCTAACTTCCCTTCTTGTAGTTACTCTTCAAATTATAGTCATTATGCATTGAGTTCCCTATGCATCTCACCCATCTCCTTTATCTGAAATAGAGGAAAAAAAGAGAAAACAAATTTAAATAATTTTCCAGTCTTTTGTTCATCCTTAAAATAGTTACAAAAAAAAAAAAAAAAGAGGAAAGCAAGATGATTCTCTCCACGTTTATGAGCTCCATTTGGAAAAAGAAAAAATGTACTACAAGGAAGCATGCACTGAATGCACGACCCAAACTACTATTTGGAGGTAAGACGGCCAAAGTGATGGGGAAGTAGCAGGTGAGTTAGATCTTTAAGAATGGATAAGGTCTTTATTAAATGGATGCCATTTTTACATCCAGTAAGAAACAATATATTTTCTTTTTACGAGGAAATTGAAGCTCAGAATTGACTTGTCACAGATCACACAATTAGTTACAAGCAGAACTGAGACAAGATGAATGGAAACTACGACCACTGGCAAACATTCTGCTGTGTGCCAAGCAGTGGACCAACACTGTATACAGACTACTGTGTTTAATCCTACAATGGGTCTGTATGTATATCCTCATTTTACAGATAAGGAAACATGGACGCTTAAAGAAGTTAAATAACTTGCCCAGCTAACAAGTAATCAAACCCACATCTATATTGCTCTTGACCACAACACTACATTGTCATTCCAACTTTGTTATGCTTCAGTTCAGGGAGAGTCTGTCCCCCAGACCTGTGGTCACCAAACCAGGTAAGCCAGATGGTCAACTATGGTTTAGGAAAAAAAAAAAGCTGCAACTTTCTAGTTTTATTCAATTTTTTTTCAATACTCTTTTACATTTCTGTGTTTCTTGGTAGAAGATTAGTAAAATGCACATACACAATTACAAATAAATGCATAAATATATAAAAATCAGTGGGTATACTGAAAATGTTATTGACAGAGTTCAGGAACAAGTGTGGTTCACATCTGACTCCAAGCAACTGACACGCTAACAATCTCACACTTTGTCTTCACACTAATGTAGGTGACTAGTTAGCATGGAAGAGACTCATTAGGACATGTATTAAGCTCTTTTTTAATAATTATTTCACTGGAATAAAAGCAACAACTCAGGTCATCAGCCACATTAAGTTTCTGTAATGTGAATCCACAGAGTACGCCTCTGAAAGATTCCATTAAAAGTTGACACTTTAGGGGCGCCTGGGTGGCGCAGTCGGTTAAGCGTCCGACTTCAGCCAGGTCACGATCTCGCGGTCCGTGAGTTTGAGCCCCGCATCAGGCTCTGGGCTGATGGCTCAGAGCCTGGAGCCTGTTTCCGATTCTGTATCTCCCTCTCTCTCTACCCTTCCCCCATTCATGCTCTGTCTCTCTCTGTCCCAAAAATAAATAAACGTTGAAAAAAATAAAAAAATAAAAAAATAAATATTCATGTGTAGGCCCCACCCTTAAAAAAAAAAAAAGTTGACACTTTGTCAAAGAAAAATTGCAGGTTTCCTATCCCACTATGCATTGAGGCAGAATTCAATATCAGCTGGTCTGCCATGGAACTCATGAAGGAGAATTTAAGGAAACATGGAAAGACTGTCCCTTAAGGACTATACTATGAAGGGGCTCCAGTATAATGGAGTCCTATCAGTGTCTAGGTAGGTATAGTGATTATCAGGAGTAAGAGATTTAAAAAGGGGCCTTTTTATTAAGTAATCCATTTACCTCAGCCTTCTCATACTTTGCCATTCTGTTCTTTCTGGAGATAACCTGAATGGAAGAAAAATTGACACATAAAATGTTTTTAATGAACATTATTCCTATCTGAACAAATTTAATTTTAAAATCTACAGATATTATTTCTTAAATTAAAATTTCCCTACTAAACTAAAAAAAACAAAAGCCTATACTTACCATGACGAGACGTAAGTAATATACAGAATTAAAGAGGTTTTTAAAAAATGTTTATTTATTTTTGAGAGAAGGACAGTATACTATGTGCACACGAGCAGAGAAGGGGCGAAGAGAAAGAGGGAGACAGAGAATCCCAAGTAGGCTCTATGCTGTCAGTGCAGAGCCCTATGCATGGCTTGAACTCACAAACTGTGAGATCATGATCCAAGCCGAAGTCAGACACTTAACTGACTGAGCCACTCAGGTGCCCCTAATATACAGAATTGTTGCATCATTATTTTATATACCAGAAACTAATATAACACTGTTTATTATACTTCAATTAAAAAAAAAAAAAACTTTGAGCCCAGCCCCCACCAAAATCTTCTGGAACAATAACAAAAAGCCTACAACAACCAGTTAAACAAACCAAAACAAAACAAACAAAACAAAACAAAAAAACGCATTGAGAAAACAACAATCTTTAATAATAAAATCTAACGGCCTGTTACGCATTCTTCCACATTTTGCTCCATCCTAATACAAACATACACAAAACCATACATGAGTTTTGGGAAAGGGGGCAGTCTAAAAAAATGGGATCATACAGTATCATTTCCCTCTTTGCACAGCCTATATCAACATCATAGGAACCTTCCGATGAGCAAAAGCTATAAATTGCACTCATTCTTTTTAACAGCTTTATTCCATAACATAGATGTTCCACAATCTCCTCATCCATTTTCCTACAGGGGTGCACTCAAATTGTTTCCAGATTCACCCTTACGAGCAACAGTGCAATACATAACCTATACTGTCCTTCCTATGTACCTGTGCTTTCATTTCTATAGGACAATTTGATTTCTAGGATTCTCTCGTGTTTATTTCCCATCTGGATTTCTTCTGTGAATCATCTATCTGTGCCGTTTGCTATTCTTGATTTAATTTTCTCCTCTAAGAATTCATATATTATGCATAACTATCTTTTTTGTTTTATGCATCATGGATATTTCCCCCCAGCATATCATGGCTATTTTTCACTTTATAATATCTTTGCCATAAAAAATGTTTAATTTCAACTTAGTCAAATATGTAACTTTTCATTCATGGACTCTAGATTTCTTGCCTTGCTTGGTTTCCTTTACCACAAGGTTGTACAAACATTTCCTAAATTAATTTTGAGGCTTGTTCTATTTTTCAACATTTGTTACTATAATCCATTGGGAATTTGTTTGAACATGGGCACCCTGCTCCATAATGTACCATTCCCAGTGTTGGGCAATATGGCCTGCCCTGGGAGGGTGAAATAGAAATTCAACTTTTGTTTTCGTCCAGATGGATAGCCAAGTATGATGATTCCACTGAACTGAAAATTTAAGTTTTCACATACCCTCAAATCTATTTCTGAATTATGCTATGTTGTTAAGATTTCTTAATGCTGAGCATCCTTGTATTTCTAGAATAAATCCTGTCCAGGTGGTACCTTCTTCTGCTGAGGCACTGCTAAATTAAATTTGCTAATCTTTTGTTTAGAATCGTTCCTCATATTTACCACTTTTAACCCTTTCCATGCTAACTTTAATAATTGGTGTTCTGTTGTTTCATTTCATTGAACGGTTTGGGAGTTCAGGTATTTTGCACTGATGCTGGCAGGGCTGTTGGACTGTTTGTAGCAAGAGAACTAAAGGACATTTGCTGCTTGATGGCAACGTAACTGACCCGTGCGGTGCTCAGCTATGAGCTTTTCTCAGATTAGTATCCTTTCTTACTTCATAAAGTGACCGTTTTATAAAAAAGGGCCAGATGCAAGAGATTCATTCACTATAGAGCATTATAAAAACTGAAAATTTTGCTTCATTAATATGTTCTAAAATATGGAGATAGTTCTCTCACGTTGTCACCTTTTCTTGAAAAAATATGCCTTCAAATGGCTGGGTGGCTCAGTTGGTTGAGTCTCTGACTCTTGATTTTGGCTCAGGTCATCATCCAGGGTCATGGGATCAAGGCCTGCACTGGGCTCTTCACTGACAGTGCAAAGCCTGCTCAGGATTCTCTCTTTCTGCCCCCCTCTCTCTCTTCCCCACTCCTGCACATTCTCTCTCTCTCTAAAATAAAATAAAATATGGGGCGCCTGGGTGGCGCAGTCGGTTAAGCGTCCGACTTCAGTCAGGTCACGATCTCGCGGTCCGTGAGTTCGAGCCCCGCGTCGGGCTCTGGGCTGATGGCTCAGAGCCTGGAGCCTGTTTCCAATTCTGTGTCTCCCTCTCTCTCTGCCCCTCCCCCGTTCATGCTCTGTCTCTCTCTGTCCCAAAAATAAACGTTGAAAAAAAAAAATTAAAATAAAATAAAGAAAAAAAGAAAAAAAGAAAGTGGACTTGTTCTACACTCACCAGCACAACGATTCCAGCAATAATTGCAAGTGTCACAACTACAATGACAGCAATAATACCAGCTTGCAGACCCTGCATTGAAAATTCAGGTGGTTTTTCATCAACATAGTAAATTGCAGTTCGCCCGGGATCCAGATCCAATTGCTCCCCGTTTACTCTCAGATCCATTTTATTGGAATGGAACAAGGATTCATCTTTAACCTATATTTAGAAGGAGAAAAGCAATTTAAAATATTTAAGAAAACCTACCATGGCCACATAGAATTAGATGCCAATTATACATGGAAAGAACTGCTGTCAAGGGTCTTTTTGGTTTCAGCGGTAACAATCGCGTATGCTGAAACTTCAAAAAAACTTTTTATTGTGGCAAATTTTCAAACACACATGAAAGTAGAAAGAACAACATAACGAAATCCCATGTACCTATCATCTGGAGTCAACAATATAAACAAATGGCCAACCTTACTTAATCCATTCTTCCTTCTCTCTTTCCTCCCTTCCCCCTCCCCCTGGGCCAGATTACTTTGAAGCAAATCCCAGGTTTCATCAGAAAATGGCTCAGTGTAGGGGTGCCTGGGTGGCTCAGTAGGTTAAGCATCTGCTTCGGCTCAGGTCATGATCTCACAGTTTGTGAGTTCGAGCCCCTAGTTGGACTCTGTGCCGAGAGCTCAGAGTCTGGAGCCTGCTTCAGATTCTGTGTCCCCCTCTCTCTCAGCTCCTCCCATGCTCATGCTCTGTCTCTCTCTCAAAAAGAAATAAATATTAAAAAATATTTTTTAATAAAAAAACATAGCTCACTATGTTAATTTATTTTTTTGATAACACATTAAAGTCAAAACAAACTATTTTAATCACACTAGTTACATAGCACTTCTTATATCACCTCTTGTTCATAGACATTATAATGGAGAAGAGGCTATCTACATAAACTAAGTAACCACCAAAGATACAACAGGTAAGAATTATGAGAGAAGATATTCTCTCATACACAACAAACAGGTCAGAAAGGCGTTTGCAGAAGGTGCAAGGCAGAGATGAGGATGTTATTAATTGCAGCACAAGAATCATGTGGAGAACAGAGGTGTGGTTGATATATGTAAGTGAAGAAAAAGATAACGAAAGAAGGGGCACCTGGGTGGGTGGCTCAGTCAGTTAAGTGTCTGACTTAATTTTAGCTCAGGCCATGAGCTCCAGTTTGTAAGATTGAGCCCTATGTCAGTCTCTGTGCTGAGAGTGGAGCCTGCTTTAAGATTCTCTCTCTCCCCCTCTCTCTCTGCCCCTCCCCAGCTTGCGTGCTCTCCAAAATAAATAAATAAACTTAAAAAAGAAAAAAAAGATGATGAAAGATCCTGAATCCATTGAAGCATGGCATACAACATTGCATTTATAAAGCAGTTTTTAAAATTTTTTTTTCTTTATTTATTCTTGACAGAGAGACAGGGTGTGAGCAGGGGAGGAACATAGAGAGAGGGAGACACAGAATCTGAAGCAGGCTCCAGGCTCTGAGTCAGCACAGTGCCTGATGTGGGGCTCGAACTCGCAAACCGCGAGATCATGACCTGAGCCAAAGTCGGATGCTCAGCCGACTAAGCCACCCAGGCGCCCCTAGCATTGCATTTCTAAACACAGGAATTAAATGAGGAAGATTATACTCACATCTTTTTCAAAATAATAAGCCACATCAGCTATGTCCACATCATTCTGAGTTTTCTGAGATGAATTTTGCACCAGATCAATAGTGATAAGATCATTCTCATACTGGGGGAAAATATGAAAAATACAAATTAATACCAACACAACCAAAATCATGTAAAAATATTACTGTCAATAATCAGAATATTTAGTTTTTTATTTTCTATAATCTAAATGTGTCAGTGTTCCTTTCCATTAGCGGGTAACTGAATTTATAACTAATAATGTAAAACTCTTTGGAAGTTTTAAAATCTATCCAAGGGAAGTAAGACAGCTACACAACTAAAAATAATTATGATGCGTATTTTGTTTCTAAAAGAGAATTTTCTTCTGCCCAAAAGATTTCAAACAAGATCTTAAAGTATCTTAGTTGGGTGGCACCTGGCTGGCTCAGTCAATAGAGCATGTGACTCTTGATCTTAGGGTCATGAGTTCAAGCCTCACATTGGGCACAGAGCTTACTTTTAAAAAAGCAAAGGGGCACCCGGATGGCTCAGTCAGTTAAGTTTCTGACTCTTGGGGGGTGCCTGGGTGGCTCAGTCGGTTGAGCATCCGACTTCAGCTCAGGTCATGATCTCACAGCTCGTGAGTTCGTGCCCCGCGTCGGGCTCTGGTGCTGACAGCTCGGAGCCTGAAGCCTGCTTCGGATTCTGTGTCTCCCTCTCTCTCTGCCCCAACCCACTTGCATTCTGTCTCGTCTCTCTCAAAAATAAACATTAAAAAAAAAAATTTTTAAAAAAAAAAGGTTTCTGACTCTTGATTTCCACTCAGTCATGGTCTCACAGGTCAAGCCCTGCACTGGGCTCTGTGCCGACAGTATGGAGCCTGGTTGGGATTCTCTGCTTCTCCCTCTCTCTCTGTCCTTCCGCTACTTGACCTCTCTCTCTCTCTCTCCCCCAGGATAAATAAGTAAACTTTAAATAAAAACAAAATAAAAAAATAAAGCACCTTATTTGGTTAGAACTACTTTTAAAATAAAATACTAAAGAAATACAATCCAAAATGCAGTATGCATTTACCACATTCTGCTTTTAAGGAGCAAAAAAGTATATTCCTTCCTGTCCTTAAAAATGACATCACTTTTCTGCCTTGAAAAAGTTCCATTACACTATTCAAGTATTTTTCAACTAGAGTTCAAAGAGTCAAGGAAGGGGTAACCTGGTTAAGAATTAGCTCCTTAAACCAAAGAAGATGGGAGCTAGGTGGCATCCTAAAGAAAATGTACCAAAAGCAATCATTGAGAGAGGTTTCCCAGGCTAAAATGACTGGCATGCATGACGGAAATTAGAGATACTACATTTTCCTTAAGGGTAAACTTGAGGTTTTCAAAGGCTATGGAAGGAAAAGAACAGGAAATTTGAATTAAGCGTCCAGGGTTTAAACTGGTATTCAAGTGCAGTTTAACCACTATCAAAATTCATACCCAAACCATACTATCCCACCAACTTTCTGCAAAAGCTCATTTAAAAAAAAACAAAAATCTTACCAGAATGTTTGTGATATATTTTGGATCTAGTTGATAACGAGTTGTGATTACCTCCTTAAGTGCACTGTAAATAATTAAAAACCTGTGTTTTAAAAAAAGTGTACTACACAACATTAAGAAGCATTACTTTTTAACTAAGCAGGTAGCTTAAGCTCTAGAACTGTCATTAACCAAACTTGTTTTAAAAATTTTGTGCCATTTTGCAACTACTAATAATTGATTCAGGCTAGAATCATCCATTGATGCTAAAATAATTGAGTTCTAGTTTGATTAGAAATGGGATATTTACACAGTACCCAAGTATCTGCCCATATATTATATTTATTAATTACAAAGAAGTAAACAGTAACTCTACCTTACAAACCTAATATATATATATCCCCTTAACTACAGTTAACATCGCTAATAAAGGGACAAGACATCAGGTGCTTCCTAATGTGAAGTACTGAAAAGGACATAAGATCACTTATGCAGTTTTTCTGTCAAAAATGTTTAGCTTGCACAGATAAATCCTAATCTGAGGGACATTCTATGAACTAATTTGCCTATACTCTTCACAAATATCAATGTAATGAGGGACCAACGAAGGCCAAGACAGTGTTCCATATCAAAAAGGACTGAAGAATCATAACTAAATACAATGCATGATCTCAGATTGCATTCTGGGTCAAAGGGGGAAACAACTGCCATAAAGATCAACACTGGGAAAAGTGGCACAATTTGGTGTAACATTAAATTTCCCGAATTTGGTAACTGTAGAGTGGTTATAGAAAAAAGTGCCTTTTGGGGCGCCTGGCTGGCTCAGTCAGTAGAGCATGCGACTCTCCTCTTGAGGTTGTGAGTTTGATTCCCTCATTGCACGTAGAGATTACAAGAAAGAGAAAGAAACTAAAAGAGTGCCTTTTGTTCCTAGGAAAAGATACATTAAAGTATTTAGGGGTAAAGGGGCATGATATCTACAACTTGCTCTCAAATGCTTCCAGAAAAAAAACATCTATACGTGTTTAGATAGATATAAAAAGCACACACACACATACACATTTAAAAAGAAAGTGGGGCAAAATGTTCATTGGTGACTGGTGAATCTGAGTGAAGACTCCTATAGGAATCTGTATTATTCTTGCAACTCTATTTCCAAAATAAGGTTAAAATATTACTTATAGTATCTTATTTTTCATAAATATGAAAAAGCATTAAGACTTGTTTTCCTTTTTCTAATGGTGTAGAACGAAGATCTGAGTATTAACTGTGCAAATAGAATGCACTTAATAGTACGTACGTCTGTAAACTTTTAATATCATAAGGTGTTTCTCTTGTTTTGTGTTTTAGTTCAATGATGATCCAGCTGTAAAGTAAAAAGACAGTATTTATTGATTGACTAATAGGAAAATTCCCAAGTGAAATTACAGTATAATTAACAGAAAAGGGTTTATGCAATAGGTATGCCCTTAATTTCTTCCTTGGCCTTCACACGTTGCTCATAAAGCACTCATCCAGGAGAGAACACCCTTCCAACAGGTCAACCTCTGGCGCTGGGCCACTATACTCAAGGTCACGTAAAGCCAAGGCTTAGCTGCTCACGCTGGGTCACGTTCAAGGGAACAGACAAAAAGGCACCGAGTGAAACAGAGAAAAGTGACCATGAGGCTTCAGAACACCAAAGGAGAGAGTGCCTGCCTTGGTCTTGATAACTTTCCAGCTCTAGTCACTTTTTAAATAATTTTTTTATTTAATTTTTTTCCTTAAGCTAGCTTGAGTATGCTTCCGCTCCTTTTTATTGCATGAGCCCGAGACAACCACACCTTGTTTTAAAACGCAATAAATAGGCAAATACATAAACAGCTTAAATTTTTCATATACATTTAACACTAATCCAACTTTAAAATCTGAACAGTGTTAAGTAAAAATGTAAGAGGAAAATCCTTGTTTAGTAGGCTACTATAAGAAACAATTCTTAAAATAACAAAAATATATTGCTAGTGAATTCATAAAAGTATCTCTGGAAAGTTATATAATAAGCTGGTGACATCGGTTCTGTGGAAGTAAACTGGGTAGCTGCGGGGGGCGGAGGTTTGAGAAAAAAAATGGAAGCTTTTCACTGTATACCCTTTTCTACCTTTTGAATTCTAAACCACCAAATCACATTACACACTCAAAGATAAATGTCATTAAACGAATCTGAAAAGCATGAAAACAAGGAACATTTGACAGCTCAACTCACTAGGTCCTCACGCGTTCGGAGCAGGATATTTCCGTGTCCTTATCAGTTCTTCTGACCCCAGCAGTGTTTACACACCAGCATGTGGTGGTGCCATTGCACTGCTTGGCTTTAAAGAGCCCCTTCTCATCACAGTCGGGATCATAGAGCCCATCATTATTTTGGAAAGCCCCCTCAGGTCTCGCTCTTCTCCCAGACTTTGTGCCAGTCATTTCTGCTTTCATCACCAGACATTTGGTTGCCACTGAAAAGAAAGCTTCATGTCATACTGAAAAGTAACTGCAGTTTTATGCATAAGGAAAAACATTTTAATTTAACTCCAAACTCCCAGAGCCAAAGATTATTGCAGACTTACATGGTTCCATATTCACTTTCTAAGTTTTCAGATGGTTCAGCTACAGGAGATAATTTTGACAAAATAACATAATTCAAATTTGAACAAAAACAAACAAACAAACAAACACAACACACTTCCCAACTCAAGACACATTGATTAAGGAAGGCTAAACCAAAATACAGTTTAAAGGCAATGAGGATATTCTACTCACGTTTTGAGCAAATGACAGAATTTTGTGCACCAATTGAAGTACACTCGCACTGACCATGTGTGTTCAAAGAGCAGTTTGTGGTCAGTTTGTAGTTTTCACAGACACATCCTAGATAAATTACAAAACAAAATCCCACTTTAAAATGTGGATCCAACTATGAACTCTAGTGTCCCAGCTAAATTATGTTCTAATAATAACGCTTAAGTTATAGGGCCACAAAGCCTTAAAAAATGGTCCTGAATGTTTTATTTTTCAGCTGTAATTTGAGTGGCTGATATCATGGTGAATAGTTTGTATATATTATACAGACACATAGTCTAATTTGCATGCATTCCCATTTTGATTTTTTTAAACCAAGAATACAGCCCTCCAAACATCATATTCAGCCTTATCTCCATGATGATACTCTCAGTCTCAGATCCTTCCCTCCTCCTGTTCTGTTAGATAAACCCTTGCTTGTCAGCTACTGACTCATTTCCCGAAAATCAACAATTGCAATTCTAGGATCTGTAAGTAACTCACATTTCCTCCCTCCTCCCAGCCCATTTTCTTAAAATCTGAACTTTAAAGATTTAAGCTTAGTGGGAATATATTCAGCCCTTGGACAACTTTATATCTTAGAAAAATTATACTTTCGGTGAATTTAGGGGTCACTTTTGTTTGTGGGCTTCCTAACTAAACTGAATTCTAAGTTCCCAATTTTGAAGGTGATATTAAGCAGCTTATCCTGGGTATTAGTGCCAGTTTAATAGTCATTATCTTTCACTATCTCAAAACCTCATTTTAATTTCAAATTGGCAAGCCCCTCTAATTCCGTTTATTTGTCTAGCTAAGAGAATACAATCATTAACAAAAATTACTGTGACAAACCAAAGAATTTTTATATTGATCCTTCATCTCAAGGTGGCTTTAATTATTCCCTGTTTAAATGATAATTAATATGAACCACCTATATAATCGGTCCAGCACTAAACTCCGTATTGGGATCACAAAAGGAGATAGTGGCTGTCCTCCAGGAGTTAAAGTCTTATGCAGCACTCTACTATACCTGCTCCAAAGCCCATTTTCATGCCCAAGGGATGTGGAAATTTAGAACAGACCAATCATGTACAGGCTTTCTGAACATACTCTATAGCAACTATCACCACTTTAAAACAATTTAAGTACTTAGCCTTAGACTGGAGCTAGAAAAACATGAGTTAATTAAACTGCATAGTTTGAAAGTGTAATGAATTAAGCCCAGGCCCTGTTGGTGAAGGTCTAAAGACCTTTCCAGAAAGCGTCCGCCAACTGCCACTTTACTTCTGGCCACCATCTTACCATCAAGAGATGGCAGCCAAGATGTTTATAACAAAGAAAAATGTAATCAAACCATATGTCCAATGTTCGGATAATGGCGTGACCTTCCACACCAGAGACTGTTCCTTCACCACTTAAATTGTGGTTTCCAAGATTAAAAGAAAAGGAAAATCTGGATGTTATGTGGGAGTAAACACACACACACACACACACACACACACACACACACACACACCCCAAGATATAAAACTGTGTTTCGGTTTACAGCAACGTTTAAAGCAATGTCTAAAAAGTATAGTCGGTTATTAGGAGATTCTCTTGAAGCGGTCAGATTGTGAGTTTTTCTTTTTACTCTTTACAATTACCGATATTTCTGGGTTCCTACAATAAACTTGGCATTACCTACACGATCCTTAAAGAAGTGGAAACACCCACTCTCACACCCCAGGTAGTCGAGGCCCAGGACGACTTGCTACCCGCGCAGATGCGCAGCGGGCCCCACGGCCTCTCCGCAGCCACCTGCCCCCGCCCGAGACCCACATCCGGGGCCAGCCTCAGGTGCCCGGGGGAGGAGGGGCAGGGCCATCTTCGCCACCGACTCCCCTCCCGGCCGCGGCTGGTTCCGCCACACTAGGACCCCAAGCGCTCGCCTCGGCGGGAGTAGGTGGGCGCGCCCAGACGTGGCGCGGCCGCCGCGCCTCCCCAAGCCCTCCTGGCCCACTCCGAAGCCAAGGAGTTACCGAACGAGGCCACTTCGTTCACTGACTCCCCGCCCCTGCTCCGGGCCATTTCCCTAGAGAGCGGTGCAAAGCAGCATAGTGAGGAGGTTTCCTCCTCGCCGTGCGAGCGGGAGCCTTCCCACTGCCTGCAGAGCGCAGAGGGCCTGGGTTGCTGCAGCCCCGCGCCATCCGCTCCAGACGGGAAAGCGCGGCCGGCCGCCCCTTCCCCACCATCTCCGTCTCGGATGCCGTGGGACGTCCCCACCCGGCCGCAGCCCACAACTCTGCTCCTTACCTTTCTGAGCCGCGGCCACCGCCGCGGTGGCCGCCGCGAGCAGGAGCCCGAACGCGAGAACTTGGGGGAGCGCCATACTGTGCGACAGAGGCGCGAGGCGGGCTAGGGTCTCGCGGGAGGGCGTGCGGAGGAAGCGGGGCGCTGGGAGCCGGCGGACGGGCGTGGGTTGCGCGGGTCAGCGTCGGGAGGACGGCGGAGAGCTATACCCGCACCGCACCGACGGTGCGAGCTCCCCGAGGAACTGCTCACTCTGAGCGCGCGGCGGGGCGGAGCAGACCTGCGGGACCTGGCGGCCCCGCCTCCCGGGCCCTGCCCCGGGCTGCACACCTCAGCCGCAGGTCTCCGGCGATGAGTCACCGCCTGGAGGCGGGGGAGAGAGAAAGAGTAAGCTCCCCTCCCCCACCCCTGGCGAGGCCGTCGGGGGTGGGGGTGGGGGTGGGCGCCACCCCGTCCCCAGGTGTACGTGGGCGGCGCCCCGCCCCACGCCGCCAGCAGGTGCTTCCTGCAGTGGCTGCTGATGGGGCTGGAGGGGCCGTGGGCTATGACCTTGACAGCCGGCAGGGAGCCTTGGTAGCTACGGAGAAAATTTGAAAAAACTGAGGCTTCCCTTTACCAGAAGGAGCACGACTCTGAAACCTTGAAGAAATGAGGTCTGAACGAAAGAGTGAGGGGTCTGGGAAGGCGGAAGCTAAAATGGAATGTAAAGGGAAACTGGAGAACCGTCGGAACAACAATAAAAAAGTCGACCTTTGAACTTTACCTGGCCGTTTACTCTTTTAAGCTAGAAAAGAAAACTCTCCCTGGCTGTCAGGAGATGACAAATCCGTGTGTTCTTTATAATTATTCTCATTCTTTCCCCATTTTTATAAGCATTTTTAGCACCTGAAGATGTAAGAAAATATGTTCCCAAAGAGCCAAATGCTGAGAACTGAGATGATTCCAGCTTTGATTAATATTGGAGAACAATGTCGATAGTCCTTTCAAAATACAGAGAAAGAGAAACGAAGGACAATAATTTCATTGCAAATGAATTCAAATTACAACACGCTATTATTACAGTCTTAAAATAATTGTAATGACTCGAGTGTTTTTAATGTTATCTGGACTAGCTGTAATATGACAGCCTGTTTTTAAAAGGCTTTTTTTTGGCGGGGGGGAGGCTTTTTTTTTCTGGCTTTTTTTTTTTTTTTTCTGTTTTAGATATCATCAGAATAAGTGCAAAAGAGGAAAGGTGAAAAAGCAATTTTAAGATTCAACTAAATTTGATTTTTCGAGTATATATCAAGTAAAAATTTATGCTTTTATTGAGCAATAATTTAAGTTGTACCTTCCTATTATTGTCAGTTGATTAATGTAAATAGTCACTGTGTTACAATGGCTACCTGTATAATTTGAATTTTACTAGGACATTAAAAAAAACTATTTGAGGGGCGCCTGGGTGGCGCAGTCGGTTAAGCGTCCGACTTCAGCCAGGTCACGATCTCCCGGTCCGTGAGTTCGAGCCCCGCGTCAGGCTCTGGGCTGATGGCTCAGAGCCTGGAGCCTGTTTCCGATTCTGTGTCTCCCTCTCTCTCTCTGCCCCTCCCCCATTCGTGCTCTGTCTCTCTCTGTCCCAAAAATAAATAAAAAACGTTGAAAAAAAATTAAAAAAACTATTTGATTATTGACTTCATAAGGAAATCTTATCAGTCTTTTAAATCTGTAAATCTGAGTTGCTAGACCTGGTTTTGGAACTTTATGATCTGTTCAGCAATTTAAGTGAAATGAATAGTATCAAATCAAGAACAATTTATCAACCTGATTTTTGTTGCTTTTGCATTTTGGGTATTTTCAGGAAGTTGCACACTGCCAACCCCCAAACTATACATACTATTCCCAAGAATAATCTCACTAATTTTTGTGGCTTTATTTGCAAAATGTTTCATTGCCAGATCTAACTCTGTTACCTCATCTTCTTATAACTTGAAGGCTGTTTATTAAATTGTTCATCAAAATTAAGAGAATTGAGTCAATGATTATTAATTGACAAAATACCACATTAATCTCTAACTCACTGTATCTAAATACACATCCAAGGTATTATGTACTTTTTATTTAAACATTGAAAAAAATTTTTTATGTTATTTACTCTTGAAGGAGAGAGAGAGAGAGAGAGAGAGAGAGAGAACATGAGTGGGGGGAGGGGCAGAGAGAGAGGGAGACACAGAATGTGAAGCAGGCTCCAGGCTCTGAGCGGTCAGCACAGAGCCCGACACGGGGCTCGAACCCATGAACTGGGAGATCATGACCTGAGACTTTGGCTCAGGTCATGATCTCACGGCCCGTGAGTTCAAGCCCCGCGGTCGGGCTCTGTGCTGACCGCTCAGAGCCTGCAGCCTGTTTCCGATTCTGTGTCTCCCTCTCTCTCTGCTCCTCCCCTGTTCATGCTCTGTCTCTCTCTGTCTCAAAAATAAATAAACGTTGAAAAAAAATTAAAAAAAAAAGAACATTACCTAGTTAATATCCTATACTAGTTTCTTCACATAGGTTTAGAGTATATGTCTGTGTGTGTGTGTGTGCACACTCCTGCACACACACATAATATATGAACTTAATGAAACCTTAAATAGGATAAATGTTATTCTTGCAGATGGCTAAAAGGAAGTGTAATGTGTAAACGTTTACTATAATGGGCTATTAGTTCTTAAAATTTTTGATATTTCATGGGTAATAATATATTAGTAGAAAACAAAGGTACATTATATAGAGGGAAGAATGAGGAGCACCTGGCTGGCTCAGTCAGTAGCCCATGCAATTCTTGATCTGGGGGTTGTGAACTTGAGCCCCACATTGGCTACAGAGGTTATATGAAAATAAAATCTTTAAAAAAAAGATTGAAGAATTAAAGTTCTTCTTGACCACTACCCAGCAAACCTCTCTCTCTCCTAGATAATCATTGTCAAACAGTTTGATGCCATGTATTCATTAATTCTAAAGAACCGGGTTTCATTGGATGTACTCTTTTTTTTTTTTAATTGTTTTTGTGTTTGTTTTTGAGACAGAGAGAGACAGAGTGCAAGTGAGGGAGGGGCAGAGGGAGAGGGAGACACAGAATCAGAAGCAGGCTCTAGGCTGTCAGCACAGAGCCTGACACGGGGCTCAAACTCACGGACTGTGAGATCATAACCTGAGCTGAAGACGGGTGCTTAATCGAATGAGCCACCCAGGCACCCCTCATTGGATGTACTCTTGATAAAATGGGCATATTACTCAGTTTGGTTTAGGTTTATAAAACTAGTTTGCATTTGTATATTCGGGCCCCACCTTAATATATACACCTATGTATGTGTATAATTTTTATCAAGTGTCATTTTGTCTGTAATTAAAAAAGTTAACTTTGTCTCCAAATCAAAACTTCTAGCCCCTAACCATGAAAAAACTGTTTTTTATATATTTTGGCCCTTGAAATTTTTTCATAAAATGTAAAGTGCTACATAATAATTATTTAGTACACTATTTCCTACATTAATATGTAGATACTCATTAGGTGAAATCTATTGTAATTAAAAATAATACAGATTTTTACTTTTATCAAATAAATGCATGTACATAGTATAAAAGTCAAATCGTACTACAAGCGCTAAAATAAAAACCAGGAGCTCCCTTCCCCACCCTGATTCCTGTTCCACTAGAGGCAGTCAGCTGCTTTTTCTCCCCACCTTCACATGGTACATGTTCCTATCCTACTGTACAAGACAGTTCTCTCTTACAAAGTTCTCTCACACGCGTCTCTCCATTATTATTTATGCGGAAATCATCCAACTTTTTGTTGTCTTCTCAACATTTTATTCTAGAACTTTCATAGTTTTAGCTTTTAAGTTTAGATCTATGATCTACTTCAAGTCAATTTTTATGTATGATATAAGAGTCAAAGTTTTTGACTGGGCTGGGATCTCATCTGCGGCAACATGGCTAACTGCACCAGGAAACTGTTCAAGTGCCTCGTTCAGGAAAATGGTGAAGAAAATTGAAATAAGCCAGCACGAGTACACCTGCTCCCTCTGTGGCAAAACCAAGATGAAAAGATGAGCTGTGGGGATCTGGCACTGTGGTTCCTTCATGAAAACGGTGGCTGGTGGAGCCTGGATCTATAACAAACACCATTTCTGCCGTCACAAGGAAAATCTGCCATCAGGAGACTGAAGAAATTGAAAGACCAGTAGAAGCTCCACCATTTGAAACACTGATAGCCTATAATAAATACGTTAATTTATGTTAAAAAAAAATGTCAAGGGGCGCCTCGGTGGCTAACTCAGTTGAGCGGCCCACTTCGGCTCAGGTCATGATCTCACGATTTGCGAGTTCGAGCCCTGCGTCTGGCTCTGTGCTGACAGCTCAGAGCCTGGAGCCTGCTTCTGATTCTGTGTCTCCCTCTCTCTCTGTCCCTCCCCCACTCATGCTCTGTCTCTCTCTGTCTCAGAAATAACTAAACATTAAAAAAAATTTTTTTTTAAAAGTCAAGGTTTTTGTGTGCGTATTTTTTTTTTCATTTTGTTTTGTTTTTTAACTCACATGTCTGGCTAGTTGTTCCAGCACCATACAGTGAAAAAACTATCCTTGCCACCTGTCAAAACTCAGTTAACCATATGTGTGTGGGGTCGATGTCTGAACTCTCTGGTTTTGTTGACGTACGTGCCTGTCCTTGCTCTAGGACTCTGCCAGCTTGGTTAAGATAGTCTTGACATCAAGGAGCAGAAGCCC
This sequence comes from Prionailurus viverrinus, assembly GCF_022837055.1. Classification (NCBI taxonomy): domain Eukaryota; kingdom Metazoa; phylum Chordata; class Mammalia; order Carnivora; family Felidae; genus Prionailurus; species Prionailurus viverrinus. The sequence continues at coordinate 67,176,037 of NC_062563.1, read as the reverse complement.
TCCAATGTTGTGGTTCTTTTTCAATGTTGTTTCAGCTATTCTTGGTCCTTTGAATTTCCATATACATCTTAGACTACGCTTGTCAATTTCTATGAAAAAGCCTGCTGGGATTTTTATTGGGATCACATTAAATCTGTATATCAAATTTGGGGGAGAATTAACGTTTTAGTAATATTGAGTTTTCTAGTCTATGTCAAGGTCTATCCATTTATTTAGAATTCACTTTAGTTTCTCTCAAAATGTTTTGTCGTTTTCAGTGTAAAGATCTTATGCATAGTTTGTTAAATTTAACCATAAGCATTTCATCTGTTGATATTATAGCTGACCCTTGAACAACACAAGGTTTAGGGGTGCTGACCCTCAACAGTCAAAAATCCTCAGTGTAGGGGCGCCTGGGTGGCTTAGTTGGTTGGGCAACAGACTTTGGCCCAGGTCGTGATCTCAGTTTGTGAGTTGGAGCCCCACGTCGGGCTCTGCGCTGACAGCTCAGAGCCTGGAGCCTGCTTCAGATTCTGTGTCTCCACCTCTCGCTGCCCCTCCCATGCTCGTGCTCTGTCTCGCTCTGTCTCTCAATAATAAATTAAAAAAAAAATGTTTTTTAAAAAGAAAAAAAAATGCCCAGTGTAACTTTTGACTCCCCCAAAACCTAACTACTAATAGCATACTGTTGATGGGAAGCCTTATCAGTAACATAAACAGTTGATTAACAAAATTTTATGTTATGTACTATAATAATTATATGTATTAGATACTATATTTTTACAATAAAGCAAGCTAGAGGAAAGAAATGTTATTAAGAAAATCATAAGAAAGAGAAAATGCAATTAAAGTACAGTACTATAAATTTTTTTTTTAATAAAGTACTGTAAAAAATCCACTTATAAGCAGACCTGTGCTGTTCAAACCCATATTATCAAGGGACAATTGTATTGTAAATTCATTTTCCAATTGTTCATTACTGGTATACATAAATACAATGTATTTTTATATATTGACGTTATACCCTTCAACCTTGCTAAATTCATTAATAGATCTAGCAGGTTTTTTGTGTGTGTAGATTTATTAGGCTCTGATATGTACACAATCATATTATCTTCAAAAAATGTTTTACTTCTTTCTTTTAAATATTATTTATTTCACTGAATAGAAGTGATGAAAGTAGACATTCTTGCCTTATTCCTGATCCTAGAGAGAAAGCATTCAATTGCTTGATATAAAGTATTATATTGGCTGTGAGTTTTTTACTATGAATGCCCTTTTTCAGGTTGAAAACTTTTTTTTTTAATTCTAGTTTCCTGGGAGTATCATAAATGGGTGTTAAATTTTCTTTTTAAGAATTTATTTTATTTAAACTTTTTATTTATTTAATTCATTTAAATTTTTTTTTAAATTTTTTTTCAACGTTTTTTTATTTATTTTTGGGACAGAGGGAGACAGAGCATGAACGGGGGAGGGGCAGAGAGAGAGGGAGATACAGAATCGGAAACAGGCTCCAGGCTCCGAGCCATCAGCCCAGAGCCCGACGCGGGGCTCGAACTCCCGGACCGCGAGATCGTGACCTGGCTGAAGTCGGACGCTTAACCGACTGCACCACCCAGGCGCCCCTCATTTAAATTTTTTAAAAAACATTTATTTATTTTTGACAGAGAGAGAGAGACAGACAGACAGAGAATGAGCAGGGGAGGTTGCAGAGAGAGAGGGAGACACAGAATCCGAAGCAGGCTCCAGGCTCTGAGCTGTCAGCACAGAGCCTGACATGGGGCTCGAACTCACGAACTGTGAGATCATGACCTGGGCCAAAACCAAGAGCTGGGCGCTCAACTGACTCAGTTGACCAGGAAAGAGGAGGAGCCAGGATAGAGCATTGAGGAGCACTGGCAGATGAAGTAGCAATAAGCTAGGAGAAGGAGTGTCACAGAAGCCAGGAGAAAAGGGTTTTCAAAAGACAGCTAATGGCCAATTGTACTGAATGCCACTGAGAAATCAATAAGATGACACAGAATGGTCCAATGGATTTTGGTAATTTTGGCAGAATCATGGCGATCATGGAGAGAAATTGACAGGAAATAGTAATTGAGGAGAGAACACATGCAGATAAGTCTTGCAAAATATTTTCCAAGGGGATGAGGAAAACGGGGTAGTGGAATGAGAGACATGAAGAGTCAAGGGAGGGTCTTATTAATGTGAGAGATGGCGTTTACATGGTGATGGAAATGATCCAGGAGAGGGGGGGATTGCTGATGTAGGACAGAAGAGGAGTAGGTGAGGGAGGGGCATCCTGGAGAAAGGGAGAAGGGAGAGAGAATGGGACCCAGAGTGGAAGGGTTAGCCCTCAGGGAGAGCAAGGATGGCTTTCCTCTTCCACCAGCAAGATGGAGGCAGACACAGACACAGCAGCTAATGGGCTGTGAGAGAATGAAAGTTCTGTTCTGACACTTTTATCTTTATCTTATCATGGATGTATGAGGCAAGGTCATCAGCCGAAAGAAGGCTATGAAGACGAGATGTAAAAATTATTAGTTTTAATTTTTATTTTGACATAATTTTAGATTTACAGAAGAGTTGAAAATACAGTACAGAGTTCCCATATGTCCTTTACCCCGTTTCCACTAGTGTTAACATCTTACATGCCCAGAAGAACTTAACATTGGTATGATATTACTACCAATGCTGCAGACTTTATTCAGAATTTCCCAGTTTTTCCACGAATGATCTTTTACTGTTCCAGTTTCTGATCTAAAATCCCATGTTGCATTTAATTATCCTCTCTCCTTGGTCTCCTTCAGTCTGTGACCATTTCTCAGTCTTTCCCTTTTTCTAATGACTTTGATGCTTTTTAAAAGTACTACTGGTATAGTACCCTTTGGTATAGTACAGTTTTGTGGAATGTCTCTCAGCTGGGGTTTGTCGGATATTTTCTCATGTGAAGACAGAGGTCATTCATGGGTTTGGGGAAGAATACTACAGAGGTGTTAGGCCCCCCTCATTAAATCATATCCAGGGTACATGATATCAAACTGATTTGTTATTTGCATGCTTTATTACTTGGATCACTTGAATCACCATGTAAGGTAGTGTCTGCCAGGTTTCCCCACTGTAAGTGGCTATGTTTCCCTTTTCCTCTCCATTCATTTGAAACCAGTCACTATGTGTGGCCCACACTCAAGGGGAGGCAAATGAAGCATCACCTCCCACATGGAGGAATACAATTTGTGGACCTATGTTAAAACCATCAGAATCATTTTTTAAAAACCCATCAGTGGGGCACCTGAGTAGCTCAGTCTGTTAAGCATCCGACTCTTGACGTCGGCTCAGGTCATGATCTCACAGTTCGTGAGTTCAAGTGCTGCACTGGGCTCCGCACTAATAGTGTGGAATGTGCTTGGAATTCTCTCTCTCTCTGTCCCTCCTCTGCTTACGTTCTCTCTCTCTCTCTCTCAAAATAAATAAACTCTTAAAAAACTTGAAAAAAACATGAGAGTCATGATAAACATTCTGGGGGAGATACTTTGCAGCTATTAAAGATTTGCAGTATGGGAGGCTTTTAATTTTTTTTTAATGTGTATTTATTTTTGAGAGAGAGTGTGAGACGGGGAGGGGCAGAGAGAGAGAGGGAGTCCACAGAATCCAAAGCAGGCTCGAGGCTCTGAGCTGTCAGCACAGAGCATGATGTAGGGCTTTAACTCATGAACCATGAGATTATAACCTGAGTCAAAGTCAGACACTTAATCAACTGAGCCACCCGAGCGCCCTTGCAGTGTGGAAGATTTTGAGGAAAAAAAGGAAAAAGTGAGAATGTCATTTTACTTTTTTATTAAAAAAATTTTTTTTGAGCAAAATCTCTGACAAATCTATCTATCTATCTATCTATCTATCTATCTATCTATCTATCTATTTTTATTGATCTCTACACCCAATGTGGGGCTCGAACTCACAACTTCAAGGTTAAGAGTCACAAGTTCTTCCAACTGAGCCAGACACCCCTGAAAACATCATTGTAGCATGGGACAGTGAACTTTCCTGGAAAACTTGATAGTATTTGCCAGGCAGTGCAGAGTGTTCCTTTGAGGTTTCAGGTCACAATTCAAAGTGAAATCAATCAGCTACATGGTGTGATTTCCTCTAGCAATAACTGGCTGCTTGGGTGCAAGCTCTGAGAGCCAGGGAGTAGGGGGTCAACAGAATGGGATATTCCAAGCCAACAAGACAGATAAAAGAAGGATGAGGTTAGTGTGGAAGGTGTTTGCAAAAGTGGAATGGCAGTGCTGGGCCATGGCACCTAAGCAGGGTTGGGAAATAACGATGCAGGTCAGACAAGGGTGAAGAACTGTGACAATGAAGCTCGGAAGTGAGGAGCCTAAAGGGTAAGGGGTGACCACAGGGGATTTGAAGCAGCTGTACATTCAGAAGGATTAAAGAAATAGTTTGGAAAAGACAAGCAGAACACCTCGCACACCCCCTGGCCCTGAGGTGCCTGAGAGTGAGGGAAAAAGTAAAAGCATCTTCCACCTGGGAGGGAAGCCAGTTTCACTCACCGCCTAGAGGTGGAGGGGTGGTCAAAGAAGAGGAGGCTATCAGGATGTTTGATGGTGACAGAGCAGGAGTCGAGAAGGGTGCAGTGGGAGAGTTTGGGGAGGGCAGAGAGGGACTGGATTAGATTAGGTGATGAACTCAAGGGTACTGGGATGAATGGCCCATGTGATGTTAGGTAACCTAGAAGGTGTTCTTCTGGCAATGACTGAGGCAAATGGGGTATAAGACGGTCTGACTAGCATGACAGGCTCTTGCAGGGAGATGGGAAATCAGCCTGAGCTGTGCAGATTTTGAATATTAATACGAAGGTCAAGGAACTTCCGGATGACTGCCCTGCCCTGTAGAGTATAGTGGTGGGTGGTGGCAATCTTTGTAGGGAGGGGTGGAAGTGCTCTCTCTGGCAGGATATGAAGTGGGAGCTCTGGGGTAACCAGTCTTAGCTTAATAACCACCTGGATGATTGAGTCACAGTCATTAATAAGTATTGGGCATTTACTTTGTGTATGAGTTAACCATTCAATACTGAGAAAGAATACAGTGTTCTTAGAGCCAGCTGAGAAAGGAACTAGTTGGTTCCAGAAATTGTATTGTGGCCTAGACAGAAGGAACTAGAGTGTGGCAAACAGAGATGGACCTTAACCCTCGCCTTATCGGGATCAGAGAGGGGTGGGGTCTTTATGATGCGTCATTTACAGTGTATCCAAAGCCCTGATGAAACCTGAGAGCTTATTTTAGACAGTGTTCAAGTTTAATGACATCTCTGAAGCAACCAAGTATACATACACGATTCGGAGGAAGTTCTCTCTCCTGGTAACTGGCCAGGGTCAAACAGGACTGTCGCCTGGGTTCTCATATTGCTGGCTGAGAATAAACACATTGGCAGCTCGCGAGGCATGAGAAAGGAACAACAAAGGGAAAGTACACACTTACATGGCTCTCCTTTCTGGAATTATCTGTATGTTCTGATAGGGACTCCAGAGATGTCCCTAGAAACTCAAGGTGTGTGATAAGAATGAACTAAATATCATGAACTTAATTTCACCGGCACTCCTACTCAGGATGAGTGAGTTATCAATGACATGAGCTGTCATGGCCCAGCTCAACCACATGCAATGTACATCACTGTGTATACAATACTGACTCAGAATGTACCCAGTTTGATAACGTCCCTGAGAGTTCTAGGCTGTCCACTGTCCTAGTGCTAAGGATCATCAGTCCTTAGCATTAGGGTGCTAGAGTGCATTACAGGGAGAATTATGGCTATGAATTGGTAGAAGGAAGTGAAAGAAGGAAATAAAGGAATGTGGACAGAGGAGGGAGGAAAGAGGATATGTCACATCTTTGTTGGTTCCCTGTTTGTAAAAAAAGAAGGGAAATCCAGAAGCCTGTAGAGAAGTCTGTGAACCAATAAAGTAATGACCACACTTCCATTTCCATGCAGGATTTATTAGATCAAAAAGATAGCAAAACATATAGATATAGATATGTAGATATATAGCCCAGAAAAAATAGCATGTGGGTCTAAATGCTACAAATAGTTCATAGAATATCTCAGACTGGTGAAGGGTTAGTAAGCCATTTTGACATGGAGGGACATCACACTTTGCTTCTATCCTTGGGTGCAAAACGCTTGGGTGGGAGAAAGCAGTGGGTCCATTGAATGGCAATCACTAACCAGTGGAATTATGGAGTATATGGAGTATAGATAAGAACACAGGCATAGTTTGGCTTGTATATCACCCAAGCTGGCTCACTCCTGTAGAAATCACCTGCTGGAAAGCACAGGTAAATTTGTTTCATGCATGGTGGGCATACAATGGGGGTAAAAATGTGAAAGCTGGCCTATCAGTAAGCCTTAAGGGGATCCAAAATTACCTAAGGAGAATCAGATTTCAGAACCAACTGGCAAGGAGGGGAGATAAAATGATTCAGTTTTAATCAACCATCAAACTAGGAGGCTCCATACTAGTTCTGTGGAGATTCAGGTTCAACAAGACAGGGGTCTTAGGTTTCTCGGTCCTCATGCCTTCCCTTGAGGAATTTCTAACTTCAGGGGTGAGACAGATACCCACCACAGAGAACTCAGTACACAGAATTAATAGAAACAGGATTGGTCTGGCTACTGTCCAGTTCTACACTATTTTAAGTGTTAATGAAACAGATTGCTTTCTTTTTTGCAGCTTATTTTTTAGATTCTTCTTACCCTGGAGGGCTTTCAGAGCCTTATTTGGATACTTGTTAGAAATCTTCCTCACCACGGTGCCTGGGTGGCTCAATCGGTTAAGTGTCTGACTCTTGATTTCAGCCCAGGTCACGGTCGCATGGTTCGTGGGTTCGAGCCCTGTGTTGGGCTCTCTACACTGACAACGTGGAGTCTGCTTGGGATTCTCTGTCTCCCCTGCCCTTCTCTCTACTCTTCTCCAGCTTGCTTGTGCTCGCTGTCTCTCAAAATAAATGAATAAAAACTTTAAAAAAAAAAAAAAGAAAAGAAACCTTCCTTACCAGTTAGTTAATTCAGCTTACCATCTGCAAAGAAAGAGAAGGAGCAACGAACATTTGGTTAGCCGCTCACAATGTGCTTTCTTCACATTATCTTATTTACTCTTCACAGGACTGTATCACTTATTTCTCTTTTACAAATGAGAGAGCCGGCTAAGCACAGTTCAGTAACGCCCAAGCTCCAGTGAATGGTTGGTGAATAGTGAAGCTTGACCCCTACCTCTGTGCCACTCTTTCCCCACCCCACACAGTTTCTATGCTACCAACCCTAAGAGTTACGTCTTACCAGTCATAAACCTAGAGAAATATTTGTGTATCAGATAAGCTCTCGTACTTAATAATGTGATCGATTCCCAAAGAAGCTTGTAGTTAGGGGCTCACCTTTACAGGGGCCTTCATTCTTTGAAATGGGATATCATACTTTGTAGCCAAAGGGCTATAAAATATTTGTACTTTGCTTACTTCTTGTAAAAACGCCCAGAAGAATGAAAGTAATAAAGCAGCCAAGCCCTTGTAACCATAGGAACCTGTCCCATCTGCTTCCTACTGGGGGTTGATAGAAGAGAGAGGACCTGCCTGGTATCTGTGACCCCCACTCACTTTGGGATGCTGCTGACTTCTGACTCCTAGCAAACAATTCATAGGGAAAAAAAATCCTGGATTTATGTATGTGGAAGCCCTGAAGCATAGGTATGTTGTGCATGGGTGTAGGTTATGTTTATGTACAGATTGCTCAGAATCCAGAAACTATATTGGTTCTGGGTCAAGAGCCATACCACATTGACCCATCCTCCCATCATTCTGGAGGGCAGTTCCAGATGGGAACTTAAGCTAATAAAACCCTCTGGTTCCCCCAGACATTCCTTCGCCTCTGTTCCCCGGCTTTGGTTCTCATTGTGATTTGAAAGAGAGCAGCAGTTACTTCTGAAAGGCAGTGCAGCCTAGTGCCTCATCACCACTCAGACGGTGCTCTTGGTGTAATCTTGGATCAGTCACTTGTCTGCCTTGATCAGATGGGAGTTCACTCTAAAACTTGGTTCCTATCTAGCAGCGTGGCTTAGTTTGTGAAGGCCCTGTACTACAGATCAATTCTGGTTGTGTGGAGATGCACTGTAGCCCAGTTGGATATTCCTTGCCCTACCCCACAGAGACCTAACTCACACCCCAAAATGGGACCTTAAGTTCTCTGGCCCTTTCCCTGGACTCAATCCTAGGCCCAAGCTCTCTGCTAGGAAACTACTAAAGACCAGGTGCTAGTGATGGCAACCTCCCAGGTTAGATATTTACCTTTTTAAAAACGCTTTTTTAAATGTTTATTTATGGGGCGTCTGGGTGGCTCAGTCGGTTGAGCATCTGACTTCAGCTCAGGTCATGATCTCACGGTTTGTGAGTTCGAGCCCCACCTCAGGCTCCGTGCTGACAGCTCAGAGCCTGGAGCCTGCTCGGATTCTGTGTCTCCCCCTCTCTCTGCCCCACCCCCCCCCCCCTCACGCTCTGTCTCTCTCTGTCTCAAAAATAAATAAAAACATTAAAAAAAATAAATGTTTATTTATTTTTGAGAGAGAGAGACAGAGCATGAGCAGGGTAGGGACAGAGAGGGAAACACAGAATCTGAAGCAGGCTCCAGGCTCTGAACTGTCAGCACAGAGCCTGATGTGAGGCTGGAACCCACAAACCACGAGATCATGACCTAAGCTGAAGTCTGCCACCTAACCTGCCACCCAGGCACCCCAATATTTACATTTTAATACAGGGCTCTTGGAGACAATGTTTTATCCAAAAGAGACAAGTGAGGGGCACCTGGGTGGTTCAGTTGGTTAAGCCTCCAACTTTGACTCAGGTCATGATCTTGTGGTTTGTGAGTTTGAGCCCCTTGTCTGGCTCTGTGCTGACAGCTCAGCCTGGAGCCTGCTACAGATTCTGTGTCTCCCTCTCTCTGCAAACCGCACCGCACCCCCCCCCCCCACACACTGTGTTTCTCTCTCTCAAAAATAAATAAACATTAAAAAATAACAACAACAAAAAGAGATAAGTGATGGTGGGATTCTTAGGCACAGAAGCTCGTTTTGAGGGAGGACTTCAAGGCTGTAGGGTCTTTTAGTACCTGTCAGATCGCCCCACTGAAGAACAGGGCTGGCAGGGGATTAATTTGTGACTTGCTTACTTAATACACATTTACTAAGCAGTTAAGTTACTTAATTTAAATTATTCAGCTCAATGCTAACCATTATTGGTGTCCAGGAAGTAAAAGATGTAGGCCTTGTCCTCTCCAGTGCAGTTGGGGGAGATCAGAAACATACATGAAGTTAACAAATAGGGGGGAGCTGGTTGGCTCAGTTGGTAGACCAAGCGACTTTTAATCTCAGGGTCGTGATTTCCAGATCCATGATGGGCATGGAGCCTACTTAGAAACAATAATAATAATAAAAATAACAGCTACATATTAACACCAGAAAATAAAACTAGGGTAGAGCACTGAGCTTTTCAGAAGAAAGATACATCATGGTGCCCAAACCCATCATGAGACTAGGGTCTAGGGAGTCCATAAGCTAATCTTCAGAAGAATCTTTCAGGGGATGTTAAATTTACTTTTCTTTATGCTCTGAAGTTAGGTCTGAATACTGGCCTTCTCCTGAACACCAAGGAAAATGATTATTAATTGAACACATTTATGGCAGACTAAAAAGAAAGCATTTCAGTTAAGAGAGCACTTTGGCTAAAAATTAATCATCATTATTATATTTTAATTTCTCATGCAAGTCCAGTTTTAACAAATGGTAACAATTTGGACCTTAAACTACAACATTTCAATAATTTGTGAAATCATAACTAGCAGATATACATTAGCTCATCGAATGCTGTTGTCAGCCGCAAAGTTTGTGTCTTAGTCATGAAATAGACAGAAATATTTATTTCTGTATGAGATAAACTCTGGCACTTAATAACTTCCAAGTGACTCCAAAGGGAGCTTGTGATTGGGCTCTCCTCTTTACAAGGGATGTTAATTCTTTTTTTCACTGTGTGTATAACAGCTTTATTGAGATATAATTCACGATTCACTCATTTAAAGTATAACAATTCAGTGATATTTAGTATATTCAGTTGGGCATCCATAACCTCACTCAATTTTAGAACATTTTCATTATCCCAAAAAGAAGCCAGCACCCCTGGCCATCTCCTCCACCCTCCTCCACCCACAGCCCTAGGCAATCACTAATTTACTTTCCACTCAGCCTGTACATTTGCCTATTCTAGACATTTTATCCAGATGTAATCATGGTTTCTTTCCCTTAGCATAATTTTTTCAAGTTTCAAGCATGTTATAGCACGTATCAGCACTTCATTCCTGTTTATGGCTGAATAATATTCCATTGTAGGTTTATCCATTTATGATATCCATTTATCCATGTTTATCCATTTATGAATTGATGGGCATTTAGATTGTTTCCACCTTTTAGTTATTACAGGGATGTTAATTTTTTATTACACTTTCTTTTAATTATGTGGATGTGTCCTTTGCTTACTTTCCGTTGAAGTCTTAATGGTTTTTAAACTTTTTAAAAAGTTTTTATTTATTTATTTGAGAGAGAGACAGAATGAGTGGGGGAGGGGCAGAGAGATACGGGGAGAGAGAATCCCAAGCTGCCAGCACAGAGCCCAATGCGGGGCTCAAACTCACAAAACCATGTCATGAGACCATGACCCAAGCCAAAACCGAGTCTGACATTCAACAGACTGAGCCACCCATGTACCCCAAAATCTTAATGGTTTTTAAAATCAGTTTTTATAAGCACTTATGTGACAATGTTTTGTCATATTTATAGACAAGTGTTGTTCCCAGATTGTTGTTTGACTTGTCATTTTGTATTTTGGATTTATAGAAGATTTATATTTTCATATAGTCACATCTGTCAGCCCTTTTTTAAGGTTTTTTCCTTCCATTATCATTATGCTTAGGAAGAGATTTCTCATCCAGAAAGCACATAACTATTTGATAAATTTTTCTTCTAGTCCTTTTTTTTTTAAATGTTTATTTATTTTTGAGAAAGAGATGGAGTGTGAGCAGGGGAAGGGCAGAGAGAAAGGGAGACACAGAATCTGAAGTTCCAGACTCTGAGTTGTCAGCACAGAGCCCGATGTAGGGCTCAAACCCATGAACCACGAGATCATGACCTGAGCTGAAGTCAGACACTTAACCAACTGAGTCACCCAGGCACCCCTCTTCTAGTTCATAAAAATGGTTTTATATTTGGAGCACTTGGGTGGCTCAGTTGGTTGGAAGTCTGACTCTTGATTTTGGCTCAGGTCATGATCTCACAGTTGTGAGATTGAGCCCTGCATTGGGCTCTGTGCTGGGCATGGAGCCTGCTTAGGATTCTCCCTCTCTCTCTCCCCCTCTGCTCCTTCCTCACGCTCTCTCTCTCTCTCTCTCTCTCTCTCTCTCTCGGAAAAAAAAGTGATCTATATTTGCAGTAATTCTTTAATACATATAGACTTAATCTTGGGGCATGGCATGAGGCCAGGATTTAGATTAATACATTCAAAAATAACCCATTTTTCCAATATCATTAGATGAATTATCCATCTTTTTCTAAAAGAATCATGATGATTGTCTTAAAAATTTTTTTTTCATGTTTACTTATTTATTTTGAGAGAGAGAGCACAGGAGCACACACAAGCAAGGGGGGGGAGGGGCAGGGAGAGAGGGAGAGATTGAGTCCCAAGCAAGCTCCATGCGGGGCTTGATCCCAGGAAACATGAGATCATGATCTGAGCTGAAATCAAGAGTTGGACACTTAACAGACTGAGCCACCCAGATGCCCCATGATGCTTGTCTTACCAGTAAGTTCTGGTCTTAGTCTAATGGCATTTCATTAATTTCCATTCACTTGTACATAGCTCTACATTCTTTTTCCATTTTTATTTATACATTAGCTTTATTTACCCAATACTGAATATTTTGACTAGAGAGGCTTTTTTACTTAATCATCTGTCTTTTTAATCACTGTTTACTGGATTACCTGCAGTGCCGGGCACTGGGGATCTTAAGAGGGACCATCTGTCCAAGGAATTCACAGTCCAGGACTCTGGCAGGTTGAGATGACTACAGTAAAGACAAGGGGTATGGTATAGAAATGTCAAGGTGCTAGGAGAGCAAAGACAGCTTTACAGAGGAGGGGCTGCTCAAATGGTCTTGGAGGTGAACAGGAATTTGTCAGGCAACAAGTGAGGAAGGGGGATTTGGAACAGAGGGAACAGTTTGCACAGAGGTCTAACAATGGAGAAGCTGAAAGTTGTTACATATAGCAAGATCACATGGTGCATACAGGGAGATGGGGGGGATGAGGCTGAAGGTAAAGGCCAGTTGATAGGGGACTTTGGATTTTATCCAAGTGATGACTAATCCAGGGAGTGATGTGGTCAGAGGTGTGGAGTAATTCCTTTCGTAGTGATACAGAAGACCGATTGGAGGGGCAGAGGACGGAGACAGGAGAGACCATGTAAGAGGAGAGATCAAACAAGGATCTGAACTGACGTTGGCAGGGTGTTGGTTCTGGAGAAGAGGGTGCAAACCTGTGAGAGGCTTAGGAGATAGAATCAACAGGATGTAGGAGATTAAAAAAAAAAAGAGCAATTTAGCAATTTAAGATGACTCTACTCTCAGGACTTGGTGATGGGGTAAATGGTTGTCCTATTTACAGAGATAAGGAGTGAAGGGGAGGGAGCAAGTTTGGTGGTGGATTCCAAGGAGAGGGTGAATTCATATCTGACTCTGAGGTGTTCCTTGTACATCTAGGTACAGATATCTAGTATACTTGAAAACACATGTCTGGGGCCAAGAAGAAAGTTTTGGAATAGGCATATGGATAGATATGAGAGTCTTCAGCATCTAAGGTCATAATTGGGATTATAAGTGTGTATGAATTAATCATCCAGGAAGAGAAGAAAAGAAAGCTGATACTGGATCTCTGGGAACACCAATATTTGAGGGACAGATAGAGGAAGTAGGCCCCTCAGAAAATATTGAGAAGAAGCAATTAGAGGGCTAAATTAGCAGAAGACAGTGGGGCTGTGGAAACCAGGGCAGAAAAGTTTTCACAAGGAAGGGGATAGTTGAGAGATACTGATGGGCAGAGTTCAAGCTAAGGCAAGAACTAAAATTGTCCACCGTGTTTGACCACCTGGAGGTTGTGGTGATCATAGCAACAGAAGTGTCAGTGGAGTGTTGGAGGCAGAATATGGAGGAGGTGGGCATGAACAGGACATGAAGAGGTGGAGCCTCTCCCTGACCTTGGAGTGAAAACTGGGGGAAGATACTCTTCAGGTCTACAAGCATTTATTTGAGAACCTACTATGCATCAATTGTTTGACTGAAAACATGGTGGGGTGAGGAAAGGAGAGAAATGAAGGAGATAGAGTCATTGCCATTGAGAAATGCTCATACTAATGAAAGAGACAACAATAATACACTAAGATAGGTGCTGGGGTAGGTGTGAGACCACCAAGGAGGAACAGAGGAAGAATGAAGGTGTGTGGGAATGGTATGAGATGAAGTTGCATTGAATCAGGGCACCCAACAACACCTGCATCCTGGTCCCAACCAGCCATCCCTTCCTACACCCACTCATGTCCTTCTCTAACTCATTCTTTATGTAACAACCAGAGGAATCTTCCCCAACCCAAATCTGATTACTGCATCCCCATTCCAAGGGCTTCCTGTTGTTTTAAGGGTAAATTCTTAATTCTAAACATGACCAAGGCCTTCATGGTGTGGTCTCTGCCTCCCTTCCCAGCCTCTCTGGGCCTTTGTCACTCTAGCCCTGCTCTTCCCTCTGCTCCTCCAGCACACTGTGCTCCCATTTGCCCCTTCCTACCCCTGCAGGGCTTTGTGCTTGCTTTGCCCACCCCTCCCGTCTGAAATGTTCTAAGTAGTCTAATCCATACCTACTTATCCTTCAGACATCAGCATGACCACTGTTTCCTCAAAGAAACCTTTTTTCTTTTTTTAATATTTATTTTTGAGAGAGAGCAAGGGAGGGGCACACAGAATTTATTTTTGAGAGAGAGCAAGGGAGGGAGACACAGAATCTGAAGCAGGTTCCAGGCTCTGAACTGTCAGCACAGAGCCTGGTGCAGGACTCGAACTCACGAATCATGAGATCATGACCTGAGCCAAAGTCGGACGCCTAACCAACTGAGCCATCCAGACGTCCTCAAAGAAACCTTTACTGACCCTGACAGGTCTGATTCTCCTACACTTCCAAGCAGCCCTCCTTTGTTGTACTTTTTACCAGTGTAATTTTGAATTTGGGGATCATTTGAACAATGTCCACCTCTCATACCAGACTATGAGCTCTGTAAAGCAAGGACCAGGTCTTTGTTGTCCATTATATCTTCAGCAATTAACGCAATGCATTATTTACATAGACAATAAATATGTTGTAAGCAAGGCTTTGGCCTTAAAACCCAGGTTCTAGGAGGATCTAGTGAGTGAAGGTAGACCATATGAGGAACCATTTCTGCCTGGGGTAGGGGTGACCTAAAGTCAAGAACCAAAACTGACCTGCTTTTCCTCCTTCTCCCTTAGTTCCTTACCTGAATCTTGGCTCTTCCCACTCCAGCAGAGAGGAAGGGTCAGCGATTCAAGAATGTGATAACCTAGGAGTGCCTGGGTGGCATCCAACTCTTGGTTTCTGCTCAGGTCATGATCTCACTGTTCATAATTTCAAGCCCCATGTCGGGCTCTGTGCTGATAGCACGGAACCTGCTTGGGATTCTCTCTCCCTTTCTCTCTGCCCCTGCCTCACTTGTGTTTTCTCTCTCTCGCTCTCTCTCTCTCTCTCAAAATAAATAAATAAATAAATAAATAAATAAATAAATAAATAAATAAATATTTTTAAAAAAACAAAAAAACAATGTGATAACCTAAATAGTACCATCGTGTTTGTTCCTATGCTTCCATGTTCTCAGGTCAAGAATGATATTTTTCTTAAGGTGGGCAAAATCTGAGCCCATTTGTCAGCCGAGGGGAAGGAGTCAGGAAAGAAGTTGAAGATTTAGGAAAGAGACATAGTTGAAACTCCTGCAGAGCAACCATAATTAGCTTCACCCACATCTGGCTTTGCTGGACCCTACTGGAGAAAAACGACATCATGGAACAGCTTGGTACAAATGGCTGGGTGCACACAGGGTAGGTGGTTTGTAGAGCTGATGCTCCAAATGGACAAGGGGTGAAATTATTGTCAAAGCATAATTTTCAAAAATTTAAAAATGTGATTCTGATACAAATATGAAAATAACATGCCTTAAAGATTCATCAATTGGGGCGCCTAGGTGGGTCAGTCGGTTAAGCGTCCAACTCTTGATCCAGGCTCTGGTCACAATCTCATGATTCCACGCTGACAGCGTGGAACCTGCTTGGGATTCTCTTTCTCCTCTCTCTCTGCCCTTCCTCTGCTCACACACATGCCCTCTCTCTCTTTCTCTCTCTCTCTCAAAAATAAAGAAATAAACTTTAAAAAAACTTAAAAAAAAAGATTCAATTAATGAGTGAACCAGTAAAAGAGTAAAGCTTGTTCCAAAAGCATTGAGAAATCAAGTATTTAAAAAAAAAAAAAGAAACCAAGTATTTATAAGCAAAAAAAAAAAAAAAAAAGGATTGTTAGACTACATTTGCTAGATACAACATTTGTTAGATATAAACTACAAAACTGTAGTTTATCTTTCCCACTGGACAGAAATAATTTGCATCTCCAATGGATAAAAATCTGTAAGCTAATGTATAATTTCACAGTGTCTGGGCTGTAATCAATAGTACATAGCAAAGTCAAACTTGGATTCTTTTAGATAACTAAATAATCTTAGGGGAGCCTATGAAACAGTGCCAAACACTGAAAGGACAGGCAGTCATTGTCTTACTTTATTTCCATATCTGGGTAATTTTTCTGCAAATCATTCAGGTGGTTCTATGAGGTTGTAGACTGGAGCAGAGATAAAGGGGAGACAGAAGGAGGCTGAGGGACTGAGATAAAAGAAAGGGAGCAGTCAAAGGCAGGCTGACTAGATGAGGTCAAGGAGCAGGTGTAGTGAGGGAAGGGGAGTAAGAAGACAGGAGGAACAAGAATGTGTGCCAGTAGCTATAGAGGTGGAGCATTCCAGGGGCTCTCAGAGCCCAGGGTCCACAGCAGAAGACTGTTGAAGTAGATTGCTGGCTCCAAATCTGAGGAGCTGGGAGGGTAGGTTTCATGTTGGATGCATTGCCCACATGCATACTGACTTCTAGCCCTTCCTGAATCAGTCAGGATTTGACCAGAAAAGCAGAAACTATGAATGGTATAGAATAAAGGATTTACTACAGGGATTACATAGAATTGCACAATTGTGGGAGCTGGTAGAAGTGAGGCTGCTGCCTCTGGATCTAGTGTTTAGCCTGAAGTCACCACAGGTCACCATACCGGCCGTCAGAAAAGAAAGCTGGATTTGATGGAGAGTGAAGTGAGGACACATGGGAACTCATGAAGACAAACTAAAACCTGACTCTGATTTTTACCGCTTCCAACCCAGACGCTATGGGTGCCCTCCAGGAGATGCTGGCACCTGTCCTCACAGCCACACACACTTGACCCAGCCCATGGAGAAGCTAAAGGAGTTCAGGTGGGAGCAGGAAGTGCTATGGGTCTGGATACTGCCTCCTGCCCATGAACTAGCCGCACATGAACCGCCTCAGTGCCTGGTGCCCTGGCGCCCGCCTGCAGACCCTTGAAATCACCGCTGATGTTCCACTTGCATCTTCCAAATACCACACAAGTTTCTCTTGTAGCCAACACTTGCCTGGAATATACAGCGAGAGGAATTCTGAAAAACACAGTGCCTAAGACCAGGCTCTATAGAGAGGGGGCCTGATACATTGTGGAGTTTTGCTATCAAAAGTACCTTGAACACAAATTACGGATACCTGCAACAACATGGATGCATCTCAAGAACATTATGCTAAACAATAAAAGCCAGATGAAAAGAGTACATATTGTATGATTCCATTTGTATGGCATTCCAGAACAGGCAAAGCTAAGCTGTGGTCACAGAAATCAGAACACAGTTGCCTGGGACTGGGGTGGGATTGGGAGGGGAGAGACTGAAGAAGGGCATACGGAAATCTGGGGGTGGGGGGTAGGGGATAATGGAAATGTGTGCTATTTTGATAGGAGTGTGAGTTACACAAGGATATGCATTTGTCAAAACTCTCCGAACCACACCCCTAAGATCTGTGCATATTATTGCATGTAAATTATATCTCAGTTTTTTTACAAAATGAAAGCAGGGCACTTGGGTGGCTCAGTTGATTAAGCATCCTACTCTTGGTTTCAGCTCAGGTCATGATCTCATGGTTCGAGTTCCAGCTCCACATTGGGCTCTCTACTTTCAGTGCAGAGCCTGCTTGAGATTCTCTGTTTCCCTCTCTCTCTGCCCCTCCCCGCTCACTTGCTCTCTCTCTCTCTCAAAAATAAACATAGGGGCGCCTGGGTGGCTCAGTCGGTTGAGCGTCCAACTTCAGCTCAGGTCACGATCTTGCAGTCCGTGAGTTAGAGCCCCACGTCGGGCTCTGGGCTGATGGCCCGGAGCCTGGAGCCTGCTTCCGATTCTGTGTCTCCCTCTCTCTCTGCCCCTCCCCCATTCATGCTCTGTCTCTCTCTGTCTCAAAAATAAATAAATGTTAAAAAAATTTTTAAAAAAACATAAAAAATAAATAAAAATAAAAAAAGAAAGTAAAGAAAAATGGCACCCTTAGAACTAATGACAGACAAATGAGCAACCAAGGAAAACATATTATGTGCTGTTTCCTTGGATCTGCCTCCCAGATCACTTTCTTTTGTTTTTTTAAAGTTCTTATTTATTTATTTTGAGAGAGAGAGAGAGAGAGAGAGAATACAAGTAGGGGAGGGGCAGAGAGAGAGAGAGAAAGAGAGAGAGATTGAGAATCCCAAGAAGCCCTTGACTTGGGTCTTGAACCCATGTACTGTGATATCATGATTTGAGCTGAGATGCTCAAGAATCTGACTCTTAACTGCTTAACCAACTAAGCCACTCAGGCGCCTGACCCCCACCCCCGTCCTGCCCCACCTCCCACCCTTACTCCAGGCCACTTTCAAGAGACTGCTGTCCTCAATGCACATCCTCACCCTATGATAGGAAAAAGGTCCACAGAGCCTGGGACTCCAAGGTTCCTCCTCACCAGGAGAGAAATCAGAGAAGCAAGCAGGAGCCCAAAGGCAAAACTACCAATTAAAGAGGTTAGGCAGCTAAACTTGGGGTTGAACTGTAGAGCTGGGATTTTTATTCCTTTTCTCCAAAACTTAAATTCACAGTCTGTTCAACAGTGATTTGATTTCTAAACTCTCCTCTAGCTCTCAGTGTGTGTGTGTGGGGGTGGGGTGGGGTGTGTGTGTGTGTGGGGGGGGTGTGTGGGTGTGTGTGTGTGTGGGGGGGTGTGGGTGTGTGTGTGTGTGTGAGAGAGAGAGAGAAAGAGAGAGAGAGAGAGAGAGACTCACAAATATGCCAAATACTGGAAATCATCTTAACTGTGAAGCTGGAGGAAATTTCACTGAACCCAGAGGAAACGGAACCCACAGCCACGCAGGCACCTGAACATGTCCTGCTTTCCCCATGCCTTCTAGACTGGCCTCATGGTCACGTTGTGTGCATTTCTCTGAAGGACATCAAATAACAACAACAATCTCTTTCACACCATGTGGCTGTTTGGTGAGGCTCATTTGCCGGGGAGCACAGATTTCTCTCCCACGCGGCATGTAGCGCAGGCACAGACACCTTCAGGCACAACTGCTAAGAGGGAGGCAGAGAGAGGAGGTTTGCTCAGTGATCCCAGGTGGGGAGGGTGGGGAGGTCCTGAAAGGAGAGACTGGGGGCTCGGGCCTGTTGTGAAAACCCTCCCCTCTGTGCTCTGGCCTCAGTACGGCCGACGGACTAGGTGAGCAAGTATCTTTAGAGGTCCCCACAGGTACTTTTACTTAAAGAGTCCTTTTACAAGCTCGGGTGAATTTTTAACTTCCCTTGGGTGAGATAAAAAACAAAGGCAGAAACTCCGACCCAGTAACCGTGGCTTCCTCACCCCAGGGCAGGTTTCTACAGCTCTGCTCTTTGTCCCCGAGTCTCCTCCCCTCTCTTGTGTCCCCCAGCCCCAGGGGCAAGCTGAGAGAGTGATCACGTGGCTTGAATGGGGCCAGGTTCCTGGCAGTCCCGTGGGCTCCCTGCTGGGACAAGGCTTCCTAGTATCTCGGGCAGCTGCCCCAGTTTTTCCTTTTCCTTTGTTTTTGTTGCTGATGTGGTTGTGTGCCCACAATCCTGGGATTCCCCCAACCTCAAGCTCCAGAATCCAGTTTCTTAGATTTCGATGTTTTTAAGGTCAGTGAAAACTTAAAAAAAGAAAAGAAACATTAAGCTAATATATTCTTATTGCACAGAGGAAGCTTTGTTGTTTCATTTCTCCCTAAAACTGATGCTCACCAGTACTTCTTAGATCTTGAAAGATATGCGTACTATTTGTTTGTAGGAAAAGCACCAGACCAGGTCAAGATGCTTTTAAAAACAACCAGTCTCTCAGAACCTTCCCTTCCTTTTCTTTCTCTGATACCACCTTTTTAAAGGCTCCATTATATAGCCCTCAAATAACTGAAGTACAAGAAATTATTTCCTGGGATGTTCTTACCCTGGTGAAATTTCACTGCAAATATTTCATTAACACTTTTCTTTCTTTCCACACTGAGATGGTAAATCTGGGAATCAACCTGGGTGATATTATACAGGAAAATGGCTCTTTATCACTATACACCCCAATGCTAAGGGGCCGGGCCCCACTATCTAGTAGGTACCACATAAATATGTATGAAGGAATGAATGAAGAACAGCTTGGGAGAAAAGAAGAAGCTGGGGATTTCTAAATGGGAGGATTCCTTCCAAAATAATTAAGAATTGACCAGGTCAGTAAAAACACACTTTTTCCTTTTTGCTTAGCTAGTTATTGGGGATCTTTTTTGGAGAAAAATATCATTGGAAATTGAAAAGCATTATTGGAAAGTTTAGGAGTCTGAAAAGTAAGTAAGTATGTATGTATGTATGTATGTATGTATGTATTTGAGCGCACTTGTGTGAGCAGGAGGGAGGGGGAGAGGGGCAGTGGGGGTGAGAAAGAGAATACCAAGCAGGCTTGACAACTTAGTGCAGAGTCCAACTGACCAACAGAGGGCTCGATCCCACAACCCTGGGATCACGACCTATGCCATAATCAAGAGTTGGATGCTCAACCAACTGAGTGAGCCACCCAGGTATCCCCTGAAAAGCTTTTAAGACCCCAGAACTATTGGGATCCCAGGCCTCATGATGAAGACTCGGGGGTGGTCTTGGAATTGGTCCTGCCCACTCATGGGCTTGGAGTGAATGTAATACTAGTTATTTTATGTCTAGAAGAATTAATTGATTGTAGTATGCTCAGCCTAAAAAGTTGTCATGAGCCTGGGGCAGGGGTAGAAGGGGGGGTTGCTGTTCAGAATGTCCTGACCATCACTTTCTGCTCTGGGCTAGAAAACATTTAGTGAAATGTTCCCCAAAGCATCCCTCCCAGACCCCTGGTGGCTTGGGGAAACTGTACTAGTTGCTCAGTTGACCACACAGACCTAAATCCAAATGGTTTTATTTTTGAAGATTTTATTTTTAAGCAATCTCTACACCCAGCTTGGGCCTCAAACTTACAACCCCAAGATCAAGAATCTGCTCTACTGACTAAGCCAGCTAGGCACCCCCTAAATCCAAATTCTGCCTGTGTCCTGAGTTGTGCAACCTGATAAAAGTAGACACTGTGGAAGCATGGTATTCAGCTCTCAAAGAAAACTGAATTAGTTTAAGCATTGGAGACTTAGTTGAATGGAGAGTTGCTCCTGTGAAGACCAAAGACAAGGGGAAGGGGAGGGGTGATGGGGGTAGTGAGCAGGTAGGTAGGTGCACAGGAAAGGCTGATGGTTCAGGGCTGGCTGTTGTTATAGGGGATCTTGGCAGGGACACAAGTCCATTTGTTGAGGATGAGATACAGTCCCAAGTTCACCATCAAGTTGTTTTTCTGTTGATACTGATGCATTTTTCTGGAAGCATTCATTCTGGGTCCTTCTTTAGGAGCCCTGACTCTTGTGATCTTATACTTTCTAGGCACAGCATCTTGCAGCAGGCAAGTCGACAGGCTCAAGATACAACTTCAGCACTACTGATGTTTGGGGCTGGATCACTGTTTGCCGTGTGCGGGGGTTGGGGGGTGGGGGGGGGACTGTTGTAGGACACCATTGGAGGATATTTTTCAAACATCCCTGGCCTCTATCCACTAGATGCCAGTAGTATCCTCCAGTTGTGACAACGAAAAAATGTCTACAGATACTGCCTAATGTCCCTGAATGGCAAAACTGCCCCCAGTTGAGAACCACTGCTTCAGACACATTACCTTCCATGAAATTCTTTACATAGGCTGCTGTGATGAATGGTATTAGCTTGTCCAGCTAGCAGAACAAAAGGAAGAAACTCAGTTCACTCAGTTCTCCCTTAGACCTCAAATGAATCTAAGGGTCGGTCAGCTCAGGTCCAGGCTTTAAGCAGTCCTGCTACAGTCCTGTTCCAGCCACGTCTTTTCCAATGGGTTAAGGGCCAAGAGGGCCAGGAGAATATGTCTACTTAGACCCTGCCTCTCCCTTCTAGACCACATTCTGAGTACTCAGGACACCACAATTCCTTGCTCAAAAGGCTCAAGTCTGCTTTCAGGCTTGGCATAGCCTCTTCTCTGGGTCCCTTTCCCAGACTGTGGGCCATGCTGCTGGGGAGGCCCAAGTGGGGCTGAGGGGTGCTACTTTTTGTCCCAATGTGGATGAACTGGGACATGCAGGCTATACTCTTACACTGAATCTTGCAAATTTTAGACGAGGGTCTGCACCAGCTCCTTAACAAAACGTCCAGTTTTGCCACCTTCCCCCTGCAGAATGTGGTGATGAACCCCGGCCCCATGTGGAGAACTGGAAGGGGAGAGGATAGACTCTGAGAGCCCAGAGAATCGCCCCCTGCTCAAGCCGGGGCTAGATAGCTTTCTACCTCTCCACTGAACAGAGAGCACTACCTCATTATTGTGAAACATCCCCTGGAAAAACACCAGCATTCCTGGTAGCTTTGTTTTCCTCCATTTGTCTCTAGTTGGCACATAAGATCAGTTTGTCCTTTGGGCTGCAGACTCCACCGCAGTGAAGTGTTATTTGGTGAAGTGTCTCCTCCTCCGTGAATCGGGCTGGCTGATCCTCCTCTAGGTGGAATGAATCACTCTTGATTTTGACCCCCTGCAGCTGGTTACTCACTCACTTGACTAATTCCACTGACCTATGCAATTACACCTTGCAGTAAGGGGAGTCCTTCTAGAAAGAGCTTCTCAAGACTGAGGGCATCTGATTCATCTGGCCTGTGGGCCTAACACGGGGCCGCAAACACACACACACACACACACACACACACACACACACACACACACACACACACACACACACACACACACACAGCAAGCTATTCAGGTGTTAAATGCTGGGTCAATTAACTTTAAAATTCAACCTGGTTGGGATTAAACTCACTGAATTTTATGAGAAAACCAGTCCAACCAGTTCCCTCCTTCATGGCTCTTACATCCTGAAGCTCATTTATTTTTTCAATGTAGAGTCTCGTTGTCAACATTCACTTCCTACCTGGGCCCCCAGAGCTTTTTTGCTTTTTTTTTTCTTACCTCGTAAAGACTGGGAACACGAAGGAAAAGCGAATTTACAGGACTGTACTGGTTTCTTACAACTGCCATAAGAAAGCACCACAAACTTCGTGACTTGAAACAATAGAAATTCACTCTGCCGTCTGGAGGCTAGAAGTAAAAAATCAAGGTGTTGGCGAGGGCCATGCTTCCTCTGGAGACTCTAGGAGAGGATCCTTCCTTGTCTGTTCCAGCTTCTGGTGGCTGTGTCAATGCTGGGTGTTCCTAGGGTTATAGAAGTACTCCGATCTCTGCCTCCATTGCCACATGGCACTTCCCCTGTGTCTCTTCCCTCTCTGTGTCCAAATTTCTCTCTTCCAAAAGGACACCAGTCTTTGTATTAGGGCTCAATGTAATCCAGTATAATCTCCTTTTAACTTGATGACCCCCGCAAACACCCTATTTCCAAATAAGGTCACATCCACAAGTACAGGGGGTTAGGACTTAAACATGTCTTTTATTTATTATTATTTTTTTAATTTAAATTTATTTTTATTTAACTCCCACAGCCTTTGGTAAAACTGTCTTGGAGCATTACAGGACTCTTAGGCTATGTGAACTTGTTCTCTCATCTTCTCTTTCTACATAAGGCTTTGCAGTTGGGAGCTTTTGATTTGATCCCAGCTCCACCATATGTGTAACCTTGGATAAACTACATATCCCAGAATACCTATTATACCCCTTCATATAAAATTTAAGAATCTTATGACAATATACTTCCAATTCTTCTCTCCCATCCACGCTTTGGGCCATTGTGATCACACATTTTATTTCTACATATGTTATAAACCCCATATGTTTTTTTTTTAATTTTTTTTTCAACGTTTATTTATTTTTGGGACAGAGAGAGACAGAGCATGAACGGGGGAGGGGCAGAGAGAGAGGGAGACACAGAATCAGAAACAGGCTCCAGGCTCTGAGCCATCAGCCCAGAGCCTGACGCGGGGCTCGAACTCACGGACCGCGAGATCCTGACCTGGCTGAAGTCGGCCGCTTAACCGACTGAGCCACGCAGGCGCCCCGAAACCCCATATGTTATAAACGGTAAAAAACTTTTGTTCTTTTTACTTCAAACAGTATCAAATTTGGAAACATTTTGGCTATTATTTCAAGTATTTTTTTCTGCTCTCCCTCATTTTTGAGGGGCTTCAATTATGTTAGATCACTGGATTTTTTTAAAAGTTTATTGTATTATTTGAGAGAGAGAGAGAGAGAGAAAGAGGGGGGGGGAGTGTGCATGGGGGGGGGGCAGAGAGTGAGGAAGAGAGAGAGAGAATCCTAAACAGGCTCTGTGCTGTCAGCACAGAGCCCCACATGGAGCTCTATCTCATGAACTGTGAGATCATGACCTGGGCCCAAATCAAGAGTCAGACGCTTAACTGACTGAGCCACCCAGGTGCCCCTGGATCACCTGATACTGTCACATGGATCACTGAGGCTTTGTTTTTTTAAGTCTTTTTCTCTGCTCCACTTTGGCTGGTTTCTATTGCTATGTCTCAAGTTCAGTAATTTTTTTCTCTTGCAGTATCTATTCTTGTTAATTCCATCTCTACAAATCCCATTTGGTTTTTTTCTCTCATACCTTCCACTTCTCAATGTTCATGTTTCATGGAGTTCCACTCTATTCATGTATACTTTACTCGAGCAAAGACTCAAGGGGACCTTCAATGTGACTCGATCCTCTGGAATTCTGCCCTACAAATACTGTCCACCCTCCACCCCTGTACTCTGGTCTCTCTCTCAAGTCAGGAAGTCCCCTGGGCTCTCCCTGTGCCCTGGTCTAGAGCGTGTTTCTAGGCAGAAAACCAGGGCAATCACTTCATGTGTTTCCCTTCTCTTAGGGATCGCAGACTTGTGTTGCCTATTGTGCAATGTCTAATCATATTTGTTTTATGCATTTTTGCCTAGTTTTATGGTTTTTTATGGTGAGAAGGAATATCTGATTCCTGTTACTCCATCATGACCAGAAGTGAAAATTATGGGTAAATTACTTAACCTCTCCCCACTTCACCCGTTTTGCCCATTCCTCCCACCCTGAATGAAAGGCATTATTAACTCCATTATATAGATGAGAAGGTTTAAATAAGTTGTCCAAAGTCAAACAGCTGATAAATGTAGAGATGGAATCCTTCTAATTCCAAAGCCCATATTATCCTATGGGTTAGAAGAGCTTAAGTGGCACCTGGGTGGCTCAGTTGGTTAAGTGTGTAACTCTTGATTTCAGCTCAGGTAATGATCTCATGGTTCATGGGTTCGAGCCCCACATCAGGTTCTGCACTGACAGCACAGACCCAGCTTGGGATTCTCCTTCCCCCATCTACCCCCCCCCCACTTGTTCTCTGCCTCTCTAAATAAATAAATACATAAATAAACATCTTTAAAAAAAAAAGAGCTTCAGACAGTGCCTGGAACACAGTAGGAATTTGAGAATTCCAACATTAGACTCCGTCTTTACTCTGTTACTCTCCCTGATACCCAGCAGTTCAAAGGATATAAAATTTTATTAGATACCAAAGTTTATATTGGGAAATCCAATTTCTAGCATTGGGTCCTTTCTCTTCACATCCTGCTGGGATTTTTTTTCTCTTAAAAAGCTCTCGAATCCATTGATTTTTCTTTGCCTTCATTACCACCCTTCTAGTCCAGACTACTGGCCCCTGCCTGAGTCCTTCTGCCTTGTTCCTGGCGCCTACTCTGGCCTCTCTGACTCACTTTCTTCATCACAGCCCTGGTGATTCTTTCAAAATGCAAATCTGATCAGGTCCGTGTCTTGCTTAAACTGTTCAGAGACCCTTAGCCTGTTTCTGATTCTGTGTCTCCCTCTCTCTCTGCCCTTCCCCCATTCATGCTTTGTCTCTCTCTGTCCCCAAAATAAATAAACGTTGAAAAAAAAATTAAAAAAAAAAAAAAAGAAAAAAAAAGGGGCGCCTGGGTGGCTCAGTCGGTTAAGCGTCCGACTTCAGCCAGGTCACGATCTCGCGGTCTGTGAGTTCGAGCCCCGCGTCGGGCTCTGGGCTGATGGCTCAGAGCCTGGAGCCTGTTTCTGATTCTGTGTCTCCCTCTCTCTCTGCCCTTCCCCCGTTCATGCTTTGTCTCTCTCTGTCCCAAAAATAAATAAACGTTGAAAAAAAAATTAAAAAAAAAAACTGTTCAGAGACCCTTGAGAATACAGTCTAAGAATCTTTGTTAAAGTCCACAGGACCTGCACGGTTTGGCCCCGACCTGGTCCCTGGCTACTTCTCATACTGCACTTGCACTTGCATCCAATCTCCCACCCAACTCATTATCCTGTTGTTATTTCCCCAAAATATGCTGTCACACATCAGGGTTTTCACCTTTGCTCATGTGTCTGTGCGGTAACAAATTGCCATTTTAATGAAAATGTCTAGGTTCTTCTAACTGCTCATTTTACCTGAGACCCTTCGCTCATCCTCTGGGACTTGCCAAGGCCTGGCTCTGGTTGGCCATTCAGGCAAGCTCTTAAGCCTCGGTCCTTACACTGACTCCCTATCACAGAATCCACAGTGTTTCAGTTTGCCTGATGAATTCAGTAGGAGAACACTGGCTCCTGAATGAGGATTATCATTCTGCACATGCTTGTTTCACAAAATGGTCCTAGGATTATCAACTCAACATGTTGATAAAGCACACACTGGCAACTATGACTAACCTTGGATGACTCTTTTCTGATACTAGAGAAGACCTGGAAATTTCTTTCAGTCTCTTTGTTCCCAGATAGAATGAGCCCCACACCTCTCTACCTTCAGAGCTCCCATGGGAGCGAAAGGGCTAGGATCCATAAATGGCTTTGAGTTCCTTGGTGAGAAACTGTGCATATGTAAATATTACATGCAGAAGTCTGTAATGGGAGTGTGTAATAAAGCCTGACATCATCTTTGGGAGCATGCAGTGTTGCTCAATGGAGTGGGACTATTGAAATGACCCACTAAAAGTCCATGAGAAAAACATGGAGAGGGAAGGTAGTTTCTGGTAGGAGGTGGGTGGAAGGCTTCTCGAGGGATTGTGGCTTCTTTTACTGTATCCTCGTCAGAGCTTTGCCTAGTATGGAATATACAGGAGTTGCTCAAGATAAACTATCACCTGCAAAGGTTATCAGAGGTGATTCTGTGCTTGGGACAGATCATTGAGAACCCAGCCACTGCAATGAGATCACCTCTGGCAGAAGTGGTTGCTTACTAGACCTGGCTGGGTGTTTCTGGCCCTGGATCAGCTGGTTAGATTGTAGGCTGGTTTCCATGAGGGGTGAAGAGGCACCTCCCCACATGGTGGCCTAGTCTCCTCTTACACATATCTCACCCCAAAACTACGAGTCTCACCTTTAGAATTCAATTCCATTGGTTTATTGTCCCCTAGTTAAAACGGGAAAACCTTGAGATGGCACCTGGCTGGCTCAGTCAGTGGGACACAGGACTCTTGATCTTGGGGTTGTGAGTTCAAGCCCCATGTTTGGTGTAGAGATTATTAAAAAAAAAAAAGCAGTTTTTTAAAAAAAACAAACACCTTGCTGTGAATGGTGAATGAGTTTTCTTTTTCCCTGGCAGGACTTCTGGTGGAGAAACACACCCCACCAGATGAGAGAGGCAGAGGTAAAACTTGAGGAAAACAGCCTGCAAAGAAACCCTCCTCTCGATTCCATCAGATCTTGAGAAAGGGCACTGGTTCCCAGAAGGAGCCCAGAAGGTGGAGAATGGGGCAAGGAGGGGATCCCACAGCCAAATACTAGCATGTAGCTTTGACCAAGATTTAGCTAATTGTGAATTGAGACAGGGTGAAGGAAAACATGTCCCACAAAGGAATTTCTCTGGCACTCACAAGGCCCATTTACACAGGCTCAGTCATGGCATGATTAGGAAACAGTTTGGAAGCCACGACTGTCACTGCCAAGGAGAGCTGGGTTCAGAGCTAGGAAGCAGGACCTCAGGGCAGAGGCACTGGTGTTTCTGGAACCAGAGATTCAGACTCAGACTTACTGGCTTGACCTGGTCTACCTCCTCACATGTTTTCCTCACCTGCTTACCCATGCCTGACATTCATTTTAATGGGGAGCAAACTCTGCATTTAGGAAGGGAGGGAGAGAGGGGGAGGAGAGAGAGAGAGAAAGGATATGAGAATGCATTCATGACTTTGAAGGAGGTAAAGAAAATCCAGCTGGGCTTGCCTGAGGGTGGGTGGTCTACCATGGTATAATTTTGCTCAAGTCCATCCCAATGAGGAAATAAAATCTTTCCTTCACAACAGCAACGGAATAATTTCGGATAGCTTTAAGGTTGCCCAGAACAGTAAACAGAAGAAAACAAAGGTTTAAATGAAGAATATGAAGTGGGTAGGGCGCGACAAGGTGGGAGGCTCACATTTATCCGAGTTCCTTAAAGGTTCTCAAACTGCCATTCCAAAATGCAGTGCTGCCCTCTGCTGGCTGAGTGTGGTGTAGTGCATCAAAACCAAGGACGACTCCCACCCAAGTCCTTTCCCACATTTGGGAAAGACAGAAAAGACTCAACGTGAGGCAGGAGGCAAATCAAGCACGGAACGATTGTCCAACCACCAGGACTCCTCAGAAAATACCCCTGAGTGTTTTTGGCTTCGAATTTAAGGAGGTATATCTAGCTTCTCCTGCCTGTGCTTAGCAAATTGGGTCAGACTGTTGTAAATGTTCAAGGAACAATGACTCTGAGCACCAGCTACCGGCCTGGAGAGCTCCCCTCAGAGACTCTGCAGTGCTCTGGGGATAGGAACGTGCGGTCTGGGGCTGCGTGCACTATGGAAAGTCCGCCATATTCTTCCCCTGGCTCCTGGCTCTACACCTGTTGGCCAAAAAGCCCTTTGAAGGAACTTTCCCACTACACCATTGACCGTGGCCCTGGCATTGCTGATTCCCGACTCTGCCACAGTTGCCAGGCTCACAGGTGCCAGCTTCTGTGCAGACAAAGCACAAGGGCCCAGCAGAGATTCAGGATTTATTCAGATATACTTGTATGACCAAATATCTCAAGTTAGATGCTCTCAGTTGCCTGCTAATGTATTTGGGTATTAAAACAAGCTACTATGCTTAGGGGCTTTTCTTTATTCTTGTAAAACCAGATCTCGGCAAATGGATTATAAAATCAAGATTGAAAATTCTGCTAGTATTTCCTCTCTATTCTCTTATAAGGTGTCACTCAAAATCTGCTTTCGTTTTCTTCAGAGGCTTTTGAAATTTCCCATAATGAAGTGTGGGTGCATATTCATTAAGTCCCTTAGGATGAGAAATGGAGCCTAAGAGAGAAGGTGTCTTCAGCACAGCTCCCCAGTAATCGGTGGTATTAAGTATTGGGATTAAACTGCTCCTTGGAGAGAAAAAAAGGAAAGTGTTTATGGGTTTATGTATTTTTCTCAAAGGCACACTGGGAAACATGAAACATGGGTCTGATTTCAGAGGCTGGCAAATGGAAGCATATCCAATTTTTAAAAGCGATTACCACGCAAGTTATTATATCTGACACAAACAAACCAGGCCCCAAAACCCTGAGGTGCCTTCAGCATCTGGAAGAAACTGATGAGGCAGCAGTGATCCGAATCTGAGGATGCTCAGCCATTACTCCTCAGGCCTTGGCTGATATTTTTATTACTACAGTGGGGAGCCTCACGTCTCTCCTAATGCCAGATGAGGACCCATCTCAGCCCTGATAGGAGATAATGGAAGCAACAGACTTTGCAGAGGACCTAAACCATAAGACACATGTATTGAAAGTTGTCGCCCAGTTGGTTCCATAGGTGTGCAACCAGTGTGATCACATAGTCCCCATGCTTGCAAGGGCCTACACTCAAAAGGGTCCAGCACTGGATGACTGGGGGGCTTAGTCAGTTAAGCATCTGATTCTTGATTTCGGCTCAGGTCATGATCTCCTGGTTTGTGGGTTCGAGTCCTGAGTTGGGCTCTGCACTGAGCATGAGCCTGCCTAAGATCCTCTCTCCCTCTCCCTCTGCCCCTCCCCCCTTTCTCGTGCGTGAGCCCACGTGCACACATGCACTCTTGCTCTCGCTCTCTCTCTCAAAAAAAGGGTCTTGCACTTGGAGTTTATGCTCTGTGGTCACGATCTTGATACTTTGACTTTTAATCATTTCAAGAATTATTAAACAAGGGGCACCTGGGTGACTCATTCAGTTCTGACTCTTGATTTTGGCTCAGGTCATGATCCTAGAGTTGTGGGATCCAGCCCCATGTCAGGTTCCTCACTAAGTATGGAACCTGCTTGAGATGCTCTCTCTCTCTCTCTCTCTCTCTCTGCCCCTATCCCCAGCACTCTCTCTCTCTCTCAAAAAAAGAATTATTAAACAATATAATTTTAAGCATAATTTTACCCTTCTTCATAATGTTATCTTTGAATTTACATTTTGTAAATAAAGTCTGATGGCACAAAGAAGTGTGCATTGGGGCTTGGAGACTCCGCTCATGAATGGTCTGCCTCTCACTGCCTCTCTGCCTCTTTGGTTGGGATGGGCTCTTGGCTGTCCTCTGCTCCCTGGTTGCCCTGGTCCTGCCTAGCTCCCCTCTCCCTGCCCTCATGCATGCCCTCACTGCTGTCACCCCCTGCCCTGGGTAGGGGCCTGCATGTAGGTACAGGGAGAATGACAGTTGAGCATGTGTACCCAGGGCTGCCAGTGCCACAGTACATTAGGCAGGCAGCAGCAGGGGTGAATCCCTTACCACAGCTGCTCCAGGTACTGAGCATGTCCTGGCACAGAGGTTTAATCCTTTTAGGGCTCTCCCATCCATCGTGGGTTTTGCCTGGAGCATGGCATGTCAGTCTGGTGGCTGGCTAAAGGAGGGATCCCAGAGCTGATGGGCTGTGTGTGCTCATGCAGTCAGCGGGCAGCTCACCCTCAGCGTCTGTGAGGGCTTGCACTCATCTTACAAACATCCCTGTGCCCAAAGCAGGGATAGCAGATAAGAAACACCACGAGAGTGTGAGAAAGAGAGACCATGGAAGAAAAGAAAGTTTCATATTTTAATGCTTTTAATGGCATGTTTTCCTTCCTTTTTGCAGTTTTTTAATTTTTTTAATTTTTTAAGTTTATTTATTTTGAGAGAGAGAGAGAGAGAGAGAGAGAGAGAGAGAGAGAGAATCCCAAGCAGGCTCTGCACGGTCAGCACAGAACTCAATGTGGGACTCGAACTCACGAACCATGAGATCATGACCTGAGTTGAAACTGACAGTCGGACGCTTAACTGAGCCACCCAGGAGCCCCGGTTTTTTTTAAGTAAGCTCTACACTCAACATGGGGCTTGAACTCACAACCCTGAGATCAGGAGTCATATGCACTACTGAGGCACCTCTTTCCTTGCTTTTTGAATAAGGGACCCTGTGTTTTCTTTAAATGTATGTATGTATGTATGTATTATGTATGTATGTAATCTCTTCACCCTGTGTGGGATTCTAACTCATGAGCCTGAGATCAAGAGTCTTGTGCTTTTCCGACTGAGCCAGCGAGGCACCCCGAGACCCTGTATTTTCATTTCATTCATACCACCATAGGGAGCTAGCCCTGGTGGTAGCAGACGGTAGGGACCCTCTTCTGGTTCTGTCCATATGGCATCTGAAGTTACTGGGCTCTTATTAAAGATGATTTATCAGGTTTTCATGGCTTCAGATGAACTTCTCAAGGGGCCATGGGGTGAGAGTAGGTAGCCACTGACAACCTCAGAATAATAAGAATAAAAATTTGTTGAATGAATTGGTGAATAATCAAATGAATAAAACAACGAACTAAGGAAGACAGCAGGCATAAGTGTGTGATGGGCTCGGAATATGATTCTCCCAGGGTTATTTGCCTTCGATCAGGCAGGAAAGATTTGTGGCACAGAGAACCCTTGAGGGTTCTGGGGGAAGGGCAGCTCCTGAGTCTCGCTGTAGAGGCTGCTCTGGGCAGTCCAGGCTCCTTTGCTGGTCAGTCTCTCCTACTGTAAATCCCCACTCCCTCCTTTAATGCTGATGTCCAGAAGACATTCATACTGTACAGCAATAGGACTTTTGTAATGAGAAAAGACAGAAGCCTTGATATAGAATTTCTCTTCCTGGGAGAAAATACCTGCACATTACGAACCTCTATTGATTTGTCTCGCCAAATCCCAAGCTGCAATAATTTCAGAGACTTATTCACAGGGAGCATGGATGATAGTTGATCAGAATGCCCCACAGTGTGCACTGTGCCCCAGCTCCCTTCCTCCCTGCCTGTCCAGTGCCTCCTCAGCTGGTCTCTACCGTCCCTTGAAGCCCTCTCTGCCTGCTCCAGAGTCCTGAGCTTTCTCTTCTGAGCTTGTGTAGCATGGACTTGGACTCTCTCTTTTCTAGGTGAGCTATTATTGCCGCGTTTGCTGTGTGGGCTTTAGAGGCTCCTTCCTTCTCTGAGGTGAAGGGCTGTGTTGTCCCCTTCCCTTGAATTGCTCTGAAGGCCAAACCCAGGCCTGGACACCAAGTACTTTGACTCTGCTGTGGCCACTCAGCCCTCCACACTGTTCTCCATCACCCTGGACCTGTCCCCACCACGGGTCCTTTGCACTTGCTCTCCCCCTGCCTGGAAAGCCCTTCCCCCACCTCTCTGCAGGGCTTGATCCCTCCTCTCTTTCAGGCCTTTGCTCAAATGTCACTCCATCAATGAACTCTGACCACACTGCTGAGCATTCCAAACCTGCTCTTACTTCCTTCGTCCCCTTTCCCATTCCTCAACTTTATTTTCCTTCAAACTACTTTCACCATCCAGCATACTAAATATTACACTTATTTGTTTATTGTCTACCTTTCTTCTCTAGAAGGGACATTCTAGAAGGATGGTGACTTTGTCGGTTTGCTGATGTATCCTTACTTTCTAGAACAATTCCAGGCAGGTGGTAGATGTTCTAAGACAATGTGTTCAATTAAACAGAGAACACGTGCCACAGATTCTTACTTCCTTCCATTGAAATCCCACTGCATGGTTTGTGGTTCTTGGAGGCTGCATGCCCTCTCAGGGTCGGAGACGCTAAGGGAGTAACCTGGGGGATAATTTGCTACTTATCTGAGTCCTGGATGGTCATAAAGACTTGTAGTCAGTAAAACCAATAACATGCATGCTCCAGGCCCTGCTGGCTCAGCTATTTAGGGCCTATGCTGGGGAGGCCAGAGTCACATGTCCCCTCCCCGTGTGGATCATGGCACCTGGCTGAGTTCCACAGTCCAGCCAGGGTGGAGGGAAACAGAATGAGAAGATGTGGACAAACTAGGAGAGGATGGAGCTGAGCAAATGCTCAGTGACTGTGCACCGAGGTCCTGCTGGAGTGAAGGAGTCTGGGAACAAGGAGGCCTATTCTGCTGTTGAGCAAGTTAGAGATCCTTCTGTTCTATGAGCCAGTTGACAGCCAGAGCACAGTGTTCCATGGGAACCACGAGGGAAGGAGCTACAGGCTTCAGATAAGACTGGGCTCTGTGGCAGGGGGGTGTCTCTGGGTGGGCTCAGCTTTTAGGGTAGTGTTTAGTCTGAATGAGAAAGCAGGAAAAGCAATCAGGTAGAGGAGGGACAGTCTCAAAGGCTACCTGCAGGAAACCTCAAGGAGCAGTGAGGAGGTGGCAGAACTAAGGTACAGAGGGACAGTGGCACCAGGTGGAGGGGACATTCAGATGAGGGAGGACCCCGGAAGGTTTCAGAGGAGGAGTGGGCAGAAAGGTGTGAGCTCTTCCAAGTTGGCATGTTGTAACAGCTGCTGAGCCAAATAGGGCAGTGGAGGCGTTCTTAGCCCCCAGAGGTGGACTTCAAGAGCCCACAAACCCTCTAAATTTGGAGGCACAGTTTTATGTCATTGGTATAAGTTCAGTTTTCAAGGGAGAGTGTCCATTACTTTTATGTAGTTTCCAAAGCTCAAGAATGACTGAGTAGTGGGCATTGCTCGTGCCCCTCCCTCAGCCTTCGTGTCCACCCCTTCCTCAAGGAGCCCACATCCAGCAGGAGAAGGGGGCCCAAGCCCCAGCTCCTGGGGTCTCTGGTCGGCACAGCCAGTGGGCACCCTCCATTCCTCTGAGCAGTGCTTTCACGGGGGCCCCTATGTCCTGGGTTGTTCAGTTAGGGGGACTCTCAGGAGTCTTGCTTCTAATTGTTTTTTAATTTTTTTTAATATTTATTTATTTTTGAGAGACAGAGAGAGACAGAGCACAAGCAGGGGAGGGGCAGAGAGAGAGGGGGACACAGAATCTGAAGCAGGCTCCAGGCTCTGAGTGGTCAGCACAGAGCCCGATGCGGGGCTCGAACTCACAAACAGCAAGATCGTGACCGAAGCCAAAGTCAGACGCTCAACCAACTGAGCCACCCAGGTGCCCCGTAGGAGTCTTGCCTCTAATGTTGGGTTAGACCTGTTTCCTCTTTTCCTGGGGACATCTGTGGCTTGCCTGAGCCATCTGGCCACCAGGCTAGGGGTGTGGGCAGTGCAGGAGAGAGGGCAGAGCCCAGGGAACCACAAATAAATCCTGGAGCCAGGCCTGGATTAAAGCACCTCTGAAAGGAAAAACCCTCTGTGTGCTTTTTAGTGCACTTAGGGACAAAAAGAGTAGAGAGTCTAACAAAAAACCTTGCGGTGTCCATTATTTATATTGTTCAAAGTATAAAAAAATACGGAAACGCCTTTGCTGACAAACTTTCCATTGTCAATTATGCAGATACCACAAGCTATAAGCAAGAGCAAAAGGGCATTACCTCTGTGGGCTCCACGGTGGCGTCAGTGGCCAGCTCCCACGGAGAGTGGAATCGGGGGCTAGCTGGTGTTTTCAGCTTGTTCTGGAAGTTCAGGACCAAGCCTCTTGTCTTCCTATGCTCAGATCTGGATGGGCTGGCCCTAGCCCAGGGCCAGCTGTGAGTTTTCTCTTATTGGAACAGAAGCATTTGAGGCATATGTGTGTTCTAGCTCCCCGCACGTTTTTAATCACAAGGGAGACAGATGCTGTGACGTCTTGTTAGCGAATGATGGAGAGCACGCATGTCTGCCACAAGCGGAAGAGGTCTTGAGTCTGTGTCCTGAAAAGGGGAAACCAAAGTAGAAAAGGATTCTCTTAAAACAAACCAAAACACCTGGTCTCTGCCAAGCACGTGCCCCTCTCAAGTCTTCAGCTTCCAAG
The DNA here is from genome assembly GCF_022837055.1 of Prionailurus viverrinus. Taxonomy (NCBI): domain Eukaryota; kingdom Metazoa; phylum Chordata; class Mammalia; order Carnivora; family Felidae; genus Prionailurus; species Prionailurus viverrinus. The sequence goes on along the minus strand of NC_062563.1, from coordinate 67,141,039 downwards.
TTCACTTCCGGGCTTAGCTGTGGCAAAAGATGGCTGAAAACCTGAAAGCAATTCCTCATTTGCAAGTCAATGGACAGAGTTTTAGGTGGAAAGGAAAACACACACACACACACACACACACACACACACACACACACACACACACACACACACCACAGTAGAGTTAAAACCCCTCTTCTTCTTTCTGCTTATTAGGAATAGTCCTGTACGTTTCCTTTCCCAGAACTTGCTATGAGAAACCAATGGCTTCTTGGCCCCTAAAGGCAGATCTAGAAAGGCCTTGGAGATGGAGAAAGAGAACCCGAGGGCATAATGACGCAAGGCTTGGCACAGGCAGCTGTGACCTGGTGAGCTGGGGCTGGGAGGAAAAATAATATAATAATCACAGCTCACATTCATCAGTGTCCATAGGTGCCACGCGCTGTTTCACGTCCCTTACATTTAGTCTTCACTATAGATACTGAAACTCAAGCATAAGCAACGTGTCCACAATCACACACAGCTAGAAAGTGTATCATCGGTGTTGAAGCCCTAACAGTTGGGTTCCAGAAACTTTGCTTTTAACTCCAGGATGAGAGGGCTGTGGCCAGGAGTCCAGGAGGTGGGGCAGCAAGAGTAGTACCTGTGGTTTGCAGAGGGTTCACTTACTTGGGTGGATTTGGGTTTTCACAGAGCAGTGAGCTTCCCCCCAAACTGAATAGTTACCCTTTTATTTTGTGAAGTGAAAACATTCATAAAAATCTTCTAACATCATTTCATGAAACAAATGCAGTTGCAATGCAAAGAAGGACACAATCTCAGAATAATGGCCAGTCCTTCCCCTTGAATAAATCTACCTTTGTGAACGCCTCCCTCCGCTGACCTTATTTTCCTCATCTCACCCTGGGCTGGTGAAAATGTCCTCACAGTTGCCACCTGTCACAGAAGCCTTATGTGGGGACCACTGCAGTGCCTCATCTGATCCTCGTAAACCTTCTGCAAGGTAGGCAGGAAAGTCCTGTTATTCCCCACTTTATCAAAGAAGAAACCAAAGCCCCGAGAAGTCAAAAAATTTAAGGACACACAGTTTTGAAAAATGGCAGAGCCAGGTTACAAACCCAGGCATTTGGCTCCAGGTACAGTGCCCCTTCCTGTGTACCGCAAGCCATTTGCCAGATGAACTGACTGCCCACCAGCTTGATTACCACGTGGGGACCTGAATGTTCAGAAAGAGAGGGAGCATTTATAAGTGTTTCCAACAACAGGGCTCAGAATGTAGTAGTGCATAGCTGAGAGGCAGTCTCTGGATTCAGGACAAGATGAGAAGCCCTTAGGGGTAAGGAAGGAGCATATTTTCTCGAGCATATCTTCTCTCTCATCCCCAGGCCCAGCACAGGGCACACAGGGCTGGCAAGAAATCCTTGCAGCTTAGGCATGGGACTTTGGTTTTGAATGCCAGTTTTTACTTAGGATTTTCTGTGGAAAGAAGAGAGGAAGGAAGAAAGGGAAAAAAAATCTCTGACACATTTGATAGGTTGCTACAGAGAGAAGGGAAAAAAGGATGGAGTCCAGAAAAGACTTAACAGAAGCACCCTGGGCAGTGAGGGGAAGAGGAAGGCAGCATGAGGGGCTTGTCCCAGCAGGCGAGTGGGTGGGTGGGTGGGTGGGTGACAGGGAGGCAGAAGCACTAAATGTGACATCTGCACTCTTGATTATGACCCCCGATGCCTCATGGCCTGGCCCCTGCCTATTGCTCCAGAGTTACTGCCACTACCCTTGATTTCTGTGCACCAAGATGCTCCATGGGATCCCACCTCAGGACCTTTGAACTGCTTCTGGGCATGTTCTTTTTAAAAACCAGCACTTACTAATGCCTGTTCATCCTTTGGTGACTTCTCTGACTCCTGTCTACCAATTTGAGGGGTAGACAGCACAGAGCCATGTCATCCCACCTCCAAAATGTAGTGAACATTCAAATATATGCTAAGTGCACAGAGCCTAGGGGCGGCACCTTAACTAGTGAGGTGCTCCTGAGGCCTGTGGGAGCCCCTTATCTGGTCCATGGTGAACTCAGCACCCTGAACCTTTCCTTCATGACCTTATTATGGTCTGCAGTTATATATCCGGGTGACTGTTTGGCTGATGTCTTTATCCCACTAAATGGTCAGCTACCTGGGAAAGCAGGGCTATGTGCTTGCTGGCGGTGGTATCTGCAGCCTGGTGGAACCAGCGATCCGGATGGCACCTGGTGTTTGTTGAATGGCTTTCCTCCTTGTTTTGCTGGGGAATGCCTGGCTGTGCAGCTGGAATTTTGCTTTCAACTCACACGATTCTTCGTGGAGGTCATGGCCATTTCTAGAAAACTGTTCCCAAGCTACTCAAGGTTGTGTTTTCTTCCTAGACCAAGATTCAGAACCCACCGGGTTTGAAGTCCTCCAGTACTAGAACAACGAAGCCTGTCCCCTGCTGACCAGAGTGGGGTTTGGGCTCTTTTGAGAGGTGCATGCTGGCTGGGTCTGAGTTGTTGTCAGCTCTGATTGTGTAGGACAATGGAGACTTGTAGCCTGTGGGATGTGGGGTGGGGCAGAAGCAGGGCCCGGGCACCTAGAAGACCTGTCATTCCCTGTTCAGCCACTAAAAGGCACTGTTACTCTACAGGGCAGACCAGGCTGATGGGGCCAGCACTGGGGAGCCACTAGGAGAAGTCACACTAGCTGCATTCACTGAGCGCCAACCGTGTGCTAGGCACTTTGAATACTCTAATTCCATAATCATGCAAGAGGGGGATGATGAAATCTATTTACAGGTGAGGGAAAGAGGACCAACGAGCTTAAATGATGTTTTCCAGGTATTATGGCTCATAAATGGCAGGGGCAGATTTCAGAACCAGGCCTGCCTAAATCTACAATTAGCGCCTTCCCCCCACCTCTCCCCGGGTGCTCCCTCAGTCATGGTGCCAAATCTCCTCCGTTTGTCCTCGTAGCAGTCACCTAGCCAGGCTGCTGCTCACAGCACAAGCTCCCCTCGCTCAGCTGTCTCAATGTGGCCAATTTTGACTATCCAAATTAATATAGGGGCCACTGCTTGGGTCTAAAATCTAAAGCTGGGTTATTAAAATGACTTACTTGAGTCCAGAGACCATTCTTCTGTGTGTGGGGAGGAGGAGGAGAAGGACATCAGATTTGCCCTTCCAGAGCCCTCTCCTCTAGTCTTGTTCTGTAGTCCCTCCCCCTCTTCCTGCCAGCCCTCACACAGCTGCCACAGAGCTTCCCCACAGACTTGATCAGCTCAGCAGCCAGGAGAAACTTCCTTAGCCAGCACCCAAGGCCCTTAATGAGCTGGAAACATGCCTCGTCACCTTATGGCTAACCCCCACAACCAATAGCTAACAGACCCGCACTCTCAGCTCCAGCCCCCTGAGCTCAGCACTCCTGCCTCTCAGAGCTGAGATCTGCCCCCTGCACAGCAGATTCCTGAAGCTTCCCACGAGGCAGTGTGAGGATGAATAATCCCAGTCAGCTGTTGGTACAGTGCTGACCCACAGGAGGAGCCCAGGAACGTTCCTTGTCTTCCCTTTCTCAGCCCGTGGAAATATGCAAGGACAATACAACTGCAAAGGCAGATGTATGTGGTGTAACGCTCCATACGGTGCAATCCCCATGTAAACATTTCCAGACATAGGCAAATGTCCTCAGGCTGACACCAAGGAAGGCATTTCCTGTACTTTTTTTTTTTTTTTCTTTCTTCCTGTGCCCATGGTGAGCTCCAAGGTGACTGAAACACCATCTGGAGTCTAACCTCCTTGAGGACAGGGACAGGGTTGTGAACCTCTGAGCAACCTCATAGGCCCAACACAGCACTGGGTCTTCAACAGTGTCCTTTCTAGGAATGTGAGTTGGTCAATTAATTATTGACTGGGTGCATGAGAAGCTGTAGGGATGGGCAGATCATTTCAGGGTATCATCATCTGAAACAGAAACAGCATTGTTTTAAGAGCCTGTCAAAGCCCAGGAGAAATATGGTACTTTCTTCTTCCTGTTGCAGGAGATGGCTATTAAAACCACAGGGCAGGGGTGCCTGGGTGGCTCAGTCAGTTAGGCATCTGACTTCAACTCAGGTCATGATCTCATGGTTCGTGAGTTCAAGCCCCTCATGGGGCTCTGTGTTCTTAGCACAGAGGCTGCTTTAGATCCTCTGTCCCCCTCTCTCTGCCCCTCCCTTGCTTACATGCTTTCTCTCTTTAAATAAACATTAAACAAAAACAAACAAACAAACAAACAAACAAACAAAAAAAAAAAAACCAAGCCCGCAGGATGTGAGACCCAGAAGGGCCATGAGATGACAAGTCAGCAGCTTGATTTGACCACTTCGGGCTGGTGGGGCTGACATGCTTAGATGTGGAGATTGCAAGCCTTGGCCCACTCTCTTCTCTTGTTGCTGTTTAGTCTTCTTATTCTGAGGTTCAAAGAGACAAAGCCTATGGGATGTTTTTCCAGGTTCCAGAAAGTCCAAAACAGGCCGGGATCTTGGGACTCAGCCTCTTCCAGGAAGGGCCGCACCAGATGAAAAATCAGGCCTGTGTTCTTGGCCCAGGCTCTCCTGACTCCAGCCCAATCTCAGTCGCACCCTCACACATTGAATGGGGGGTGGTTCCAGCCCCCCAATTCATCCAATGTCACATGGAACCTGCCTACTCTGGGTTGGCATGTCGGGTAAATTTTCTGATCAATATGCATTTGCCTATCCCTGTTCCACAACTAAGGCACCTTTGGTGTCATGGTGGTCTGTCTGTATCTGTTCTTATTGTCTCACGTCATCAAATGCTCTGTACACATTGCGAACATGTTTTATACAGCTTATTCTTGCCTTCTCGGTAACTGTTCTATGTCATTTAAACCACCGGTAATGATAGTCTTGTGTACTTTACCTCCTTTAGGTTTTTATTAAAAAAAATGTTTAATATTTATTTTTGAGGCAGAAAGAGAGACAGAGCACGAGCAGGGGAGATCAGAGAGAGAGCGAGACACAGAATCTGAAGTAGGCTCCAGGCTCTGAGCTGTCAGCACGGAGCCTGACGTGGGGCTCGAGCCCATGAACCGTGAGATCATGACCTGAGCCAAAGCTGGACACTTAACCAGCTGAGGCACCCGGGCACGCCTACCTTACCTCCTTTAGAACCACAGGACAAACTGATTGCTATTATTCCCATGAGAGTTATATAATAATAATAACTCTCAAGGATCTTGTCCAAGGTCACCCTGTAAGGTACTGATGGGCAGGGCCTCTGGCTCCTATATCAGCAGTCCTAATAGGAAGAGTTCTGTCCATGGTGTGTAGCCACCCCAGGGGCTACATGCAAATGTGTTGCTGTGGCTGCAAAGACAAAGCGACTGCAGAAGCTGGTGCAGGTGGGCAGGTGGGTATGGGCAGGGTTGGCCAACAAGGCAGGAATGCCAGAGTGGGGGGCTGCTGTAGGATTGAGATGTAGGGGCTGGAAAGAGCTCCTCAGCTCTCTCTGCTGCCTGAAAGCCCCTTAACAGAGAATAAAGTCTTCTAGTCCATGGTGAGAGGTGTGTGTGCACATCCCAGCTCTGTTCCCTATTGACTGTACACTTACCCTCTGTGAGACTGTTTAATTATCTGCTGGAGGTTTAAATAATATCTATTGTATAGGGTTGTGTGGATTCAATTTAAAAATGCACAGGATAGGCTTAGCACTCCGCCTAGCTTATACCATTCAATAAGTAGTTGTTACTGTAAACATGCAGATGTGGGGGAGGGCTGTGCTGCTTTTTATGTTTCTGTTTTGCTTCTCTGGGTTCTCAGCAAATTAACACATACTGATTTTATAATAAAAAATGATTTTTTTTAAGACAGAGAGAGAGTGCAAGCAGGGGAGAGGGGCAGAGGGAGAGAGAGAGAGAGAGAGAGAGAGAGAGAGAGAGAGAAAGTCCCAAACAGGCCCTATGCTCAGCGTGGCGTCTGATGCGGGGGCTCAATCCCACGACACTGGGATCATGACTTGAGTCAAAATCAAGAGTCAGATGCCGACTGAGCCACCTAGGCACCCCAAAGGGATTATTTTTGATAATAATACCTACATTTGCTTTCGATCTACAACAGAAATGACTTACTGACAGAACAGAGAAAGACATCTAGATTCTTCTTTTAGGAAGTGTCCTTCCCTCCTGGGGAGAGCTAGCTTTTCATAGATTTTAACTACTGTCTCCAGCACAAGGCTAGATGCCCACCCCCACTATAGCATCGAGCAGGCTCTGACCCACACACCCTGAGCTTCAGAAGCTTGGACTGGTTGGTTGTGAAAAGTTGTGAAAGCTGAGGGGGAGGTGCCTTGGGGATGAGGCTTCACAGTCATGGTCCGTTGTGACAGAAAGAAGTGAGCTCTCTGCTGGTTGTGACTCAGCTCTGTTGCTTCAAAATGCACAGAGATTTTACACTCTTTCCAAACAAAGGCTAAAATGTTAGGAGGTCCTGCCTCAGAGTGTGGGGCTATGAGAACAGTGGACAATGGAGACAACAGAAGAGGCTGCCCTCGGAAGGGGGCAGGTGCTCACACGGACATGGGAGCCACAGGTGCCCAAGAGGAGAGCCGATGTCACCTGAGTGGTGCTTCCTCTCCATCTTGGCGTCCAAGAGGCCGCTGTTCCCTTGGCAAGGCCTAGGATGCCAGGCTGAAGGAGGCCGCGGTGCTCCCTCTGTATTGAGGTCTAGGTCAGCAGCTCACTTTAGAGAGTCAGTGGGAAACCTATGGCCCGAGCCTTTTAGGAAAGGACAGGGGTGTGGAAGAATGACGAGCAGCTTCAATAGTGGGCAGGGCTCCTCAGAGAGGCATGGAGACCCTGGCTTTTCAGAGGGCATGCCCTCAGCATCGTCAGGGCTTGCGAGGCTCAAGAGCAGACAGCTGCATCCTGTTGTGCCTTTGAGGCCAAGGGGGTGTCCACACATGTGTCCTCAGAACCCAATACCATTTGTCCCGGTGGGCTACCTGTCAAGCATGCATAAAGCCAGGGCACCCTGCCCTTTTCCACACAGCTTGGCCTCCCTGCCGCTGCCCCTCCAAGACTGAGTGTTTGCAAAGAGTAGTGCATTTCAGGAAATGAGCTGCCTGGGGCTGCTCAAGATATAGCAATGCTTCCCAACAACAACGAAAGGATTAATACCCACACGTATAGGAAAAGGAAGATATGATCGAAATTTGTACTAGGGCTTAAATAAATAAAGGCAGCACCTTTCCAGAGAGAAAAATGGTAGAATCTGTCTGCATTTATACTGATACTCTGTGTATATTTTTGTTTAATTATCACAGCAACGCTATCAACTAAGTGCCATTATATCAGCTCAGTATCATTATCCCCATTCTACAGATGAAGAACCTGAGGCTCAAATGGGTTTTGTTAACTGCCTCAAGTGCACCCAGTTAGTTGGGAATTGAATCCAGATCTGTCTAATCTGTAGTCTTTCCAACAACTTTTCAAGTTAACTGGAAGGGTAGAATGGGAATGGGATGGGGGTGAGGTGGTTGAGAAAGGGAGAATGGTAAGCAGAGCACTGGGGACACTGGACATTTAAAAAAGCCAAGAGGGCACAGAGAAGGGGAGAAGGCAGAGTGGGGATGGAAGTATCTCCGAGCAAATTTGACCAATTTCAAAATGTCTAGACGGAAGATGAACATCTGTAGCTTCAGTGACTCTATTTAATCTTCATTTAAAAAATCTGTTTTATTTTCCAGCTTCTCTTTGTGAACACAGGCACATAAGCATGTATTGCTAGGTTTACAAACCAGGTCTCAGCTCCTCTGCGTGGCTGAGAGCATGCACGCTGAACTGTCTGCTGCTGGTCTGTCCCAGCCCCGCAAAGGGGCCATTTGAGGCTGCAAGAGATTCCACAGCAGATCCCAGAGCCTCCTCTCTCCTCCACCCTTTCCCATTTGCAGACCCATCATTTCATCTCAGGTGGAGGTACAGGTCCAGTATTTTCTTCGCCAATTAAATTTCCTTTAAGGTGTGTTTCATTCAGGCCAGGTATACTTTTATATACGAGCAGGCAGCTGAGGGACTATCAAAATCCAGAATTCGCTTGGATTTGCACAAAGTCACTGTATGGACCAGTGGCATACACGGTCGCTTCACAAATACATGAATTTCCCTGAAACTCAGAACTGACCTATCTGATTACAGGTATTGAATGGAACAAGTGACTGGGCCAGGGTCACATGGGCTCCCAGAGAGGACTAAAGTCCAAGCCTCTTGATTCCCAGACCTGTGGCATTGCTCCTCAACCACTTACTAATATCCTGCCCCTTCCTCCACCAAAAGAGAGAAGAGCTGGGAGAGAGAAGAGTTGGGAGAACAGAACCACCCATGTGGGGCCTTGGGGCTGTTGCTGCTGAAGTCATCAGGGCAGAAGTTCAGAGCCCAAAGGGTTAATCCAACCTCTAGAGAGTTCTGTGGTCTGGGCAACCCTTGGCCCAGGAGGCAGGAAAGGGGCTTCAGAGAGAACAGGTGTTAGCATATGTGGTGGGGGCTTGCATCCCCTGCCCTGAGGTCTCAACACTGACTGGACACTGAAATCACCTGGGAGCTTTAAAAATGATAATGCCCAGACCCCTGTTCCAGGGAATTGGAAGTAGTTAATCTGAGGTGTGGTAGCTGGCTAAATTTTAAAAGCTTCTAATGGGGCACCTGGCTGGCTGAGTTGGTAGAGCATGAAACTCTTGATCTCAGGGTCATGAGTTCAAGCCCCACTCTAGGTATAGAGTTTACTTCAAAAACTAAAATTAAAGGGGTGCCTGGCCTCCCTCCCGCTGGGAGATGGATCCCAGCATCTGCCATTTCCCCTCTGTTAAATGAGAACATTTTATTTTTATTTCTTTTTATTTTTTATTTTAATTAAAAAAAATTTTTTTTAATGTTTTATTTATTTTTGAGAGAGAGACAGAGTATGAGCGGGGGAGAGGCAGAGAGAGCAGGAGACAGAATCCACAAAGCAGGCTCCAGGCTCTGAGCTGTCAGCACAGAGCCCGATGCGGGGCTTGAACTCACAAACTGTGAGATCATGACCCGAGCCAAAGTCGGATGCTTAACCAACTGAGCCACCCAGGAGCCCCGAGAACATTTTCTTTTTAGAGAAAGGTTCAGGAGTGTGGCTGGGAGGTGGACAACCCCAGCCTGGAGCAAAGATGACCGAGGTCTCAGTGGATCCTAGTGGAAAAGGAGAGAAAAAAGGGGATTGTGTCAAAGGACACAGTCAGGGTCACGCATCAAGAAGTAAGGTGTGAGTGGGGGGCCTGGGGAACTTTGTGTGCCCTGAGGCCAATCCCACAGGAGCAAGGCAGGATTGAGTAATATCCTCCCAAGAAGAGCCTCAATCATGGGATTCCAATGTTATCTGTGTGTAATGAGCAACGAACTAGAACACAGTTGCTGGAAGCCTGGAGCCGGCATGGGTATGGAGAAGCCGTTCCCTGGGATTAAACGTCTGGACACTTTCTGGAATTTCGTTCGTTCATTCATTCATTCATTCATTCATTCATTCGTCCAGTAGGGATTTCATTTACCAATTACAAAAATATTGATTGCACAACTACCATGTCCCAGCCCAGGCACTGAAGCTATACCAGAGAATAAAACAGACAAAAAATCCCTCCCCTTAAGGAGCTTGTGTTCTAGTGGGGAAGACAGATGACAAACAAGATAGATAAGTGAAAATTCAGGAGGTTACACAGTTATGTATGCTAAGGAGAAAAAGTTATGCATGCTAAGGAGGTTACATAGTTATGCATGCTAAGGAGGATTGGAAACGAGGAGGGAGCTGTGAAGCTGTGATACTGGCCCCACGGAAGGCCTCACATTTGCTCAAAGTAACATTTGAGCAAGCGCTCAGGGGAAGGTGTGGAGGGAGGGGAGTCATGCAAGTGTCTGGGGAAATGTTTGCTGAGCTCCTGAAGAAGCGCAGCCTGCATGGGCAGGAGACCCAGCACTTGGGTGGGGAAATATGAAGCGTGCCCCTCATGTGTTTATAAATGAAAACTGAAGATCATGATAAACTATATCCAGCAAATAGAAAACATATAGTTTCAAAATCCTCATCCTTTTGCATCTTCTTTCTAAGAAATTATTTATATAAATTATAGATCATAGTGCAGAACGAGACCATAGCAACTATCTGGTGTTAGTGTCTTCCAAACTTGCTGGAAGATAAGAATCCACTGGGCTGCTTGATTTAAAGATACAGATTCCAGCCTCCCCTGCCATCCAGGCAAGGGTCCTGGGGATCTGTACAATTAACCAGAGCCCCTGGTGATGCTGTGACAGGCAAGCTCGGGAGACACAGACAGCTCAGTCTTCGTGTTTCACAAATGAGGAAATCAAGACCCAGAGAAAGGGGATGTCTTGCTCAAGGTAGAACTGATCATTCAGGCAGAGCCAGAAATAATACTCAGATTTCCCAACTCTCCCAGGTCAATAAAAGTTTTTTGCATAGCACAAAGATTGCTTATGATGTTAAAACTTGGGATGCGACAAGATATGAATCAAAAACAAACACCAGGGCAGACACCTGTTGGGAGAAGCAGATGTGCCTGGGTTGAGTAAGTGGCTTTAACCCATCCACCAAACTCAGCACTGAGAATTCTGGCAGTCAGATCTGCAGGGGAAATGGGCTGCGTTATTCCATTCATAGGGTGCAATAAACTGATACGTAATAATTTCATTTGATAAGGAAAGCTTTTTCCTTTAACAAACAAAATTTAAAACCCTTCAAACCTTTGGCCTCCTATTATGGCAATTACAGGGAAAAAGGGAAAAAGAGGAGGGAGAAAATGGCAAAAGGAGAGATCTACTCTCCTCCGGTGAGAAATACTTCTTCCATGTAATGGATCTTATATGGGCGGTCTGGAGTTATACCCAGAACTCAATGGGCCAGGAATAACTATGCGTTTGAAGGGACCCCAGGATAGGCTTCTTGTAGACAGGTCTTTCTCTGATGCTGCCCAGTGTTCTTCACAGGAATGGGGTGTGGGTCTCAAAAAGAACAATGTGACCTGTGACGAGTCATAGGACCCGCTAGACCTTTGTGGCTCCACCAGAAGAGAGGAATAATCAAGCGATGGCTCCTGAAGGGGTCAGCGGGACGCCTTCCTGAGGCCCCTTGCAGTTGTGGTGTGTAACTCACAGCCCTTCTCGGCTGGCACGGGAGCAGTGTGTTGGGGTTTGTGTGCATGTGTGAGGGTGTGTACTGTACGTGCGATAAGCACCCTGCCACACACGTGGGAACTTGAACACCACACTGCTCCCGTGTTGTGTGACTGTGTGACCACATCTGTGATTGCAGTCGCTCAGGCAAACTGGTCTCTTGGGGAAAGAAGTTTCTCTTTCCAAGCCTGCTGTGCAGGTCTGCAAGGAGACGCACAATTGCCTTTGTCGTTCATTCTTCCTGTTGCGGACAAAAGCCCTTTCAGTTGCTGTGGAATGTACAGAAAGTTCTGTGCCGAAGGGCTGCTGGCCCTGGCCTGGAATCCTGTAAAAGGGGATCAGTGTGGGGAGCTGGCTGCTTCCACCCCAAGCTCCTGCGCTCCGCCCAGCAGGCCAGCCTGCCAGGTATCGGTGTGACAGGCAAGTGCCAAAGGGGCCCCCCAGTGCATGCCCCCACAGTGGCCTGCAACAGCCCAATCTGACTGTGACCCTGACTTACCGAGGGCCTGTCACAGGCAGGAGTGGCACCAGGCGCCGGGCTTTGCTACCTCCTTCTAACCGTCCCAGCTCTTGAGGCTGCAGTGGTCTGCAGCCTGAAGGAACTTGTCTTCAGACAGGATAGACAGGAGCTGAAATAGAGAAGCCAGGTCACTAAAAGGAGGGGGAGAAACTCTCATAGCATAAAAGCAGGACAACAAGGCCTCAATTCTCGGTGTTTACACTTTCATTCAAAGTTTAAATGGAACAACAAAAAATTACAACTGACGCTGTGTGGGGGGAAAAATGCGCTCACCACCGCAAAACCTAATAGTGGCACAAGTGGCCTTTTCTCGTTGCTGTTTACATCTCTGGTTGCAGAGCCAGAAGACTCACCACGGGGAAACCTGTTGCCAAAATGCTGTGGGGCTGTGCTATTTCAGGAGGGCAGTTTTCCCAGGTTGCTATTATCTGCATTTTTCTAACCAGGGTTGGGCGATTCATAGGGTGCTGAAGCCAACGGGTGTTGAACTTTGTTCTAGTTTCAAAATGTAAACGAACAAGTGCCAACGGGAAGTGCCCAGGAACTGGTCTGAGCAAACAGCCCTGGGGGAGTCCCAAACATTGGCTTCCAGAGAGGGCTGGGAAACAGATTTGTGTGTTTGAAAGCAATGGGCGTTAGGTCTGTCAGAGCCTGAGTCCCTGGGGTGGACTACACAATTTCATAATCTTCCAAGCAGGGAGGAAAAAGCAGAGAGGAGAACAGAGGGAAGAAGGGTGTGGAGATCAGACTGGCTTTTATATGCGATCTTGTTTAAACAAGACTCTTATCAAGGAGTAATCCTAAACTTTGGTCTTTCTTATGATCTCAGCTCCTTGGGGAATGGGTATGTGACTTTTGGGTTCCAAGAGGGGGATTAAATTTCCTCTTAGCGATAAGAGCCACAACAAGCAGATAAGGTTGATAGAAATGGGGGAGGAATTCATTCGTGTCCTGTGGGGATGTTCTTTGCTCCCCACTTTTGGGATCTGTGTTGTTTGCTGCACATGGCATGCACCAAGACTGAGAACAAAGCCAACATCTAGTTATAGAGCAACATCTGATGGTACAGCTGTGCTGTAGGTGCTGGGGGTGCTGGTTGTACAGAGCAGGGAGCCATGCTACGGCTGTGCAAGAAGTGCCCAGTCCCGTGGTGGCCATGCAGGTGCAGGGCGTTAGTTTTTAAATCTCTATGGCATCGCTATTATGTGCCTAACGCACCGTCAGACGCTCTGGGAAAAACCCCAAGTGGTTGACATATAATTAACATTTTATTTATTTATTTATTTAAAGTTTATTTATTTTGAGAGAGGGAGTAGGGGAGGGGCAGAGAGAGAGGGAAAGAGAGAATCCAAAGCAGGCTCCACACCAGCAGTGTGGAGCCCGATGTGGGGCTTGAACTCATGAACCGTGAGATCATGACCTGAGCCGAAATCAAGAGTCAGATGCCTAACCGACCCAGGTGCCCTGACGTATAATTAAATGTGTCTTTACTGTCTACTAAGTTCACAGTACTGTGCTAGAGAAGGAACAAATGTAGCAGAGAGGCCCTGGAGTGTGCGTCAGGTGGGAAGTGGTAGTCAGGCACTGGTATCCAAACTGTCTGGGTGGAGCCACACTTGGCTGTGGGACTGGGTATGTTACCTCTCTTTGCCTCTGTTTTGTCACCTATAAAATAGGAATAATTCACCAGGGTTGTTGTGAGAATTAAATGTAAAGTGCTTAGCACAGTGCCTGGAACATAGTAAGTGCTCAATAGACATTGACCATCATGTATTATTATTTAAGACTCTGAGCCTTGCCCTGCAGGTGTTTACAACCTAAAGCGAAAGTAAGACATGACCTAAAATATGACATCTCAGGACCTGGTTATTGCCGATGAATGTGTTACAGATGTCAGAGGAGGGCAAAGACCCTTGAAGCAGAAGTCCTTAAGGCCTCAGGGAAGAGAGGAAGAGCCAGGCCTTCGGAATGTGGCTGGAATAAGCAGGTGATGGCATTCTAGTTGGGAAGGAGTGGCATACACAAGGACTTGGAGGCAGGAAGATGCCAGGCCTGCTTGTACGGTGCCAGGTTGCTCTGGCTTGGCTTTAGCTAAGGTTCCATTGGGGAGTCATGAGAAAAGAAGCTGAAGATGAGGTAAATCAGAGCTAGGCAGCGGCATATGGAGTTTGAACTTTACTGTGTATGCAATAGGAAGCCAGTGGGAGGGCTTTGAGAAGGGAGTGGGATGTGCTCCTCCGCCTTCCAGGAAGGTGATCTGGGCTCACGTACTGAAGGATGTTGAGCCTACGATAACCAGATCTGCAGAGACTCTCATCAGCTTCAGCTTCCTGCTATCTAGTATGCCAGACAGAGGGCAGGGCTGTTCAGTGTGTAAAAAGACCCTTTCTCTGTTTCTCCCATTCCTGGAGCATTCAAGATTAGCTGGGAAGTGACCTGAGAGTGGGGATATGGTAGGGGGAGCTGCTGCCGGTCACCAAATGGAGCTAAAATCGGTGTGGCTGTGCTGTCCAATATGGCAGCCACTGGTCACGTGTGGCTATACAGCACTTGAAACGTGGCTGCTCCAAATTAAGATGGGCCATAAGGATAAAGTATATACTGGATATCAAAAGCTTAGCACAAAAAGATTGTAGACTATCTCAATAATATTTTTAATATCTTGGGTTAAAAATATTTTATTATTTATCTATTTATTTATTTATTTATTTATTTATTCTAATTTTTTTAAATGGTTATTTATTTTTGAGAGAGAGAGAGAGACAGAGCATGAATGGGGTTGGGTCAGGGAGAGGGAGACACAGAATCCGAAGCAGGCTCCAGGCTCTGAGCTGTCAGCACAGAGCCCGACACGGGGCTCGAACTCATGGACCGTGAGATCATGACCTGAGCCGAAGTCGGACACTCAATCGACTGAGCCACCCAGGCGTCCTGGGTTAAAAATATTTTAAAAATTAATTTCACTTCTTACTTTTTACTTTTTTATGTGGCCACTAGAAAAGTTACAATACACATGCAGGTCACATTATATTTCTGTTAGTCTAGAGGGATAGGGACTGGTTGATTTATGACATGGTTACTTATTAGAGCTGTAACTATATACTCTGTATTAGCCTGAGTAGGGTGCCTGAATTCTAAAAAAGCCAGCGTCAGATTTGAACCAAATCAGCATTATGCTCAGGATAAGAAGTTCAGGGAGGAAACAGTGTATCATTGCTTACGGTCATTTCTCCAGACTTCTCTAAAAGTTGGCTTCAAAACTCTGACTTTGAGCTGCGGCAGGAAGATTGTAGGACACAGTGTTGTGGAGGCTACGTTGAGGAGAAAGTCTTCACCCATGAGAGTAAAGGGAGAAGCTTCTAGGACACAAGGGGTGCTAGGTCATAGTTTCCTGGACCTTCTGTGGGTAGCATGTAGGGTGGGCCTGCCTGTGAACACTACCAATGCTCAAGGGTTAGGAGCTACTAGAGAGTCTGGGGTCAACAGGCCTCTGAAAACATGTTGTATGTAAAGGAAATACATGGAGCTGTTTTAAAAGCTTGTCTCAAGGTTTTGTAATCACGGATAAATTTTTTTTCCTCCAGTGCTTTTCAGGAGTTTTCTAACTTTCTACAGTGAATAAATAAGTGAAAGAAACTTTTTTTTTTTTTTTAAAGAGCAAGAAGGGAACTGTCGTAGGTTCTCCACAGCTACTCTTGACCCTTCTGGTCAAGAAGGGGATACAGACAAGACAGCTATAAGTCCCCCAGGCTCGATGTAAAGCAAGTCTGGATGGAGTTTCTTTTTGTGAGGGTTTGAGGGGATCCATCAGCAGCCCATGTAGGCAGGTCTGACTGCTGATGTGTGTTAAAGTTAAGGGTGTTCAGGAGACATGCAGAACTGCACTCAAACTCTCAGTGTACAAGTGACCATCTGTGTGTACTTGGCAGGACATCCACCATTTCCAGGCCTCAGATTCCTCATGCTGTGTTGGTAAGACCTTTAAGGATACTAAATACTAGATAAATGCTAGCTATCACTACAATGGAATTTAGCCTTTCAAATACTCATTCTAACAGTAATGGAATGACCTTTTAAAAAAGTTTTCTAGGCTCCAAGAGGGGTATTTCACAAGTCTTTCTTTCCAGATAAAACTGGAAGGGGACAGGTTGCAGAAAGGCCTGTACAGAGATAGGAAGCTCAGCTACGTGGGTCACCCAGCCGCACACATGCTCTGTTCCAATGCCTGACATTCCATTCCCCATGTCAGAGGCCCTGAGGAAAGCTTGTGGTTCTAGAATCTCTAATTAGGAAAAGCCAGAATAATGGTAAACATTTTTACAGGGTTCTGATATCAACAACCTGCCAGTCACGGAGGCCAAGAAAACAATACATCAGCCTCTAAACATCCCAGCTGGTGTTAATCGGGGGCTCTAGTTGGCTTGATGCCAGCTCTAATAATTGGACAGCATTTCACTGTCCAACTTTGGGACAATCACAGTTGTCATTTTATTGTGAATGGGTTCAATGTTCAGAAGGAAATAGTGCATTTCCCCACCATTTCTGTTTTTTTTTTTCCACTTTCTTTATGGTGGTAAAATACACATAACACAAAATTTACCATTTTCACCATTTTTAAGTATACAGTTCAGTGGTATTAAATCTATTCTATCTTCCATCTCTATGATTTTGACGACTCTAAGTACCTCATGTAAGTGAAATCACACAGTATTTGTCTTTTTGTGACGGGCTTGTTTCACTTACCATACCTTCCTCAAGGGTCATCCATGTTGTGGCATACTGCAGAATTTCCTTTTTAAAACTGAATAATGTTCCATTGTATGTATACACTATAATTTGCTTTTCCATTCATTGGTTGATGGACACCTGGTTGCTTCCACATTTTAGTTACTGTGAATAATGCTGCTTTGAACATGGGTATACAAGTACCTCTTTGAGACCCTGCTTTCAATTTTTTGGGTACATACCCAGCAGTGGAATTTCTAGATCATAGGGTAGTTCTAGTTTTAATTTTTGGAGGAAACGCCATACTCTTTTTCACAGCAGCTGTACATTTTACATTCTCAGCAGCAGTGCACAAGGGTTCCAATTTCTCCACATCCTCGTCAACACTTGTTTTCTGTTTTGTCAATAGTAGCCATCCTCATGGGTTTGATGTTAATAATAAACTGCTTCAGAACTCTCCATGTGTTTTTATTTAATATCTTAAAGTGTTTCATCTCCACTCGGATGGCAGGCTCTTGTTAATTCTTGGCTTGCTGCATTGTACCTGTTCTTTCTCCCCTAGTGTCATTCTCTAGGCAAGTAGGGGCTGGTGAAGAAGGACACCACCCACAGCTGAATCCACCAGGAAGACGGATTCTCTCTGGGCCGTAGGTCGCTGTCACAGCGCCATGAGCACAGGAGCCCTGATGGTGCGTGGAAGAATGAAACCAGTTCACAACAGACCTGTCGACCCAAGATAAATCACACATGGATCACATATACTATTACAATGCCTTAACTCAGTAGTTCTCAGCCCAGTGAGCAATTTTGACCCCCAGGGGGCATTTGGCAATGTCTGAAGACATTTTTGTGTGTGTCACAGCTGAGTGGAAGAGACAATAGGCAGTGAGGGTACTACTGGCATCTAGTGGGTAGAACCCAGGGATGCTGTTAATCATCCCTAACCACAGGAGGGTCCCATCCTCCCACCTCTACCCCCCACACAGAAAGAACAATCTGGTCTAATATGTCAATATTAGCAATAGTGCTGAGGTAGAGGAACCCTGAGTTGAGCTGACTCAGCAATTGATGCCCTCCATTCTATGCCCCTCACCCACATATCCAACCGTCACTTCCCACCTGCACTCCTGCTTCTCTTAGGCAGGTCCTGTCTCTATGCCTAAACCTGCCTTTCTCAGTTCTGACCTCTGTGCCTTTTTTCTTGTGGTTCCCTCTGCCTGGAATGCCCCCCTGTGCACTCTCTGGACCCTGTCTTTTCTTCAAAACTCAAGCGGCTCTTCTGCTGTGAATGTGTCTTCAACCTCCCGAGTCACAGTGACCTCTCTGACCTTTCTCAGAAGCAAGAACAGCTATCTCACAGTGCCCAGGAGGATGGCCGTTAGATGATAGGTGGAGTGTAAGCTCCTTGAGAGTAGGAACCGGGGTTTAATGTGTGTAGATACATATACGTGTCCTCCATAGTGTCTACAGAGTGCTGAATAACAACACACCTGCACTGTCCAAAGTTTTTCCCTGCTGTTCTACTGAGAACAGTACTTATTCTTATAGTACTTGTTTCTGTACTATGAGAAAAATGGAAGAAAGGTAGAAAACTGGTTGGCTGAGATTTGGGAATACATCTGATGTAGTAGGATTTGACCTGCATAGCCCAACGATGATAATTTTACAAATTTTTAGCTCTTTATTATTTTTATTATTTTATTATTTTTTAAATATATTTTTTTGACATTTATTTAGAGACAGAAAGTAGGAGCAGGGGAGGGGCAGAGAGAGGGAGAGAGAGAGAGGATCCCAAGCAGGCTTCGCACTGCCTGCGCAGAGCCCAGTGTAGGGCTCGAACCCACGAACCGTGAGATCGTGACCTGGGTGGGAATCAAGAGTCAGACACTCAACCAACTGAGCCATCCAGATGCCCCCCTCCCCCCAGCTCTTTAGATTAGATAAACAGCTACTAATTCTTCGTATAAAAAGTCGGTGAGGACACACATGAGTAAATAAATAACATGAGAAAATAAATGTAACACTGTTTGCCAAACTGCAAGTCCGATAGCAGGACAATAGGGACGAAGGCTGACTTTCTTCATTTCCCCAGTGTCAGAACAAGAGCTTTACCAGCCTAAGGAGTGACCCAGACCAACCTTTATGACCCTATGACATTCTATTCCCTTTGATTATACTGCACAGTTTGAGCTGAAAAATCTGTGTGTGTGTGTGGTGAGGGGTGGGTGGCGGTGGTGGGGTGTGGGGTTGCACAGATGGAGACAAAGAACTTTTAAAAGGAAAAGAATGAGCCATGGTGTTCAGGTGTGAGTGTGAATTGTAGTTCTTTATGTCCTAGCGATGAAACTGTAGAGGCAATCTCTTTACCTTGTTGAGCCTTAGTTCAGCTTCTCATCTGTAAAGTGGGACTCTAGCCTCTGTCTTGCTCTAGTGAGGATTAACAATGCAAATTGGCTGGCACAGTGTGTGGTAAATTAGTAAACTTACAAATGTTCTTTTTCTCTGTTTCACTTTCCTTCCCTTCTTAGCCAACAATGATATAATAACATTAGTAATAATAGTAACAATAATAATATAATACTTTATATGTTCTAAGAATTTTCATATTATTTGAGTTTTATCAGTCTCTTTTTTAAAAATATTTTTTAAATGTTTTATTTATTTTTGAGAGAGAGAGAGACAGAGTATCAGCGGTGGAGGGGCAGAGAGAGTGGGAGACACAGAATCTGAAGCAGGCCCCAGGCTCTGAGCTGTCAGCACAGAGCCCGATGCGGGGCTTGAACCCATGGACAGTGAGATCATGACCTGAGCTGAAGTCTTAACTGACTTAACTGACTGAGCTACCCAGGCGCCCCAAGTTTTATCAGTCTCTTTAAGTAGCAGAAGTAAAGTAAACTTCATTAGCCAGATGAAGGGACACCTCCAAGGTCAGAGTTGCAATGAAGTCATAGAAATAACATAGTTACAATTTCCTAGAGGTCCCTTCAGCAAACCTAGAAACGGGTTGTTTTCCTGCAAACTAGCTTTCCTTCCCTACAACTTTTTCTTTTCCCTTTCTCCCTCCTTCCTTCCATTTTTTTTTTTTTTTTTTTAATTTACAGGTGGGTGGGAAGGAACACTATGTTCCTATACATTCTTTCCTTAGGCAACCTCAGCTATGCACTGGTCTATAATTACCATCTATATGTAGATGACTCATACAAAGATTTTTAGAGCCGTCTTTTGTGCTCCAGGCTGGTATATCCAGCTTGCTGCCTATTCACCATCAACTCTTAAGAGTTTTCACATGCACCCAAAGTTCAGCAAATGCATATCCAGTCCTGCAGTTCTCCTGCTTCAAACCCTCCAATTCTTTCCACTGTCCATAGCCTAACATAGTGTTGTGCGTCATCTTGGCCCTGCTACCTCCCTGGCATCACCTTGCATCAGTCACCTGTGGAAACCCACTTAGAACCCCAGAAATGGTATGAAGATTCTTTTAAACTGAAGACATGTGAAATTCAACAGATGCAGAAAGAAGCCTTCTTAGAGTTTCCCTTATCTGACTAAATGCAGCAATTTCTGGGAGATAAGGATGCCACAGATTCCCTCTTCAGGGTGGCTTTTGCTCCTGGATATGAGACCAAGAGTTATTAACCTACTATGAACTCTCTTTCTAGGGGAGTTTTATGACCATGATGAAGTCAGCAAGACCACTTATACCTGCATGAGCAAACATTATCACAAACTTTTTTGATCTCCCATTTGTTCTTCTAGAAACCCATTTGTCTCATCTAAAGAAGCTTATTTGTTGTTTTCATAGAGACCTTCCCCCCATTTCTTTTCCCTACTAAATTAGATATATAAACCTCTGACTTTAACCATTTATCGGGCTACTTCTTTTGTAAGCCCCCACATATATATATGAATAATTTTTTCTCCTGTTAAGCTATCTTTTGTTAGTTTAATTTGCAGCCTGCTAGCACTGAACCTAAGAGGGTAGAGGAAAAGATTTTCCTCCCTGACGTGCCCTTGATCTCTGTGCTCAACTACACTGGCTTTCTTTTAGTCTCATGACTCTTCCTTTTTCACAGACTTCTGCCTAGAATTTTTCTCTTCCAGGAATTTTTTTCCCTTTCATTGGCATCTATTTAATTATACTCATCTTTCAGAACTCAGTTCAAATAGCACCTCCTAAGGACCTTCTCTGAGCTTCCAATTGTAGGTTCTCAGGGCATCCTATATTTTTCCTTTGTAGCACTCTCATTATAGTCACAATAAAAATTTGTAGTATTATTTAATTAATGTCTTCTCCCCCCAGTGTAAGCTTCTTGGTGGTGGAGATCCTGTCTATTATTCTCATATTGCATTCTAAGTTCCTGGCACAAAGTGGGCTCTCCAGAAAAACAAACTATGGAATGAATGAATGCACGTAATTCCACATGTAACAGACTAGAACCTCCACAATACCCCTTTCAAACAAAGACATGTGGAGCCCCTACATCACAGTTCTTTGAAGGACAGTCAGATAAGTGGGGCAAAGGAATCTCAAAATAGCCAATGCTAGTGTGGGAAAAGCTGTTACTCTATAGGGACAAATGTTCTGGTCATGGATTAGGTGACAGTTTATCTGAGAAAGGTTGACCCAGAAAACCATCCTGTAACATGCAACATGCATGAGGGAACCAGATCAAATCTAAAAATAGCTTTATCACTGGAATTGGAAACACTTCAGTGAGGACTCAGTCTCTCTGCTTGCAAACTCTACCCCTAAGGAGACTTTTACCTTTTTTATTGAACCACAGAATCCCAGGATGGTAGTGCTAAGATATAGGCCTGCTGCTCTCATTTTAAACGAGAAAATTAGGTCCAAAGAGGCTTAGCAACTTCTCCCATATCACCCAGGCAGTCGTTTGCAGAACCAGGGCTCAGACAGGGACTGTCTGCTTCTCCTTCACAGTGATGCTTGGATTTCACACCTCCTAGGTTTTAGACATCTTGGGAGGTGAAGACCCTGCAAGATTTATGTTTTTGTGGGTCACTCGAATAGGAGACCAGGAGAGCTGGACTTATTTTCCATTTCTTTGGTCCACTGTCAAAATGAGCAAAAGTTTGGGTTAGGGGATTTCTGGCCAACCATTCAAGGTCCAGGGGAGGGATACCTGGACGGGAGTCTGGACTGTGGCAGCATGAAGGGCAGGAGCTGGGATTCTGAGGATTGGTCTTAGCTTTGCCACCTGAGAGCTTGGGCTATCTCCTGGGCAACACTCTTGTCTCTCTAACTATTTGTTAAATAGGTTAATAATACTTGCGCTTCAGGCTACTGTGACACTCAAATATGATAACACACTAACGACGTTTAGCCCAATGTCTGGCATCTGGTGGTCAATATATCCTAATTCAAACCCTTAAACATTTATGGGAAGTCTGCTTTAAAGGTAAGCAGTTGGGGAAAGTAGAGTAACTACAAGAGAGGGGATAAGTCAGCCCTACTTCTAAATGACACACTCTCTTTAAATATGTTAATATATTTAATCCGGTTGCAGTCAAGTCCTGCCGGGCTGCTGAGCCTCTTTCAGTAATTTTGCATATCTGCTCTCTGATCCATTAGTCACAGGGTTTACAGTTCACCTTCTGGAGCAATCCTACTTCCCTCATTCCCAAATTCTCAAGTAGCTTATCCGTGTAACAACCAATCACTGACAAAGAGTACTCGTGGTTAGGAGAAGACTGAAGGGGTCCTTTTTTAAGTCTCTGTGACTATGGTATAAAAACTATTTTGAGTTGGAATGCAAATATTTTCAGTTCCTGAAATCCCTTATCTGCCTAAAAGCAGAGCCTCCCCAAAGAACTTAATAGTCATAAATCCCCTCCCCAGGTGCCACTAATCTTCCCAGAGAAGTCAGCACCATGCCCAAACAGACACTGTCGCAAAACTATCCTGAGTCCCATTCACTCCCTTAAGGGCCCATTTATTTTTTCCATACTGTGCCCTTCTCCTTCTCCCCTGATTCATCTCTTAGGATGGCATGTAATCCCCAAATTCTAATCGCCCCTTTGAATCACACAGCTTTGTGAACTCCCATACACATGAGATTAAAATCATCTTTTCTCTTGCTAAGCTCTTTTATCAGTTTGACTCACAGGTCCCAAGCTTTAAATTTAAGGGGGTAGAGGTAAAGTTTTTCTTTCCCAACAAGATCATGGGAGCACCATGTTGTTCATAAATCAAAAACAAAAACAAACAAACAAAAAACATAAAATAAGCGCAAGAAAGTATACTTTATTCTAACTATTATAGTGTTTTTTTTTTCTTTCCCTCAAACATTAGATTCCTTCAAAAGCATTTTCTTTGGTGCCTCTGCTTGACTAGGGCCTGTGCACATCTGCATATTGGGTAATCCAACCCTGGGCATTGTTAGTCCTAATTTTACAAAAAGGCTAGGAGTTCAGGACACATAATTGGTAAGGAGTGGAGTGAGGATAAAGTCCCATACTGTTGAAGGAGTAAAAGCTTCTACTACACATCATTAATGAACCCTTTGGATTGTTTCCAGTTCTTCTCTGTGATAAAGGGCATGAAGACAAACATCTTTGGGCATGAAGCTCTGGGCATATACGCCTCCATAGACTTCTGTAGCATAGGTTTTTAGCAGTGGAATGTTAAATTCAAAGCCTATGAACACTTTTAACATCTGACTGTGTTTGAAAGTTATCTGGTGATATTTTCTCATTTCTTAGGAATCAGAAAATCTAGCACTTGAACTTGCCTTTATTTGTGGTCTTTGCTTCTACTTCCAGAGATGAAACTTTGTTCAGGGAAAATGATATAAAACTTGGAAATAAGGCAGAGATGTTTGTGTGATGTTTTAATATCACCTGAGAATGTGTCCTAATAGGCCAAACTAAGGCTCAGCTGATTTGCTGAGGAATATAACTTCATTTGAAGAACAATGATTGTTATTGTCATTTTAACAATTTCATAGTTTCCGTGGTCCTGCTCCCTCACAAGGACTCCCTAGAGTAGAGAGCAGCCCCCAGATCAAGAACCTCACAGAAAACAGAAGTTTGAGATACTTTGTGCCACCCTGACCTTCTGAGTTCAGAGTTGCTTTAACCAACCAGTGAATTTTGGCCAAAATCTGGCAAATTTGGCTCATTTTCAGAGTTCTTATGCGTCAAAATCTGGTGGTCATACCTATCTGTCCATTGTGGATGAGATGTGTGTGTGTGTCTGTGTGTGTGTGTGTGTGTGTGTGTGTGTGTGTGTGTTTTGTCTTTCAAAAGTTAGAAGCAGAAAATGTGGCTAAGTCATGTCTGTGTGCCTGTTGGAAACCGCTAGGACCTGTCTTTCGGGGGAGAGTTGAAAGGCCTGGACTGGGTCCCAGAGGTGCTGACCAGAGAGAAGTCCAGGTAGACGAAGTTGGAAGTTAAATGTTCATCTTCCAGCTTAAAGGCTGGGAGCCTGGGTAAGGCTCTGGGGAACCACTGTTGTGCTGGGAAGTCCGAGAAAAGTCTCCAAAGGTGAAGTGGAGACCTGGGCTTGCAGGCTTAGGTCAACATTTCTTTGTTTAAGGAATTCCACAGGATGGAACCATGCAAGATCCCCAGAGTGGGTGGGGAGAAAATAGTGGCCCACACTTTCTGCCTGTCTAGTTCTGCACTCTCAGAAGTGTTTACCTACACAAGTTTACTTCTGATTTTTGTTTATGGTAGGCACATGTGTTAGTGTCTGTGTTTGTTTCTGACCCATGGTTAAAGTTACAGCACCGGAGCTTGTGGTTCTTGTTTGTGCATCTGTATGTGAGGAAAACCTTTGCCCTTCCCCACAGAGGAAAAGTGATTGGCCATGTATGATGATCTGTCTGTACATCTGTGATTGGCTTTGTTGAGGGATAGTTGGTTAACAGATCACAGGAACCTGTCACTCAGACTTAAAATGGGGATCTCAAGAGAAGGAAAAGAAATGCAAATAGGCATTGAGGTAACAATTAGCAGTCTGTTCAAGAAATGAATCTGGGATTTTTAAAAAAAAAATTTTTGTTTTTAAGTAATCTCTACACCCAACATGGTGCTCGAACTCACAACCCCAAGATCAAAAGCCGTATGCTCTATCTACTGAGCTAGCCAGGTGCCCTAAAGCCAGTATTTTAAAAAATCAGGGATGGTAAGACATACAGACATGGAAACAATTGTCATGAAAAGAAGTTTATACTCACAGATTCCTAGAAACAGGAGGCTAGGCATGTGACATAGGGCCACATGGGGAAGCACCATGCTGATCAAGAGACAGAAGCCAAGAATACAGCCCAAAGCCTTTATTGTGGTTCATAGGAAGGAATGGGTGAGGCAGGGTAGATGTACTGAGTAAACTTAGCATTGGATGGTTTGAGTAATTTTGCTGGGCTTTGGGCTATAGTCCCTACTTGTCTGGCACTTAGTGCTGAGGTGGTTTAGGGCAGGGGAAATACTGGCTTGGTGTGTGAAGAGTTTGATAAAAGAGATGGTCAGGTGTAGGCTCTGGACTGGTTGCTTTGTATATTAAAGAGACTCTTAGAGAGGAGTGTTTGCTCTCTAGGGATGGGCTAGCCCT
The DNA here is from genome assembly GCF_022837055.1 of Prionailurus viverrinus. NCBI lineage: Eukaryota > Metazoa > Chordata > Mammalia > Carnivora > Felidae > Prionailurus > Prionailurus viverrinus. The sequence goes on along the minus strand of NC_062563.1, from coordinate 67,116,030 downwards.
GGGAGGTGCAGTCTGTCCAGGATCAAGGCTTCAAATGCCAGAGCATTTTGATTATGAATACAGAAAATAAAGTCTACACAGTCATAAAAAAGTACTAAGGTGAACTGCTATGAAGTATTTTTAATATTTGATAAATGAATGCAAAATTATATCTGGATCCACATTCACTGATACTCTCAATAGAGGTGAATCCTTGATAGTTAAGACCGATTTGACAATTTTGGCTTAAAAACAGCTTTACAGCTTCAGCTTCATTTTATCCACAGTGTGGGGTGTAATATAAATGTATATCTCATCTTAGGCAAGACTCGGGTTTTTTTTTTTTTTCTTGTCTTGTTTTCTTTGGAAAGCTTAATTGATTTGAACTTTCTAATTTTTTGATACTGGTTTTACAGGTCAAATAAATTATCATTGTTTCCACAAAATATTTAAGATTATGAGAATGCAAATATGTACATTCAACTAAATTAAATTATAACAATAAATGTGTTAATAATAAAGAAAAAAATGGATTTGTTCTTGTGAATTTCAGACAATGCTTCAAATCCTTCGGATTTCATTACTTCACCTTCAATGTCCTTCGAAATTTTCTGTCTTTTCTTTTCTTTTCTTTTCTTTTCTTTTTTTTTCTTTTCTTTTCTTTCTTTTCTTTTCTTTTCTTTTCTTTTTTTCAGTAGGATCCATACCCAATGTGGGGCTTGAACTCATGACCCTGAGATCAAGAGTTGCATGCTGTACCAACTGAGCCAGCCAGGCATCCCTCTTTTTTTCACCCTGTGGAAAATTTCTGATTGTCATCTCTCTGACAAACTTTAATAGCAATGATTGTGTTATTTTATAATTGCAGCTTAAACATAATTTTCAAGATCCTTAAAAAAAAAACTAAGACTTTTTTTTTAAAGTAAACTCTACCCCGAACATGGGGCTCAAACTCACAACCCCAAGATCAAGACTCAACATGCTCTGCTGATGGAGCCAGCCATGTGCCCCACTAAGTCTTTGGATTAATATTATAGAGTATTCAGTTAATTAACGAGAAATCTTTGGCTGCCTGAAATATTTTTTAAAAACTTGAAATTCACAGAGAAGCAGAGAGAAAAGAACTGGATCACCAAGTGTAGCTTATATCTTTTTTTTTAAGGCATCAATGAAGAGGTAAATTGATATGGTATACTTTGTCATGTAATGTAAGGTTAATCATATTTTAAAGCTAAGGTTGTCATTTAACTTTTGTATACAACTGTACATGTTTAAATAAATGTATATATATACATACATATGAATATTAAAATGAATAAGCAAAATAAATTATGTATGATGAAGAGAAGAGGTATGGATCAAAATTGCTCTCGGGACTTTTAGTCTGCTTTTCACCAAAACTAGTAAAAAGTCATTCACCATCTGTGTAACCTGCCTTGATAGCACAAATGACTCACATCAACTGAGTATTCTTCCTCAGAAGCCCATTAATTTTTGGTGCTTTTGAACCAACATCAAAAGTTCCTCACTTCTGGGGTGCCTGGGTAGCTCAGTTGGTTAAACATCCGACTCTTGGTTTTGGCTCAGGTCAGGAGCTCATGGTTCATAAGTGTGAATCCCACATCAGGCTCTGTGCTGGTGGTGAGAGAGCAATTGGGGGAGGGCCAGAGAGAGAGGAGGAGAGAGAGAGAATGCCAAGCAGGCTCTACACTGTCAGCGTGGAGCCTGACATGGGGCTCGAGCTCACAAACTATGAGATCATGACCTGAGCCCAAACCAAGAGTCAGACACTTAACCAATTGAGCCACCCAGGTGTCCATGCCCTGTTTATTTTAAAATGTTGCATTGTTACCCTTATCAGCCACCTAGCCAAGTTCTCAAGCACCTATGCTTCCATCCAAAATGAGGGCTCAATTTCTTCTGGTAACTCTTCCCCTCAACTTCAAAAGAAAGCCAGCAAAATATTTTTTGCACATGAAGCTTATTTGGCACTTTTTAGATGCTGTTTGGTAGCTACCAAAAGTCTACTTTCTTGCTTTATAAAAGGAAAGATGCTAGAAAATAATTAGGTATGTTTGGTAATCTCCATGTTTTTATCACTCAACTGATAGTGAGAGCTTTTGTGTTATCAAGCTCATGATATGGGAAGAATCATCAACAAAAAAGAGATCAACTCTCCTGAGTCAATTAGGAACAGGTAAAGTGTTGCTTCAGGGACGGTTCATCTTCCAAGTTGAAAAGAAGCAGATGGATGTTTTAGGTACATAGACAGATACAATAACTCTCAACAAACTAATTTCTAGAATGTTTTCCTATGTTTAAAATACTCTTGCTATGGGGCGCCTGGGTGGCGCAGTCGGTTAAGCGTCCGACTTCAGCCAGGTCACGATCTCACGGTCTGGGAGTTCGAGCCCCGCGTCAGGCTCTGGGCTGATGGCTCAGAGCCTGGAGCCTGTTTCCGATTCTGTGTGTCCCTCTCTCTCTGCCCCTCCCCCGTTCACGCTCTCTCTCTGTCTCAAAAATAAATAAACGTTGTAAAATACTCTTGCTAACCAGTAGCAATTGTAACACACTTTACTGGATGGATTAGAAGGACCTTGAAATTTGTCAATGCCCTCAAAAACTATGATACATTTTTACCTCAGAATCATTATGAAATGGTTATATATTCTACTCAGTGGAGAAGTCTACTCTTCTTCATTCTAGTATTATTGGCTGGTTGCTGTAATAAATTAACCACTCTTTCAGTTTTGTCATTAGCAGATGGTTTCTGCTATCCCTTCACTCTGTCTAAAGACCCTTGCTATGAGCTATAGGTCAGAAATTGAGTAAAGCTTTTAGGGGCGCCTGGGTGGCTCATTTGGCTGAGTGTCTGGCTCTTGATTTTGGCTCAGGTCATGATCCAAAGGTTGTAGAGTGAGAGGGGGACAGAGGATCCAAAGCGGGCTCAGCGCTGATAGCAGAGAGCCCAATGCGGGGCTCAAACTCACAAATGGAGAGATCATGACCTGTGTCAAAGTCATGTGCTTAACCAACTGAGCCACCTAGGCACCACAGAAATTCTGAGTCTTTTGAAGGAAACATTAAAAGGGTAAGTAAAGGACTCAATAGGTACTCTTAACAACTTGTCGATACTACAGGGTCAGACTCTGGGATACAGTCTTCCTAGTTTTACTTCCGGGTATCTGAAGTATCATCCACACATGAACAGGATGGATACGCAAAGATGCTGTGGGAGAGCTATGCAATATTCACCCAGTTTCATTCAATCCTTATTCCTTCCTATGCTATATATCTAGGAAACTGAATTTATCTATTGAATGAAAAATCTTCCTAATTCTGGCTCACATGACATGGTTGGAGGCCTCTCCTGTAGGGTGTGGACTTCCTGGCACTCACTTCTGGCCATCCCCTAACCAAAGAAGAATATCCCTTCAGGAATGGTCACCCCTGGACAGCAACAGCAGCCTTAGTTTGTCTGGATCCACTCTATCAGTCAGGTTTAGAGACTGCCGGGAAATGGAACCACCCCATTTATTTTAACAGACAATTTGAAATCAATGATTGTTAGCTAGTGGTAACAAGTAGTTGACAAGACAAAAAGAGAATACTAACCTATCACGGATGTAGCAACTATCAGAAACAACTGCCACCCCTAAGGCTGAGGGAACAAATGAAAGAAGTTGGAATTGCTAAAACTTAGAACTTGGACAAGGGGTTCTGTGGAGCTGGTACTTAGCCTCTGAGGAGGGGCTGCTGCCTGAACACTCCTGGGGTCTCTGAGTAGGGTGCGGTGAGGGTGTCTGCTGCTCCCTGGAAGGAGCTGCCACTGCCAGGCGCAGACTCATTGCTGGTGTGATGCTGACAGGAACAGGTAGCAAACAGGAGAAGAAGTAAACCCTGTGTCCCTAGTCCAGCCTTGCAGGCTTCCACAGTAGAGCATATTGGGGAGCAGCTAGAAAGGGAGAAAAGTGTGTATAGTCCTGGCCAGCAGCTGAGAGCTTAATAGTTTAATAACGGGCACATCTAGCTTTTCCTATTTTCTTTTTGTTTTTCCTATTTTCTTATTAATTTTCTAGTAAATGAACCAGAGGTGTTCTTTCTTCCTTTCTTCGTTTTGTTATTTCTTTCTTTCTTTCTTTTTATAAATAGTCTTCATCAATTAAAGACATTTTTTTAATGTTTATTTATTTTTTGAAGGAGAGAGACACAGAGTATGAGTAGGGGAGGGGCAGAGAGAGGGGAGACACAGAATCCGAAGCAGGCTCCACGCTCTGAGCTGTCAGCACAGAGCCTGACATGGGGCTTGAACCCATGGACAGCAAGATCATGGCCTGAACCAAAGTCGGCTGCTTAATCAACTGAGTCACCCAGGCACCCCAGGTGTCATTTCCTTATACTTCTTTTATTTGCAGTTATTTTCCCCTCCAAGGGTTCAGGCTTTTGGTTTTGCTGGCATAATATTCAATTATTTTCTGTGTGCAAGGCAACTTGCCTGTTCATACTATGGAAGCTGGGCTTTTCAGTCATCAGCTACTGTGACATATCATAGCCTCCCTGTTTAGGCCCTAAGGTCTTTAAGAGGAAGTGATGTGTGTCTCACAGTGCCTGGTACAGGGTCAGGACCAAAGAAGGGCTGATAATTTACAATGACTGGCTGACTGATGAACAATGTGTTTTTACTTAAAAAGATTCCTTCCCAGTCATCATCTCAGCTCTCCTGCTCACACACAACTCAGCCTCTTCTCTACACTCCATATGCGGCCAGTTAAGAATGATCATCTACTTCATTTCTTGACTGGGACAGGGGGGTCATTTGCTCAAATGACTAGGTAAAAGCTTATCTGCTGTCATTAACCTTGGAAACAGGAGGGCTGCAAAGGGAAAGGAATTCTAGCAAGCTCCCTGGTGTAGGCTTGAGATAATCACTACATTGCCCGAATACCAAGAAAAATACCCAGGGGGGAATTTCCTGATGTGGGACTTCCTGTGGTCAATCCAGAGCTATGTAGCTGATTTCATCCTTACAGTACACAGTGTTCATTTCTTGCTGCACTGTAACAGCAGGGTACACTGCTTTCTGGGGGAAGTTCTATGGTGACCAGAGAGGGGACAGGAAACATCACTTACAATCATATTGAACACAACAAGATTGGCCTTCCTTAAAAACTTCTCACTAAAGGGGCACCTGGGAGGCTCAGTCGATTGAGTGACCGACTCTTGGTTTTGGCTCAGATCATGATCTCATGGTCCTGGGACTGAGCCTTGCGTCGGGCTCCACACTGGGCGAGCAGCCTGCTTGAGATTTTCTGTCTCTCTCCCTCTGTCCTTCCCCAACTTGCGTGAGCGTGCATGCGCCCTCTGTCTCTGTCTCTGTCTCTCTCTCTCTCTCCCAAATAAACAAATAAACATAAAAAAAAAAAAAACTTCTCACTGGAAATAACCCAAGCATCTGTCAATGATGAATGGATAAAAAAAATGTACTAGATCCATATTATGAAAACTTGTCCAGCAATAAGAAGAAATAGAATACTGATTCCTGCTTTACAACATGGATGAACCTTGAAAACATTACGCTGTATGAAAGAAATTAGTCACAAAATATCATATATTGTATGATTCCATTTATATAAAACGTCGAGAAAAGGAAAATCTGTTGAGACAGAAGATATGTTAGTGGTTGCCAGGGGCTGAGGGAAGGGAGGAGTGGGGAGTGACTGCTAACAGGTACAGGGGTTTCTTTTTGGGGTGATGAGAATATTCTGGAATTAGATAGTGGTGATGGTTGTACAACCTTGTAGTAAAACCCACTGAACTGTACACTAAATGGTGGATTTTATGGTACAAAAATTATATCTCAGTTTTTTTGAAAGGAAAAAAAAATGATTCCGTAAAAAAAAAAAAAAAAATCAAAGCCATTCACTATTGCTTTGAGTTTCCTAGATGACTAAGTAACTAAATGGTACAGTGGCTTTCAACATCCAGCACTTTATAGAATTTGACAATAGCAACAGATTGAAGAAGTTGACAGCAAATATGGGTTTTGCAGGCTCTTTCCGTAGAAGTTTACAGGCAGAGTTAATCTCACCCTCAAGTTGGAAGGTCTACCCAGATGATCTCAGGAACTGTGACAGTATGTCCCCTGTCCCCTAGCCAATTGTGCTATTTCTTCCCAGTAGAGATATTTATTTATTTATTTATTTATTTATTTATTCATTTATTTATTTATTTACACTGTAAGTTATTTGATTTATTTACTGAAAGACCATGTTTCCTCCCTCTCTTGTGTCCCCCATATCTATCTATGTCCCATATGTAGAAAATGTAGACAAACTTCTTCCCCTTCTCCCTAATCATAGGAGAAAAAAAATGCAGCTCCACAAAATCCTACACTGAGTTTGATCTACTTATTTTTAAAGGGATGGAAGCAAATGCTATTTCTATCTCCTTTCAAAAGAGCAGGACGCAGGAATTCATGTCAAACACAGATAAGGAAATGCACAGTCCAGTTACCAGGAACTTTTTGCTTTTATATTCCTTAATTGGGCTGAAGTACAGAGCACTTGAACTTTCTTCTCCTCACCTTTCTACTTTTTACTGCCTTTCTCTGAATTTAATTCAGACTTCCAGAAGCTTCAGTTAGAAAGGAGCCAAGGAGATGGAGAGTCATTTGTGCCAAGCAAGGGTCATGTGCCCATCACTGGGACTCTGGATGGTTGGGTATCCCACTAGGATTAGAATAATAATAAGTTGGCTCAGTTGGTTAAGCACCCGACTTCGGCTCAGGTCATGATCTCATGGTTCATGAGTTCAAGCCCCGTCTCGGGCTCTGTGCTAACAGCTCTGAGCCTGGAGCTTGCTTCGGATTCTGTGTCCCCCTCTCTCTCTGTTCTTCCACTGCTCACATTCTGTCTCCCTCTCAAAAATAAATAAACATAAAAAAAATTTAAAAAAAAAAGAATAATTTGGCAGGGCTCTGAACAGTTCTCTATGCTCTGTCCCCCTTTGCTTTGATGATTAGTTATCTAACGCTGTATTACAAATCATCCCTAAGTGTATTGTCTTACAACAGTAAACATTTATTATCTCTAGCTTAGGTGGGTGGTCTGGCTTTGCTTCTCTCATAAAAGGTGGCAGAACCAGGATGTCAGTTGGGGCTGTAGTCATCTAAAGGCATGATGGGTGGAGGATTGACTTCCAGGCTGCCTCCCTTACACAGGTGGTAAGTTCATGCTGGGTGTTAGCAGAAAGCCTCTATTCATCACTACAAGGACTTCTCCATAGGCTTCCTCGAGCATCTTCACAACATTGCCCCTGGCTTCCACCAGAGCAAGTGATCCAAGACAGAGCACAGGGCAGAAGCTGCAATGTCTTTTAGAACTTAGCCTTGGAAGTCACATTCCATCATTTCAACAATATCCTGTTGATCACACAGGTCAGCTCATGGTGTGGGAAGGGACTATATACAAGGGTGTGAATCTCAGGAGGCAGAACCATTGTGTGGTCATTCTAGAGGCTGGCTGCCACATAAACCTTATATAAGCTAGAGGGCATTCCTCTCTATGTCCCCCAACACAACCCCCAAATCCTGGCTGGGACACCTCCAAAGAGGCATACTGCACTTCTCTGCAGCGGATCCAGGGTTTGAGTAGGGATTAGACAGAGGGAGAAAAAGCCACTGAAGATAGTCTAAGGATTTAGACTCACCCATCAGAAAAAGAAAGAAAGGACTTGGGGTGGCATCCGACTTTGGCTCAGGTCATGATTTCCTGGTTCGTGGGTTCAAGCCTCACATCAGCCTCTATGCTGACAGCTCAGAGCCTGGAGCCTGCTTCAGTTTCTGTGTGTGTTTCTCTCGCTGCCCCTCCCCTGCTTATACTCTGTGTCTCCCTCTCTCTTTCTCAAAAATAAAAAAAAAAAAATAAATAAGAAAATTAAAAAAAAAAAAAGAAAGGACTTGATTAGCATCTATAAATCAGAAAGGGGCTGGAAGAAAGTCCATTTTTCCAAATTATAGGAGAATAGAGAAGGGCTTCCTTTTTTTAAATTTATTTTTTAATGTTTATTTATTTTTGAGACAGAGAGAGACAGAACATTAATGGGGGAGGGTCAGAGAGAGAGGGAGACACAGAATCTGAAACAGGCTCCAGGCTCTGAGCGGTCAGCACAGAGCCCGACGCGGGGCTCGAACTCACGGACTGTGAGATCATGACCTGAGCCGAAGTCGGACGCTTAACCGACTGAGCCACCCAGGCGCCCCAAGGGCTTCCTTTTTAAGGTCAGGAAGTTGTAGGAATAGTCAAAGCTTCCCTCCAATGAATCTCAGTACCCTGGGTGATCCAGATTGAGAAAATAGACAATACCTTCTGAGAGGAGGTCAACAAGTTCCGCACAGTTCCTCCAAACTGCTCCTTGGTAGTCTCCCTAGGTTTGAAACCCTGCCTGGAGGTGCCACACACAGTATACCTCAAGTGGCCATGAGGCTTGGTCCTGTTTATGCTGGGGTCCCAGGTGGCCTTGTTAGCCTATAGCAACTGGAGATAGCTTGGCAGGTCACTCTGCAGCTATTTTCTTTCTTTGCTGTTTTGGTTGGTAGGTTTTATCCTGAGGTTTCGGGGTGGGGGAGGGGAGGTTGTCTCACTAGGCCAAACCCACTCTACAAATCTGGCTCAGATTTGAGGTGAGGGCTGGCTCTCCCTCTTCTACATAGTTCTGGCTTTGAGAGATCAGAGTTATTACTGGGAGGCATTTGTGTGTGCTTGTGTATGTATGTGTGTGCTTGTGTGTATGTGTATTAGGCCCCTGAAACTCCAGTTGTTGTTTCCAGTCTGGATATTATAGAGAAATTATTGCCAACTGAATTATACTTTGGTTGAGTATTTGTATTTATATTTAGTATAAATACAGCTGATTGAAATGACTTGTGTCATGAGTAGGAATGCAAAGAAAATAAGGGGAAAATGGAAACAACTCCTCCTTTCCAAAGTTCTTGGACTTTTCTATCTCTATGATTCCAAGTTATGCTTTCTGACTTACATCCACCTGTGCCTTCTCTGTTCCCAGGACCAGGATGGAGGCACCTGTGCTACTGGCAGCCACTTGGTGTCTCTCCAGGCGCAGAAGCGTGAAACTCTTGATGCTATGCTTTGGGATGCCTGTGTCTGGTCCTGAATCAGGGAACTTCAGAGTCGTGGGCTAGTCATAAGAGAGTTCTGGGTTTAGCTCTGCTTCTGTTCTCAGCCCACCTGGTGAACTGGAGCAGGCCTCTCAGCTTCTCTGAGTCCCAGTTTCATCATTTGCCTCACAGGTGGCAAGACCTGTCCTGCTCTTCTCACAGGCTTGTGGGGACGACTGGCTGGGATAATGAAGGTGAAAGTGGGGTAGGTACGTATGGGATTATTACTTTTATCAGGTATAAGTGAATAGGTACATGACAGGCACCACAGTGCAGTGGCCTGCTGTGTGTCACTGAGTTTGGTCATCCAGTCAGAATGGGTGCTCGTCAGTACCCTCCACCAGCCACAGTAATGGCTCCAAGTCACAGGCCATCTGGCAGGGCTGGGGCCAGATTTCATGGGGTTTGAACAGATACAGTTTGGGGATACTCTCCTTAAGGAAAAGAAAGTGAACATAGGGCTTGAGCTCTCCAAGACTTTGGAAGGGGTTCATGCAGGTGGGGGACCCTGAAGCTTCCTTAGCTTCAAGATAATTCTGCCCTCTAGCTTCTGGTCTTGATGCAAGTCTGAGATCTGAGCATCTTTGGAAGCAGGCCAAGATTCAACCACTTTTCCTCCATTGCATTTTCTGGACTGAAAACTTCAGTAGCCTTTCCAGATGCTGAAGCTAAATTCTACTGTGAAATACTCTAGCAGCTCCTACCTGGCTGTTCCCTGGTTCACTCAGGGATGGCTCTTCCTATGGTCATGATCTCTACCCCCAGAGATCCTTATCAGGCCTCAAGCACTCATTTCACAGGTGAAGAAAATGTGGCCAAGAGATGGGCAGTGATTCATCTGAGGTCACACAGCCTTTTAACGGCAGAGCCGAAAGAGGAAACTGGAGCCCTTATGGCCCATTTAGATTATCTTTTTACCATGTCCCCTTGTACTCTTGACTGTCACTTAATTGTCCATCATGAATCTGCTGTCAATGAACCAATCTGGTAGTCATTTACGATTCCAACTGGGGAGAGCCTTTGATTTGGCCAGCGTGGACTCTTGCAGCCTCATCCTGGCTCTCCCCAGGGGTCTGGCTGTACTGACAAAAGGTCAGCCCCAAACATCTCCTTCCCCCCAAGACTTGCCCATAGGATTTGCACCTGACACACCATAGGAAGTACCCTAGCCCTGGCACCTGTCTCTTGGTATGGGCCCTGACCCATAGTTCCTGTATGTGCTTTCTACCTTTTCCTTAGAAACTGACCCTTTAGGTTGACCTTGCCTCTGATTTTGACCTTTGGTTGCTTCTAGCTCACAGACTTCCAGCAAGCAACAGCTCCAACGACACAAGCAAGAGGGGCAAAGCATGCCCTCTACCACCATGCTGCAGCCAGAGCACTGATTCAGCCCAAACAGAAATCCTAAAGGTCCACTCAGGACCCTTACACTGGGGTCCATTGGTCCACTGAAGTGGGGGAGAGTATGTATCTGTGTGTGTAAGGAGCCCACTGTTCCCTGGGCAGGCTCAGCTCTGACCCAGTCTATCCCAACGACCCTTAGACTGTAGGAGAGTCAGGGGCCTCAAGCCACACTTGTCTCTCTGGGCCTAGGGCTGACACTCAGACAGTAATGAACAGCTTCAGTTGTACTAGTGGTTAAAGTACTGAAGTACCTCCATACCAGTGGGAAAATGGCTGTAGCTCCATGTCCCTTGAGGACCCTCTGCCAATCCAGACCCCCAGGCCCCTCTGCCACATTTCCCAGGACCTTCTCAGGATCCACAAAATACAAGGTTGTCCCTTGGCCTAGTATGAGGTCTCCAGGACCATGCCTTAGTTCTAAGTCCCGTGTCTGTCCTGATGTGGGAGTATGGCCAAACTGATTCAATATTCTGAATATCATACCCTCATGAGCTGACCCTGAGCCCACTCTTCTGCTATTAAATGGGCCTCCTGAAGCCTGATTTCTGACATGAGGTTCCAGCTCCAGCGTCACTACTGTCCCTGGTAGTGTGTGCCTGTTGACACCTTGCTCCAAGGACAGGGATCTAGACAGTCTTCCCAGGAAGGACTTTTGCAGCCCAGCCTCGTGCCGCCTGGGACCCTGCTATCAGACAGATTGGTCTGGAGCTGACTGCTGAGTGACCCCAGGTCTCTGGAACCATGCTGAAGACCCCCACCTGAGCTTTGCTACATTTCTGACACTCTGGTTTCTACAGCGCCTCTGCCCCATAGGTGGTTCCAGTTCAGATCCCAGGCCTTCCCAGTCTGCCCTGTTTAACTGAACTGTGCCTGACAGTGCAGTCAGACAGGTCAGGGAGGGACGAAGAGGGACAAAGTGTGTCCTCCACCACCTTTAAATGCCCCCACCCCCACACAAATACACAAAGGCAGCCAACCAACCCCCTTCCTGTACTTTCCATTTTCACTGATGTGCACACTCAGCCTATACTCTCGGGGCTGTGTATGTCCCTTCCTTCCTGATGCCTATTCCCCAGGGTCTGGATCCCAGCCAGTAGCCAGGCAAAAGAGCATCCGACAGACTGTGGCTGAATGTGTTGTTCCTGAAATCTACCTATTCCCCTCCTCCCTCCTCCCTTTGGGTTGTAAATGAGGCCTGAAGAGAGAAACGAGACTTGGAGCACTAGTGGTGTACTTGAGGCATGAGTGTTGAAGATATTTAGGAGGTAGTTTTCACCTCTGAAGTCCATAAATCACACCATTCAGAGAACTGGCTGTTCTGCCCAGGTATAGAAATAGGCTTATCTGAGACCAGAGAGTAAAAAGAGGGAGAGAGAGAGAGAGAGAGAGAGAGAGAGAGAGAGAACATTTTTTCAGTACATAACCTGAGCAAGACATTTATCTAAGCATTTTGCAACCATTTTCTCATTTTTTTTTTTTCTCCAGGAGACAGACTGCCACAGAGTTTCAGATGTGTGAGGCACCCCAGGCAGAGCTATCTGAGCCAGAATTCCTTTCAGCCTTCCTCCCTGGTGAGAATGTTCTGATTTCATTTGGGATGGCAATGTACCCAGAGGAAAGTTTACGTCTCCCAGACTGCTCTGTGACTAAGATCTGGCCAACAAGATTTAAGTGGCAGTGTTCAGGATTTAGGCTCCTTCATAGGAATGGCATTCTTCTTTTTTAAATGTTTATTTATTTATTTTGAGAGAGAGAGAGCACATTCTCAAAAGTGGGGGAAGCACAGAGAGAGAGGGAGAGAGAGGATTCCAAGAAGGCTCCACACTGTCAGCACAGAGCCCAATGCAGGGCTCAATCTCATGAACCATGAGATCATGACCTGAGTTGATATCAAGAGTCGGACGCTTAACCAACTAAGCCACCCAGGCGTGCCCCAGGAATAGCATTCTTTTATCCCTCCCCATTCTTCTCTTGCTGCTTGGAATTCACAAGTGTTATTGGCTGGAGTTCCAGCAGTCATAGTGGACCTAGAATGGAAGCCAGGCACGGCAGAAGAGAAAGACAGAAGGAGCCTGGATCCCCATGGAGCCATCACAACAGCTGAGAATAGCCAACCTATGGACTTCTTTTATGTGAAACAATAAGAACTTGTGTATTTAAGCTATTGCAGTTTCTATTTGTTGAAGCTGAACAAAATTCCTAGCCAGGAAAAGTAGATATCCACATGCAAAAGAATGAACTGGACCCTTATCTACACCATATATGAAAGTTAAATCAAAATGAATCAAATGTTAACATAAGAGCTATAACTATAAAAGTCTTAGAAGAAAACATAAATGGAGACTTCATGACATTGGACTTGGCAGTGCCTACTGGGCTATGACACTATAGGTATAGGCAACAAAAGAAAAGTAAACAAATTAGACTTCACCAAAATTAAAAACTACCAACTATCAACTGAGGACAAAACAACCCACAGAATGGGAGAAAATATTTGCAAATAACCTATCTGCTACGGATTAACATCAAGAGTATACAGAACTCCTAAAACTCAATAGCAAAAACCAAGCAACACAATTCAAAAATGGGCAAAGGACCTGAACAGGCATTTCTCCAGTGAAGACACACAAATGGCCAATAAGCACATAGAAAGGTGTTCAACATCGTTAATCACAAGGGAAATGAAAATGAAAATCACAATGAGATATAACTTCACACCCATTAAGATGGCTGCTTTCAGAAAAACAGAAAACAAGTGTTGGTATGGATATGGAGAAAATGGAACTTTTGTGCATTACTGGTGGGAATGTAGCAATGGAGTAGCCACTAAGGCAAATAATATGGTACCAGGAAAACTGGATAACCACATGCAAAAAGACATTAACAAAACAAAAAATTAAGCATACCATTTGATTCCATAATTCCACTTTTGGCTGTATATACAAAAGAACTGAAAGCAGGACTGGCAGACATATTTGTACAAGCCATGTTCATAGCAGCATTATTCACAATAGCCAAAAGGTAGAAACAACCCAAATTCCATCAATGGATGAATGGATAAACAATATTTGGCATATCCATACAATGGAATATTATTTAGCCTTACAAAGCAATGACATTTGAACACATGCAACAACATGGTTGAACCTTGAAGACATTATGCTAAGTGAAATAAGCTAGACATAGAAGGACAGGTATTGTGTGATTCCACTCAGATGCGGCACCCAGAGTAGTCAAATTTGTTGATACAGCTGAGAGTGGTGGCTACCAGGGGGTTGGTGGTGGGGCAGGCAGGTGAGTAATACATAGTTACTGTTTAAATGGCTACAGAGTTTCAACTTAGAAGGATCAAAAAGTTCTGGAGATGAATAGTGGTGATGGTTACACAACAATGTAAATATTTAAGGCCATTGAATTGTGCACTTAAAAATGATTAAAATGGCAAATTTTACTTTATATATATTTTGCCACAATAAAAATATTAAATTTAAGTAAATCAATAAATCAGGGAGTCCAAACCCCTTATTGACAGATGAACTGAAAACTTATTTGGTCTGAACCACGCAACTACTGGAACAGCTAAAAGAAACAAACCTGTCCTCCCCCACCTGCTCCTAAATCCTGCCCCAAGGCCCTTTGGTGGAATGGGTTTCATCACCTGCCCTACCTCTGCATCCTAGAAACCCTTTTAATTCTTTGACTATCCATTTGGGGTTTCCACCTTGGGGCTGAACAGTTCTCCCTTCTGCAGGGGTGGGAATAAAAAGGGGTTGTGGGATGGCGGCTAAGATCCAGCCTGAGACCCTCTCTATAGGGAGGTAAAGTTCAGGACACCTGCTCCAAGTAGGTAAGTAAAGTAGCTGTTCTTTCCTTTGAGGGGATAAGGGATTTTGTAGGAACTTCACTGGTGGTTAATAATCTCCTTGTTCTCCTCTACAGCTAGTTCTGAGATCAGAGGTCCTTCACCCTCGTTCCCTGCCCCCAACATCCCTCTCTCCTCACACACTACTCTCTGCTACCAGCTCCTGGGGCCTCTTGGGTATTTGGCTTCCTTGCTAGATTAGACATTCTCTGAGAGCAGGGATCACATCTTCTTTGTAAATGCTACTCTCCCTCGCCCCATCCCCAATTCTCCTCCAGCATCTGCCAAGCATGTATGTTACCCAGGGCCCAGCACTCAGTAGTTGCCAGAGAATTAGGTTGTTTCACGCTTACAAGCTTACATATCTTGCCAGAAGGTACATCTTGGAAACGTGCCTGATTGTTCTCTGGTAACTTTGGAGGTCCCAGAAGGCCAAATCTGGGACAGCTGGGAAGAACCTGGGTGGGGCCTGGGAGTGGACAACAGGTCAGTGTAGGGTCTGAGCCGTGGGCAATGAGTGCTTGCTACAGAGCCTGGGAGATGAGCTGGGAAACCCAATGAGGTGGTCTTGAAAGCTGTCCTCTTTCATAACGAAAGAGCCAAATGTCAAGGATAGGTTAGCAGGACTGACTCTAAAGAGGCCTGTGGTCACCTTCAGGCACAGGACTGCCTCCGTTGGTCTGGTCACATGTGGGTGGATTTCTCCAATTTTTCCCTGACTGTCCCTGTGTCCCCAAAGCCAGAAGATGATGGCAGGAGGAGGAGAATGAGGGTTTATGGAATGTGGACAAGCCCCACCAGTCACTACTTTGATCAGAGCCAGACAACCAATCTTTTTCTCCCCTTTCTGCCCTTGGACTGAGCCTCTGGGCCAGAATCAGCTTCCATTTTTAAACAGAATCAGTTTCCATTTTTAAATGTTTGGAGACTGGTAAAAATTACCCGGCTCCCACCTTTCTTTCCTTTACTCTTCCAAGGTCTTATCAAGAAAAACTGTGAAAGACTTTGAAATGGGCAAAGATCCCTGGCATCCTTTCAACAGAATGTCAGGCATCATCTAGACTGTTTCCTGGACTATAGGACCCTACCCAAGTTAGCTGATTCTACAGGGATCTGTGCCTTTTACTGGTGATGACATTGCATCTCTGTAGCAATAGAAGTTAACCTAGGCATGGCTGATGCTGAGACACGGATTCCTGTTCCAGGGATGCAAAGGAAGACACCAGTTCTGCACCTCTCAGCAAATCCCCTCCTGCATCCCTGATGGCTATATATATATCTACATTTTGGATTCTCCCATGAGCTGGCTATAACATCTTACTGTTTCCCTCATTAACTAATGAGTTAAATGAAGTTGAAGACGTGTGTTCATTTTACATTTGCATAAGAGTCATGATTTTACCTTTTAAGAAATTATCCTTGGGGCACCTGGGTGGCTTCGTTGGTTGAGTGTCTGACTTCAGCTCAGGTCATGATCTCACAGTTTGTGGGTTCAAGCCCTGCATGGGGCTCTCTGCTGTCAGCACAGAGCTTTGGATCTGACTCTGCTTTGGGTCCTCTGTCCCTCTCTCTTTGCCCCTCCCCTGCTGGCACATTCTCTCTCAAAAATAAACATTTGAAAAAAAAAATGATCCTTGGGGCACCTGGGTGGCTCCGTAGGTTAAGCGTCCAACTCTTGCTTTCGGCTCAGGTCATGATCTCACTATTGCGTGAGTTTGAGTTGCATCAGGCTCTGTGCTGACAGTGTGGAGCCTGCTTGGGATTCTCACTCTCCCTTTCTCTCTGCCCCTCTCCCACTCATATTGTCTCTGTCTCTCTCAAAAATAACTAAACTAAAAAAAATTATCCTTTAACAGTTTCAAATACCCGCTTTGTGCTTGAGCTGAAAGAATAGAGAGAGGAAAGGAAAAAAAAGGAGGGCAAGGAAGTGGGCAGGGTGGAAGGAGGAGTGGGAAAAGAGAAAAAGGAAAGAAAGGATAAGTCAAGAGGAACAGGATCAAGGGCAGAGCTAGGCAGGAGAAGGAGGGGAGGGAAGAGTGACGTAACCAAGGAAGAAGCAAAAGAAAAGAATCTTCTTATCCTGCAAACACACAAATGCTCTCTGTCTTCTGGAAGGAAAAGCCTTTATTTTGAGTCAGCTGTGAGAGGCCTTCTCAGTCTCTCAGTCCGAGAGGGAAATTATTTTCTGCCTGTTGTTTCCCAGGTCACCAGTTATATTAAGCAAAGGTCCCTTGGTGGCTGCCATCTATAATTTTTCCACTCCCTACCCTTTTGAGTCAGATCGCAAAATAAGGACATTTTGAAACTTGGACTCTTGGTGATCAGAATGTGGAGAATGTGGTCCAGGACACTCTCAGGTCTCGTGGAGCTGGCCAGGGTCCTTGTTGAGAGTCCTGCTCAGATCAGCAACAGGAGGGCAAACAGAGCCGCCAGGTCGCTCCCATGGGTGCTCAGACCCTTGCCTGGCCCACCGAGACCACACAGTTCTAGGCCTTCCCCAGGCAGCAGGCCATAGCTGCTTCCACAGTGCTTTGTCTGGGGTTAGATGCGGGCTCTTTGCCCTGAAATGCCTCCACTGGCCTGGCATGGATCAGAAATGTGGAGAGTCAATTGTCATCATTCTGAAAAGCCCCTTCATAATATGTCCTTCATCTATCTTTCCAAACTTATGTCCTGCCACACCCACCACACATCCTGCATGCCAGCCAGGCCAGTCTCCTTGCCACTCTCTGAACAAGTCAAATATTTTCATGCCTCT